>NC_137804.1:43893819-44493819 GCF_963383645.1 Muscardinus avellanarius | reverse complement strand
CACTGCCTGTAATCCCAGTCCTGGGGAGGCTAAGACAGGAGGATCTCAGGTTGGAGAAACTTAGTGACAGCCTCAGCAAACTAGCCTGACCCTGTTTCAAAATAAAAAAACTCAATAGGGCTGTGAGCGCAGCTGGGAGGCAGAACACCTCTGGCTTCACCCCAGCACCAAAGAGCTTATTCTTTTTGCCAGAACAGGCAGCCATTTGCCTGCTCTGCCTCGGCTTCCTTATGTCATTATTGCTGGGAAGATCCGTGCAATGGACAGGATTCTGAAATAATTCAGAGTGATCCTCTCTCAGGGTTCTTGTCATGAGATACTCCTCCTCATAGCATAAAAAGATGTCTTGGACTTCTGTATACAGGCATGCGTGTCACACACAAGTGTGTGCATATCGTATCACTGTACCTTTTGACTTCCCTTCCATGTTTAATATATGACATACAAAAAATGTGGCACAAACGAGGAGATTGTCTTTTCATTAATGTATACTTATCTGATTTTAACTATTCTGCTAGCAATTGAAATCAGGTCATTGCTACTGCTTAGACCATGGGAGCCAGGCACAGTCCTGGTATTTGCGAAGCTAAGACAGGAGGATCTCAGGTTCAAGTTCAGCCTCAGCCACATAGGGATACCCTCAGCCACTTAGTGAGACTCTGTTTCAAATTAAAAATAAAAAGGGGCTGAGGGCATAGCTGTGAGGTAGAATGCCCTGGGTTCCATCCATAGTACCACATGTGCGCGCGCACACACACACACACACACACACACACACACACGCACGCACAACGGGAATGACATAGTCCTTATGCATGCATTCAAATCCTGTATTTGTTATGAACCATTACAAAAATGAGAGCAGTATTAATTAGTCTTTCAACAATCTGTGTTTGCCAATAGCATATTGTGTTTTGATCTGTATAATTTCTTAAATTGATGACTTGGGTGAAAACTACATATACTCATACTGCATTGTGACTTTTCTTAAAATATCACATCTTCATCTTATTTATTTGTTTATCTATCTATTTATTTCCTCAGGGGATTGAATCCAGGAGTATTCTACCTCTGAGCTCCACCCTCACCCTGATTGAACAGGGTCTCCCTAGGTTGTGGAGGATCTTGTCAAGTTGCTGAGGCTGGCCTCGAACATGCAATCCTCTATTCTCAGCCTCCCAAGTACTAGGATGACAGACATGAGGCACCGTGTTCAGCTCATGCCTTCACATGTTAACTGGACATTTTTCCCTGTCATATAATAATATTACAAAAGTCGGGGTCTGGTGTAAAGAATGTGTCCTCAGGCCTTGCATGGTGTTTAGAGACGGTTCAGTGCACTAAAACCCTCCCAGGACAATTCCTGCTCACTTGCTCTGTGTGTATCCCCTGCTAATGAAGAGCCCCAGGCTTTCTATTGGGTTTACACCTTCAGAGCACCCACGGGTACCTTGAGGATGGCTCATCTTGCAATCCATGGGTGGACGTTAACCTGGCCCACCGTGAGGTTTCAGGAGACTGTCTGGGGCAGCACTGGAGGCGAACAAAGGCCGACTGGACTGTCCACCACAGCTGACCTCATAGGCTGAGCTGTGCCGGGCCACAGAGGACATAGGTGGGCAGACAGTGACCTCAGCAGGCGTCTATAGACAGGATGCTGGACAGCCTACAATGGCTTCTGTGGCCCACGACCAATGTCCTTGGCTCCTATTCCTGAGTAACTATGACAGAGAAGATTACTGTAGGCTGGCTGTGAACTGTTACCTGTTTCATTGGAAATGTGTCCCTCTGGGCATGGAACACAAGTAAAACAGCAGACTGGTCTTCCTTCCTGGGGGATTCTCCTGAATCCTGGGCCACAGCTCTGGCTGCACACAGACTGAGGAGTCTGAGGGAAACCAGGTGATGGTTAGAATATGCTGTGTTATTATCTACTTTAACAGTGAGTCAGAATCTCTCTCCAAATAAGAAAGCACTTTGACCTGGAAGAGAAGGTCATCTCTCAACACCAAAGGTCACCATGGGATCCTACATGGACACCTGATTCTGGGCTCCTAAGCTGAGCTGCCGTCTCTCCATCTCAAGCGATCACCACATATCACCATGGCTCAGGATCGCATTGGGTTCAGACATCAGCCACACACCCAGGCTTCTCATATAACCTCATCACCCAACTCCTTTCTGGATGAGATTCTGTGTGGTTGTCAACTGGTATGCCTGAAAATACTTTAGGGTTGCATCTTTGAAGGGGACTGTTGGACGTATCTGTCATCTATCTATCACCTGTCTATTCTGTACCTCCTATCTACAGAGAATCTCAGAGTGTGTGACACACCACATATTGTGGGCTTCTGAGGCCAAGTGGGGCCTCAGAATATAATTGAGAATATACTTATAGAGAATTATGTGTATATTAAGAATATAATTATGTGTATAAAATTGATTGATATACAAATCTTCTGCAGTAAAAAGGCAGAAGGATATTGGGGGAGGGAGATGGGAAGAGAAGAGGAGGACAGAAGGACACAGTTCAAATATACTACAGCGAGAGGTGAAGGCATTGCTACCAATTCCAGGAGCTTGTATGTGGATGGAGGAGGAGAGAGGGTGGCGAGATGCTGAAGCAAATACACCAGGCTGTGTGCATGCACGCTTGCATCACACTGAACCTACTGTGATGCATAATTGACATGCACTGGTAAAGTATTAAAAATACCCTGGAAATGTCCAGCTGTGGAAGAGGACATGAACTCACCTTATGCGTTAAGGTGCTGAGTGGAGCTGGGCATGGTGGCACACGCCTGTAATTCCAGTACTTGGGAGGCTGGTGCAGGAGGATTGCAGGTTCAAGGCCAGTTTGCAACTTAGTGAGATACTGTTCTCACAATTTTTTAAAAAAGGGCTCAAGGTTTATCTCAGTGATAGAATGTCCCTGGTTCCAATCCCCAGGAGCATGAGAAAAAGAAGGAGAAAACGTGCTGAACAGAACAACGTTTGGGGAGTGAATGGCATCTTAATACCAAGAACAAGGCAAAGAAAACCTCCAGGAGGGGATGGTGTCCTAATCCAGAACCCACTTTGATTATACTAGACAGCAACACAGCCAAGGATCCTCTCCAGGTAGGACAAAGGCTCTCAGGTCGTATGGAAGGATAGATTTGGTATTTATGCATCTGTACTTTCAATTCTGTTGTAATTTCTTAACTTTACTTAATTTTATTAATGCTGCACGCATCATTGCACCCAAACCTTAAAAACAACTTCTTCAAACTTGCTCTTTCTAAGGAATTTAGCCCAGAATTTGTCCATTCAAAATCTCATCATACAAAATCAGGACGCGATTGGTGAACTTGGTGCTGGGCTAAAGGGCTCACACTCAGCCTCATCAGGACTCTTTACTTAACTACTTTTGCAGTATTTGGGATGGAACCCAGTATCTTGAGCATGCCAGGCAAGGGCTGTGGCCCTGAGCTGCACTCCAAGCCCTTCAAGACCCATATGTTTGTTTGTTTGTTTGTTTGTTTGTTTGTCAATCCATTTATTTATTGTGGTAATCATTTTGGGTCTTTCTTTTTTTCTTTCTTTCTTTATTTATTTCTTTGTTGCAGGTCTGAGAGAACCAAGGCATTCGACCTTCAAGCTACACCCTCTGCCCTATTTTTTATTCTTTATTTTGAAACAGGGTCTCACTGAACTGCAAAGAGCCTCACTAAGTAGCTGAGGCTGTCTGCAACCTGTGATCCTCCAGTCTCAGCCTCCCAAATGCTAGAATTACAAGCGTGCGCCACCACGCCTGGCTTTATTATTTGGTAATAGTGATTGAATCCAGGGGCATTCTACCTCTGAGATGTTTATTTTTATGTTTAACTTTTCTTTTTATTTCTGAAGCAGAGTCTATCTAGGTTGATGAGAATCTCACTACTTGTTAAGGCTGTCCTCAAACCTGACATCCTCCTGTCTCAGCATCCCAAGTTGCTAGGCTTACAGATGTGTTCCACCACACTCAGCCAGGACTCTTTATATTCCTCTTTGTTTATGCAGTAAGGAAACAGCATCATACCTGTGTGAAGTCAATAGGCCACTCTATGATCTCTTCATTGATGACCAAGCCTTCATGGAGTGGACTTCCAGAGGCAAACTCCCCTACTTTAACCAGCAACCGAAGGCCACCAGGGAAATCCACAGCATTCTGGATATCATACACGACCCCGTGGTTTCCTTTCTTGTCTAAGGATATGAGCTGCCCAGCACTGTTGTTAAACTGGAGTTTCTTCAGGAGTGGATGGAGCTGGAGGAGAGGCATTGATGTGGCAATGAGGCGTGCATACAGATGGAAGGTGGGAAGCCCTTAATTCCTAGGCAGTCCTTCTTCCCACCTCCCTAGGCTCAGGTTTCCTCCTGGGGAGAGGCTCAGGTCTGTTTGTTTTGAGGTCACCTTGTCATGGGCTCACGGGAGGGGAAGAGTTCTCCTGTGGGCACAGTGGTGGAGCCATGGAGTCCAGGGATTCTAGGGTGGGCAAAAAGGGTGGCGTTGGCAGAGGCTCTGCCACAAACCTGACCAGCACAGTCTATTTGGAGCAGCTTGGAAGCCAATCCTTGTACTTAGGCCACCACAGGGGTGGGTGTTTCAGAGCCTGCATCCTGGGAAGGGCAGCCTGGTGTATGCACATCACACCTCATCAAAACAGAGATTAAAGCCGGGTGTGGTGGCGCACACTGGTAATATCCGTGCTTGGGAGGCGGAGACAGGAGGATCGCGCAGGTTTGAAGCCAGTTGCGCTGGCTTAAGAGACCCTGTTTCAAAAAAAAAAAAAACAGGTCTGGGAGTGTAGCCTGAAGGTAGAAGGGCTTCCAGGAACCCCAGTGTGATAAATGTATTTCATACATAGACTATGGGTTCAGATCTCTCAGGATGTGACCAGAAAAATTCACCTCAAACCTCGAGGGCAGTACACCAAAGTACACCCAGTACCACCAAAAAAAAGAAGAGAGAGAGATTAAATATGTGTAATTGACTGTGCTTATCAGTTTTATCTCAGTGAAGTTTAAAGGAGGCAGAACATGGGCTCCTTTGTCTCTGCTGTTGGACCTTATTAGTGACCAGGCTACTATCTAGTGACAGGGAAGGGAGCTATTGGTGTCCCCAACTACAAAACAACTCTCAATTCTAAGGAGGTTTTGAATGGAGTGTGCTGATCTGTGAGTCTCTGGTGCCCAGAGCACTGTGTTGAGGGAAATTACTAACCTCTGATTGCTTACACAGTTTTGTTATTTCTATAAATAATTGACTCCTCCATATTTGTAATCCACCTGGACACAGTGACCTCCTTTTCTAAGTGGCAACTTCCATTAAGAACCAAATGCACTTTGAACATTATTATAGGAAAAATAGAAATTAGATGGTGGATGAGACTTTCTGACATTGCTGTTTACATATTTGCCTTTGTCTATATAGTTAATATGTTTACATATTCCAAAAACCTGATTAGTGATGTTGACTACTGTGCATGAGTTGATAAATGTATTTCATACATAGACTATGGGTTCAGATCTGTCAGGATGTGGCCAGAAAAATCCACCTCAAACCTCGAGGGCAGTCTGAGATGATCGCCACCAATCGAGGTCTCCTACTTAAAAGTAGAACCACAGGATATGTTGTGGTGGGTTGTATAGATTTTAGAAAAATAATGATGCCTAAGCTGGATGCAAAGGCACATTCCTGTCACCAAGTACTTGGAGGATCGCAGGTTCAAGGCCCACCTCAGCCTCTGAGTGAGGCTCTCAGAATCTTTTGAAACATGTTTCAAAATTATAATAAAAATGACCGGGCATGGTGGCACACACTTGTAATCCCCACGCTTGTGAGGCAGAGACAGGAGGATCATGCAGGTTCAAAGCCAGTAGCGCTGATGTCAGAGACCCTGATTCAAGAATATAAAAAAATAGGCCTGGGAGTGTATCCCAGAGGTAGAAGGGATTCCAGGAACCCCAGTGCCACCAAAAAGTAAAAAATAAAAAATAAAATTATAATAAAAATGTAAAGATATTTTTAAAATTTTTAAGGGTTGGGGTTGTCCCCACTTCCAAAACAATAAGGAAGAAGAAGAAGGAGGAGGAGGAATTAGAGGAAGAGGCTTAAAAATAATTCATTTCCCAGAGTCACATCTTATACGTGATACAGATATAGAGTACTAGAGTCTAAATGGGTAGAGTCCACTTCATCAGTGCAAAGAACCCAGAATCACACGTGGTCACTCAGTCCATGTCTCCCAGCATGGGATATATTCCAAACAATGCAGATTGGAGCAATTAATTCACCCTGTCAGTTATGAGTTGTGTTCACATATTTGATAGTATTTTATCCTGCAATAGAAAATGCTTTTCTGCCGGGCATGGTGGCGCACGCTTGTAATCCCCACGCTTGGGAGGCAGAGACAGGAGGATTGCACAGGCTCGAAGCCAGCCGTGCGCGCTGGCTTAGGAGACCCTGTTTCCAAATTTTAAAAAATGTAAAAATAGGTCTGGGAGTGTAGCCCAGAGGTAGAAGGGCTTCCAGGAACCCCAGTACCACCAAAAAAAAAAAAGAAGAAGAAAAAAGAAAATGCTTTTCTGATTCAGTTTTCTAACTAAATAGTCTGAGATGGGAGCTCCCAGAAGCAGAATTCTCTCCACATGGGTAACAGTTCCAGCCACACCTAGATCCAGTGTGAAGGTGCCCATGCTCCGTGTTGCCTGGTCCTGCTGGTTTAGAGATGAAAACACAGCCATGATGCCCCTCACTATGGTGCCTGTGGGTGCCAGCAGGTGCTCAGCCCTGCCTGCTCCTGGGGAAGCCTTACCTGCCATGGAGGGGGCCTGGGCTGCTCTGCATCCTCTGGAGATCCCTGTGCTATTCTCTCCACAAGCACCTCATGGAGGACGTGGGCCACGGCATACACAGCATTATAGAGGAAATAGCTGGAGTCAGATAAGGTCATCAGGTCGATATTTCCTGTCAAAGACCCTAAGGAGTCATTGGGTTCACAATTTCCAATTTTACCACATGATGACCCAGCAGGTGAGCAGTTAAAAAGTATAATCCAAAATTTACTCAAGTAAAAATCTCCTGGGTGCTGGGAAGGGTCGATGGTCTTGAGAAAGTTCTGGAAGCCAGGGATTTCCCGCTTGTGTTGTGCAAACGAGAAGCCTCCATGGAAGGAGTGCAGCATTTGGTCATTATCGAACGCAGTGATATCCCACTTGTCTGCCATGAGCCACACCTTCCCTGTGGTTACAAAGTAAGCTGACAGGTAGTCTACTATGAAGAGACTCCCTGCTTCACCATAGAGTATATGCACGTTTGCAGATGAAATGCTGAGCCTGTTCATGGCACTATATGTACTTTGTGGGTGCATTTTCTTTAAGGCAGGGAGCTTTTCTGCTAAGGCCACACAGATATCTTTTTTCACCATTTCCACATTCAGATGCTGAAGGAACCGTTCTCCTTTCAAATCATCAGATATTAAGATGGCCACCCACGTCCAGCCAAAATGCACCAGTAATGACACCATTGCATGGACCAGAGAGCTGTCCTCAGGGGCCATCTGGTAGAGTGAGGGGAACTGGTCTTTGTCACTTAGCATAAGATCAAATGGTCCATACGTGACCTGAGTAAGCAAACAAAATATGATTCTGAGTTACAAGGAATCGGGGCTTCCTCTTAGAAACGAATTAGCATACTCTGTACAAAACAGAGCTTTTCAGCCAGGCACAGTGGTGCACATCTGTGCACATCTCTACACTTGAGAGGCTCAGATGGAGGATCGCAGGTTGGAAGCCAGGAACAGCAGCTTAGCAAGGCCCTGTTTCAAAATAAAAATCCAGTGTGTTGGCAGATGCTTGTGATCCCAGCACTTGGTAGACAAAGATAGAAGGATCTGGGTTTGCGTCCAGCCTCAGATATGAAGTGAGGCCCTTTGCAACTCAGTGAGACCCTGTATCAAAATAAGGAATAAAAACAAGAATGGGGTGTAGCTAGATGTAGAATGCCCCTGCATTCCATCTCCAGTACCATAAAAGAATAAAAAATTAAAATTTTAAAAATGCAGGTACTTTGGCTTGAAATAGAAAGAGTTCCACGGGTTTGAGAGAGATAAAGATAGAGATAGAGATAGAGATAGAGATAGAGATAGAGAGAGAGAGAGAGAGAGAGAGAGAGACTTGAAACTGAATAAAATCCTTCTGAGTGGTAATCTCCTATACCGATTTCCCTATTCTCCCCTTGTGAGCATGCAGAACACTTTTTCTAAGTGTCTTTACCTTTAGAAAGTAAAGTGTACCAGGCATGCTGGCACACATCTGTATCCCAGTACTTTGTGACTGAGAAAGGAGGATCGCAGGTTCCAGGCCATCCTTGGCAACTTAGGCTCTGTTCAAAATAAAAATAAAATACATCTGGGGGTGTAACTTAGAGAGAGAATGCCCCTAGTTTCGATGCCCAGTGCCAAAATTTAAAAAAAGGCAAGAAAATGGAGAGGTGAGTTGGGCGTGGTGGTGCACGCTTGTAATCCCCGCGCTTGGGAGGCAGAGACAGGAGGATCGCGCTGGTTCGGAGCCAGCCTTGCTGGCTTAAGAGACCCTGTTTCCAAATTTTAAAAATATAAAAAAATAGGTCTTGTAGTGTAGCCCGGAAGTAGAAGGGCTTCCAGGAACCCCAGTACCACCAAAACAAGAAAGAAAAAGAAAATGGAAAGGTGAGATTGACAACTGCTTCCACCTCCTGCCTGGGAATAAGGAGGTCTGACGTGGTGCAGGGTGCAGGTAGCAGGTTGTATTCACTCCTGTGGAGCAGAGCCAGCACCAGTGATCCATGCTGCCTGCGCACACTGATGATGAAGTGTCTTCTTACTACACTGACCTCCTGGTAGTCTGGACTTCAGTTATGAACACAGGGACTGAGGTCATCTAGAGGATTACTTCCATTTACCCCCTCTGATTCTCTAAAACTTATTTCTCCCTAAACACAATGCTGCTAAGCTACTGCCTGTGTTTGGCCGTGACACCATCCTGATCGTTAGAAGTGTTTCCAGATCTTCCTGCAAAGAAGCAGTGGCATGGGGAGGCCTGATTCCTCAGCTCTGTCATCTTTCTGAGCAAAGTACCTGAGAAGCACAGCTGAGATGAGGAAAGGATTATTGGGCTCATGGATTTAGAAGTTCTGGGGTTTCCATTCCTCTATCTATGTTCAAATGTTTCCAAGGCAGAGACTTTGGTGGCAAGACATGGCAGAGGGACAGAGCTCACAGCTCATGGCGGGGGAAAGCAGCGAGTGTGACAGGGAGGGCCAGGGACAGATAAAGTTCCCAAGACCACACCGCAGGACCTCTCATCCAGCCATATCACAATTCTCCACCTGGCTAGGTGCTCTAACAGTGAATTCAAAATCATATGCGTTAGGGAGGATGTCACTGGGTAGGCTCTCAAGAGATCTGCTTGGATGGACGTGAGCGAGGCAGGCTGGGCTGAGTCTGTGGGTAAGGCCCAGGATGGGTGTTTCTGAGCCTACGCTCTCCTTGGGATCCTTAGAGGCACAATGGACTTTATTGTTGCCCCAGATGCCAGCCAGATGCCCAGGGCTGCTCTCCCTACACCTGACATTCACTGGTGCCTGGAGACCTATGAGGTGGTCATGTCCTGTGGGCAGTCTCTATGCTTGGACCTCTCCTAGGACCCCCACAGCTGTGGGCCATCGGGAATCAGAGTTCCAGTGAGTGGGAGATGAATATCATGGTCAATACTCTTTTTGTTTTATTTTTATTTCTGCCTTGAGGATTGAGCTCAGGGGCATTCCAACTCTGACTGTGGTCCCGCTCCCTCAGCTTCCCAAATACTGGGATTACAGGAGAGCTCCACGTCCAGCTTAGTTAGATGCTAAATCTCCAGAGCTCCTTCTCCATCTTTCTCCTCACACTGCTGAGATTCTCAAGAATTTGGGAATTCACTGAGACCTGATCACCTGAACCCCCATGATTAATAGACACTCAAATTCCACTTTGCTTAATCACACATCAGGGTCCAGAAGTAGGGAAAATCAACACATCCTCTACAGAATGCTTGGCCGACTTACCTGAGGGGTTTTGTAGAGCTCCAATAGAGCTCCGATCTCAACCGAAAATGTTGGTGAGGTCCCTGCGATGGCAGCAACAGGTCTGTGCTGATTCTTGCACTGGTAGTTAGGGAGAACCTCGTCACCTCCTGACAGCCACATCAGAGTGCCCTCAAGGGTCCTTTGTTCACCGGGGAAGACATTGTAGATCTGGAACCCCAAAGTCAGATTGGGGAGCAGGTGGGGGTTCCTGTTGATCTCCTCGATGGTGAAGTAAAAGGCCAGCACGTGTTGGTACTTCTTCCAAAACCACCTGGACAGAGGAGAAGATGAGGTCAGGAGGCTCAGGGCTGAGTCCTGAGCCAGCATCAGAACCAGACAGGCTAGATCCAAGACGCTCTTCAGAGGTGCCCTGGACTGTGGACCCTGTGTAAGGTTCCCAGGGCCCTGTTGACCTTGGAATGGCTCTTGGCCTCTTGGGAAGCAAACTGTGTTCTAAACACTGAGAGACTTGTGGGACATTTGGAGTGGGCTGAGGTAGAGATGCGCTGGATGCTATCGCTGTCAACTGGACCACTTAACTAAAGTTTCTATAAATTTGAGGTGCATTCATGGTTACAACAGGAGCAGGAAGTTCTTAGGGAAATGAGTGAAGGTGGCTACATCCTTCTTCATAAACTGTCTTGTTTTATGACACTGGGGATCGAGCCCAGGGTAGAACCCAGGCTTTCTACCACTGAGCCACAGCATCCTCACATACTTGTTTACCTTGAAACTGGGTTTCACTAGGGTACCGAAAGTTTCACTAAATTCCTGAGACCTGATTTGAACCTCTGTTCTCCTCTCTTATCTTCCAAGTGCTGACATCACAGCCAGGAGCCAAGAGGCCAGCTCAGACAAAGCTGTCCTTTTCCTTAGAGCAGAACCAAGACACAGCAGTGCTGGTTCTCCCTGTGTTCAGGAATCCTTAGCCAGCCTCTGCCCTACCTGCTGACCAAAGCTTTGAGAGCAGTTTCCCCTTTCTCAGGTGTCCCAGAGGGATTCTGAGCAGCTCATGTTGTACGGAGCCGTTACTACTCTAGTCCACAACACTTATGAGAGCTGGCAGCCATTGTGTTTTTCTTCAAGCGTGAACACATGATTCAGGACCTCTAATTAATTTTATAGGTTTCAACGTGTTCACTTTGTGTTCCTGGACTTTCTTTCTCTATAGAGAATCTGCCTTGATCCTTCCTCCTCTCTCCTTGCCCCTTTTGTACAAAAGTACAAAATTTAGGTTTTGTTCCTAAATTTACCAAAGGTGAAGTCTTGGATTTTAGACCTACATTTCAAAGGTATATGTTTCTGAAAGAATACATAAAAAACCTTTATGTGTGTGCATATGTATGTGTTTGTGTGTATGTGTGTTTTAATTGAACGAAGAAGCAACCTACCTCTGAACTACACCCCCAACTTTTTTATTTTATTTTTTCTGGGGCACTGGAGATCAAGCCCAGGAGCATTCTCCCTGGAGCAGAATCTCAGCTTTTTTTAATTTATTTTATTTTTTCAAAAAGAGTTTTTCTAAATTGCTGAGGCTGTTTTTATTTTTGGTTTTTGTTTTGTTTTGTTTTGTTTTACCAAACAAGTAGTAGCAAGCCAGGCATGGTGGTGCACGCTTGTAATCCCAGCATTTGGGAGGCCTGAGAACGGAGGATCATGGTTTGGGAACAGCCTCAGCTACTTAGTGAGGCCCTTGCAACTCAGCAAGACCCTGTTAAAAAAAGAAAAAATAGGGTTAGGCGTTTATCTGGGAGGTACAATAACCCTGGGTTGCAATCCAACCTGGTACTGTAATGCATACATACAGACATACATATGTACATAAATACATACATACATACATACCCTATGAGTGTCTGGGATGTAGCTCATTGGAGAAGCACTCCCTGATTCAGCCCTATTGACAATCTGTGTGTGTCAGTTTGGTAAATCAGTCATTAGAGACCCACGCAGACACTGTTAATGGAGTCCAGGGCCAATGCACTTTCTGTAGAATGTGCAGGGCACCATTACTTATTAAGGCTGGACGTGATCTATGGAAACGCTGTGCCAGACCGACTGGCAAGACCATGGCAGTGGTCAAGGAAAACCAAAGGGCTTTCTAAGGGCTTCGAGGGTCTGACACCATGAGCAGGGTCACAAAGGCTCAGACGCCTGTGTGTCCCCAAGAGGGGCTTCTGCCCCCAGGTGAGGCAGGTCCCACCAGACACATTCATTCCAAATCCCACACTGCTGGACCACGTACATCAGGCTGGTGGAGTAGGAAAATGTGTCCCCTACTCTCCTCAGTACCTGTGGAGCTGAGAACAACCACATGGTTTTAGATTCACGAGGGTGAGAGAGAACCTGGGAATATATTGCTCTGCATTGCTCTCATTGCTGTGCAGGCTCAAAGAGGATTAGACACTTGAGAGGTAGAGACAGGGTGATTGCAGGCTCGAGGCCTCAGAAACTAAGCAAGACCATCAACAAAACAGGGAGACCCTGTTTCAAAAAGACTGGGGGGGTGTGGCTCAGGAGTAGATTGGTTTGTCTCTAGAACCACGTACAATAAGAAAAAAATTTAGCTTGGCATGGTGGTACACACATGTAATCCCAGTACTTTGGAGGCAGAGACAGGAGAATCACAGGTTCACAGCCAGCCTCAGCTACTTAGTGAGGTCCTCTGCAAATTAGTGCAGCCCTGTTTCCAAATAAATGAAGAAAATAGGTCTTGAATTATAGCTCAGGGGTAGATAGTCCTTGGGTTTCATTCCCCCATACAACAAAATATACAAACAAAACAAATAAAAAAGACTGAGGATGTATCTCAGAGGCAGAATGTTCCTGGGGCCATACGCAGTGCCCAATCAGAGAGATTAAACAGACAGAAAATACAGCCTCAGCCACCCCTAACTTATAGGTAAAGAGTGAAACTTACATTGAAGCAGGCATACGCTCTGATTCCACTAAAAAAGATTGCTGGATCACGGGCAACTCCATTTTTGTGCTGTAAAGGAGGAAAAAGGCTCCCAGCACCACGTCTCCTTCTTTCTGGATATTTGGCTTCAGGCCTTTGACACAGGAAACATAATCTTCATCCCAGTATGTTTGCAAAGGCTGCAGGAGCAGGAAGAAGAGACACAGAGAGAAGAACATCACAGGCTCCACCCAAAACAGAGACAGTCTGGCTGAGCTGTGTGGGTGAGGAGCAAGATCCAGGCGTCGTCTGTACAGGCACAATGGCGTGCCCCTGTTGTCAGATGTCCTGGACCTGTGCAGAGTGTGCAGACGGGCTTCCCAGCACAGACATAGGGAGAAGAAAAGGGGGCGCCAAGGGAGTCACGGAGCTGAGACCTGAGCCATCTGGCTGTGGTCACAGCAGCTCCGGTGCCCATTCATTTCATGGCTCTGCTGCTGTCCCATCCATGAGCTCAGGGACCCACTGCCCGGGGCTCTGCACCTGTCACCTCCATCCTGATGAAAACACTTTGCGAAAACATGTTTGTGCCTCGGCTTCTCAACGCCCGCCAGGATTTCATCATGGTCCATTGAGGCTCTGGGGACCACAGCAGCCCTGAGTTGCTGAGAACCCAGAAGTTTAGACTTGTTGTCAGTCCACTGCCCTGAGGGACAGGACAGGGTGAGCAGGAGTTGGTGCTGAAAACAACTGAAGTTAGAATCCTACAGTGAGTCCTGCACACCCATGATTATCCAGCACCATTCACAACTACCTAGGCATTCATCGACAAATGAATGAATAAATATAATGTGGTATAGGCACACAGTGGAATTTTACTCAGCCATAAAGATGAATAGTCATGTCATTTGCAGATAATGGATGGAACTAGATAGAGTACAGTATGCTAAGTGAGACTGGCCCATGTAATAAAGACAAAGGTTCTAGGTCTCCTATCTACATGGGCTCCAGAGAGAAACAGGACTTGAGCTGAATGAGGAGAGAGGCCAGGAGAGCAGAGGAAGGGATTGGGGAAGGAGAGGGGAAAGGCAAGAGGAGGACTGAGAAGGACACAGACCACATCCTGCTCTGTTCCTTGAAGGAGGATTCACCACCAGCCTCTCTGACATGTATGGAGCAGGAAGGGGCTGGGCGGGTGTGTAAGGAGGGAGCATACCCAGGGACGTGTGCAGGAATGTAGGGATCACTTTGAATGTCACTGTGATGTATAATTACACACCAATAAAAGTATAACAAAAAACTCAAAATACCAAAAGGAGATAGAGTAGGAGTCAACAAAATGCCCAGTCGCAAAATGCCATCACTTGGAAGCTTGGTCAAGAACGTGGGGACTGAGGTCAGCGGGGAAGTCTCCTTTGGTGCTCAGGGAAGGCGCATTGACCCTGTGCCCAGGTCGCTCCCAGGGTGACAGGATCCTCCTGGAAGAAGTGGGCTTTGTGGTTTCCTCAGAAGGAGGCTGTGAACAGGGCGTGGTGGAGCACACATGGAATCCCAGCATTTGAGAGACTGAGACAGGAGGATCGCGGCTCGTGGGCAGCCTCAGCTACTTCATGAAGCCCTTTGAAACTCAGTGTGACTCTTTCAAAATAAAAAATAAAAACTTAATAGGGCTGGGAGTGGAGCTTGGAGGCAGAATGCCCCTGGGTTCCATCCCCAGTACCGCCAAAAGAAAAGGACTCTGTGCTCCAAAGAAGACCTGTCGGCCACCCCACCCCAACCCTTGGCAGAGGGAAACCTCTTTCCTCAGCCTGAAACTACACCTCTGCCCACTGGGTAGTGCTCACCATTGGGTTTACAAGCCCTGACTAAGACAACTCAGTGCTTTACCCCATAGTCCTCTAGTGCTGACATCCCCTTTTTTCCCACCACTCTTCCTGGAAAACCTTCTCTACACAGTTTTCATTTTTTTATTTTTTTAAAATTAATAGCCATACAGTGCATATATTTATGGTGTTTTGAGATATTTTGATACAGGTATATATTGTGGAATTGCTGGAGACCTCGCATACCTTTCTCTTTCTACAGTGAGAACACTTGAAGTCTGCTCTCTTGATACTTTTCAAGGAGACAGTAGAGTGCTTTTAATTTGAATGCTTTTATTAGTGCTCTTCATGAGGTATACTTGCTATTATACAGCATAGTGAGGGTCAGTGTGATACAACACACGTACGTATAGCTCTTGGAGTATTGGTTTTGTTTGGGGGTTTTGTGGGGAAAATTTTTTTTATTTATTTTTTATTGGTGCAATGTATTCATACATCATAATGGTATAAAGAAAATACTTTTGTACACATACATGCACACATCACCGAGTTAGCCCCTACCCAATCCCCACCCCGTTCCCCCCCCATTCTTCCTTCCCATGCATGGCTTAGTGGTTGACATCAAGTTTTATAGCAATTTATCCAATATTAACAATGATAATCTCACATAACAGCTTCATTTGTCTGATACCAAGCTTTTGATGACTTAAAGATAACATTTCAATATTTCGTTTTGCTTTCTTTCTTACCAGAGAATTTTTTTTTTCTTTTTTTCTTTTCTTAGGTGAAACTATCATGCATTTTATTTATTTATTTATTTTTCAGAAAAAATCTATCCTGATAAGGAATATGGACTCTAGATACCCAAAACAATCTCGAAAAGAACAAAGCTAGAAGATGTATATTTTCTGATTTCAAACCATATAAAGCTACAATAATTGAAACAGTGTAGTACTGTTCTAAAGGCAGATATATAAACCATTGGAGTTAAATAAAAGCCTAGAAATAAATTCTTCCATATATTGTCAAGTTATTTTTGCCAAGGTTTCCACGAACATTTGGTGGAGGAAATACTAATCTTTTAACTAAATATTGTTGAAAAATAATAATTACATGAAAAATAATAAAATTGGACTGTTACCTAACATATATACAAATATTAACTCAAAATAGATAAAAGACAAGCCGGGCATGGTGGCGCACGCTTGTAATCCCAGCATTCGGGAGGCTGAGACCTGGAGGATCGCGGTTCGCAGACAGCCTCAGCTACTTAGAGAGGCCCTCTGCAACTCAGTGAGACCCGGTTTCAAAATAAAGAACAAAAAATAGGGCAGGGGGTGTAGCTCGGAGGTCAAATGCCCCTGGTTTCCATTCCCAGACCTGCAAAAAAAATAGATAAAAGACCTAAATATAAATCTTAAGACTATAAACTTTTAGAAGAAAATCTGGGTCATAAAACCTAACAACACTGAAATTGGCAGTAATTTCTTGGATACGATTTCAATGGCACAGGCAACAGAAGGGTATACAAACTCCCTAAAAAATAAAAAAAATATTGTATATCCAAAGACAATGTAAACAGAGCTAAAAGTTACTGATAGAATGGGATAAAATATTTCCAAATGCTCTATCTGAAGGTATATTAATATTCCAACTAGAAATCCTAAAAAATAGCAACAATAAAAGCAAACAATACAGTTTAGAGATAGGTAAAAGACTAACATAATGAATCTCCACAGATAACCAATCTTAGTTGTCTGTTGGATGGAAAATCTTGTTTCTCTGGTTCTGGTGTGTGTTACCTATTCTTTGTAGTTAATCTCTTTGAGTATTTTCTCTAGTGCTGGTTTTGAAGACATAAGTTCCTTCAGTTTCTGTTTGTCATGGAAGCTTCTTATTTCTCCATCTAATTTGATAGAAAGTTTTGCTGGGTAGGAAATTTTTGGCTGGAAGTTGCTTTCTTTCAGAGTTTGGAATGTGTTACTCCAAGCCCTTCTGGCTCTCATGACTTGGTTTGGGAAGTCTGGAGTGATTCTAATTGGCTTGCCTCTGAATATCACTTGGCCCTTTGTTTTTGTTGCCTTTAAGATTCTCTGCTTGGCTTCCACATTGGTCATTTTGACAATTATGTGGCATGGGGATCGTCTTCTCCGATCCTGTCTAAAGGGAGTTCTATAAGTTTCCTGGACCTGTGTATTGACCTCTTGCTCTATGTTTGGAAAATTTTCTGCTATTACTTCCTTGAAGAGATGATTGATCCCTTTAGTTTCACCTTCTTTTCCCTCCTCTGTCGGATTTTTTTTTCTAAATTAGAAACTATACGTTCATTTTTTGAATGATCATCTTCTAGGAGCAAGATTCTATTCTCCATGTGGTCTAATCAGTTGTTTGTACTTTGAATTGAGGCCTTTCCTTCATTAATTGCATCCTTTATCTCTTTTTGGCTCTCTCTGAATTCTTTTCAAAACACCTCTATTATTTCTACAGTTATTTTCCTGATTAGATTTTCTAGAAATCTCTGAATTTCTGTTTTATCAGGTTCTGATGTTGTGGGGTTGTGGGCATTCATTGCTCCATTGTTATTTCTCTTTCCCATGATTTTGGAAGTTTGTGCCTTATCTGAGTTCTTCCCTTGGGTCACTATGACTTCACTTAAGGTGCTCTGGATCTCGAGTTCGTGGTATCTCAGTCCCCACTACTCCTTTACTGGGTTGTATCACAGAGTCTCAGACTATGGGAGTCAATTGAGGCTGCTTTAGACCATGGTGGGGTGCCAGATTGGGCGTTCTCCTATGGTGTGATATCTCTGCCACCACCACTCCCCCACTGGGTCAAGTCCTGGGAGTGCTGTACTGGGATTTCTCCTCTAGGGGCCACAATTTGACTCACTGTTGTTGAGTGCGCAGATGGAGCTGTCATGGACTCAGTGAATTTGTTGCTGCTGCCGCCGGTTACAATATGACGCCGCTGCCACACCCTCGGCCATGAGGTTGGCATATTTCTTTTCTGTTTTTGAGCTCTGCTCTGAGTCTCTGCAGGGTGTGATGAGCATGGCCCCTGGGAGCTTTAGACGCTCCCTGCGCCGAGAAATCTGCCGAATCCCGCCCGGCTGATCCGCAGCGGCTCACCTCAGCTTGCTGTCCACCCCTCCTCTCTGGAGCCTGGTGGGCTGTTGAGTGCATTGGTCTGGTGCCATCCAGTGAGCTCGCCACTGCCACCGGCAGTAAGGTGCTGCTGCCGCGTCCTCAGGCGTGAGGCCGGCGTATCTCCTCTGAGGCTCTGAGCTCCGTTATGAGTTCCCTTCCTCTCTGGAGACTGGTGCTGCAAGAAAAAATGGCGCCCGCCGCTTCACGCTATGACTCCGGCTGCAGCACTGCAGTCTGGTTTCTGGTGTCTCATTTTTCCAGCCCTCTTTTTCTCTGTCCCTTGTAATTACATTTTTTGTTTCTCTGCTGATGGTGTTTTCTGGCTATGAAAGGCACTGATTTTGTGGTAATAGAGATTGGTTGTTAGCGAGACTTGTAAGCCCCGCTTTTCTCCCTTGCCATCTTGTGGGGAAATTTTTTCATGGTGTAGGGGTGCTGGAAAGCAGGCTGGAAGAAGTGCTTTCCCCTACCCCAGCATAAGAAGTTAACTAGAGAAGTCTTCTCCCATATTAGGATTAGAAATAAGATATTAGAATATAGAGTTAAGATATAGAAGTAAGGTAGGATTAGAAACAGAATGAAGATCCATAAGTCCAGTTGCCCAGGTTACAGGATTCAAGGACCAGGGCAGGGGACCCACCAGGTCAAAGCCTCTAATCTCCAGCTTGCCGGCCAAGGTCTTTGAAAATGGGCCCCATCCCCATATCTCTGAGCCAGATCAGCAAACAAGGCCATGCTAATCTGCTTTCCAGGCAGAGTCCTCAGCACAGAGATAAGCCTGGCCCAGCCAAGGTGGGTGGGAAAGGCAGCCCTAGGGAATGAACACATACCATAAGGGAGATAAGCAGTCTTTAGCAGGCTCTGACATGTGTGGATGCATGTTTTAAAATTATTGGTTGTACTTGTTTGTCCTTGTATCTGATTGGTTGTATTCTAAGGTTCGCAGGCTCAGACTTTTGGCGGGCTCTGATGTTGTAACCACTCCCTCCTGGGGCTATAAATCCAGACTGTGAAGTGAGCCCTGGGTTGAAACTCGACCCCTGGCTAGCCGGGACAGAGCTGCAGCACAATAAACCTCACTTGCATTTTACATCTCTTGTGAGTCCTTCAATATTTGTGTTGGTGAGCGACTCTCGGACCCTTCATATGGGGGCACGTCTGGGATAAGCCTCTTCCCCATTTAGCGAACTGCACCAAGGGGCAGAGGTTTCATTTTGGAGCCCTCAGGCCACGAGACGTCGTTATAACTCCTGGGATGAGACAAGGGAAAAGACTTGGGCGTCAGGACGCTGTGTTAGGCCCTTGTGACCCTTGATCGAGTCTGGAGGTGATGGCCTCAGGTGGGGGAAAAGGCTCGGGCGGCAAGACACTGTGGTAAGGCCCTTGTGACCCCCTGGGCTGGAGGAACAGGCTTGGGTATAAAGTCCCTTGTGACCTCCAGTGGTGGTGCTGACCAGGGCCCCTAGCCTGAAGGCACCACTCAGGCCCCAATGCCGGATGCCGGGTTGGAAAGTTGGAGGAAGACCCCAGGGGCAGTGCGACGGCACATAAGACCAGTGACCTCCAATAGGAGGCTCTCGGTGGATGTCTCTCTGTGAGAGGGGGAGCTCCATTCTTGAGTTTCTTCATGAGAAGGGAGTTAAAGCTGTTTTGGAATTTTTTTGAGAAAGGAACAGTGTCCTCTGTGCTCAAGCAAAGAAGGTTTTGAGAGAGGAACAGTGTCCTCTATGCTCAAGCACAGAAGGTTTTGAGAGAGGAACAGTGTCCTTTATGCTCGAGCAAAGAAGGAATCCTGGCGCCCAATGAAGAAGTTGATCTTCCACAGGTGAAGTGGACTCCATTCGGCCTCATCAAGGATCCTAACTGTGAGTGTGTGAGTGTGAAAAGGACCGGTCCGTATGATTGGAGAAAAGTGGAGTGAATAGAAACAATTGGGATATGTGATTGGATTTGCAATTTTGTTGTTTTTGTTGTATGATATTTTGGAGTATTGGTACCAGTAAATGTATTATAATTAGTGGTTAATTATAATTCTTCTAAATTTAGAAATTGCTCTTTTAATGATAGTGGTAATTTGCATGCCTAAGTTTTCATGGTATCCATTTAATATTCATTAATTGCTATTCTAAGGCATTTGGCTAGGGAAACAGCCGATTTGGGGTGGGGTTGAGCAACGACATCTGTTAAAAATAAATTCTAACAGTCCGCCAGGGGAGTGCACATAAGGGGTGGTTGCTCAGCACTCCGGACTAGCCTACCTCTGCTAGAGAGGGCAGGTTTGCCTGAGATACTGTGGAGGCATACGGCACAGACTAACAACCTGGTGAAGTCCCCTCCTTAAGACAGCACACTTACAGACCTGAAACACTAGGAGAGCCCATCCCAGACTCTGGTCTAGGTGAAGGACTTCTACTGGTTGCCCAGGTAGCTTTCCAAACACCTGTAGCCCTCAAGGACTAGGGGAAGCAATTTGGGATGAAGGACTAGCCGCCAGAGTTCTAAAATCATACCCCTAGACTTATAACTCCCCCATCCCACTCGGCTGAGAATAATAAGGATTGTGGTTATAAAGCTTTGTAAATACAGTATTAAGTGGTTTTAAGAGAAAAATATAGAATAAGTTGTTTAATTTTAACAATGGGACAAGCACACGTAACTCCCAAAGGTCTCGTCCTCTCCCACTTTTCTGAGGTACAGAAGGAGGCTCGGGAAATGGGCCTGGCTATCAAGAAGGGTAAGTTTGACTCTCTGTTCGGCCGAGTGGCCATCCTTTGGATAGGTGTTGGCATTCTTAAATCTTTACCTGGTAGAGTGGGGGCCATCCTCAGACTGCAGGCTGCCAATTTGGTTTAGTAAGGACTTGAAAGGGGAAAGAGACAGACAAAAGCCATGTAAGAACTCTGGCTGAGCACAGAAGCCTAGGCTCAAGTCAGCTTAAGGATGGAAAGCAAGGGCATCACTGGAGTAATGCTCTCAACCAGGAAGCCAGAGAGGCCCTCCGAGGCCTGGCTCACAGTGCAAAGGGGGACCATTAAATGGTGGAGCGCCCCCAGTTCCGAAGGGAAATAGGGTCCTCAGACCTAGGTCCCAGTAAATTACTACCACCAGAGTTGACTAAAAGAACCTTAGGTGATCATGCAGTGAGATCTCAGAGGCCAATTCTAAGGCATTGCCCTTCTTTCCTGACCCAAGATCCAAAAGCTTAGCCAGGGTGGGGAGGGCTTAACAGGCCAGCCCTGAGCCATCTCTTTATTCAAGATTTACCTGCAGCATCCAGAATGACCTTTCCTGTTCTACCATTCATAGCCACACCAGAAAATTGGGTGGCAACCACAGGGAACGTTTTCCCAGACCTAATTTCTAAGGACAAGGCCATCATTACTCGTTCTGGTAGCCAGGGCCATCCTGATCAGTTTCCATACATTTTAGTTTGGGAGGATTAAGTCCAGAAGCCCCGTCCTGGCTTAGGCCTTTGGTACAAGCTGGTGGCACTCTGGCATTGGTAGTCCAAGAGAAAAAGGGACCCCCAGGTGTCTTTAATACTTATGGAGAAAAGTCTTCTGCCCTGGTGCTTCCAGAAAGTTCATCTCTATATCCTTCTCTACTAGATTTTGAGACAGTTAGGCCACCTCCATATGCCCAAGCAGGTCGAGTAGCTGGGGCAGCTGCCCAGGCAGACCAAGCACCTAGTGCCGCAGTTAGGCCAGTGTCTTCAACAACTGGGGGCCAAGAAAGAGGACGTAGACCAAGGACTAGAGGGCTTCAGAGAACAGGAGCCCACCTCCTCAACTCCAGAGGAAGACGTCCCAATCTTCCCAGTTCGTGCTATAGGACAGGGGGGACCAGAGGGGGAGTAACATTACCAATATTGGCTTTTTTTTTTCCTCCAGTGATCTCTATAACTGGAGAACCCAAAACCCCCATTTTCTCTGAAGATCCTAAGTGTCTTATAGGATTATTAGAGTCCATCATGCATACCCATTGCCCAACCTGGGACAACTGCCAGCAGCTGCTAAAGACGCTCTTCAACACGGAAGAAAGGGAGCGTATCCTCAATGAGGCCAGAATGTCCTCAGCAAAAATGGGAGACCCACCACACTTCAGTATGAAATTGGTGATGCCTTCCCGCTTACACGTCCAGATTGGGACTTCAGGAACGCATGATGTAGGGAGCATCTCCGAGGGTACCACCAGACTCTAATGACCGGTCTCCAGGTGGCTGCTAGACAGCCTACAAATTTTTCTAAGGTAAAGGCTATTGTTCAAGGAAAAACTGAAAGCCCGGCTGCATTTTTAGAACACTTGTATGATGCTTATAGGCAGTAAACTCCAATAGACCCAGAGGCAGATGTATACTGATCAGCTGTTATACTTTCTTTTATTAGGCAGCCCCTGATATCAGGAAGACTGAGGGAGTCAGGGCTCAGCTCCCCTCCCCCCTCAAGTCTTGGGTAACTTTAATGATGGAAGGGAAACCAGTGGGATTCATGGTGGGTACTAGAGCACAATACTCGGTGCTAAACCAGCCTTTGGGAATGCTAAATAAGCAGAGAACAAGCATAGTCCAGGGGGCGACAGGATCAAAACTTTGCTCCTGGACAAGTGAGCGTACTGTTAACCTAGGAAAACACCAGGTCACTCATTCCTTCCTGGTGGTTCCTGGAAGCCCAGCTCCATTATTGGGAAGAGACTTGCTCACTAAAGTAAAGGCTCGTATCCACTTTGAACCAGAAGGAATTAAAGTTACTGATGGAGAAGGACAACCATTACATATATTGACTTTATCACTGAATGATGAACACCGTTTATTTAAAGAGCAAAGAAAAGAACTAAAAGACAAGGAGGAAATGACTGTATGGGTAGAACATTACCCCAACGCCTGGGCTGAAATAACAGGCATAGGACTGGCCAAACATATGGCTCCAATAGTCGTAGAGCTAAAAGCTACCGCCCAACCTATACGGGTTAAGCAATATCCAATGCCCGAGGAAGCACGACAGGGGATAGCGCCTCATATCCATAGACTGTTGGAAGCTGTAGTCCTCAGGCCCTGCCATTCAGCATGGAACACCCCTCTCCTCCCAGTCAAAAAGCCAGGAGGAACAGATTATCGGCCAGTGCAGGATCTTAGAAAGATCAATGAAAGAACTGAAGACATACACCCAACAGTGCCTAATCCCTACACAATTTTAAGCCATCTTTCCCCGACACTAATTCTGTTAAGATTGGCTGAAGTTAGCCAATCATTGTTTGCTTTTGAGGGGCAAGAAGAAAAAGGGGGAAAGATAGGCCAATTAACATGAACCAGGCTTCCCGGGGTTTCAAGAATTCCCCAACTCTTTTTAATGAGGCCCTTAGCCGGGACCTGGAGCATTTCCAACAGACTGATCCTCACGTGACTCTGCTACAGTATGTTGATGATTTGCTGTTAGCGGCAGCACTAGACAGGAATGCTTGAAAGCAACAGGCCAGCTGCTTGAGGAGTTGGGGACCCTGGGGTATCGTGCCAGTGCTAAAAAGGCACAGATTTGCCAACAGACTGTCACCTACCTGGGGTACAAATTAAGGGATGGCGCACGATGGCTCACTGATGAAATGAAGAAGACCGTTCTTCATATTCCAACGCCTACCGCCGCTCGGAAGGTGAGAGAATTCTTGGGTTCTGCAGGGTTTTGCCGACTATGGATACCAAATTTTGTAGAGGTGGCTAGGCCCCTCTATGAGGCCACCAAAGAGACTAAAAAGTGACAATAAACTGGGGAACATCAACAGGCCTTTGATCATCTTAAGAGCCCTGTTGCAGGCGCCTGCTCTAACCCTGCCTGATCCCCTGAAACCCTTTGCTCTGTTTGTAGATGAGAGAGAAGGAGTAGCTAAAGGGGTGTTAACCCAGTGGCTAGGACCATGGAAAAGGCCAGTAGCCTATTTGTCAAAAACACTGGATGCGGTAATGGCAGGATGGCCCCCGTGCCTCCACATCATTGCAGCCATAGCTGTGCTTGTCAAAGATGCAGATAAATTGACTTTTGGGCAACATCTGCAAATTACGGCTCCCCATATGGTGGAGGGAGTCCTAAGACAACCACCAGGCAAATGGATGACAAATGCCAGATTAACTCATTACCAGGGACTATTATTGGACTTGCCTAGGATTACCTTCATAGATTCAGTGATTCTGAATCCAACCACCCTGCTGCCAGCACCGGACCTGCAACAGCCTCTTCATGACTGTGCAGAAATCCTGTCTGAAGTCTCCCAGGTGCGAGCTGATCTGCAGGATGTTCCACTGCCTAACTGCGTTGAACTGGTACACGGATGGCAGCAGCTTCATACAGAATGGACAACGACGAGCGGGGACAGCAGTGGTGAATCGAGGAGAGGTGGTCTGGAGCAGTGCCCTACCTGCCCAGTAGATATATAACCACCTGCATCACAACATGCATGGCTCTGAGCAAACACAGGAAGGTGTTATGGTTGTAAGGGCACTGTGGGCTCTTTTCCTCGATTCAAGTAGATAAATTGAATTGGGAAATTAAAACTAATGGACAGCTCAGTGCAGCTGCAACAAATTTTTGTTACAAAGTCACTAGGAAAGAGAAACGGAAGAGAAGAAAAACAGTGTGCCTGGCAGACATGCTGGAGACCCAAAAATGGAACTCTGCCCTCCTCTCTGTTCTCATCAATTAAATGCAGGGTTTTTGGTTTGGGGGTTGTTTTGTTTGTTTGTTTGTTTGTTTAATTTTGTTGTTCTTATCAGTGTTATCAAGGCTATGTATAGTACCTTATTCCCTAGGCAGGTGTTGCCTTCTTCTCTGTGACCAGTGCACCTACTAAGTGCAAAGGTTAATGGTCCCTCTATTTTTTTTTAATCTCTGCAGTACCAGTTGCCCATCAACTATGGGTGCTTTGAGGTAAAGGCCAGGTCACAAAGAAGAGGAGGTATACAGGCACTGATCTCTTCTTTGCATTTTTAAGACTAAGGGCCTTAATTGCATCTACTCTCTTGCAATGGGTATTGTACCCGTGTTGGCAACAGCCTAGGAAGATTTGGGAAAGCTCTGACTTTAATATATTTCAAAAATAATTGAAATATTTCAAAAATAGTTGTGTCAAAATGGCAGCAGACATGGGTAAAGAAAGGACTTGATTTCTGCCTAAAAGCAAGCAGCTATTCCAATGTAAATTAAGCTAGCTAAAAGTAATTAACAAGTCAATAGAAGAGAGCTAGGGCTTCCTCTTTCTAAAGACAGATAGATCTACATGATAATCTTGGGAGGATGGAGCAGGGTTTGACCTTGCCCTTCATGAAAGGAGACACCTTGCCACACCTGGCTGGGGAAGGTACCTTACAGAGACTTTACTAAGTCTAGATTTCATGAACAACATGGAGGTCATGGGTATAAAAAACGGTCGAGTCCACGTGTGATCCCTTTGGTGTATTCAGCTGAGTCACCCCTCCATGCCACTCTGGCATGGGGCTGTAATAACCTTCTGTATTTCTGTCTTTTTAATACATTTATTAAATCTTCAGCAACTGTCCAAGTTATGTATATTTATCCTTAGCTCAGGACAAGAACCCGCAGGGTTTTTTCTGTTTTTGGTCGTTTATGGTTTTGTGGTGGTTTGAGGGAAAGTGTGTCCAGGGACCCTAACAGGAGTCCCCAGGAACAGTTTCCCCCCCAAAACCATATTCCTTCCATCTGTAACAGGTATCATTAGGACAAAGAGCAGAGGGAAGGGGTGCTCCACAGTGTACCAGGACAAGCTGCCACCTCTCCCTGCCTGAGTGCCTGCACAGCATCCAGACTCTGCCTGCCGTTTACACTTTTTGGAAATTAATACCAGAGCAATTTTTAATACCAGTCAAAGGTGTATACAGTATGGGTTATAAAACCTGTTCAGAAACTCATAAACAACTTGTTTACACATGCCAGCAAAGAGCTCAAACAACTTGAGAAAATCATAAATAATTTATGTCTGCCAGCATATAATTTCAGAAACTTGTGTGGATGGTCAGTCTAGGGCTCAGACCAGCACATCTGTACTGCAGTTGATAACAGACCCCTGGGTCAGGAGCTGTCTCCTCTCCTCTGATGGACGCACATCATCAATACGTTTGAGACTACTGACAGAAGTCTTGTGTTGGAGGAGCTGCCAAGACACTGTTCAGTGTCCATGAAGTCCTAGGAAGAGACCTGCCTTCCTACGAGCAGTGTGGGGCACTTTGCTCACACCACAGCAGCCCGCCCCTGTGCACCACTAACATCCAGTGACCACTGCGGTCCTGCCCTTCTCTCTGCCTGATGATCAGTGTGACTCCAACCCACTCTATCAACTCCTGAATCTCCTCTTCCACACCAAGACTTGGTTCAGTATTTCCCCACTCCCATATTATTTTCTACTCTCATATTATTTTCTACTTAAAATGCCCTGAATGTATAAAATTTGCATATTGTATAGCACACTTATTTTACCTAAATGGTTAGTTTTGCTTCCATGACCTGTATTGTTCGATGCTCATTGGTGCTACTTGGCTTTGGCAAAGTATCCACCCAACATTTGAACTTAACCTAATTTCACTTAGTTTCCCGGTAAGTTTCTGTGTGCTTTGATCTTTGAGTGTTGAATAAACCTCGGGACATATTGAAAGACACTGATTGTGTGTAAAAAGACACACAGTACTCAGTGCAGGAAAAATAAATAAAGATTTCACCTGTGATATGCAGAGAGAAAGTAGCAGCTGAACAGTTGAGTCAAAGGGGTTGGCTATCTGCTTTGAGAGGTGCTTAACACCCTGGACACAGTAGCTAACTGTAAAACTATTCACTCCCAAAAGCTGTCCAGGCTTGTGAGTCTTTGAAAGCAGTGTATATTCTCTAATATAGAGACACAGGGTAGCTACGTGAATCAATGTAATTGTGGTGTTGTGTTATTTAAGTTAAGGGTTTTCTTTTAATCTGTTTGTTTGTTTGTTTGGGGTTTTTTGTAGTACTGGGGTTCCTGGAAGCCCTTCTACTTCCGGGTTACACTCCCAGACCTATTTTTTTTTATATTTCTATTTGGAAACAGGGTTTCTTAAGCCAGCAAGCCTGACTTTGAACCTGAGTGATCCTCCTGTCTCCTCCTCCCAATCGCGGGTATTACAAGTGTGCGCCACCATGCCTGGCCCTTTCAATCTTATTCATATTAGAGTTTTCCAATGCATATGCCTGTAATTCTATTATTTTTTATTTACTTTGATATGCAGTAATCAGGTGCCTATAGGTTTAGCTATGTTTAGGTGAATTGCTCCTTTGTAGTGGTCATTTTCACATAGCAAAGTATTCTAATGTATTGGTAATAAATAGTCAAACACTTCAATGGCACTTCTCATAAAAAGCCAGAAATACCTTATAAATATTAACTAGTGAGTACTCGTTTCAATCTCAAGTTCTATTATATTTGTGTGTATAATTATGATAGTTAGTACAAAAGATTGATCTCAGAGATATTCTACCTCTGAGTCACTCCTACACCAGCCTTCTTTTATCTTTTATTTGGAAAAAGGATCTCACTAAATTGTGGAGGGCTCTCTAAGTAGCTGAGGCTGGCCGCAAACCTGTTCCTTCTGCCTCCTCCCCAGTGCTGGGATTGCAGGCTGTGGCCCCACCCTGGCTGTTTCTATATTATCACCACTTCATCTTTGAGGAAACTGCTAGATTGCACTTTGACTGCTTGCCTGAGTTCCCTGGCTGGTGAGAGTAGAACCCAGACTGGATCCCAGAGCATCTCTTCAGCCCACAGTCCTGCTGATTGAGCATGTTTGGTGGACCAAGAGAGGTGTGACCATGGTCATACTTCATCCTAAGGAGAAAGGGTGGTGTGTAGACACACCAGGAAATTGTAGCATTCCGTGTGCAGGAAGAGTCCCGCACAACTGATGGAACTTGTGGGTTGTATCTGGAACAGCCCCTTGCTGTGTACACATGGAGGGCAGGCACTGACCTGTCCATCCACACACACCCCTGGAGGGAGCTTTCTTCTCAGGAGGCTGCTCCATGGGGCCCGAAAGCTCATTCCAAGAATCCAAGCCTGGCCAGAAGCGAACCGGGACCTCAGTGCAGGCATCATGGGGGAGGCCTCACAGGCTCCTCACTGAGCCATCAGGGCCTCTCCTGGCCTCCTCTCTCCTCTCTGCCCACACCTGAGTGGCCCTCTCCTCCTGACATGCAAAAGCCTCCCTTGGCTTCTGTGGCATGATACTCTTATTAAACCACATCCTGGCCACTGCGTGTTCCTTGAGTGCTTACTCCAGGTGAGCGAGCAGGGACATGGGCCCTGGACTCGGGATCCAGTGTGGACGGCAGGTGATTGTCTCAATGAAAACCAGACTTCTGGGAAGATGGCGACCGAGAAAAGCGGGGCTTAAGAGCTCCGCTAACAACCAATCTCTGTTACCACAAAATCAGCGCCTTTCATAGCCAGAAAGCACCATCACCAGAGAAACAAAAAAATCACCAGCCCCAGAGAGGAGGGGGTCTCATAACGGAACACAGAGCCACAGAGGAGATACGCCAGCCTCACGGCCGAGGACGCGGCAGCAGCGCCTTACTGCCGGCGGCAGCGGCGAACTCACCAGACAGCTCCAGACCAACGCACTCAACAGCCCACCAGGCTCCAGAGAGGAGCAGCGGACAGCAAGCCGAGGTGAGCCGCTGCGGAAGAGGCCGGACAGCGAGCCGAGGTGAGCCGCTGCGGAAGAGCCCAGTGGGATGCGGCAGATTTTTTGGCGCAGGGATAATCTAAAGCGCCCAGTGGCTGGGCTCAGCACATGCTGCAGGAACTCAGAGGGGAGCTCAAAAACAGAGAAGAAATACGAAGAAATATGCCAGCCTCATGGCCGAGGGCGTGGCAGAGGAGCCATATTGCCACCAGCGGCAGAGGCAACAGCAGCGAATTCACCGAGTCCACTACAGCTCCATCTGCGTATTCAACAACAGTGAGTCAAATTGTTTTCCAAACATAGAGCAAGAGGTTGATACACAGGTCCAGGAAACTTATAGAACTCCCTTTAGACAGGATTGGAGAAGACGATCCCCATGCCACATAATTGTCAAAATGACCAATGTGGAAGCCAAGCAGAGAATCTTAAAGGCAACAAAAACAAAGGGCCAAGTGATATTCAGAGGCAAACCAATTAGAATCACTCCAGACTTCCCAAACCAAGTCATGAGAGCCAGAAGGGCTTGGAGTAACACATTCCAAACTCTGAAAGAAAACAACTTCCAGCCAAAAATTTCCTACCCAGCAAAACTTTCTATCAAATTAGATGGGGAAATAAGAAGCTTCCACGACAAACAAAAACTGAAGGAACTTATGTCTTCAAAACCAGCACTAGAGAAAATACTCAAAGAGATTAACTACAAAGAAGAAATAGGTAACACACACCAGAACCAGAGAAACAAGATTTTCCATCCAACAGACAACTAAGATTGGTTATCTGTGGAGATTCATTATTTATGTTAGTCTTATACCTATCTCTAAATTGTATTGTTTGCTTTTATTGTTAATTTTTAGGGTTTCTAGTTGGAATATTAATATACCTTCAGATATAGCATTTAGAAATATTTTATCCCATTCAATCAGTAACTTTTAACTCTGTTTACATTGTCTTTGGATATACAATTTTTTTTTATTTTTAGGGAGTTTGTATACCCTTCTGTTGCCTATGCCATTGAAATCATATCCAAGAAATCACTGCCAATGTCAATGTTGTGAGGTTTTATGACCCAGATTTTCTTCAAAAAGTTTATAGTCTTAAGATTTATATTTGGTCTTTTATCTATTTTGAGTTAATATTTGTATATGGTGTTAGGTGAGGGTCCAATTTTATTCTTTTTCATGTACCTATTTTTTTCAACAATATTTAGTTAAAAGATTATTATTTCCTCCACCAAATGTTCGTGGAAACCTTGTCAAAAATAACTTGACAATATATGGAAGAAGGTATCTCTAGGCTTTTATTTCACTCCAATGGTTTATATATCTGCCTTTAGAATAGTACTACACTGTTTCAATTATTGTAGCTTTATATGGTTTGAAATTAGAAAATATATATCTTCTAGCTTTGTTCTTTTTCAAGATCGTTTTGGGTATCTAGAGTCCATATTCCATATTAGGATAGATTTCTTCTGAAAAAAATATAAATAAATATATGATAGTTTCACCTAAAAAAAATATTCTCTGGTAAGAAAGAAAGCAAAAAGAAATATTGAAATGTTATCTTTAAGTCATCAAAAGCTTGGTATCAGACAAATGAAACTGTTATGTGAGATTATCATTTTTAATTTTAGATAAATTGCCATAATACTAGATGTCAACTACTAAGCCAAGCATGGGAGGGAGGGATAGGGAGAGAATGGGGTGGGGATTGGGTGGGGGCTGACTGGGAAAAGTGTGCATGTATGTCTACAAAAGTATGTATCCTACTATGATGTATGAATACAGTGCACCAATAAAAAAAAATTTAAAAAAAAAGTTATCAAAAGCTTGGTATCAGACAAATGAAACTGTTATTTGAGATTATCATTTTTAATTTTTGATAAATTGCTATAATACTAGATGTCAACTACTAAGCCAAGCATTGGAAGGAGGGATGGGGAGGGAATTGGGGGGGATCAGGAGGAGGCTGACTGGGCGATGTGTGCATGTATGTCTACAAAAGTTTTTGTATTCCACTATGATGTATGAATACAGTGCACCAATAAAAAATTAAAAAAAAGAAAGAAAACCTATACCACAGTGTATTCATGAGTAAAAATCTAAGGTCAAAACTATTAAAAAGCCGGGCGTGGTGGCGCACGCTTGTAATCCCCGTGCTTGGGAGGCAGAGACAGGAGGATCGCGCAGGTTCAAAGACAGCCGTGCGCGCTGGCTTAGGAGACCCTGTTTCCAAATGAAAATGTAAAAATAGGTCTGGGAGTGTAGCACGGAGGTAGAAGGGCTTCCAGGAACCCCAGTACCACCAAAAAAAAAACTATTAAAAATCCAACTAAATAATAACTGTTGGAATCAGTGTTTGAGCCCAGGGACGTTTCACACCCAAGCTCTTTTTATTTTATTTTATTTTTTTTTTTTGGAAACAGCATCTCACTAAGTTCTTGAGACTGGCCTCAGACCTGCGATCCTCCTGTATCGACATCCCAGGTGCTGGGATGACAGGTGTGTGACACCATGCCCAGCTCTCTAAGTAATTTTTAGGTAAGGAGAGAATAGGTATTGTATCATGTATATTCCATAATTTCTTATCCGAAGATGTCTCTGAATTAGCAGGTGGCAAAAAGAAGAAAGTAGACAAAATATGTTAAAGTTAGAATCAAAGGCTACCTGAAAATCTTCATGGAATCAGTGACCATCCCAGAGAATGCCTGCAGCCAGGTGTGGTGGCCACATCGGTCATCCAGTACGTGGAGGCTGAACCTGGAGCATCGCAAGATCCAGGCCTGCATCAGCAACTTAGCAAGGCCCTCAGCAACTTACAGAGACCTGTTTAACAATAAAACAAACAGACTGAATAGACACTTCACAAAAGAAGAGATACAAAGGGCCAATAGATACATGAAAAGATGTTCTACATCACTGGCCATCAGGGAGATGCAAATCAAAACTACACTGAGATTCCATCTAACCCCAATCAGAGTGGCAAGCATAAAGAAATCAAATAATAACAAATGCTGGTGAGGATGTGGGGAAAGAGGAACTCTTTTACACTGTTGGTGGGAGTGCAAACTAGTTCAGCCACTATGGAGATCTGTGTGGAGATTCCTAAGAAAGCTGGGAATAGATCCACCATATGATCCAGCTCTACCACTCCTGGGTATTTTTCCAAAGGGGTTGAAGGCAGAGAACTACAGCAACATATGCATACCTATGTTCATAGCAGCACAATTTGTAATAGCCAAAATATGGAACCAACCCAGACCACCATCAACAGATGAATGGATTGCAAATCTTTGGGTAATACACACAATGGAATTCTATTTAGCCATAAAGAAGAGCAAAATCATATTATCAGCAAAAAGATGGAAAGTCCTGGAGAGCATTATGTTAAGTGAGATCAGCCAAGCACAAAAGGAGAAGGTAAATATGTTTCCTCTAATATGCCCAAACTAGGGAACATAGAGGATACCAGTGGGACTCCAGATAATGGAGGAGAAATATCAGCAAAGATTAAATGGAAAGATAGGAGAGGAGGAAGGCTGAACTTTATTAATAAAGGGCCACATCTGATTATGTGTAAAATTATGAATATGGCATGGTTACCCTGGACAATCATTGGTGGGAGGGGTGAAGGGAAAATGGGTGTAAAGGGGAGAGGGCACCAAGTATAGTTTAAATGTATACCATTTATGTTCAGTAAAAAATTTGTATATAAAAATAAATAAATAAAAATAAAATGAACAGGGCTGGAGATGTAGACCAGAGATAGAATGCCCCTGGGCTCAAACCTCAGTATGAAAAGAGCAAGAAGCAAGAGGAAGACAATAATTAAAAAATATTTCAAACATTAAAATTAGGAAGGAGATTTATGGTGGAAGCCACCAGAAAGCCTATTTCTCCTAGAACTTTGGTCCTTCAGACCTTTCAGGGAGTTCTCATCAGGTCTTACAAGAATGATGTAGCACTTGGGGGCAAAGATGCAGCCCAGGAGCCCCGCACTGGAGGCCAAGATGGAGAAGACCTCCACGGCCACCATGGCCTTCCCCTTGCTGCTGTGGTAGACAGGGAGGAAGGTGACCCAGACACTGCAGAACAGCAGAGTGCTGAAGGTCAGGAACTTGGCTTCGTTGAAGGTGTCAGGCAGGTTCCTGGCCAGGAAAGCCACCGTGAAGCTCCCCAGGGCCAGGGAGCCCAGGTATCCCAGGACACAGTAGAAGGCAGTGACTGAGCCCTTGTTACACACGATGAAGATGTGGCCGTGTTCAGAGTGTGCATCAGTGTCAATAAAGGGAGGAGAGGTTCCCAGCCAGATGGCACAGAGCATCACTTGGATCAGGGAGCAGATGGGGATGATGAAATTAGGAGCCCCTGACACCAGGAGCTGCCTCATCCTCCTCCCAGGACCCGTGGCCTTGAAGGCCAGAACCACGGTGACAGTTTTGGCCAAGACAGTGGAAACAGCCACAGTGAACCCGACTCCAAAGGCAATCTGCTGGAGGATGCAGGTGGCCATGTTGGGACGGCCAATGAAGAGCAAGGAGCAGAGGAAGCAGAAGGCGAGGGAGACGAGCAGGACGTAGCTGAGAGCGCGGTTGTTGGCCTTGACGATGGCAGAGTCTCTGTGCTTCACAAAGACCCCAAGAACCCCAGCTGTGAGCACAGAGAAGCCCAGAGCAGCACAGGCCAGAGCCGTCCCCAAGGGGTCCTCATAAGCCAGGAACGACACCACCTTGGGGAGGCAGCGGCTCCTCTCAGTGTTTGGATACTCGTGCGGGGGACACCGGATACACTGCTCTGCATCTGGAGGGGAAACATCAGCAGTTCATATTTACTGACTTGTCCTCTTTGCCACATAAAAGTCCACGGTCCCCTCTGTAATGTCACTGAGGACAGACTGCCCGTGACGTCCAAGACAAGCACAGAGCAGGCTGTGCCATCGCTGAGCTGGAGAATGCTGACCCCACCCTTCCAGGGACACTGGAGGTCTCCGTGGCTCCTCCTGTGGCTCAGTGATGTTACCAAGTCTCCTCCATCACCCTGTGTCTTCTCATGATAGGAGGTCTGTCATGCTAATAACATTGACCCAGATCCATCAGATGGAAGCCTTCCTTACACATGCTCAACCCAGAAATCAATTTCTACACCTTACAGGACCTCCTATATTTAACGTGCCCTTATTTCTGCTGGTTTCAGTATATGACTTCACATCTGCTGGAAGTAGTCTTGTTCCCATCTGAAATTTTCATTTCCCCATGACAATTCTGATCAGTGTTTCCATATAAATATTGAAAACACTTTGAATTCACAAGTTTTGAACTTCAAATGAAATTTAATTGCCATTATATTATTAACTTTCTTGTGCAGAAGTTTGGTCCCGAGGGGTGCTCTGCCACTGAGCTACACCCCCAGATTCTTTTTTATTTTGATTCAGGGTCTGGCTAAGTTGCCCAGGATGGCCTTTAAATGTGTGATCCTCTGTCTCAGCCTCCTGAGTGACTGGGATTTCAAGCGTCTGCCACAGCACCCAGCTATAATTCAGTACATTTTTCAGTAGTGAGCATTTTAATCAAAATTTTAAGACTAGATTAGTTTTATATATTTATATTTATTTCCAACTGAAAGCATTGTTTGGTGACCATTTTTTCTGTGAAGTGGCAATCCTGCTGTCTCAGCCTCCCAAGTACTAGGATGACAGGCATGGGCACCATGTTCAGCTCATGCCTTCACACGTTAAATGGATCTTTTCCCTATCAGATAATAGTATTGCAAAGGTCAGAGTCCAGTGTAAAGAATGTGTCCTCAGGCCTTGCATGGTGTTTAACATGGTTCAGTGCACTAAAACCCTCCCATGACAATTCGTGCTCACTTGCTCTGAGTGTATCTCCTGGCGATGAAGAGCCCAGTCTTTCTATTGGTTTCATGCTTCCAAGGCACCCACAGGTACCTTGAGGATGGCTCATCTTGCATTGCATGGGTGGACGTTAGCCTGGACCACCGTGAGGTCTCAGGAGACTGTCTGGGGCAGCACTGGAGGCTAACAAAGGACGACTGGACTGTCCACCACAGATGACCTCATAGGCTGAGCTGTGCTGGGCCACAGAGGACATAGGTGGGCAGACAGTGACCTCAGCAGGCGTCTATAGACAGGATGGTGGACAGTGAACAGAGGCCTCTGTGGCCCACTGCCAATGTCCTTGGCTCCTATCCCTGAGAAGCTATGACAGAGAAGATTACTGTAGGGTGGCTGTGAACTGTTACCTGTTTCATTGGAAATGTGTCCCTCTGGGCATAGAACACAGGTAAAACAGCAGACTGGTCTTCCTTCCTGGGGGATTCTCCTGAATCCTGGGCCACAGCTCTGGCTGCACACAGACTGAGGAGTCTGAGGGAAACCAGGTGATGGTTAGAATGTGCTGTGTTATTATCTACTTTAACAGTGTGTCAGAATCTCTCCAAATAAGAAAGCACTTTGACCTGGAAGAGAAGGTCATCTCTCATAACACCAAAGGTCACCATGGGATCCTACATGGACACCTGATTCTGGGCTCCTAAGCTGAGCTGCCGTCTCTCCATCTCAAGCGATCACCACATATCACCATGGCTCAGGATCGCATTGGGTTCAGACATCAGCCACACACCCGGGCTTCTCATATAACCTCATCACCCAACTCCTTTCTGTATGAGATTCTCTGTGGGTCTGTCAACTGCTATGCCTGAGAATACTTTGAGGTTGCATCTTTGAATGGGGACTGTTGGACTTTATGTATAATCTACCTAATCTCTACTTCATACCTACAGAAAATCTCAGAGAGTGACACACCACATATTGTCAGCTTCTGAGGACAAGAAAAACCATAGAATATAATGGTGAGTATAATTGTTGAGAATTATAATTATGTATAATTGAGAATATAATTATGTACAAAGTTGATTGTGGTACAAAGCAACTGCCATAAAATAGCAGAAGAGAATTTGGGGAGGGAGATGGGAAGAGAAAGAGGAGGACAGAGGAAGGAAACAGTTCAAAATACCATAGCAACAGATGAGGCATTATTACCAATTCCAGGAGCTTGTATGTGGATGGAGGAGGAGAGACGGTGGCGAGATGCTGAAGTAAATACACCTGGCTGTGTGCATGCACGCTTGTATCACACTGAACCTACTGTGATGTATAATCGCAGTGCACTGATAAAAGTATTAAAAATTGCCTGGAGAGCTGGGTGTGGTGGCACAAGCTTATAATCCCAGCATTTTGGAGGCTGAGGCCGGAGGATCACGGTTCGTGAACAGCCTCAGCTACTTAGTGAGGACCTCCGCAACTCATTGAGACCCTGTTTCCAAGTAAAGAATAAAAAATAGGGCTGGGGCTGTAGCTCGGAGGTCAAATGCCCCTGGATTCCCTCCCCAGACCTGCAAAAAAACAATTGGCTGGAAATGTCCAGTTGTGGAAGGAGAACATGAACGCATCTTAGAGCATTAAGGTCCTGAGTAGAGCTGAGAATGGTGGCACTGCCTGTAATTCCAGTACTTTGGAGGCTGACACAGGAAGGTTGCAGGTTCAAGGCCAGTCTCTGCAACTTAGCAAGATACTGTTTTCAAATAAAAATTTTTTAAAAAAGGGCTTAGGATTTAGCTCAGTGATAGAATAACCCTGGGTTCAATCCCAGGACCATGTTAAAGAAAAGTAGTAGAAAACATGCTGAATAGAACAATGTTTGAGGAGTGAATGGCATACAAAGTACCAAGAACCATGTAAAGAATACCTCCTGGAGGGGAACGATGTCCTGATCCAGGATCCACTTGTGATTATATACAGCAACACATCCCAAGGATTCTCACCAGACAGGAGGGAGGTTCTCAGGTCATATGGACAGATATATTTGGTTTTTATGCATCTGTACTTTCATTTCTGTTGTTATTTGCAACCTTTGTTTAGTTTTATTACAGTTGCATGGATCATTGTTCCAGAACCTTAAAAAGCAAATTCTTAAAACTTTCTCTTTCTATGGATTTTAGCTCTAAATTTTGTCCAGAATAAATCTCATCATACAAAATCAGGAAGTGATTGGTGAACTTGGTGCTGAGCTAAAGGGCTCACACGCAGCCTTATCTCAGGACTCTTTTTACTTAATTACCTTTGCAGTAATCAGGATTGAACCCAGAGTCTTGAGCATGCCAGGCAAGGGCTGTACCCCTGAGCTATACCTCAAGCCCTTCAACACCCTGTTTGTTTATTTATTTTTTATCAATTATCCATTTATTGTGGTAATAGTGATTAGATTCGGGGCATTCTACCTCTGAGCTGCTTATTTCTGAAACAGTCTTTCTAGGTTGAGAAGGATCTCACTACTTGCTAAGCCTGTCCTCAAACCTGCCATCCTCCTGTCTCAGCCTCCCAAGTTACTAGGCTTACAGATGTGTTCCACCACACTCAGTCAGCACTCTTTATGTTCCTCTTTCTTTATGCAATAAGGAAACAGAATCATACCTGTGTGAAGCCAATAGGCCACTCTATGATCTCTTCATTGATGATCAAGCCTTCACGGAGTGGACTTCCAGAGGCAAACTCCCCTACTTTAACCAGCAAACCAAGGCCACCAGGGAAATTCACAGTGTTCTGGACATCATACATGATTGCGTGGTTTCCTTTCTTGTCTAAGGATATGAGCTGCCCTGCAGTGTTGTTAAACTGGAGTTTCTTCAGGAGTGGATGGAGCTGGAGGAGAGGCATTGATGTGGCAATGAGGCGTGCATACAAATGGAAGGTGGGAAACCCTTAATTCCTAGGCAGTCCTTCTTCCCACCTCCCTAGGCTCAGGTTTCCTCCTGGGGAGAGGCTCAGGTCTGTTTGTTTTGAGGTCACCTTGTCATGGGCTCACGGGAGGGGAAGAGTTCTGTGGGCACAGTGGTGGAGCCATGGAGTCCAGGGATTCTAGGACAAGCTAAAAAGTCAGTGTTAGCAGAAGCTCTGCCACAACTCTGACCAGCAAAGTCTATTTGGAGCAGCTTGGAAGCCAATCCTTGTACTTAGTAAGGCCACAACAGGAGTGGAACTTTTCAGTGTCTGCATCCTGGGGAGGGCAGCCTGGTGTGTGCACATCACACCTCATCAAAACAGAAGATTAGGAGACTTCCAGGAAGATGGTGACAGAAAGAAAGTGGGGCTTATGAGCCGCACTAACAACCAATCTCTATTACCACAAAATCAGCGCCTTTCATAGCCAGAAAACACCATCAGCAGAGAAACAAAAAATGTAATTACAAGGGACAGAGAAAAAGAGGGCTGGAAAAATGAGACACCAGAAAGAACCCAGACTGCAGTGCTGCAACGGGAGTCGCGGCGCGGAGCGGCACAGGCGCCATCTTCTCTTACAGCACCAGGCACCAGAGAGTAGGGGACTCAGAACGGAGCTCAGAGCCACAGAGGAGATACGCCGGCCTCATGCCCCAAGGACGTGGCAGCATCGCCTTACTGCTGGTGGCAGCAGCAAGCTCCCCAGACAGCACCAGACCAATGCACTCAACAGCCAACCAGGCTCCAAAGAGGATCGGCGGACAGCGAGATGAGGTGAGCCGCTGCGAAAAGACAGGCGGAATTCGGCAGATTTTTCGGCGCAGGGTACATCTGAAGCTCCCAGGGGCTGGGCTCAGCACACCCTGCAGGGACTCAGAGTGGAGCTCAAAACCAGAGAAGAAATACGCCATACTCACGGCCGAGAGCGTGGCAGCAACGCCATATTGCCACTGGTGGCAGCAGCAGCAAATTCACCGAGTCCACTACAGCTCCATCAGCACACTCAACAACAGTGAGTCAAATTGCAGCCCCTAGAGGAGTACAGCACTCCCAGGGACTTGACCCAGTGGGGAAATGGCAGTGGCAGAGATATCACACCATAGGAGAATGCCCAACCTGCCTCTTCCTGGTCTAAAGCAGCCTCAATTGACTCTCTGGGTCGGAGACTCTGCAATACAAGCCAGTAAAGGAGTAGTGGGGACTGAGATACCACAGACTCAAGATCCAGAGCACCTTAAGTGAAGTCATAGTGACCCAAGGGAAGAACCCAGAGAAGGCACAAACTTCCGAAATCATGGAAAAGAGGAATAACAATGGAGCAATGAATGCCCACAACCCCACAACATAAGAACCTGATAAAACAGAAATTCAGAGATTTCTAGAAGATCAAATCAGGAAAATAACTGTAGAAAATAACAGAGGTGTTTCAAAAAGAATTCAGAGAGAGCCAAAAAGAGATAAAGGATGCAATTAATGAAGTAAAGGCCTCAATTCAAAGTACAAACAACCGATTAAACCACATGGAGAATAGAATCTCACTCTTGGAAGATGATCACTCCAAAAATGAACGCATAGTTTCTAATCTAGAAAAAAATATCCAACAGCAGGAATCTGACATTGAAGAAATATGGGCCCATTTTAAGAGAGCTAACCTAAGAATAATCGGAATAGAGGAGGGAAAAGAAAGTGAAACCAAAGGGATCAACAATCTCTTCAAGGAAGTAATAGCAGAAAATTTTCCAAACATAGAGCAAGAGGTTGATACACAGATCCAGGAAACTTATAGAACTCCCTTTAGACAGGATCGGAGAAGAGGATCCCCACGCCACATAATTGTCAAAATGACCAATGTGGAAGCCAAGCAGAGAATCTTAAAGGCAACAAAAACAAAGGGCCAAGTGACATTCAGAGGCAAACCAATTAGAATCACTCCAGACTTCCCAAACCAAGTCATGAGAGCCAGAAGGGCTTGGAGTAACATATTCCAAACTCTGAAAGAAAACAACTTCCAGCCAAAAATTTCCTACCCAGCAAAACTTTCTATCAAATTAGATGGGGAAATAAGAAGCTTCCATGACAAACAGAAACTGAAGGAATTTATGTCTTCAAAACCAGCACTAGAGAAAATACTCAAAGAGATTAACTACAAAGAAGAAATAGGTAACACACACCAGAACCAGAGAAACAAGATTTTCCATCCAACAGACAACTAAGATTGGTTATCTGTGGAGATTCATTATTTATGTTAGTCTTTTACCTATCTCTAAACTGTATTGTTTGCTTTTATTGTTGCTAATTTTTAGGATTTCTAGTTGGAATATTAATATACCTTCAGATATAGCATTTGGAAATATTTTATCCCATTCTATCAGTAACTTTTAACTCTGTTTACATTGTCTTTGGATATACAATATTTTTTTTATTTTTTAGGGAGTTTGTTTACCCTTTTGTTGCCTGTGCCATTGAAATCATATCCAAGAAATCACTGCCAATTTCAGTGTTGTTAGGTTTTATGACCCAGATTTTCTTCTAAAAGTTTATAGTCTTAAGATTTATATTTAGGTCTTTTATCTGTTTTGAGTTAATATTTGTATATGGTGTTAGGTGAGGGTCCAATTTTATTCTTTTTCATGTAACTATTATTTTTCAACAATATTTAGCTAAAAGATTATTATTTCCTCCACCAAATGTTCGTGGAAACCTTGTCAAAAATAACTTGACAATATATGAAAGAATTTATCTCTAGGCTTTTATTTAACTCCAATGGTTTATATATCTGCCTTTAGAACAGTACTACACTGTTTCAATTATTGTAGCTTTATATGGTTTGAAATCAGAAAATATACATCTTCTAGCTTTGTTCTTTTTTAAGATCGTTTTGGGTATCTAGAGTCCATATTTCTTATTAGGATAGATTTTTTCTGAAAAATAAATAAATAAATGTATGCTAGTTTCACCTAAAAAAAATTCCCTGGTAAGAAAGAAAGCAAAAAGAAATATTGAAATGTTATTTTTAAGTCATCAAAAGCGTGGTATTAGACAAATGAAACTGTTATGTGAGATTATCATTGTTAATTTTGGATAAATTGCTATAATACTAGATGTCAACCACTAAGCCAAGCATGGGAAGGAAGGATGGGGAGAGAACAGGGTGGGGATTGGGTAGGGGCTAACTGGGCAATGTGTGCATGTATGTCTACAAAAGTGTTTTTCTTTTATCCCATTATGATGTATGAATACAGTGCACCAATAAAAAATAAAAAAATTTTAAAAATAGATTATTACATTGTCAAAAAAAACAGAAGATTAAGTATGTGCAATTGATTGTGCTTATCAGTTTTATCTCAGTGAAGTTTAAAGGAGGCAGAACATGGGCTCCTTTGTCTCTGCTGTTGGACCTTCTTAGTGACCAGGCTTCTATCTAGTGACAGGGAAGGGAGCTATTGGTGTCCCCAACAAAAAACAACTCTCAATTCTAAGGAGGTTTTGAATGGAGTGTGCTAATCTGTGAGTCTCTTGTGTCCAGAGCACTGTGTTGAGGGAAATTACTAACCTCTGATGGCTTACACAGTTTTGTTGTTTTTCTAAATAATTGGCCCTTCCATCTTTGGAATCCACCTGGACACAGTGACCTCCTTTTCTAAATGGCAACTTCCAATAAGAACCAAATTGCACATCGAACATTATTATAGGAAAAATAGAAATTAGATGGTAGATGAGACTTTCTGACATTGCTTTTTACATATTTTTACATATTTCTGACATTGCTTTTTACATATTTTTTCATATTTTTACATATTTGCCTTTGTCTACATAGTAAATTTATTTTACATATTCTAGAAAGCTTATTACTGATATTGACTATTGTACATGAGCTGATAAATATTTCATACATAGACTATGGATTCAGATCAGTCAGGATTAATATCCAGAAAAATCCATCTCAAACCTGGAGGGCAGTCTGAGATGATCGCCACCAACTGAGGTCTCCTACTTAAAAGTACAGCCACAGGCTACGTTATGGTGGGTTTTATTTTTAAAAAATGATGTCTAAGCTAGATGCAAAGGCACATTTGTCACCAAATACTTGGAGTCTGAAACAGGAGGATTGCAGGTTCAAGGCCCACCTCAGCCTATGAGTGAGGCTCTCAGAAACTTTGAAACCATGTTTCAAATTATAATAAATAACAAAATGGGCAAATGAACTAAATAGACACTTCACGCAAGAAGAAACTCAAATGGCCAATGTATGCATGACAAAATGTTCAACATCACTGGCAATCAGAGTGATGCAAATCAAAACTACCCTAGATTTCACCTAACACCTTCTAGAATGGCCATCATTCAAAACACAAGCAACAACAGATGCTGGCGAGGATGTGGAGAAGTGGGAACTCTAAGACATTGTTGGTGGGATTGCAAATTAGTGCAGCCACTTTGGAAAACAGTATTGAGGATCCTCAGAAGAATGGGAACAAATCTACCATTTGATCCAGCAATATCACTTCTGGGTATTTACCCAAAAGATAGGAAAACAAACTACCAAATTAATGCATGTGTATCTATGTTCAGAGCTGCACAATTCACCATAGCCAAACTATGGAGCCAGCCAAGATGTCCATCAACAGGTGACAAATGTGGGATATGTACACAATGGAATTTTACTCAGCCATCAAAAAAAAAACAAACGTAATTACATCATTTTCTGGGAAATGGATGGAACTGGAGGACATTATGCTAAGTGAGATTAGTCAGTCACAAAAAAATAAGAAATCAGATGCTTTCCCTAATATGTGAAAGCCAAGGTGAAATGGGTCATAGGAGGAACTCTAGATGAAAAAGGAAATCCTACAGAGGAGCAAACAAGACAACCTAAAGGAGGGGATGGGAGGGGGGAAGAAGGAAATTCTCTAAAACACACCATGTACTTAAACATATCGGCCTTTCCGCGCCGCCTAGAGAGGGGTCCATACGGCGTTGTTCTTGATTCCCGGCGTAACTTAAAGGGAAACTATCACAATGTCCAGAGCCCTCGATGTCCTGCAAATGAAGGAGGAGGATGTCCTCAAATTCCTTGCAGCAGGAACCCACTTAGATGGCACCAACCTGGATTTCCAGATGGAACAATATATCTACAAAAGGAAGAGCGATGGCATCTACATCATAAACCTGAAGAGGACCTGGGAGAAGCTCCTGCTGGCCGCTCGAGCCATTGTCGCCATTGAGAACCCTGCTGACGTCAGTGTCATATCGTCCAGGAACACCGGCCAGCGGGCCGTGCTCAAGTTTGCTGCGGCCACTGGAGCCACCCAGATCGCTGGCCGCTTCACTCCTGGGACCTTCACCAGCCAGATCCAGGCCGCCTTCCGGGAGCCGCGTCTTCTAGTGGTGACTGACCCCAGAGCTGACCACCAGCCTCTCACGGAGGCGTCTTATGTCAACCTGCCTACCATCGCGCTGTGCAACACAGACTCTCCCCTGCGCTACGTGGACATCGCCATTCCCTGCAACAACAAGGGAGCTCACTCTGTGGGGCTGATGTGGTGGATGCTGGCCCGAGAAGTCCTGCGCATGCGTGGCACCATCTCCCGGGAGCACCCGTGGGAGGTCATGCCTGATCTCTACTTCTACAGAGATCCTGAAGAGATTGAAAAGGAAGAGCAGGCCGCTGCTGAGAAGGCGGCGACCAAGGAGGAATTCCAGGGCGAATGGACTGCACCAGCCCCCGAGTTCGCCGCTGCCCAGCCTGAGGTTGCAGACTGGTCAGAGGGCGTCCAGGTTCCCTCGGTGCCCATTCAGCAGTTCCCTACTGAAGACTGGAGCGCCCAGCCAGCCACTGAAGACTGGTCTGCAGCTCCCACCGCCCAGGCCACGGAGTGGGTCGGAACAACCACCGAGTGGTCTTAAGCTGCCTAAAGACACCAGTGAAGTGGAAATGAGGTTGGCGGGAAATAAACCTGAGTTTTTAAAAGCTCAAAAAAAAAAAAAAAAAGAAAACATATCGAAGTCAACCACTGAGCCAAGCAAGGGAGGGCGGGATGGGGAGGGGGTGGGGTGAGAATTGGGTAGGGGTTAAATCGGTGGTGTGTACATGTATATACACACAAGTTTTTTTGCCCCAATATAATGTATAAATATAATGCACCAATAAAATATTTTTAAAAAACAACAATAACAACAAAAAAAATAATAAAAATTTGAAAACATTTATAAAATGTTTTAAGGACTGGGGTTGTCCCCACTTCCAAAACAATAAGGAAGAAGGAGGAGGAGGAGAAGGAGGAAGCAGAGGAAGAGGCTTAAAAACAATTCATTTCCCAGAGTCACATCTTATACGTGATAGAGATATAGAGTACTAGAGTCTAAATGGGTAGAGTCCACTTCATCAGTGCAAAGAACCCAGAATCACACGTGGTCACTCAGTCCATGTCTCACAGCATGGGATACATTCCAAACAATGCAGATTGGAGCAATTAATTCACCCTGTCAGTTATGAGTTATCATATTTGATAGTATTTTCTCCTGCAATAGAACATGCTTTTCTGATTCACTTTCTAATTAAATAGTCTGAGATGGAAGCTCCCAGGAGCAGAATCCTCCACACATGGGTAACAGTTCCAGCTACACCTAGAGCCAGTGTGAAGGTGCCCATGCTCCTTGTTGCCTGGTTTTGCTGATAAAGAGATGAAAACACAGGCAGGAGGCCCCTCGCTAGGGTACCCGCAGGTGCCAGCAGGTGCTCAGCCCTGCCTGCTCCTGGAGAAGCCTTACCTGCCATGGAGGGGGCCTGGGCTGCTCTGCATCCTCTGGAGATCCCTGTGCTATTCTCTCCACAAGCACCTCATGGAGGACGTGGGCCACGGCATACACAGCATTATAGAGGAAATAGCTGGAGTCAGATAAGGTCATCAGGTCGAAATAATTCATACCAGACTCTAAAGAGGCATTTGGTTCGCAGTCTCCTATTTTCCCACATGATGACCCAGCAGGTGAGCATTTAAAATATAGAAGCCAAACTTTACTGAAGTAAGAATCTTCTGGGTACTGGGAAGGGTGGACGGTTTTGAGAAAGTCTTGGAAGCCAGGGATTTCCCGCTTGTGTTGTGAAAATGAGAAGCTTCCATGGAAGGAGTGCAGCAATTGGCGATTCTCATAAACAGTGATATCCCACTTGTCTGCCATGATCCACACCTTATCTGTGGTTAGGAAGTAATCTGTCATGTAGTCTACTATGAAGAGTCTCCCCGCTTCACCATAGAGTATGAGCACGTTTGCAGATGAAATGCTGAGCCTGTTCATGGCAGTGTACATACTTGGTGGATACTTTGTCTTAAAGGGAGGGAGCCTTTCAGTTAAGGCCACACAGATGTCTTTCTTCACCATTTCCACATTCAGACCCTGAAGGAACCGTTCTCCTTTCAAATCATCAGATATTAAGATGGCCACCCACGTCCAGCCAAAATGCACCAGTAATGACACCATTGCATGGACCAGAGAGCTGTCCTCAGGGGCCATCTGGTAGAGTGAGGTGAACTGGCCTTTGTCACTTAGCATGGGATCAAAAGGTCCATATGTGACCTGAGTCAGCAAAGAAAAATATGATTCTGAGTTACAGGGAGTCAGAGAGTTTTCTCCTTAGAAACAAATTAGAATGCTCTTACAAAACAGGGCATTTCAGCCAGGCACAGTACACATCTGTGATCTCTGCACTAGAGAGGCTCAGACAGCAAGACTACAAACTGGAAACCAGCAGCAGCAACTTAGCAAGGCCCTGTTTCAGAAAAATAAAAAATAAGTCCGGTGTGGTGGTGGTGGTGGCGGTGGTGGTGGTGGTGGTGGTGGTGGTGGTGGTGGTGGTGGTGGCAGATGTTTGTAATCCCAGCACTCGGGGACAAAGACAGAAAGATCAGGGTTTGCATGAGCTTCAGAAACATAGTGAGGCCCTTTGAAACTCAGTGAGACCCTGTATCAATATAAACAACAAAAAATAGGCCTGAGGGTATAGCTCAAAGGTAGAATGCCTCTGGGTTCCATCCTCAGTACTATAAAAAAAAAAGTTTAAAATTAAAAAAATGCAGGTTCTTTGGCTTGAAATAGAAGGAAATCCCTGGGAGAGAGAGAGAGAGAGAGAGAGAGAGAGAGAGAGAGAGAGAGAGGGAGAGAGGGAGAGAGGCGGAGAGAGGGAGAGAGAATGAATGAATATGAAACTGAATAACATCCTCTTGCGTGGTACTCTCCTATAGAGGATTCCCTGTTCTCCCTTGTGGGCATACAGAACACTTTTTCTGAGTGTCTTACCTTTAGAAATTAAAGGGTACCGGGCATCCTTGCACACGTCTGTATCACAGTAGTTTGTTGACTGAGAAAGGAGGATCACAGGTTCCAGGCCAACTTGACAACTTAGTGAGGCTCTGTTTCAAGGCAAGGGCCATAATTTAGAGGGAGAATGCCCCTAGTTCCGATGCCCAGTACCACAATTAAAAAAAGCAAGAAAATGGAAAGGTGAGATTGACAACTGCTTTCACCTCCTGCCTGGGAATAAGGTCTGACATGGTGCAGCGTAGAAGTAGCAGGTTGTATTTCACTCCTGTGGAGCAGAGCCAGCACCAGCGACCCATGCTGCCTGCGCACACTGATGATGAAGTGTCCTCTACTACACTGACCTCCTGGTAGTCTGGACTTCAGTTATGAACACAGGGCCTGAGGTCATCTAGAGGATTACTTCCATTTACCCCCTCTGATTCTCTAAAACTTTTTTCTTCCTGAACACAATGCTGCTAAGCTACAGCCTGTGTTTGTCAGTGACACCGTCCTGATTGTTAGAAGTGTTTGCAGAGCTTCCCGCTAGGAAGTAGTGACTTGGGGAGGCCTGATTCCTAACCTCTTTCACCTCTCTGACCAAAGTACCTGAGAAGGACAGCTGAGATGAGGAAAGGTTTATTGGGATCATGGATTTAGAAGTTTTGGAGTTTCTGTTCTATCCATGGTCAGATGTGTCCATGGCACAGACTTTGGTGGCAAGACATGGCAGTGGGACAGAGCTCACAGCTCATGGCAGGGGAAAGCAGCAAGTGGGACAGGGAGGGCCAGGGACAGATACAGTTCCCAAGACCACAGCCCAGGTCCCCCTCATCCAGCCATATCCCACTTCTCCACCTGGCTGGGTGCTCTAACAGTGAATTCCAAATCACATGCCTTAAGCTGGGCAGAGGCCCTTGGTAAGCCCCAGGATGGGTGTCTCTGAGCCTCAACTCTCCTTGGGATCCCTGGAGCCACAATGACCTCATCGTTGCCTCCAGATGCCCAGGGGCTGCTCTCCCTACACCTGACAGTCACTGGTCTCTGGAGGCATCTGAAGTGGTCATGTCCTGTGGGCAGTCTCTATGCTGTGGACATTTCCTAGGAGGCCCACAGCTGTGGGCCATCGGGAATCAGTGTTCCAGTGAGTGGGAGATGAATATAATGGTTAATACTCTTTTTGTTTTATTTTTATTTCTGCCTTGAGGATTGAGCTCAGAGGCATTCCAACTCTGGCTGTGGTCCCGCTCCCTCAGCCTCCCAAGTACTGGGATTACAGGAGAGCTCCACGTCCAGCTTAGATGCTTAATCTCCAGAGCTCCTTCTCCATCTTTCTCCTCACACTGCTGAGATTCTCAAGAGTTTGGGAATTCACTGAGACCTGATCACCTGATCATGATTAATAGGCACTCAAATTCCACTTTGTCTTGATCACACATTAGGGTCCAGCACTAGGGGAAATCTACACATTCTCTACAGAATGCTTGGCCCGCTAACCTGAGGGGTTTTGTAGAGCTCCAACAGGGCTCCGGTCTCAGCCGAAAATGTTGGCGAGGTCCCTGCGATGGCAGCAAAGGGTCTGTGCTGATTCTTGCACTGGTAGTTAGGGAGAACCTCGTCACCTCCTGACAGCCACATCAGAGTGCCCTCAAGGGTCCTGCGTTCACTAGGGAAGACATTGTAGATCTGGAACCCCACGGTCAGGTTGGGGAGCAGGTGAGGGTCCCTGTTGATCTCCTCGATGGTGAAGTAGAAGGCCAGCACGTGTTGGTAGTTCTTCATAAAAAACCTAGACAGAGGAGCAGTGTCAGGGAGAAGGTGAGGTCAGGAGGCTCAGGGCTGAGTCCTGAGCCAGCATCAGCACCAGACAGGCTAGATCCAGGATGCTCTTCAGAGGTGCCCTGGACTGTGGACCCTGGTGAGTAAGGTTCCCAGGGCCCTGGTGACCTTGAAATGGCTCTTGGCCTCTTGGGAAGCACACTGTGTTCTAAACACTGAGAGATCTGCGAGACATTTGAGTGGGCTGAGGTGGAGATTCACTGGTTGTTGTCACTGTCGACTGGACCACTTTGCTGAAGTTTCTATAAATTCGAGGTGCACTGATGGTTACAACAGGAGCAGGAAGTTCTTAGGGAAATGAGTGAAGGTGGCTCACACCCTTCTTCATAAACCCTCTTGTTTTATGATGCTGAAGACTGAACCCAGGGGCAGAACCCAGGCTTTCTACCACTGAGCCACAGCCTCCTCACATAACTTGTTTTGCTTGAAAATGAGTCTCTCGAGGGTACCAAGAGTTTCACTAAGTTGCTGAGACCTACCTTGAACCTGCAATTCTCCTCTCTTATCTTCCAAGTACTGAGATCACAGCCATGAGCCAAGAGGCCAGCTCAGACAAAGCTGTCCTCCTTTTCCTCTTAGAGCAGAACCAATCACAAGCAGTGCTGGTTCTCCCTGTGTTCAGGAATCCTTAGCCAGCCTCTGCCCTGCCTGCTGACCAAAGCTTTGGGAGCAGTCTCCCCTTTCTCCAGGTTTCCCAGAGGGATTCTGAGCAGCTCATATTGTACAGAGCCATTACTACTCTAGTCCACCCACACTTAAGAGAGCCAGCCGGCCATTATGTTTTTCTTAAAACGTAAACACATGATTCAGGACCTCTAATTATATTTCGTAGGTTTCAACATGTTCACTTTGTGTTTCTGGACTTTCTTTCTCTGGAGAGAATGCCCCTTGATCCTTCCTCCTCTCTCCTTGCCCCTTCTCAGGTATTTTTGTACCTAAATTTACCAAAAGTGAAGTTCTTGGATTTTAAAGCTACCTATCAAAGGCTTCTGTTTCTGAAAGAATACATAAATTTTTTTTGTGTGTGTGTGTGTATGTGTATGTGTTTGTGTGTGTGTGTGTTTTAATTGAACCCAGAGGCACCCTACCTCTGAGCTACACCCCGAACTTTTTTTTTATTTTATTTTCCTCGGGGCATTCTCCCTGGAGCAACATCTTGGCTTTTGCATTTCATTTTATTTTTTTCAAAAAGAGATTTTTCTAAATTGCTGAGGCTGTTTTTTATTTTGTTTTTTGTATTTGTTTCTTTGTTTTACCAAACAAGTAGTAGTAAACCAGGCGTGGCGACGCACACTTGTAATCCCAACATTTGGAAGGATTAGACAGGAGGATCATGGTTCACACACAGCCTTAGCTACATAGTGAGGCCCTTGGCAACTCACTGAGACCATATTTCAAAAGTAAGAATACAAAATAGGGCTGGGGGATTAGCTGGGAGGTAGAATGACCCTGGGTTCCGATCCAACCTGGTAATACATTACATACATACATACATACATACATACATACATACACACACATATATACCTACTAAAAGTGCCTGGGATGTAGCTCAGTGGAGGAGCGCTCCCTGGTTCAGCCCCATACTGACAATCTGTGTGTGTTAGTATGGTAAATTAATCATTAGAGACCCACGAAGACCCCCTGCATAGAGTCCAGAGCCAATGCACTTTATGCAGAACGTGCAGGGCACAATTATTTATTAAGGCTGGACGCGATCTGTGGAAACACTGTGTCTGACCAACTTGCCAGACCATGGCAGTGGTCAAGGAAAACCAAGGGACCTTCTTAAGGACTTCATGGGTCTGACACCATGAGCAAGGTCAAAAAGGCTCAGACACCTGTGTGTCCCCGTAAGGGGCTTCTGCCCCCAGGCAAGGCGGGTTCCACCAGACACATTCATTCCAAACCCCCTATTGCTGGACCACGTACATCAGGCTGGTGGAGTAGGAAAATGTGTTCCCTACTCTCCTCAGTACCTGTGGAGCTGAGAGCAACCGCATGGTTGTAGATTCACGAGGATGAGATAGAACCTGGGAATACATTGCTCTGTATTTCTCTAATTGCTGTGCAGACTCAAAGAGCATTAGACACTTGAGAGGTAGAGACAGGAGGATCAAAAAGACTGGGGGAGTGTATCTCAGGAGTAGACTGTGCCTTGGTTCATTTCCTAGTACCACTCACAACAAGAGCGTGGTGGTGCACACAGGTAATCCCAGTACTTTGGAAGCAGGGACAGGAGGATCACAGGTTCACAGCCAGCCTCAGCTACTTAGTGAGGTCCTCTGCAACTTAGGTCCTATTTTCAAAAAAAGAAAATGGGTCTTGTGGTATAGCTCAGGGGTAGATAGTCCTTGGGTTCCATCCCCCATACCACAAATATATAAATAAAACAAAATAAAAAAAAAAGTCTGAGGATGTATCTCAGAGGCAGAATGTCCCTGGGGCCATCCCCAGTGCCAAAGCAGAGAGATTAAACACAGAAAATCACATAGCCACAGCCACCCGTAACATTTGGGTAAAGAGTAAAACTTACACTAAAGGTTCTCTGTGCTCTGATTTCCTTAAAAAAGATTGCCAGACCATGGGCGACTCCATATTTGGGTAGTAAAGGAGGAAAAAGGCTCCCAGCACCAGGTCTCCTTCTTTCTGGATATTTGGCTTCACATCATTGACGCAGACTGTCATATTATGGTCCCAGTATGTGTGCAAGGGCTGCGTGAGCGGGAAGAAGAGTAACAGAGAGAAGAACATCTCAGGCTCCGACCAACACAGAGACAGTCTGGCATTCAGGCTGAGCTGTGCAGGTGAAGAGCAGGATCCAGGTGTCGTCTGTGCGGGCACAATGGCGTCCCCCTGTCAACGGATGTCCTGGACTTGTGCAAAGTGTGCCGACGGGCTTTTCAGCAGAGACAAAAGGAGAAGGAAAGGGGGCACCAACGGAGTCACGGAGCTGAGACCTGAGCCATCTGGCTGTGGTCACAGCAGTTCCGGTGCCCAGTCATTTCATGGCTCTCCTGCCGTCGCATCCATGAGCTCAGGGACCCACTGCCCGGGGCTCTGCACCTGTCACCTCCATCCTGATGAAAACACTTTGCAAAAACATGTTTGTGCCTCGGCTTCTCAACGCCCACCAGGATTTCATCATGGTCCAGCAGGGCTCTGAGTACCACAGAGCCCTGAGTTGCTGACAGACCAGAAGTTTAGACTTGTTGTCAGTCCACTGCCCTGAGGGACAGGACAGGGTGAGCAGGAGTTGGTGTTGAAAACAACTGAAGTTAGGATCCTACAGTGAGTCCTGCACACCCTTGATTATCCAGCACCATTCACAACTACTTAGGCATTCATCGACAAAAAGAGTAAAATTGGACCCTCACCTAACACCATATACAAATATTAACTCAAAATAGATAAAAGACCTAAATATAAATCTTAAGACTATAAACTTTTAGAAGAAAATCTGGGTCATAAAACCTAGCAACACTGAAATTGGCAGTGATTTCTTGGATACGATTTCAATGGCATAGGCAACAGAAGGGTAAACAAACTCCCTAAAAAATAAAAAAATATTGTATATCCAAAGACAATGTAAACAGAGTTAAAAGTTACTGATAGAATGGGATAAAATATTTCCAAATGCTATATCTGAAGGTATATTAATATTCCAACTAGAAATCCTAAAAATTAGCAACAATAAAAGCAAACAATACAGTTTAGAGATAGGTAAAAGACTAACATAAATAATGAATCTCCACAGATAACCAATCTTAGTTGTCTGTTGGATGGAAAATCTTGTTTCTCTGGTTCTGGTGTGTGTTACCTATTTCTTCTTTGTAGTTAATCTCTTTGAGTATTTTCTCTAGTGCTGGTTTTGAAGACATAAATTCCTTCAGTTTCTGTTTGTCATGGAAGCTTCTTATTTCCCCATCTAATTTGATAGAAAGTTTTGCTGGGTAGGAAATTTTTGGCTGGAAGTTGTTTTCTTTCAGAGTTTGGAATATGTTAGTCCAAGCCCTTCTGGCTCTCATGACTTGGTTTGGGAAGTCTGGAGTGATTCTAATTGGTTTGCCTCTGAATGTCACTTGGCCCTTTGTTTTTGTTGCCTTTAAGATTTTCTGCTTGACTTCCACATTGGTCTTTTTTTTTTTTTTTTTTTTTTTTTGGTGGTACTGGGGTTCCTGGAAGCCCTCCTTCCTCCGGGCTACACTCCCAGACCTATTTTATATTTTTGAAACAGGGTCTCTTACGCCAGCACAGCTGGCTTCGAACCTGCGCGATCCTCCTGTCTCCGCCTCCCAAGCGCGGGGATTACAAACGTGCACCACCACGCCCGGCTGACATTGGTCATTTTGACAATTATGTGGCGTGGGGATCGTCTTCTCTGATACTGTCTAAAGGGAGTTCTATAAGTTTCTCCTCTAGTGGCCACAATTTTACTCACTGTTGTTGAGTGCGCAGATGGAGCTGTCGTGGACTCGGTGAATTTGTTGCCGCTGCCGCTGCCAGTTGCAATATGGCACCGCTGCCACGCCCTCGGCCATGAGGCTGGCATATTTCTTTTCTGTTTTTGAGCTCCGCTCTGAGTCCCTGCAGGGTGTGATGAGCACGGCCCCTGGGAGATTTAGACGCTCCCTGCGCCGAGAAATCTGCCGAATCCCGCCCGGCTGATCCACAGCGGCTCACCTCAGCTCGCTGTCCACCCCTCCTCTCTGGAGCCTGGTGGGCTCTTGAGTGCATTGGTCTGGTGCCGTCCAGTGAGCTCGCCGCTGCCGCCGGCAGTAAGGCGCTGCTGCCGCGTTCTCGGACGTGAGGCCGGCGTATCTCCTCTGTGGCTCTGAGCTCCGTTATGAGTTCCCTTCCTCTCTGGAGCCTGGTACTGCAAGGGAAAATGGCACTCGCCGCTTCACGCCGCGGCTCCGGCTGCAGCACTGCGGTCTGGTTTCTGGTGTCTCGTTTTTCCAGACCTCTTTTTCTCTGTTCCTTGTAATTACATTTTTTGTTTCTCTGCTGATGGTGTTTTCTGGCTATGAAAGGCACTGATTTTGTGGTAATAGAGATTGGTTGTTAGCGAGGCTCGTAAGCCCCACTTTTCTCCGTCGCCATCTTGTGGGGAAATTTTTTCATGGTCCTGTGTGTGTGTATTCTGCCTCTGATTTACATTCCCAACCTTTTTATTTTATATTTTATATTATTTTATCTTATTTTATTGCAGTTGTGGGGATTGTAACCAGAGGCATTCTACCTCTGAGCTAAGCCCCCAGTCCTGTTTTTTACTCTTTATTTTGAAACAGGGCCTCAGCTGAGGCTATCCTTAAACCACGATCCTCCAGTCTCAGCCTCCCAAATGCTGGAATTACAAGGGCGTGCCACCACACCAGGCATTATTTCTTTATTTTGAGTTTCAGTAAGTAGCTGAAAGCCTGGCTAAGGTGCTGAGGTTATCCCCAAACCTGTGATCCTGTGATCGCAGCCTCCCAAGAACCTAGGTAACAGGCATGCACCGCTGTGCCCAGGTTGCTACATTGTTTTTAACTGTAGTGCCTGGGATGTACAACCCATCTCTTGGACACATTCCTCCTTATCTAAATAAAATGTTGGATGAAATTTTAACTCATAATTTCTACCGTTGATACACACACACACCCATACTGAATATTGGGTTTCCACAGTGAACCATTAACTTTTGTCATATAACTCAAAATGAACTGAAGAGACAGCAGTGAAATCCTAATTCCTAACACTCCAGTGTCTCCTTTACAAGGGCACAGGTGGGCATCAAACACATGACCTCAACACTACCCTGAAGAAAGGCTGTGAGATCTGGAACATTCCAGGGAAGAACAGAATGTGGTTGTCCCTGCATGTCCTCCTTCTCCAGTGGAGCTCCAGTGTTTTACCCTGACCTGGTCTCCCTGATAAATCTGGCACTAAGTCCTCATGCTTGTGTGGTCTCAAATATCAAAAGCAAAAGGAATACTATGCTGACTGCGTGGACTCAGGTCGGTGGGCTGGGGGCTGCTGGTTTCCTGGGAGAGTCTCTCCTTGTCCCCTCGTGGTGGGCTCTGCCTTCTGTGGCTCTTTAAAGCCCTGCCTAGTAGATATATAACCACCTGTATCACAACATGCATGGCTCTGAGCAAACACAGGAAGGTGTTAGGGTTGTAAGGGCACTGTGGGCTCTTTTCCTCGACTCAAGTAGATAAATTGAATTGGGAAATTAAAACTAATGGACAGCTCAGTGCAGCTGCAACACATTTTTATTACAAAGTCAATAGGGAAGAGAAAGGTGAGAGAAGAAAAACAGTGAGCCTGGCAGACATGCTGGAGACCCAAAAATGGAACTCTGCCCACCTCTCTGTTCTCATCAACTAAATACAGGGTTTTGGGGTTTTGGTGTCTGGGTGGTTTTGCTTGTTTCTTTGTTTGTTTCTTTGTTTGTTTGTTTGTTTGTTTGTTTGATTGTGTTGTTCTCACCAGTGTTATCAAGGCAACGTGTAGTAACTTATTCCCTCGGCGGGTGTTGCCTTCTTGTCTGTGAACAGTGCACCTACTAAGTGCAAGGTTAATTATCCCTCTATTTTTTTAATCTCTGCTGTATCAGTTGCCCATCAACTATGGGTGCTTTGAGGTAAAGGCCGAGCCACAAAGAAGAGGAGGTATACAGGCACTGATCTCTTCTTTGTATTTTAAGACTAGAGGCTTTAATTGCATCTACTCTCTTACTATGGGTATCATTAGGTCACAGGGCAGAGGGGAGAGAGCTCCGCAGTGTACCAGGACCAGCTGCCGCCTCTCCCTGCCTGAGTGCCTGCCCAGCACCCAGACGCTGCCTGCCATTTACAATTTTTGGAAATTAATACCAGAGCAATTTTCAATACTGGCCAAAGATGTACAGTATGGATCATAAAACATTTTCAGAAACTCATAAACAGCTTGTTTACACATGCCAGCAGAGAGCTCAAACAACTTGAGAAACTCATAAACAACTTGTTTATGTCTGCCAGCTTATAACTTCAGAAACTTGTCTGGACGTGTAGCCTAGGGCTCAGACCAGCACATCTGTGCTGCAGTTAATAACAGACCCCAGGTCAGGAGCTGTCTCCTCTCCTCTGATGGACACACGTCATCAATACATTTGAGACTACTGCCAGGACTCTCATGGTATTGGAGGAGCCTGGAACAGCCTGCCAAGATGCTGGGCAGTGCCCATGAAGTCCTAGGAAGAGCCCTGCCTTCCTACGAGCAGGGTGGGCACATTGCCCCCATCACAGCAGCCCACCTGTGTGTGGCACTCCCATCCAGTGAGCACTGTGGTCCTGCTCTTCTCCCCGCCTGAGGATCCCCAAGACTTCAAACCGCTCTATCAACTCCCGAATCTCCTCTTCCATTCCTGGACGTGGTTCAGTACTCCCCACTCCCTGTTTTTTGTATCATATAGTTTTCCTAATTAATTGGAGAGATCTGAATGTACAGAACTCGTGCGCTGTCCAGCACACTTACTCGACCCACAGGCTGGATTTGCTAGTGCGCCGTGTCGTGTTTGACTCACTTGTTTCTAGTTGGCAGAGCAGCCGTCCAGCATCCGACCTCAGCCTACCTTCACTCGGGCAATTACCCGGGACACTTCTTGGTGCTCTGACCTTGAGTGTTGAGTGAACCTCGTGACGTTGTGGAAAGACACCAGTTGTGTGTGACAAGACTTATTGGTCTTAGGACCTTGCGACCCTGTTGGTCATTAAAAAAAAGAGAGAGAAGGAAAGACCGGTTCACATTTCTGACACATTCATGAGATGCAAAACAGGCGATGACACCAGTTCAAATACGTCCCAGCAGACAGGAGGACTGAGAGCTTGAACGCCCTCCATCTGCTCAGAATTCTGTACACTTCCCTGCTCACACCCCCAGGCTGAGAGCCAAATCGGCCCGAGAGCAGAGCATCTCGACCCCCGGCACGGAGCGCACAGCCGGCACCTCAGAACGGAATGAACAGCCCCTGAGCCACCAACGCACCCGCGCACGGACGCGCCACCTCGCCAGCTGTGGGAGATTGCTACTAAGCTGGCCTAGAAGAGTCTAGGCTTTCTAGAGCAGGAAGGCTTGGTGGATTTGCGAGTGTGTGGTACATTTAGACTGAAGCCCGCACTGTTTTTCCTAGGGGAGCGCCACGTTGCTTTCCCGGCAGGGCTAGGGCTTCCCTGGCCATTTTAGTGGCCACTGTGGTGTCTGGGGGTGAGAATGCTCAGATTCCCCTCACGGGTAGTGGTGCTGTTACTGAAGCCAGCAAAGCTCGCCCCTCAGAAAAGCCGAGAGGCACGTGCGGGTGAGCAAGAAGTGCTTTGTGGAGCCAGGCGTGGGGCGCACGCTTGTAATGCCAGTATATGGGAGGCCGAGACAGGAGGATCGCGGTTCACAGCCAGCCTCAGCTACTTGTGAGGCTCCGTGCAACTCAGTGAGACCCTGTTTCAAAATAAAGAATAGAAAATAGGGCTGGGGGTGTGGCTCGGAGGTAGAATGACCCTGGGTTCCATCCCCAGACCCACAAAAAAATAAAGGAAGGAAGGAAGGAAGAGCCGGGCATGGTGGCGCATACTTGTAATCTCCTCGCTTGGGAGGCGGAGACGGGAGGATCAGGCAGGTTCAAAGCCAGCCTCGGCTGGTTTAAGAGACCCTGTTTCCAAAGAAAATATAAAATAGGTCTGGGAGTGTAGCCCGGAGGTAGAAGGCCCCTGGGTTCTATCCCCAGTACCACCAAAAAAAAAAAAAGAAGGAGGGAGGGTGGGAGGGAGGGAGGAGTGCTTTGTGTAGAGGTGACCAAATGGAGGAGAGGGAGCTTCCCTCTCAACTCAGCTTTTCTTTTTTTCATTTTTTTCAGAACTGGGGATGGAACCCAGGGGCATTCTACCTCCGAGCTCCACCCCCAGCCCTATTTTTTAATTCTCTAATTGGAAACAGGGTCTCCCTAAGTTGCAGAGGGCCTCACTAAGTAGCTGAGGCTGGCCAAGAACCACGATCCTCCTGTCTCAGCCTCCCAAGTACTGAGATTACAAGCGCGCGCCACCACGCCCAGCTCTGCTTAGCTTTTCAACTCCAGAGGGATGAGACGCAGATAAAATGGGGATGAGGAGGGAGAGGGGGAGGACCACAGCACAGAGGACACGGTGCGTCTGTTCTAGACATGGCAGAGGTCTTCAGAGAACCAAGGTGACATCTCTGTGCACTGCTGGTGCGTGTCTTTGGCCTTAATGTCAGGGATGGAGAGAAACACTACGAAAGTCCCAGTCAAGTTTAACCTTTATCAAGCCGGGCGTGGTGAGGCACGCCTGTAATCCCAGTACTTGGGAGGCTGAGACAGGAGGATCACAGGTTCCCAGCCAGCCTCAGCTACTGAGTGAGGCCCTGTTGCAAAATAAAAGTTAAAATAGGTCTGGGGGTGTAACTCAGAGGTAGAATGCTCCTGGGGTCAACTCCCCTTATACCACAAAGTAAGATAAAATACACCACACCATGAAGAAAGAGGAAGAGGTGGCGTCCAGATTCTCAGGAGATCTCCATCTTTTCTCTGAAAAGAAGCCGGTATTTTCCCTTTATTGGCCTCACTCCCTCTGGTCGGTCCCCGCTGATATCTCCGCAGACAGCAGGTGACCTCAGGTCCTGCTCCGACCCCTCCACTCTGGCCAACTGATATCTCCGCAGACAGCAGGTGACCTCAGGTCCTGCTCCGACCCCTCCACTCTGGCCAACGCATCCCTCACACGTTGGTTGTCTGTGGCCTAAGCTTCCAACTGGATCTCTTAACACAGGCTGCGCTGACCCCGGGGCCCGGGAAATGGGGAATGCCTGGGTGGACAAAGCCTCCAGGTGACTCCAATCAGGGAGAGCCAGGAAGACAGGCAGGTGGGAGCGAAGATGTCCTGACCTCAGTCCATTAAAGCTGTGTGTGTGTGTGTGTGTGTGTGTGTGTGTGTGTGTGTGTTCCTGGGGTGCATTCTACCTCTGAGCTACACCCCCCAGCCCAATGTTACTCCTGTTTGTTATCCTTTATTTGGAAAAAGGGTCTCACTACTTGCTGAGGCTGGCCTCAAACCTGTGACCTTCCTGTCTCAGCCTCCCGCGTACTGGGATTCCAGACCTGCGCCACCACACCGGGCGCCCATTAAAGTTGAAAGGCGCCCGGTGAGAGACCCAAGCCCCTAGATTCCCCAGGACATCCGTCTGTCTGCCAGGACACCTGGCCCTGTTTTTCTGAGGAAGAAGGCTCCGGGCAGATCTAGGGGTGCCGGAGACACTGGGCTCCAAGATCAGGCTGCGAGGACCACGCACACAGGGACCGCAGATGCGCCTTCCCGGGGGGAATGGCTTCTTGCTGGCCGCAGGGTCTCCCGTGGCGTCGCCAAGGTCCACAGAGCATCCAAGGCCGCAGCTACGCCCGGTCATCCTCCCGTCCCAGCATTCCACGGGAGGCCCTGCTGGGCGTCTCCTCCCCAGCACCCTCCCCTCGGCAGCCTGGGGCCAGGAGGAAGCCCTCTCCCCTCTCTCCTCCAGCCCTGGACCCCTAAATCCTTGGGAACCGACACTTAATACTTTGCTGTGGACCACGTGAAGACTAACCCGCGTCGCTGCAGGTCAGAAGGAATCGGGGTCCTGTTTCCCCTTGGGTGCCAAGTGTTAGTTGGGAGCCGTGAAGCTGAGAATAATTACTATTTGTGTGTGTTTGTGTCTGTGTGCACGCGCGCGTGTGTGGTGCTGAGGATTGAACCCAGGGGCGGTCTACCTCTAAGCTACACCCCCAGTCCTATTTTTTATTCTTTATTTTTGAAACAGGGTGTCACTGAGTTGCCTAGGGCCTCCCTAAGAGCTGAGGCTGTCTGAGAACTGCGATCCTCCGCTCTCCGCCTCCCGAATGCTCGGATTACAAGCGTGCGCCACCACGCCCAGCTCTTCTTTATTTTTGAAACAGGGTCTCACTAAATCGCAGACACCTCACCAAGTTACTGAAGCTGGCCTCTAGCCTGAGAGCCTCCTGTGTCGGCCTCCCCCAGTACTGGGGAGGACAGGCTTGGAAAGGACATTAAGATGGAGAGAGGTCTAGTAGATGCAGGGATTTGGGGAGGAGCTGTGAGGGATTACTACCAAGCTCGCAGCTGTGGGCAGGGAGGAGGCCGGGCGGTGGCCAGCGGGGGCACCCCGAGTGCTGGGGGGTGCTCCATCTCTTCAAACCTCACTCAAGCCTCACTACGACACAGAATCTTGGTGCACGAATAAAGTAACTTAAAGCTAGTCTAGTCGGGCGCGGTGTCCACGCTTCTAATCCCAGCATCTGGGAGGCTGAGACAGGAGGATCGCCCCGAGGACAGCCTCAGCTACTTAGTGAGGCCTCTGCAACTCAGTGAGCCCCTGTTTCAAAATAAAGAATGAAAAATAGGGCCAGGGGTGTAGTTCGGAGGTCGAACGCCCCTGGGTTCCATCCATAATACCACAAAAAAAAAAAAAAAAAATCAAGGTGTCCTGCGGGAAGCCTCTGTGGATTGCCGGCTGATTGGCCTACCCAAGGTGGGCTCTGGCTGATGGAGGGCTCCTCTCTCTGCCTCTATAAAAGAGGAAGCAGACCAGGCCGGTCCAGCCAGCTGCAGCCTGTTGGCATCAGGAGAGGAGCCGAGGGGCCGCCCGACCATGGAGGAGACGCGGGAGCGCTCACCCGCACACAGGCCTTCTCTGGTGAGTGGCAGCCCCCAGGGCTGGCAGCAGCCCTCCCCACACCAGCTGAGTCCTTTGGTAGTGGGAGGGATGGAACCCAGCCCCTGCCCTATTTTTTATTATTTTGAAAGAGGGTCTCACTGAGTTGTGGAGGGCCTCACTACGTAGTTGAGGCTGGCCTCGGAAGGGGATCCTCGGGTCTCAGCCTCCCGAATGCTGGGGTTACAAGCATGGACACCGCTCCCAGCTTCTTTATTTTATTTTGAAATGGGGTCTCCCCGAGGGTCTTACTAGGTAGCTGAGGCAGCTTCCAGCCCGCATTCCTCCTGTCTCCGCCTCCTAACTACCGAGATCGCAGGCTGCCTCGCCACACCCTCTGCACGGCCCGACACTGTTCTTTTTTCTTTTTTTTTCTTTTTTTTTTTCAGTTCTGGGGATAGAGCCCAAGCCCCCTGCATGCTAAGGCAAGCACTCTTTCTTTTATTATTTCTTTATTTATTTTGCGGTACTGGGGATGGAACCCAGGGACATTCTACCTCCAAGCTGCACCCCCAGCCCTGTTTTTATTCTTTGTTTAGAAACAGGGTCTCAGCCGGGCGTGGTGGCGCACGCTTGTAATCCCTGCTCTTGGGAGGCTGAGACAGGAGGATCGCACGGGTTCGAAGCCAGCCTCAGCTACTTACTTAGTGAGGCTCTCAGCAACTCAGTGAGACCCTGATTCCAAATAAAATATAAAAAAGGTCTGGAAGTATAGCCCGGAGGTAGAAAGCCTCTGGGTTCCACCCCCAGTACCGCCAAAAGAAAGAAACAAACAAACAAACAAACTAATTGGGTCTCACTGAGTTGCAAAGGGCCTCACCAAGTAGCCGAGGCTGGCTGAGAACCGCAATCCTCCCGTCTCAGCCTCCCAAGTACTGGGGTTCCTTCCTTTTATTTTTTTTATGGTATTCTTTCTTATATTCACTTTTCCACATGAGTTAATAGGTCAGAAGTTTTTAGACCAAGCACATCAGCCTGCACTGTTTAAGTTATCCCCATTTCTCCAAAGTCCATGAGTGAGAATGCTCTTTATGTTTCAGTTCTGTTCTTAAGCTGGGCGTGGTGGCACACGCCTATAATCCCACTAGTCGGGAGGCTGACGTGGCAGGTTCAAGGACAGCCTTTCATCAACCCAGCCAGACTGTTTCTAAACAAGAAAGAGAGGTAGGGCCCAGGTGTCAGCCGGAGGCAGAACGACCCTGAGTTCAATCGCCAGTATCAAGAAGAAAGAAAAAGAGATTGAGATTCTGTTCTGGTGAAAATGCCCCTTGGCAGTTAGTTCTAGACCTTCCCCATCGCTGGTCAGTATCGTCCTCTGCCGCACTCCGTCCAGCCAGGAGACGGGTACTTAGTTGATAGGAGCGTGAAGTACCAGGCCCTCGTGCTTGCTTTTTTTTAATTACTAAGTTGCTGAGGCCGGCCTTCAATCTTCCTCCTCCAGACTCAGCCTCCCGAGTTCTGGGGTTAAAGCTGTTTAAATTCTTGCAGATTAACCCTCCACTGGGTGTAGATGGACTCACAGGGGGACTGTGATTCTGTGATTTGCACTCCCGATTGTTACTGATGTCGGAAGTGTGTGTGTGTGTGTGTGTGTGTGTGTGTGTGTGTGTGTGGTACAGGGGATGGAACCCAGGGGCATTCGACCTCTGAGCTACACCCTCAGCCCTGTTTCTTATTCTTTATTTTGAAACCGGGTCTCACTGAGTTGCAGAGGGCCTCAGTAAGTAGCTGAGGCTGGCCACGAACCGCGATCGTCCCGTCTCAGCCTCCCACAGCTGGGATGACACGTGTGCGCCACCGCGCCCAGCTTCGATTCTTTATTTTGAAACGGGGTCTCACTAAGTTATGGAGAATCTCAGTAGCTGAGAACCACAATCCCTCTGTCTCAGTCTCTGGAACGCTGGGATTACGAGCGTGCGCCCAGCTCGGACTTTTTTTTTTTTTTCATTTATTTCATACATTTCATCTGAGAAGTGTCTGTTTAGTTCTGTTGCGCGTTTGTTATTGTTATTTGGTTGTGTGTGTATTAAGCTCTTAGAGTCCTTTACATATATATTTCCTTGGTGTGTTTTTAAGGGGAGGCTCAAAAGAAGTATGATCCCCGAGTCCTTACAGAGGCGGCGCGTCCGGCCGAGGAGGGCCAGGCCGAGAGCAGACGCGGGCCCCGCAGACCCCCTGAGACTGACCAGCTGCATCTTCCAGACCCCGGTGACCAGGCCCCGGGCCCACCCCGACAGTGAGGTCAGGAGCCTCCAGGCAAGGGAGGCGCTGGAGAGGCCCCTGCAGCGCTGCGCCCTGAAGAGGCTGCAGGGGCTCTGCGCCCAGGACCGCCAAGGAGCCCGGCTGAGTCCCTTCCATCCTGCCCTTGTCTCAGGGACGATGGAAGCGGGCAGTCAGGGCAAATCCGCTCCCGGCCAGCCTCGGCCTCCGTCCGGAGGAGAAAGGATGCTCCCAGGAGGGCGCCTCCATGCTTCCCAGCCATTCTTGGGCCAGTCCGTGACCTCCGAAGACATCCAGAGGCAGATGTGGAAGGTGAGGACACTCAGAAAGAGACTGGCCGAGGCCCTGCAGGCAGACCGGCTGGCCCGGGAGGCAGACAGCACGGGCGGCCAAGACTGCACCAGACGAGGAGGCCTTTCCTGCCAAGCCGCCCTCGCCAGCACCACCCGTCCACTCTGCTCTCCGTCGAGCTCCGGGGGAGACGGAGCGTGTGCAGAGTACATGGTTTCATGAGTGAGATGAGCTTTCAGACGAGGAGAAAGGGGCTGTCTTACTTGGAGTTCTTCCATTTCGGCTTATAATTGTTTTTAGCGATTTGTTTTCCTATTAGGTACTTTTGCTTTTTATTAGGTTGCAGTAAGGTCTCCCTAGGTTGCTGAGGGCCTTGTTAAGTCTCGCTAAGTCACTGAAGCTGCTCTCAAATCTGGGGTGTCCCCTCCCCGTGCCTCTCAGCCTCTCAAGCACTGGGGTGCCGGGCATGTGCTACCATCCAATTTACCATCTGCCAACCCTGCCTTCTTGAAAAGCTTAGATAGTTTGCCAACGCTGATTCTTATCTGACTGTTGGCTGTTTGTTCACAAGAACTTGAATTCAGTGCCACCCCATTATTCAGTGGCTGTTTGCAAAGTAGCCAGGCCCTGATGGACAGTGGACGTCTCAATAAAGGCCAAATTTTAACAAATATCTTGTAAAGACTTTTTTTTTTTGGTGGTGGTACTGGGGTTCCTGGAAAACCTTCTGTCTCCAGGCTACACTCCCAGACACCTATTTTTTATATTTTTATTTGGAAACAGGGTCACTTAAGCCAGCGAGGCTGGCTTCGAACCAGCGCGATCCTCCTGTCTCCGCCTCCCAAGTGCGGGGATGACAAGCGTGCGCCACCACGCCCGGCCATCTTAAACATTTTAATGTTACCAAGTGGTCAGCAAATGTTAGTGGCATAATTTGTCAACTCAGTCACGGAGCTTTACAAAGGACAGCCTCCTGTTTGCGTTACTACTACACTGTTAGACAAAGCATATTTAAGTAATAGAATTGGTGCACAATGGTGCAGGCCTGTAATCCCAATACTGGGGAGGCTGGGATGGGAGGATCACTTGTGGAGGCCAGCCTCAGCAACCTAGCAAGACCCTGTTTCAAAATAAAATAGGCCTGGGGGTGTAGCCCAGAGGTAGAACATGCCTGGGTTCAATCTCCAGTGCCATACACAAATAAATAGGGCTAGAGTGTAGCTTAGAGGTAGAACACCTCCACTTCCAAACCCTGATTTAAAAAAAAAGCGATGAACCCGGTTACCACTGCCCAGCCCAAGTCCGCGGGGGTTAAACGCATGAAGCCAAGTAGTTAGGGCAGGGGGCGCTGGCCACTCGCCCACTGCGGACATAAGGCCTGCGGCGGGCCCCCGCGGACGCCTGGGCAGAAGAGGACCGCCACCTTGACCCGCGTCCAGCCCCTGGTGCACTCTGAGCAGGGCCACACTCGGGGTTCCGCAGGCTGCAGCACCGTGGCATCACGTTGTCTTGCCCTGGGCTGTAGTAGTCATCAGGCCCCACGTGCACCAGGCATCAGGCACCGCCCTTCCACCTTCCAGAACCTTCAGAGTGCGGGTGCGGGGCCCCGAATGGGGGAGCCTTCCATCCTCTCCCTTCCCCTTCTTGCCCGACGGACATTGGCCCCTGCAGATCTCAGCTCCAAGTCAGGCGCCGCGCCCCCAGCCCTTTTTATTTTTATTTTTTATCTTTTGGTGGTACTGGGGATGGAATCCAGGGGCCTTCTACCTCCGGGCTACACTCCCAGACCTATTTTATACTTTTTTAAATTTGGAAACAGGGTCTCCTAAGCCAGCGCCCGCGGCTGGCTTCAAACCTGTGCCATCCTCCTGTCTCTGCCTCGCAAGCACGGGGATTACAAGCGTGCACCACCACGCCCGGCCCAGCCTGATAGTCTATTCTTTGTTTTGAAACAGGGTCTCGCTGAGTTGCGGAGGGGTTCACTAAGTAGCCGAGGCTGTCTGCGAACCGCAATCCTCCTGACTCCGCCTCCCATGTACTGGGATTATAAGCGTACGCCACCGCGCCCGGCTCTTCTGGCACACTTTAGAGCCCTAAGCCTTCTCTGCTGCTCTTGGTCAACATGGGCTCACGCTGTGCACACCCATGCACCTTCTGCTCAGCCAACTGCCCTTGCTGGACATGGGTTTGCCCCTGTTCACCATCCCCAAGATGGCCTCAGACTTCCTGCAGGGAGAAGGTTCCATCTCCTCGGGGATGGAAGTCTTCAGCTCGGATTTTCTTCCTGACTCTGATGGGTGCGGCGGAGGGAGGGTGTCCTGCTCCCCTGACCTCTACGACCACTATGTCGCCGTGTGCCACCCCCTGCACTACCCCGTGCTCGTGCGGCGCCAGCGGTGCCTGCCCATGGTGGGCCCCTCCCGGGGTCAACGCTCCCATCCGGACCTCGGTCACCTTGCATCTCCCGGCTGCGCCTCCCGTGTCGTGGACGTCGGCCTAGGAGGGGGCGCTGTCCACCTCGGGGGTGCTGAACTTTGGGCAGCTAAACTTTCCCCATCACCTCCTCCTTCGCATGCACACCCACGGGTACGTCCTGCGCATGCGCGCCCGTGGCCACGTCCTGCGCACGTGCTCGGCCCAGGTGCCAATCAAGTCCTTCGCCACCTGCTTCTCCCTGGCTGTCACGGTGGGGCGCTTGTATGGCGCGGCGCTGCTCATGCACGTGGTGCCTGATGACTGATAAGTAAAATAAAAAATTAATGCAAGTAAAATAAAAATAAGTGAGTACGGCGGAGTGTGAAAAACACGAGAGAGGTCCGGTACACGTGGCATGTAAAGTTTTAATGGCACGGCTCTCCCGGGGATCAGGGCGAGGCACCGTGAGACCCCCGTGCCTGTCCGAAGCTTGAGGACGCGGGCTCTCCTTTTCAAGGTATGCATCTCGCGAGATGGGGGTTTACTCGCGGGAACGCCCAATTCTCACGGGGGTTTCAGCCCCTCCCTTGCCCTGCAGAGGTCATGTGACACAAAGTCACATGAGTGCAGGACCCAACTTATCATCCCGGCCTTTTGATGGTAGGGATAACAGATGACGATTGGACCCTCTAGCTTCTTCCTGCTGTCAAGGGGCGTCGTCAGGGGCCCCAGGCCGGGAGGAGTCGGGAGTCCAGTCCCCCAGAAGGGGGTGCAGGTGGGTGCATAGCTGCAGTGCGAATTGGAGGTTACCCTGGACAGCTTAGTGATGTGCGCTTGAGGAGGCTTGAACAGGCAAGGGCTATTAAAGAAAAAAACAAATCATGAGATTGAGCAGGCGACCAAAAAGGAGACTGGCTTACTCAGTACCTGGAGAGCTACCCTGAGCTGGCAAAGAGGATGGAGGTTGCGGGATCCAGGAGCCAGGCTGAGTAGGGCCAGTGGCGGGGCCTGGTCTCGAAAGGTGCTCCCCCTGTGTTGAGGCACCTGGGGCTCACCCTTTTCCAAGGGCATTGTTCCAGTGGCCCTCCTGGCCGCACGCCGGGCACAGTCTGATTGGTGGGCGTGGCTTCGCCCCACTTCAGGCAGGCTCCTGGAGGTAGTCGTCATTGCAGTCCTCCACACCTAGGTGGCGCTCCAGAGGGCTGAGCCGCCACCGCCAGCCAAAGGGCAGCTACCAGGGATCTGCCTTTTGGCAAAGTCGGAGTGTACGCTCCATCTCCGCCTGTTTCTCTCTGGAATTAAAACTTTAGATGCCATGTTAAGGTTCTGTCAGCTGTGACGGACCTACACTCACACACAAATAGCGCGTCCCGGGGCGGGTGTCTGGCAAGAATGGCAACGCAGACTCCCCATGGGCAGACAGAGGGTGTCGCCCCAGCCCTGGCCCGGCCCCGGTGTCTCCCGCAGCACCTAGGGCGTACCCAAGCGGGCCGGAGAAGGAGCCAGAAGCCAAGCACATTTAAGACCTTGCGGAGCAGCCGGGCAGCCACCCAACAAAATTGCAGTCTGGTAGGGGCCAAGATGGCGACTGTGATGTCACCAGGCAGCAACTGTGCACCATCACAAAATGGCGGCTGGTGGGAAAATAAATGGCAGCTGATAGGGGAGAACATTTGGAGGGATATCAGACCGCTTAGAAAAGTTCCTAACTATTCCTGGGCCACCGCAACCCATTTCCCAACTCGTATCAAGGCAGACAGGCGCTCAGGGCATCTGCTAGTATAAAGGTTCGACTCCCCATAATTGGTTCGTGGGTGGAAACGAAGAACAGGAACTGGGCGTCCCCGATTTCCCTGCTCAATCGTTCAGAAACAGAGGTTAAGAGATAGAGAAGATGCCGGGCGTGGTGGTGCACGCTTGTAATCCCCGCGCTTGGGAGGCAGAGACGGGAGGATCGCGCAGATTCGAAGCTAGCCACGCGCGCTGGCTTAAGAGACCCTGTTTCCAAATTAAAAAATGTAAAAATAGGTCTGGGAGTGTAGCCCGGAGATAGAAGGGCTTCTAGGAACCCCAGTACCACCAAAAGAAAAAAAAGAGAGAGATAGAGAAGAACGTCTTCATCCCTTCTCCAAACCGGAGGATGACCTGGTCATCCAGAGGGTGGTCCCAGTGGACCGGGGAACAATGGGTCACCAAGTGCTTGGATTTTGGGGTCCCAGTGGACCGGAAGACCCAAGTCCAGAACCCGCTAACCAAGGGAAGGAGGCAGTTTACCGGAGTGAAGTGTTGCCGGCCAGTGCTGGCTGCGACAGAAGCGCTGAGAAGCTGCTGGGGGCACGGTGGAGCTGGGGCACGTGGATGCCGGTGACTGGTGTGGACGGCACTGGCGGCTGGCGCAGGCGGGATCAAACGGTGGCACACAGGTGGCATGGCTTGCCGGGTTTTTGGTGTGGAGACAAAATGGCTTCCAGGCATGCGGCAGTCCCTGAGGCTGGGCCCCGAGGAGCACCGCCAGTGAGCCTGGCTTGGGCGGGTGAAACGGAGCAGCAGCAGCGAGTAGAGCTACGCCTGGCGCGGGTGACTGTGGCGGACACCGAAGCCGGCTGTGCACCGCCCAATGAGCCTGGCTCGGGGCGGGCGGGGCAAACCGGCCAGAGGTCCCGGCGGTGACCGGAGCGCCGAGCTGGAACGGTGGTTGTAGGAGGTCCTGGCCCGTGCAAGAGGTCGGCAGGCAGAGCAGGTGCCAGCATCACCCAAGGAGCCTGGCTCCAGGCGGGTGGAACTGGCAGCCTAGCGGCCGGCAGAGCCTGCACGCCCCGGCAGTGGTGGCCGCAGCCGTGGAAGCAGTGGAAGATGGCCATTGGTGCTCCAGAAGAGAGCACGTGGGTGGGAAAAGATGGCCACCGGCTCTCAGCAGAGCTCGGGGCCGGAAAGATGGCCGCAGACTCTCAGCAGACCGCGGGATCAGAAAGATGGCCACTGGCTCTCAGCAGAGCTCGGGGCCGAAAAGATGGCCGCAAACTCTCAGCAGAGCTCGGGGCTGGAAAGATGGCCACAGACTCTCAGCAGAGCCTGGTTCGAAGCCAGCCTCAGCTGCTTAGTGAGGCTTTCAGCAACTCAGTGAGACCCTGTTTCCAAATAAAATATAAAAATGGGTCTGGGAGTCTATCCCGGAGGTAGAAAGCCTCTGGATTCCACCCCCAGTACCACCAAAACAAAGAAAAAAATAGGATGGGGGGGTGTGGCTCGGAGAGAGAATTTCCCTGGATTGCATCCTCAGTAGGGCAAATAATAATAATAATAATAATAATAATAATAATAATAATAATAATAAAAAAGAAAGAAACCAAGGCCAGAGGCGCGTCTTGGAGCTCGAGTGTCCCTGGGTCCAACCCCAGCGCCCCCCTAAAGAACCTGAGGTGCGCTCGGGCGCTCACAATAGAGGCTGTCCACCCCTCCCCACCAGGGGGCGACCCGGGGCGGGTCTGGGGGCCGGGCGGGTCCGGGGGCGCGGTCAGGCGCTCAGAATAGAGGCTGTCCGCCCCTCCCCACCAGGGGGCGCCGGGGGCACGGTCAGGCGCTCAGAACAGAGGCTGTCCACCCCTCCCCACCAGGGGGCGGGTCCGGGGGCGCGGTCAGGCGCTCAGAATAGAGGCTGTCCGCCCCTCCCCACCAGGGTACCCGGGGGCGCGGTCGGGCGCTCAGAATAGAGGCTGTCCGCCCCTCCCCACCAGGGGGCGCCGGGGGCACGGTCAGGCACTCAGAATAGAGGCTGTCCGCCCCTCCCCACCAGGGGGCGCCGGGGGCGCGGTCAGGCGCTCAGAATAGAGGCTGTCCACCCCTCCCCACCAGGGTACCCGGGGGCGGGTCTGGGGGCCGGGCGGGCCCCAGGGGCGCGGTCAGGCGCTCAGAATAGAGGCTGTCCGCCCCTCCCCACCAGGGGGCGCCCGGGGCCCGGTCAGGCGCTCAGGATAGAGGCTGTCCGCCCCTCCCCACCAGGGGGTGCCCGGGGGCGCGGTCAGGCGCTCAGGATAGAGGCTGTCCACCCCTCCCCACCAGGGGGTGCCCGGGGGCGCGGTCAGGCGCTCAGGATAGAGGCTGTCCGCCCCTCCCCACCAGGGGGTGCCCGGGGGCGCGGTCAGGCGCTCAGAATAGAGGCTGTCCACCCCTCCCCACCAGGGGGCGCGGTCGGGCGCTCAGAACAGAGGCTGTCCACCCCTCCCCACCAGGGGGTGCCCGGGGGCGCGGTCAGGCGCTCAGAATAGAGGCTGTCCACCCCTCCCCACCAGGGGGTTCCCGGGGGCGCGGTCGGGCGCTCAGAATAGAGGCTGTCCACCCCTCCCCACCAGGGGGCGCGGTCGGGCGCTCAGAACAGAGGCTGTCCGCCCCTCCCCACCAGGGGGTGCCCGGGGGCGCGGTCAGGCGCTCAGGATAGAGGCTGTCCACCCCTCCCCACCAGGGGGCGCCCGGGGCCCGGTCAGGCGCTCAGGATAGAGGCTGTCCGCCCCTCCCCACCAGGGGGTGCCCGGGGGCGCGGTCAGGCGCTCAGAATAGAGGCTGTCCACCCCTCCCCACCAGGGGGTTCCCGGGGGCGCGGTCGGGCGCTCAGAATAGAGGCTGTCCACCCCTCCCCACCAGGGGGCGCGGTCGGGCGCTCAGAACAGAGGCTGTCCGCCCCTCCCCACCAGGGGGTGCCCGGGGGCGCGGTCAGGCGCTCAGGATAGAGGCTGTCCACCCCTCCCCACCAGGGGGCGCCCGGGGCCCGGTCAGGCGCTCAGGATAGAGGCTGTCCGCCCCTCCCCACCAGGGGGCGCGGTCGGGCGCTCAGAACAGAGGCTGTCCACCCCTCCCCACCAGGGGACCCGGGGCGGGCCGGGGCGGGCGGAGAGAGCAGACAGCAGAGTCCAGCGGCGCGGCCTTTATGCACAGACCCGCCCTACCAGCACTGGCGGTAGACCACCTGCGGGCCCTGCTCCTCGTACTGCTCGCGCCGCACCCAGCAGGGCCGGAAGGCGCGCAGCGAGGCCAGGATGGAGCCGCCCGTCCACACGGCGTGGCCGCGGTCCGGCCGGGCCAGCACGGCCAGCGGCGGCGCCCCGGGCGGCCGGGCGCGCTGCAGGTCGGCGCGGAAGCGGGCCTCGAAGCCGGCGAAGAGCGAGGAGCCGCCGCACAGCAGCACGTTGGCGGCCGCGGCGGCGCCGGCCTCGACGGGCAGCCGGGCCAGGCTGCGGCGCGCCATGGCGGGCAGCCCGACGGGCGCCAGCCCGGGCGCCGCGGGCGGCTGGAACAGCAGCTCGGGGCACTGCGCCAGCTCGGCGCCCAGCGCCACCGTGCGGCCGTCGGGCAGGCGCAGCGGCCGGGGCCGCGCCGGCGCCGCGCGCGCCTCCTCGGGCCCCGCGGCCACGGCGCAGTGCCGGTGCTTGATGGCCTCCACGGCGGCCAGGTCGCCGGGCCGCAGCGCCGCGCCCGCGCCCCGCAGCGCCTCGGCCAGGAAGGCGGTCAGGTGGCTGCCCGCCACGTCCAGGCGCTCGGCGGCGTGCGGCAGCGCGTGGCCCTGCAGCACGGGCACCACGCTGCACAGCGCGTGGCCCGCGTCGGCCACCAGCGCGCTGACCCGGCCGTGCGCGTAGGCGGCCAGCACGGGCTGCGCGGCCACGTGCGCGGCGGGCGCGCGCAGCGCCTCGAAGGCCACCTCCAGCAGCCGCTCGCGCTGGGTGGCCGGGCTGAAGGGCGCGTCCGCGAAGAGCAGCGGGTGGTCGCGCGGCGCGGCGCGCAGGTCGTGCTCCAGCAGGTGGCGCCAGAGCAGCGCGGCCGCGTCCCAGTCCAGCAGCACGCCGTGGCGCAGCGGCCGCACCAGCGCCAGCTCGGGCCGCGCGCGCGCCGCCTCGCCCAGCACCGCGTCCAGCGCGCGCCCCGCCGGCCGGCAGCCCAGCACGCTGGCCACGGAGTGCGAGGGCCGCGCGCCGCCCGCGAAGCCCACCTTGCAGGTGCCCGCGCCCATGTCGATGACCACGGCGCGCGGCGGGGAGGGCTGCGCCGGCGGCGGCGGAGGGCTCTGGGCACGCTCGGCCTCCATGGGCGCCCGGACGTGGCGGCCGCGGACAGGGAGGGAGGGGAGGCCAGGGTCTGTGTCGTCACCCCGCGCCCTTCCACCTTCCAGAACCTTCGCGGCGCGGGGGCGGGGCCCCGGGTCGGGGGGAGAGGAGGGGGGCCTCCATCCTCTCCCTTCCCTTCTTGCCCGGCGGACATTGGCCCCTGCAGAGCTCAGCTCCAGGCCGGGCGCCGCGCCCCCAGCCCTTTTTGTATTTGGTATTTGTATTTCTTGGTGGTACTGGGGATGGAATCCAGGGGCCTCCTACCTCCGGGCCACACTCCCAGACCTAGTCGCCATCCCCAAGATGGCCGCAGACTTCCTGCAGGGAGAAGGTTCCATCTCCTCGGGGATGGAAGTCGTCAGCTCGGATTTTCTTCCTGACTCTGATGGGTGCGGCGGAGGGAGGGTGTCCTGCCCCCCTGACCTCTACGACCACTATGTCGCCGTGTGCCACCCCCTGCACTACCCCGTGCTCGTGCGGCGCCAGCGGTGCCTGCCCATGGTGGGCCCCTCCCGGGGTCAACGCTCCCATCCGGACCTCGGTCACCTTGCATCTCCCGGCTGCGCCTCTCGTGTGGTGGACGTCGGCCTAGGAGGGGGCGCTGTCCACCTCGGGGGTGCTGAACTGTGCGCAGCTGATTTGCCCCATCGCCTCCTGCGCATGCGCACCCATGCGTACGTTCTGCGCACGCACGCCCCTGGCCACGTCCTGCGCACGCGCGCCCGCTGCCACGTCCTGCGCAGGCGCGACCCTGTGGTCATGTCCTGCGCACGCGCGCCCACGCCTGGCCCAGGTGCCAGTCAAGTCCTTCCACACCTGCTTCTCCCTGGCTGTCACGGTGGGGCTCTTGTATGGCGCGGCGGTGCTCATGCACGTGGGGCCTGATGACTACTACAGCCCAGGGCAAGACAACGTGATGCCACGGTGCTGCAGCCTGCGGAACCCCGAGTGTGGCCCTGCTCAGAGTGCACCAGGGGCTGGACGCGGGTCAAGGTGGCGGTCCTCTTCTGCCCAGGCATCCGCGGGGGCCCGCCGCAGGCCTTATGTCCGCAGTGGGCGAGTGGCCAGCGCCCCCTGCCCTAACTACTTGGCTTCATGCGTTTAACCCCCGCGGACTTGGGCTGGGCAGTGGTAACCGGGTTCATCGCTTTTTTTTTAAATCAGGGTTTGGAAGTGGAGGTGTTCTACCTCTAAGCTACACTCTAGCCCTGTTTATTTGTTTATGGCACTGGAGATTGAACCCAGGCGTGTTCTACCTCTGAGCTACACCTCCAGCCATTTCTAGTAATGAATGAATTAGTTATTTGATGCACTGGGTATTGAATCCAGGGGCATTTTACCTCTGAGCTACACTCCCAGCCCTATTTTATTTTTATTTTGAAACAGGGGCTGTCTAGGTTGATGAGAATCTCACTACTTGCTGAGACTGTGCTCAAACCTGTGATCCTCCGGTCTCAGCTTTCCAAACACAGAGGGCGCTGTCCACCTCGGGGGTGCTGAACTTTGCGCAGCTGATTTTCCCCATCACCTCCTCCTGCGCATGCGCACCCACGGGTACATCCTGCATACGCGTGTGCCTGTGGCCACGTCTTACGCACGCGCGCCCGTGGCCACGTCCTGTGCATGCACTCGGTACAGGTACCAATCAAGTCCTTCGCCACCTGCTTCTCCCTGGCTGTCACGGTGGGGCTCTTGTATGGCGTGGCGCTGCTCATGCACGTGGTGCCTGATGACTGATAAGTAAAATAAAAAATTAATGCGAGTAAAATAAAAATAATGTGCGTACGGCGGAGTGTGAAAAACACGAGAGAGGTCCGGTACACGTGGCATGTAAAGTTTTAATGGCACGGCTCTCCCGGGGATCAGGGCGAGGCACCGTGGGGCCCGCGCGCCTGTCCGAAGCTTGAGGACGCAGGCTCTCCTTTTCAAGGTATGCATCTCGTGAGAGGAGGGTTTACACGCGGGAACGCCCAATTCTCGCAGGGGTTTCAGCCCCTCCCTTGCCCTGCAGAGGTCATGTGACACAAAGTCACATGAGTGCAGGACCCAACTTATCATCCCAGCCTTTTGATGGTAGGGATAATGGATGACGTTGGACCCTCTAGCTTCTTCCTGCTGTCAAGGGGCGTCGTCAGGGGCCCCAGGCCGGGAGGAGTCGGGAGTCCAGTCCCCCAGAAGGGGGTGCAGGTGGGTGCATAGCTGCAGTGCGAATTGGAGGTTACCCTGGACAGCTTAGTGATGTGCGCTTGAGGAGGCTTGAACAGGCAAGGGCTATTAAAGAAAAAAACAAATCATGAGATTGAGCAGGCGACCAAAAAGGAGACTGGTTTACTCAGTACCTGGAGAGCTACCCTGAGCTGGCAAAGAGGATGGAGGTTGAGGGATCCAGGAGCCGTCAGTCTTCAGCCAGGCTGAGTAGGGCCAGCGGCGGGGCCTGGTCTGGAAAGGTGCTCCCCCTGTGTGGCGGCACCTGGGGCTCACCCTTTTCCAAGGGCACTGTTCCAGTGGCCCTCCTGGCCACACGCCAGGCACAGTCTGATTGGTGGGCGTGGCTTTGCCCCACTTCAGGCAGGCTCCTGGAGGTAGTTGTTGTTGCAGTCCTATACAAGAGCTGCGCCATACAAGAGCCCCACCGTGACAGCCAGGGAGAAGCTGGTGGTGAAGGACTTGACTGGCACCTGGGCCAAGAAAGGGCGCGCGTGCGCAGGACGTGGACACAGGGGCGCGTGCGCAGAACGTACGCATGGGTGCGCATGCGCAGGAGGCAATGGGGCAAATCAGCTGCGCACAGTTCAGCACCCCCGAGGTGGACAGCGCCCCCTCCTAGGCCTACGTCCACCACACGGGAGGCGCAGCCGGGAGATGCAAGGTGACCGAGGTCCGGATGGGAGCGTTGACCCCGGGAGGGGCCCACCATGGGCAGGCACCGCTGGCGCCGCACGAGCACGGGGTAGTGCAGGGGGTGGCACACGGCGACATAGTGGTCGTAGAGGTCAGGGGAGCAGGACACCCTCCCTCCGCTGCACCCATCAGAGTCAGGAAGAAAATCCGAGCTGACGACTTCCATCCCCGAGGAGATGGAACCTTCTCCCTGCAGGAAGTCTGTGGCCATCTTGGGGATGGCGACTAGGTCTGGGAGTGTGGCCCGGAGGTAGGAGGCCCCTGGATTCCATCCCCAGTACCACCAAGAAATACAAATACCAAATATAAAAAGGGTTGGGGGCGCGGCGCCCGGCCTGGAGCTGAGCTCTGCAGGGGCCAATGTCCGCCGGGCAAGAAGGGAAGGGAGAGGATGGAGCCCCCCTCCTCTCCCCCCGACCCGGGGCCCCGCCCCCGCGCCGCGAAGGTTCTGGAAGGTGGAAGGGCGCGGGGTGACGACACAGACCCTGGCCTCCCCTCCCTCCCTGTCCGCGGCCGCCACGTCCGGGCGCCCATGGAGGCCGAGCGTGCCCAGAGCCCTCCGCCGCCGCCGGCGCAGCCCTCCCCGCCGCGCGCCGTGGTCATCGACATGGGCGCGGGCACCTGCAAGGTGGGCTTCGCGGGCGGCGCGCGGCCCTCGCACTCCGTGGCCAGCGTGCTGGGCTGCCGGCCGGCGGGGCGCGCGCTGGACGCGGTGCTGGGCGAGGCGGCGCGCGCGCGGCCCGAGCTGGCGCTGGTGCGGCCGCTGCGCCACGGCGTGCTGCTGGACTGGGACGCGGCCGCGCTGCTCTGGCGCCACCTGCTGGAGCACGACCTGCGCGCCGCGCCGCGCGACCACCCGCTGCTCTTCGCGGACGCGCCCTTCAGCCCGGCCACCCAGCGCGAGCGGCTGCTGGAGGTGGCCTTCGAGGCGCTGCGCGCGCCCGCCGCGCACGTGGCCGCGCAGCCCGTGCTGGCCGCCTACGCGCACGGCCGGGTCAGCGCGCTGGTGGCCGACGCGGGCCACGCGCTGTGCAGCGTGGTGCCCGTGCTGCAGGGCCACGCGCTGCCGCACGCCGCCGAGCGCCTGGACGTGGCGGGCAGCCACCTGACCGCCTTCCTGGCCGAGGCGCTGCGGGGCGCGGGCGCGGCGCTGCGGCCCGGCGACCTGGCCGCCGTGGAGGCCATCAAGCACCGGCACTGCGCCGTGGCCGCGGGGCCCGAGGAGGCGCGCGCGGCGCCGGCGCGGCCCCGGCCGCTGCGCCTGCCCGACGGCCGCACGGTGGCGCTGGGCGCCGAGCTGGCGCAGTGCCCCGAGCTGCTGTTCCAGCCGCCCGCGGCGCCCGGGCTGGCGCCCGTCGGGCTGCCCGCCATGGCGCGCCGCAGCCTGGCCCGGCTGCCCGTCGAGGCCGGCGCCGCCGCGGCCGCCAACGTGCTGCTGTGCGGCGGCTCCTCGCTCTTCGCCGGCTTCGAGGCCCGCTTCCGCGCCGACCTGCAGCGCGCCCGGCCGCCCGGGGCGCCGCCGCTGGCCGTGCTGGCCCGGCCGGACCGCGGCCACGCCGTGTGGACGGGCGGCTCCATCCTGGCCTCGCTGCGCGCCTTCCGGCCCTGCTGGGTGCGGCGCGAGCAGTACGAGGAGCAGGGCCCGCAGGTGGTCTACCGCCAGTGCTGGTAGGGCGGGTCTGTGCATAAAGGCCGCGCCGCTGGACTCTGCTGTCTGCTCTCTCCGCCCGGCCCCGGCCCGCCCCGGGTCCCCTGGTGGGGAGGGGCGGACAGCCTCTGTTCTGAGCGCCCGACCGCGCCCCCTGGTGGGGAGGGGTGGACAGCCTCTATCCTGAGCGCCTGACCGGGCCCCGGGCGCCCCCTGGTGGGGAGGGGTGGACAGCCTCTATTCTGAGCGCCCGACCACGCCCCCGGACCCGACCCCGGGCGCCCCCTGGTGGGGAGGGGTGGACAGCCTCTATTCTGAGCGCCCGACCACGCCCCCGGACCCGACCCCGGGCGCCCCCTGGTGGGGAGGGGTGGACAGCCTCTATTCTGAGCGCCTGACCGGGCGCCCGGGTACCCTGGTGGGGAGGGGTGGACAGCCTCTGTTCTGAGCGCCTGACCGCGTCCCCGGCGCCCCCTGGTGGGGAGGGGTGGACAGCCTCTATTCTGAGCGCCCGACCGCGCCCCCTGGTGGGGAGGGGTGGACAGCCTCTGTTCTGAGCGCCTGACCGCGTCCCCGGCGCCCCCTGGTGGGGAGGGGTGGACAGCCTCTATTCTGAGCGCCCGACCGCGCCCCCTGGTGGGGAGGGGTGGACAGCCTCTGTTCTGAGCGCCCGACCGCGCCCCCAGACCCGCCCCCGGGCCCCCTGGTGGGGAGGGGTGGACAGCCTCTATTCTGACCGCCTGACCGGGCCCCGGGCACCCTGGTGGGGAGGGGTGGACAGCCTCTGTTCTGAGCGCCTGACCGCGTCCCCGGCGCCCCCTGGTGGGGAGGGGTGGACAGCCTCTATTCTGAGCGCCCGACCGCGCCCCCTGGTGGGGAGGGGTGGACAGCCTCTGTTCTGAGCGCCTGACCGCGTCCCCGGCGCCCCCTGGTGGGGAGGGGTGGACAGCCTCTATTCTGAGCGCCCGACCGCGCCCCCTGGTGGGGAGGGGTGGACAGCCTCTGTTCTGAGCGCCTGACCGCGTCCCCGGCGCCCCCTGGTGGGGAGGGGTGGACAGCCTCTATTCTGAGCGCCCGACCGCGCCCCCTGGTGGGGAGGGGTGGACAGCCTCTGTTCTGAGCGCCTGACCGCGTCCCCGGCGCCCCCTGGTGGGGAGGGGTGGACAGCCTCTGTTCTGAGCGCCTGACCGCGTCCCCGGCGCCCCCTGGTGGGGAGGGGTGGACAGCCTCTGTTCTGAGCGCCCGACCGCGCCCCCAGACCCGCCCCCGGGCCCCCTGGTGGGGAGGGGTGGACAGCCTCTATTCTGACCGCCTGACCGGGCCCCGGGCACCCTGGTGGGGAGGGGTGGACAGCCTCTGTTCTGAGCGCCTGACCGCGCCCCCGGGTACCCTGGTGGGGAGGGGTGGACAGCCTCTATCCTGAGCGCCTGACCGGGCCCCGGGCGCCCCCTGGTGGGGAGGGGCGGACAGCCTCTGTTCTGAGCGCCTGACCGCGCCCCCGGGCGCCCCCTGGTGGGGAGGGGCGGGCAGCCTCTGTTCTGCGCGCACCTCGGGTTCTTTAGGGAAGCACTGGGGTTGGACCCAGAGGCACTCGAGCTCCAAGACGCGCCCCTGGCCTTGGTTTCTTTCTTTCTTTCTTTCTTTCTTTCTTTCTTTCTTTCTTTCTTTCTTTTTGCGATACTAAGGATGCAATCTAGGAAAATTCTCCCTCCGAGCCACACACATCCCCCATCCTATTTTTTTTTTTAATTCTTTGTTTTGGTGGTACTGGCGGTGGAATCCAGAGGCTTTCTACCTCCGGGCTAGACTCCCAGACCCATTTTTATATTTTATTTGGAAACAGGGTCTCACTGAGTTGCCGAGAGCATCACTAAGCAGCCGAGGCTGGCCGAGAACCTGCGATCCTCCTGTCTCAGCCTCCCAAGTGCTGGGAATACAAGCCTGCGCCACCACGCCTGATAAACACCCCCATGTGTCCCATAACGCCCCTGGCCTCTAGGCCCCACCCTCGACTCTCCACCCTCATAATCTTCTCAAAGACCTCGCCTGCCCAAATCTTGTTTAGTGCCACACACCTGTAATCGCAGTCCTTGGGAGGCTCAGACAGAAGGATCACAGGTTCAAGGACAGCCTGAGCAAGTAGACTCTCAGCAGCCTAGTGAGACGCTGTTTCAAAATAAATTTTAAAAAATAGTGAGCCAGGTGCGGTAGCTCACGCTTGTAATCCCAGTGTTTGGAAAGCTGAGACCGGAGGATCACAGGTTTGAGCACAGTCTCGGCAAGTAGTGAGACTCTCATCAACCTAGACAGCCCCTGTTTCAAAATAAAAATAAAATAGGGCTGGGAGTGTAGCTCAGAGGTAAAATGCCCCTGGATTCAATACCCAGTGCCACCAATAACTCATTCATTCATTCATTACTAGAAACGGCTGGAGGTGTAGCTCGGAGGTAGAATACCCCCAGGGTGTTAAGTTGGGTCCTGCACTCATGTGACTTTGTGTCACATGACCTCTGCAGGGCAAGGGAGGGGCTGAAACCCCCGCGAGAATTGGGCGTTCCCGCGAGTAAACCCCCATCTCGCGAGATGCATACCTTGAAAAGGAGAGCCCGCGTCCTCTAGCTTCGGACAGGCGCGCGGGCCCCACGGTGCCTCGCCCTGATCCCCGGGAGAGCCGTGCCATTAAAACTTTACATGCCACGTGTACCGGACCTCTCTCGTGTTTTTCACACTCCGCCGTACGCACATTATTTTTATTTTACTCGCATTTAATTTTTTTATTTTACTTATCATTTGGTGCCGAACCGGGAGAACTCTTGGGTCCCTCCCCATTTTTTTCCTTTTTTTTTCTGTTTTCTCTTTTTATTTTTACTCTCTTTTTGAGCCCCGGACTCTCCGACCCGCCAGCAGCTCGACTGTGAGGTCCCACACCAGCGCTCCGCTTGCAGGCGTTGCTCCCACCACTGCCGCCGCTGCCGCCCTGTGCCTGCCCGGACCACAAGCCTTCTTCCCCAGCCCCGCGCTCTCCGGGAGAGCCGGCGGCCTTCTTCCCGCCCCGGGCTCTGCTGAGAGTCCGCGGCCATCTTTCCAGCCCCGAGCTCTGCTGAGAGCTCGCGGCCATCTTTTTGGCCCCGCACTCTGCTGAGAGTCTGCGGCCATCATTCCAGCCCTGCGCTCTGCTGAGAGCCAGTGGCCATCTTTTCCTGCCCACGTGCTCTCTTCTGGAGCGCCGATGGCAATCTTCCACTGCCACTGCGGCCGCAGCCACCACTGCCAGGGCGTGCAGGCTCCGCCGGCCGCCAGGCTGCCAGTTCCACCCGCCCGGAGCCAGGCTCCTTGGGTGATGCTGGCACCTGCTCTGCTCCTGCCTGCCGCTTGGACCTCCTAAAACCGCCGTTCCCGCCTGCCCACGCTGCCCGCCGCTGGAATGGGACCGCGCCACCCGCGGACTGCGCCACACCGCGCGCCTATGTCTTCTCCGCGCCTGGCGTTGCTTAGACCCGCCTGCCGGGGCCGCCTGCCTCCTCCATCTAGGTGGCCGCCACTCTGCTAAACAGCCCCCAGCCCGCCAAGTCCAGCCCGCGCTCCAGCTGGTTCCTCCACTCGGACTCGCGCCCTGGCGCCCTTCACCCTGTGCCTGCTCACCCCTGCTGCCTGGGCCTGGCCATTCCGGTAAGCAGCCACATGGAATTACTGGGGGGGGGGGGGTCGCCAGCTTTGGCCCGCCATCTTGGACACGTGGAATCAATGGGGGGCCGCCATCTTGGCCCCACCATCTTTAACCCCTCCCACCTCATGGCCTCACTGGAGGCCTCGCCATCCTTAACCCCTCCCACCTCATGGCCTCACTGGAGGCCTCGCCATCCTTAACCCCTCCCACCTCATGGCCTCACTGGAGGCCTCGCCATCCTTAACCCCTCCCACCTCATGGCCTCACTGGAGGCCTCGCCATCCTTAACCCCTCCCACCTCATGGCCTCACTGGAGGCCTCGCCATCCTTAACCCCTCCCACCTCATGGCCTCACTGGAGGCCTTGCCATCCTTAACCCCTCCCACCTCATGGCCTCACTGGAGGCCTCGCCATCTTTAACCCCTCCCACCTCATGGCCTCACTGGAGGCCTCACAATCTTTAATCCCTCCCACTTTCCACTCCTGACCAATCCTAGGAGTCGGCGGCCATCTTTCCGGCCCGAGCCAGGCAGCTTGGCACTTGCTCTGCCTGCCAACCGCCTGCGCGGGCCAGGACCTCTGCCTGCCGCTTGGACCTCCTAAAGCACCGTTCCAGCTTGGTTCTCCGGTCACCGCCGGGACCTCTGGCCGGTTTGCCCCACCCGCCCCGAGCCAGGCTCACTGGCGGTGCTCCTTGGGGCCCAGCCTCAGCGACTGGCGCGTGCCTGGAAGCCATTTTGTCTCCACGCCGCGGGCCCGGCAAGCCATGCCGCCTGCGCACCCCCACTGATCCTGCCTGCGCCAGCCGCCAGTGCTGTCCACACCAGCCACCGGCATCCACGCGCCCCAGCTCCACCACGCTCCCAGCAGCTTCTCAGCGCTTCTGTCGCAGCCAGCACTGGCTGGCAACACTTCACTCCAGTAAACTGCCTCCTTCCCTTGGTTAGCGGGTTCCGGACTTGGGTCTTCCGGTCCACTGGGACCCAAAAATCCAAGCGCTTGGTGACCCATTGTCCCCCGGTCCACTGGGACCACCCTGCGGATGACCAGGTCATCCTCCGGTTTTGAGAAGGAATGAAGACGTTCTTCCCTATCTCTTAACCTCTGTTTCCGAACAATTGAGCAGGGAAATCGGGGACGCCCATTTCCTGTTCTTCGTTTCCGCCTGCGAACCAATTATGGGAAGTCGAACCTTTATACTAGCAGATGCCCTGAGAGCCTGTCTGCCTTGATACGAGTTGGGAAATAGGTTGCGGTGGCCCAGGAATAGTTAGGAACTTTTATAAGCGGTCTGGTATCCCTCCAAATGCTCTCCCCTATCAGCTGCCATTTATTTTCCCGCCAGCTGCCATTTTGTGATGGCGCGTAGTCGCTGCCTGGTGATGTCACAGTCACCATCTTGGCCCATGCCAGACTGCAATTTTGCTGGGCGGCCCGCGTGGGCGCGCCCTAGGTGCTGTGGGAAACGCCAGGGCTGGGGCGACACCCTCTGCCCGTGGGGAGTCTGCGTTGCCATTCTTGCCAGACACCAGCCCCGGGACGCGCTCTTTGTGAGTATAGGTCCGTCACAGCTGACAGAACCTTAACATAGCATCTAAGTTTTAATTCCAGAGAGAAACAGGCGGAGATGGAGCGTACACTCTTGACTTTGCCAAAAAGCAGATCCCTGGTAGCTGCCCTTTGGCTGGCAGTGGCGGCTCAGCCCCCTGGAGCGCCACCTAGGTGTGGAGGACTGCAACAACAACTACCTCCAGGAGCCTGCCTCAAGTGGGGCAAAGCCACGCCTACCAATCAGACTGTGCCCGGCGTGTGGCCAGGAGGGCCACTGGAACAGTGCCCTTGGAAAAGGGTGAGCCCCAGGTGCCTCAACACAGGGGGACCACCTTTCCAGACCAGGCCCCGCCGCTGGCCCTACTCAGCCTGGCTGAAGACTGATGGCTCCTGGATCCCTCAACCTCCATCCTCTTTGCCAGCTCAGGGTAGCTCTCCAGGTACTGAGTAAGCCAGTCTCCTTTTTGGTCGCCTGCTCAATCTCATGATTTGTTTTTTTCTTTAATAGCCCTTGCCTGTTCAAGCCTCCTCAAGCGCACATCACTAAGCTGTCCAGGGTAACCTCCAATTCGCACTGCAGCTATGCACCCACCTGCACCCCCTTCTGGGGGACTGGACTCCCGACTCCTCCCGGCCTGGGGCCCCTGATGACACCCCTTGACAGCAGGAAGAAGCTAGAGGGTCCAACGTCATCCATTATCCCTACCATCAAAAGGCCGGGATGTTAAGTTGGGTCCTGCACTCATGTGACTTTGTGTCACATGACCTCTGCAGGGCAAGGGAGGGGCTGAAACCCCCGCGAGAATTGGGCGTTCCCGCGAGTAAACCCCCATCTCGCGAGATGCATACCTTGAAAAGGAGAGCCTGCGTCCTCAAGCTTCGGACAGGCGCGCGGGCCCCACGGTGCCTCGCCCTGATCCCCGGGAGAGCCGTGCCATTAAAACTTTACATGCCACGTGTACCGGACCTCTCTCGTGTTTTTCACACTCCGCCGTACGCACATTATTTTTATTTTACTCGCATTTAATTTTTTATTTTACTTATCACAGGGTTCAATCCCCAACACCAAAAAAAAACTTTAAGCATGCCCATTTGCACGTGCGCGCACACACACACGCACACACACGCACACACACACACACACTCACACTCACACGGCTGGGACTCTCCTCCTCAAGACAGCCTACTGTGCCATGAACAAGAACCCCACGCCACCGGGGTCACCAGCAAAGAGGAGATACTTCTTGGTGCCACCAGGGGGCAGCACCTCCCAGCGCAAGAGGCCAATGGATGTAAACCTGATTTTGTTTTTTTGTTTGTTTTTGCCGTGCTGGGGATGGAACACAGGGACAATCTACCTCCGAGCTACACCTATTTTTTATTCCTTACTTTGAAACCGGGTCTCACTGAGTTGCAGAGGGCCTCACTAAGTAGCTGAGGCCGTCTGCGAACCGTGATCCTCCGGTCTCAGCCTCCCGAGTGCTGGGATGACAAGCGTGCGCCAACATGCCCGGCTAGCACCTGCTTTTAGTACCGAAAAGCCGGGGACCAGCCAGATGCCCGGATCTCTAGTGAAAATCCGTTCTCTCTCTCCCCACACATCTCTGCCCACCGCCAGCTATAGGACCCCTCAGTTAAACTACGTTAAGCTTCCCCAGCTCCAAACCTTTTTCAAACCAAAAATTTCCTCCACAACCCTCTAGACGTGTGCCCTTCCCGTTTGCACACTACCAGTGTATAAAAAATAAATATCACTTGGAAAGAATCAGAAAAAGATTTGTCGGTAGGGGCACCGGGGACTGAATTCAGGGACGTCTACCTCCAAGCTACACCCTCAGCCCAATTTATTTACTTATTTACTAATTTATTTATTTGCAGTACTGGGGATTGAACCCAGGAGCACTCTACATCCTAGCTACACCCCCAGCCCTATTTTTTTTTTTTTATTCTTTATTTTGGAACAAGGTCTCACTAAGTTGTGGAGGGCCTAAGTGGCTGAGGCTGGCCCCGAACCGCGATCCTCCTGTCTCAGCCTCCTAAATACTGGGATTACAGGCTTGCGCCACCACCCCCAGCTTGAGAAAAAGATTTTGACGGTCCATAGAGAGGTATCAACAAAGGATATGAACGCTGAGTTCTTGGAGGGAGACGACTAGTTCTTAGACACGTGTTCAACCTCATAAGAGAAATGAATGTTACAGCCCTGGCTTTTCACCCACCAGACTGGCAAAGATCAAAAGGGTTGATAACGCCCACTGCTGCCGAGGTGTGGGAACCGGCTGAGTCTGGTGGCAGGAGCAGAGGACCCTGAAGGGCACTACGCAGGATCTCTTTAAATGACAGGCGAGATAACCGGGCGTGGTGGCCCACACTTGTCATCCCAGCATCCGGGAGGCTGAGACCCGAGGATCGCGGTTCGCAGACAGCCTCGGCTACTTAGTGAGGCCCTCTGCAACTCAGGGAGACCCTCTTTCCAAATAAAGAATAAAAATAGGGCAGGGGGTGTAGCTCAGAGGTAGAATGCCCCCTGGGTTCTATCCCCAGTACGAGAAAAGAAAAAGAAAAAAAAGACAGGCACTCAGCCCAGCCCTGCCCCGCGGTGGTGATGCTTCCAGGAAATTCTCCTGCGGAGTAAATCAACTCCTGTTTCAGATGACGCAGAGCTGTTCTCTACTGCAGCGGCGGAAAACCGCTGGCAGCCCCAAGACACCGCCGCCCATCCTGGGAAGAGTTAAAAAGTAGATCACATTCAACACGAGAAAGTGGCTGGGCCCCGGCAGTCGATCCCCAGCACTAGTGCGTGTGTGTGTGTGTGTGTGTGCGTGCGTGTGTGTGTGCGCGCATGCGTGTGTGTGTGCGCGCATGCGTGCGTGTGTGTGTTGCGGGGGTTTGAGCCCAGGGAGAGCTATACCCTCAGCCCTGTTTTACTTGTAATTATTTTTGAAACAGGGTCTCTAGGTTCTGAGAATCTCACTTCCTCAGGCTGTCCTGGGCCTGCGATCCTCGGGTCTCAGCCTCTCAGGTGCTGGGATGACAGGTGTGCACCACCTCCGGGCTACACCCCCAGCCCCAGTCCGTTTGTTTGTTTGTTTGTTTGTTTTTGTTTGTTTGTTGTTGTTGTTGTACTGGGGATAGAACCCAGGGACATTCAACCTCTGAGCTACACCCCAAGCCCTAATTTTTATTCTTTTTTTGTGTGTGTGTGGTACTGGGGGTGGAACCCAGTGGCTTTCTACCTCTGGGCTACACTCCCAGCCCTATTTTTTAATTTATTTGAAAACAGAGTCTCACTTAGTTGCCGAGAGCCTCACTAAGTAGCTGAGGCTGGCTTCGAACCTGTGTGATTTTGTCTCAGCCTCCCAAGCGCGGGGATTACAAGCGTGCATCACCACGCCCGGCTTTATTCTTTATTTTGAAACAGTCTCACTGAGTTGCAAAGGGCCTCACTAAGTAGCCAAGCATGTCCGCAAACTGCGGTCCTCCTGTCCAGCCTAACAAATGCTGGGATTACAAGCGTGCACCACAACGCCACGCTCAATACAATTTTTTTTTTTTTGGGTGGTCCTAGGGTTCCTGGAAACCCTTCTACCTTCAGGCTACACTCCCAGACACACACACACACACACACACACACACACACACACACGTGTGTGTGTAAATATATATATATATTTTTTTTTTTTGAAACAGGGTCTCAAGCCAGCAAGGCTGGCTTCAAACCTGCGCGATTCTCCTGTCTCCGCCTTCCAAGCGCAGGGATTACAAGTGTGCGCCACCACGCCCGGCTCATCAGTACAATTTTTAAAGGAGTGAATTTTATATATGACAACTAATCAAGTAATCTCAATTAAAAATATTACATTGGCCCTGGGCATGGCGGTGCACACTTGTAATCCCAGCACTTGGGAGGCTGACACAGGAGGATCGCATGTTTGAGGACAGCCTCAGCCAGCAGGAAGACTCTCATCAACCTAGCAAGATCCTATTTGAAAATAAAAATAAACAGCAGGGCTGTGGGTGTGGCGCGGCGGTAGAATGCCTCTGGGCTCCATCCCCAGCACAAAAAAAGAAAGAACAAGAGAAGAAGAAACAGTCCCCTGGATCACAGAGCCCACAGATAAACTCAGATCACAAAGTAAAATAAAGCCTAATGTGGACTGTGAAGACTGACAGATCCTATTGCAGTGAGAGTTGTTTTGCGGAGACCTCTGGAGTTCATTTAAACGTTTCTGTGTCATCAAGAGGCTGAGACAGGAGGATCGCGGGTTTGAGGCCAGCCCCAGCAACTTAGCAAAACCTTGTTTCAAAATAAAAAGGGCTGGGATGTCGCCGGGCGCGGTGGCGCACGCTTGTCATCCCTGCGCTTGGGAGGCAGAGACAGGAGGATCGTGCGGGTTCGAAGCCAGCCTCCTGGCTTAAGAGACCCTGTTTCCAAATAAAATATAAAATAGGTCTGGGAGTGTAGCCTGGAGGGGGAAGGGTTCCATCCCCGGTACCACCAAAAATAAACAAATAAATAAAAATAAAAAATAAAAAGGGCTGGGATGTAGCCCGGAGACAACCCCTCCATTCAATCACCAATATAAAAATACATCCATACACACAAACGTACATGTTAGGTTATATTATGCATTTTATAACTGTATGCAATATGTAAACCCACTGGCTGCTGCTCCGTAGACAGACAGACAGACAGACAGACAGACAGACAGACAGTGCCACCTGCACACACCCTGGCACAGCTGGGCGCCTCCCCGAGCTCCGCTGTCTGGCTGACAGCAGAGAAGAAAGGGAGAAGGGGAGGGCATCAAATCCAGGCCCCCTTGAGCCCACTGACCTCTACTGGGCAGGGCCAGCAGAGGCGCTGGCTCGCCCTCCTCCGGCACCCCTCCCTCCTCTCCGCGGCCCCCGCTGGCTCCTCTCCTCCCTCGTGGGCACCCAGGACCCCTTTATTACTCCCCGGCCCCACTTCAGGTCCTTATAAAGCTCTTCTGCACAAAGGAAATATCAGAAACAGGAAGAGACAGAGAGAGAGACAGAGACACAGAGAGAGACAGACAGAGACAGAGACAGAGACAGACAGAGAAAGAGACGGACAGAGAGACAGACAGACAGAAAGAGACAGAGAAAGAGACAGAGACAGAGACAGAGAGACAGAGAAGGGTCCCAACAGGCTTTCCGTCAGCAGGCTTTGTTTATTTATTTATTTATTTATTTATTTATTTATTTATTTATTTATTTTTGGTGGCACTGGGGTTCCTGGAAGCCCTTCTCCCTCCGGGCTACACTCCCAGACCTAGTTTATATATTTTTTTAATTTGGAAACAGGGTCTCTTTAGCCAGCGAGGCTGGCTCCAAACCAGCGCGTTCCTCCTGTCTCTGCCTCCCAAGTGCGGGGATTACAAGCGCGCGCCACCACGCCCGGCTGAGATCCTTTTTTTAAAACAATGCGGGGCGTGGTGGCGCACGCTTGTAATCCCTGCGCTTGGGAGGCTGAGACAGGAGGATGGCGCAGGTTCGAAGCCAGCCTCAGCTACTTAGTGAGGCTCTCAGCAACTTAGTGAGACCCCTTTCCAAATAAAACATATTTTAAAAAAAGGTCTGGGAATATAGCCCAGAGGTAGAAAGCCTCTGGGTCCCACCCCTAGTACCACCAAAAAAAAAAAAAGAAAGAAAGAAAGAAAAGCACTTCGTGAGAACAGGAAGCTGGTGAGTGGCAAGGCAGTGGCGGGCAAGAAGTGACCCTCACGCCAGTCGTGGGATGTGAGGCTTGTAACTGCTCTGAGACTTGGTTTCCCCAATTGTTCCTAGAGATCATTATCATAAGGCCTTTCCCAGAGGATCAAACTGAATGCATGGAAAATGATGGACGCAGAGTCACTGAACAAGACGGTGTGCCCAGGATGAGACCACTTGTCATGGGCCTCAGACCCCGAGAGTCACAGTAACTGCAGGGCTGGCTCCTGACCTTGCTGGCCCTCCTCCCCGTGACCCTGCGTGGTGCACCTTATCTTCAAATTACCCCCACCCTTCCTAGCCGAGCCCACCGAGCCGGCCCACGGCGCATTCTGGCCGCTTCCTTGCCGACCGACTGACCTGCCCCAGCCCGCCCTCTTTCCAGCATCCCCATACACACCTGCCACTCCTCCCTCCCTTGCTCACCAAAAATGATTACTCAGTGGAGGGCAACTTTATAAAATAGAGAAGAGGGACATCTGTGGTTTCCCCTCCATGATCCCGCCTCAGGGAGCAGCTTTACCTGCTCAGCCCTCCATATCTGACAAAAGCTCAAACCTGGGCTGTGAAGGCAGGTAGCGTGCGGCCGCCGGGGGCCATGAGTCACAGCGGCACTGCGGTCAGTCCCCGCCCCGGGCTCTCCTGTGCTCGGGTGCCGGGTTTCTTTTCTCTCAGCCTCACACACCACAGGATGGAGGTCGGATGGGCAGCTGCAGCAGAGGTATGCTCAGAAACTCCCCCGCCAGCCCCGTCTCCCTCAGAGAGGAAGCCAGAGTCCATATCTTGACCCGCGAGGCCCCGCGTGATCCGCCCTCTGTCCCTCTGTCCCTCTCGCTCACTCTATTTCGGCGACATGAAGCACATCAAAGGTCCTCGGAGCACCAGGCCGCCCCAGGGCCTCTGCACGCGCTGCGCTCTCTGCCTACGGAATTACTTTCCCTAGATACATGTACGAGTCTCTTCCCAGCCTCTTGGGCTCCACACAAACGCCACTGTTTCCGGAGTAACCTGCCCACGTCCGCCTTTCCCAAGCCCGCTACCCCTTTTCCGTCTGTGAGGCTTATTGGTCCTACTATCCATTTTTCTTATTTGTTTTTGGTTTTTTAATCTGTCTCCGTCACTAGGCTGTCAGAACCAGAGAGGCAGGAAAAACATCTGTTTTATTTCTCTTTCCCTAGTTCCTAGAATATAAAGACAGAGGACTGTCTCTAGGACCTCCATGCGCATAAACAACGAAAACGCACACACCACACAAGACGGGTCAATTTGGTGACATCCAGTTTTCAAACTTTTGTACCACTGAACGTGCTGCAAATAAAGTGAGAAGCAGAAGCCGGGCACGGCGGCGTGTCTGTGGTTCCAGGACTTGTGAGGCCGGGACAGGAGGCAACTTAGGTCCTCCTTGAGTGAGACCCTGTTTTAGAATAAAAACAAAATAGAGCTCAGAGGTAAAATCCCCTTGGGTTCAATCCCTAGTGCTGCAAAAAATAAATTATGTAATTAATAAAAAAAAAGCTGAGCTGGATGAAAATTATATGATGTCCTTGAGAAAAGATGCCAATCTAGAATATATAAAGAGCGTGGAGACATCAGTAAGGAAAGGGTAAGTAAACCAGGATAAGGTCATTTGCAGAAGAAGAAACCCAGTGGCCAATGAATCTTGGCAGAGGTTCAGCAGAGGTTAAAACCATTTCACACCCACTCAGTCGGCAAAAGTCCACCAAAACCCAGTGCTGGCAAATATAGGGAGAATATAAATTCCCTTTGCAGGCAAAGGGAGTGTAAACTGGTAATACTGCCCCACAGAACACTTTAGAATTATCAAGGTTAAAGACAAGCCGCCCTGGAATCCACCACTCTGCTCCCGGGTCTACAACCCAGGCTGGGGATCAGCAAACCATGGCCGCAGGCGAAACCCGGCCACATCTGTGTCCTTTGTTTGTTTGTTGTTTTTATTTATTTATTTATTTTCTGTACTGGGGATGGAACCCAGGGGCATTCTAACCTCTGAGCTACACCCAGAGCCCAATTTTTTATTCTTTATTTTGAAACAGGGTCTCCGAGTTGCAAAGGACCTCACTAAGTAGCTGAGGCTGGCTTCGAACCGCGATCCTCCTGTCTCAGCCTCCCGAATGCTGGGATGACAAGCGTGCGCCACCACGCCCGGCTTGGTCTCCACTTTAGAAGGGTGGAACCGAAGTCTTCCACTGTGCTAGCCATGACAAGCAGACGGAGGGAAGAGAGATGGGAACCCAAGCAGCCCCCACGTTAAGAACGGGATCAGGAGCCAGGCGTGATGGCGCACGCCTGTAATCCCAGAGCTCATGAGCCTGCGACAGGAGGATCTCAGTTCAAGGACATCCTCAGCAACGCAGTGAAACCCTCAGGAACTTAGAAAGACCCTGCTTTCAATTTTAAAAAGTGAAAATAGCTGGCGTTGTAACTCGAAAGTGGAATGTCCCTGGGTTCAATCCTCAGCTTAAAAAAAAAAAAAAGATTACACTTGTAATCCCAGTAGTTGGAGGCTGAGGCAAGAGAATCAGATTTTTAACCAGCCTCAAATACTTAGTGAGGCCCTCCAGAACTTATTGAGACCATCTTAAAATATAAAAATAAATAAGTAACTGGGCGTAGTGGCGCATGCCTGTAATCCCAGTATTTGGGAGGCTGAGACAGGAGAATCTCAGTTCTCAGACAGCCTCTGCAATTTAGTGAGCTCCTGTTTCAAAATAAAGAATATAAGGCCGGGCACACGCTTGTAATCCCCACACTTGGGAGGCGGAGACAGGAGGATCGCGCAGGTTCAAAGCCAGCCGTGCTGGCTTAGAGACCCTGTTTCCAAATAAAAATATAAAAATGGGTCTGGGAGTTTAGGCCGGAGGTAGAAGAGTTTCCAGGAACCCCAACCAAAAAAGAGAGAAAGAAAGAAAGAAAGAAAGAAAGGAAGAAAGAAAGAAAGAAAGAAAGAAAGAAAGAAAGAAAGAAAGAAAGAAAAGAAAATACGGCTGGGGGTGTAGCTTGTAGGTAGAATGCCCCTGGGTTCCATCTCCAGTACCGCAAAAAAAAAAAAAATGAATAAAACAAATAAATAAAATAAAGGGATAAAGGGAGCAGGTCCTCTGAGGAGACTGAACCCCCACCGCCCTGTCACTGACTGGTGGAGCCATAACCAGCAGCAGAGGCATCTGGCCGGTCCTTGCTCTTTGCTGGAGGGCCAGCACGGGACTGAATAGCCTGACAGCCCTGGTCCCTGGACCAGAGCAAAACACAGCAGGCTGTGTGTTTGTGTGCAATGCTAAGGGTCCTGGGACTGCCCGGCGGGACCAGGGCCTCAGTCCCGGTCAGTGATGCTGTCTGTGTCCTGGTTTAACCAGCAACGGGGAGATGCCCTGATGCTCCGCTCTGCCCACGTTTATGGCCACTACAAACCCAGGGTGTCTGAAAACTGGCTCAGCCCCCACATTAGGGGTTTCCTCAGAAACCCAAAGACCCCGCCAGCCAGGGGTAGCCAATGTTCATGGATGACACGGGGCAGAGCGTCCCATCCACCTCTCCCCACAGTTGGAGCTAGAGCCTTCATTCAGAATGGAATAAAATCTCTGACACGAGAATGGTGTTTATTTATAAAAATATTTTGCATATTTATTTATGGATATGTGTGTATAAAGGGAAGATCCTGAGTGATTCTGGAGGAGAGAGAGGCTTTGGCAAGCTCTGAGGCTCCTGGGAGCCCCTTCCTGCAGAGGGACTCTTCTGCCCAGCTGGGAGTGTGTCTAGGTCCAAGAAGCAGCCATGAAGAGAGGACACTGGCCCCTCAACACACAAAAATATTACTGAGCTGTCCCAGCAGCCCAGGACCCTGATCCAAGACAGAGAAGGGCACGTAGCTGGGGAAGCCTGAGTCTCACATCCCTGAGAGACTCCAAGAAATGAGGATTTGAACATTTGAAACATTGCTTTCTCTGCTGGCATGGCCTCAGTAGGTCTCTCCCTGGAGGTCCATGTCTGCCCCCAAAGGAGGAATCCTAAGGCCAGGAAGGTGTCTCACACTGGCCAGTAAGCTGGACATAGGGCGGGATCCAGTCATGAGCAGGTAGAGGAGACACGTGAATTGCAAATAAAGTTAGAGAGAAAATGAATAAAGAACAAGGGAGGAATGGAAAGATAAATGATGAGCAAGTGGAGAGATGGGCAAAAAGCTGGTGGTGGACAGATGGATGGATGGATGGATGGATGGATGGATGGATGGATGGATGGATGAGTGGATGGATAGATGGGTGGATGAGTGGGTGGATGGATGGATGGATGGATGGATGGATGAGTGGATGGATAGATGGATGGATGAGTGGGTGGATGGATGAGTGGATGGATAGATGGGTGGATGGATGGATGGATGGATGGATGGATGGATGGATGGATGAGTGGGTGGATGGATGGATAGATGGGTGGATGGATGAGTGAATGGATGAGTGGATGAATGATGGATGATGGATGGATAGATGGATGGATGGATGGATGAGTGGATGGGTGGATGGATGAGTGGATGGATGGTGGATGGGTGGATGGATGGGTGGGTGGATGGATGGATGGATGGATGAGTGGATGGATGGGTGGATGGATGGGTGGGTAGATGGATGGATGGATGGGTGGGTAGATGAGTGGATGAGTGGATGGATGGATGGTGGCATACTCTGGTCACTCCAGTATTTGGGAGGCTGGGCCAGGAGGATTGCCAGTTGGAAAGGAGCATGTCGTAACTTAGCAAGACTCTGTTTCAAAATAAAATATGGCTGGGGTGTAGCTTGGAGGTAAAATGCCCCTGGGTTCAAGCTCCAGTACCACAAAAAGAAAAAGAAAGATGTTGGAGGATGCTTGGGTGGGTGGATGGATGGATGGATGGATGGATGGATGGACAGACGGACGGATGGACGGATGGATGGATGGACAGACGGACGAACGGATGGATGGATGGATGGATGGATACATGGATTGATGGGTGGGTAGATGGATGGGTGGATGAATGGATTCATGGGTGGATGGAGGGTTGGATGGATGGGTGGGTGGATGGGCAGGTGGATGGGTGGGTGGGTGGATGGATGGACTGATGGGTACATGGGCAGGTGGACAGGAAGCTGGCAGGCGGATGCCGGGATGGCTGCATGGACTGATGAGATGGATACATAGATGGATTCATGGATGAATGGGAAGATGGTGGATGGATTGAAAGGTGAGTGGATTTGGGACATGGACGGAGAGGCGAAAGGAAGGGAAAAGCCCAAAGCGCAGATAGAATCGGGCAGAGCAACAGTTATGGCAGAAGCCCAGATGGCGGCACCTCCCCTCCACGCAGAGGCCTGGTCTGCATCCCCAAGGTGGACCCTCAGGGCCAGGAGCCCCATCTTCCTCCAGGCCTGCCAAGTTCTAGCTAGGAACAGAGGAGCTGCCTCAGAGGGGGCCCCTGCCAACCTCCCAGCCCCCAAACGCCCTACCCAAGCCTTGGGATTTGACTCGCAACTTATGGGGCAGAGAGGGCAGGGCCAGACCCTCAGGACTGCTCCCTGGGCCCGGGCAGGTGCCCACCGCAGAAAGCCCGCCCTCCGAGGCTGTCAGCAAGACGCCGGGGGCCGCCGAGGCCGGGCAGCCAAGGGGCACCGGCGGCCACAGTTCCCAGCAAGGATGCAGCTGGGGCCGGGGCCCCCCGTGCCCACCCAAGGCCTGGCACCCGAGGAGGCCGGCGGGGAGCGCAGGCTGCAGGCTCATCCCCATCCTCCCGGGCGCGGGGCAGGCCAGGCCCGGCCACCCGCGAGCCAGCAGGCAGGCCGGGCAGCTCGGACTCGCCGTGGCCAGGGCGCAGGGCAGGGCCCCCCAGGGCGGGCGGGCAGCGTGGCCCGGGGTGCCCAGGCGCCGCAGCTCGGCCCGCAGCGCCGCGTTCTCCTGCAGCAGCGCGCTCAGCCGACCCTCGGCCGCCGCGTCCTGCAGCCGCCGCTTCTCCCGCGACTTCTTGGCCGCCTCGTTGTTCTTCCTCCTCTTCTCCCAGTACACCGTGTCCTTCTTCTCTTCTGGCATGAACTCCCGCTGCCTGCGCACGGCTGGGCCCCGCGGCGTCCTGCAGGGAGCCTGGGGTGCCGGTGGCCCGGAGATGCCCGCGTCCATGGCGGCCGGGACCTGGGGGCAGGGCCGGGTCCACGTTACTTTTTTCTCTTTTTTTCTTGGCGATTCTGGGGATGGAACCCAGGGGTATGCTACCTCTGACCTACAACCCCAGCCCTAGTTTTTATTATTTATTTATTTACTTATTTATTTTTGCAGGTTTTAGGATAGAACCCAAGGGAATTCGATCTCTGAGCTATACCCCAGCCCTATTTTTGTGTGTGTGTGGGTCTAGAGATGGAACCCAGAGGCTTTTGACCTCCGAGCTATACCCCCTGCCCTATTTTTTATTCTTTAATTTGAAACAGGGTCTCACTAAGTTGCAGAGGGCCTCACTAAGTAGCTGAACCGCGATCCTCTGGTCTCAGCCTCCCGAATGCTGGAATTACAAGCGTGCACCACCATGCCCGGCTCCCCCAGCCCTATTTTTTATTCTTTATTTTGAAACAGGGTCTCACTGAGTTGCGGAGGGCCTCACTAAGTAGCTGAGGCTGTCTGCGAACCGCGATCCTCCTGTCTCAGCCTCCCAAATGCTGGGATGACAAGCGTGCGCCACCACGCCTGGCTTCCACAGGTCCTAACAGAAGCCAAGGTGGAGACAGAGCTGTACCGGGAGGGGACAGGGAGCCGGTGAGCGGTTGGATGCGATGGGTTTGCGAGTGACACCACCAGGGCCAGTCCTGGGCTGTAGGAGGCTTGAGAGCACCCACAGGGATGTGGGAGAGCACACCTCGAAACCCAGTACTGGGAAGGCGGAGACAGGAGGACCGCAGGTTGGAGGGCAGCCTCAGCAAGTAGTGAGACTGTCAGCAACCCGGTGAAACCCTGTTACAAAAATAAAAGCAAAGCCGAGCGTGGTGGCACACTCTTGTCATCTCAGCATTTGGGAGGCTGAGACAGGAGGATCTGGGTTCCCGGCCAGCCTCAGCTGCTTAGTGAGGCCCTTTGCAACTTAGTGAGACCCTGTTTCAAAAAAAATAAAGAATATACAATCAGGCTGGGGTGTAGCTCGGGAGTAAAATGCCCCCGGGGTTAAATCCCCAGCACCGCAAAAATAAATAAATAAATAAATAAATAAATAAATAAATAAATAAATAAATATAAAAGATAAAAAAATTTGGGCTAGCCCAGCATGGTGGCACACTCTTGTAATCCCCACGCTTGGGAGGCTGAGACAGGAGGATCGCACAGGGTCGAAGCCAGCCTCAGCTACTTAGTGAGGCTCTCAGCAACTTAGTGAGACCCTGTTTCCAAATAAAATAGAAAATAGGTCTGGGAGTATAGCCCGGAGGTAGAAAAAAGCCCCTGGGTTCCACCCCCAGTACCACAAAAAAAAAAAAAAAAAAAAAAAAACACTAAGATGTCAGGAGGCTCCATGCCCAGGGGCTCGTCCCAGTCACTCTCCTTACCACTGAGAAGGGCCGCGAAGAAGCCAGAGGTTCCTCTTAATCACAGATCCAGGGTCAGTGCTCGCAGACTCGGGAGGGCGGAAGAGACGGCCTGGAAAGAGAGGCTGTGGTCATACGGTCAGACCGGCCGCATCAGCATCACTGAGAATATAAGGCGTCGCGGATGCTGACGAGGACCACAAACGGACTCCGAGATGCGGCCAGGGACTGCTCAAGGCCAGGCTCGGCCGCGCCGTGAGGCCCGCAGCCACTTAGCAAGACTCTGAGTCCAAATAAAAAAGGAAATGGGCCGGGGGCATGGCTTGGAGGTAGAATGCCCCTCAGTTCAATTTCCAGCATTCCCCCTAAAAAATTTAGTAAAACCAGTATAGAGATCAGTATGGAAGTTCCTCTAAAGAGTAGGAGAGGAGGCCCATAGGAGCAGCTACGACCCCCCCCCCAGCATCTTTCAAAAACAAAAATAAATAAAGTCAAAAATACTAGAGCCGAGTGTGGTGGCACACGCTTGTCATCCCAGCATTCAGGAGGCTGAGACAGGAGGATCGCGGTTCACGGCCAGCCTCGGCTACTTAGTGAGGCCCTTTGCAACTCAGTGAGACCCTGTTTCAAAATAAAAAATAGGGCTGGGGGTGTAGCTTGGAGGTTGAATGCCCCGGGTTCCATCCCCGGTCCAAAAAAATAAATAAATAAAACAAAACAAAGCCAGCCTCAGCAATTTAGCAAGACCCTGTTTCCAAATAAGATATGAACTTGGGCTGGGTATGTAACTTGAAGTTAGAATGACCTAGTACAAAAAAAAAAAAAGCAGGAATGAAATTTACTTATTTATTTATTTTGATGCTGGGGACTGAACCCAGAGGCATTCTACCTCCAAGTCATACCCCAGCCCAACTTTTCTTTTTTTTTTTTTTTTTTTTTTGCTGCAGTACTGGGGATGGAACCCAGGGGCATTCTACCTCCCAGCAACACCCCCAGCCCTATTTTTATTCCTTGTTTTTAAACAGGGTCTCACTGAGTTGCAAAGGGCCTCACTAAGTAGCTGAGGCTGGCTGCGAACAGCCACCTTCCTATCTTAGCCTCCCAAATGCTGGGATCACAAGCCTGGGCCACCACATCCACCATTTTTTTGTTTGTTTGTTTGTTTTTAATTTGGAAACAGGATCTCCCTAAGTTGCAGAGGGCCTCACAAGGCTGCTGAGGCTGGCCGTGAATCTGCGAGCCTCCCATCTCGGCCTCCCAAGTACAGATGACAGACATGACATTTGTAAGCACCAGCAAATGTCCAGGGTGCGTGACTCTGGGCCACCGCCGCCCCCAGCCCGGGCCCCAGATGCCCTGAGAGCGCGGCCTGGGTTTATTTAGAGCAGACGCCACTGCCCTGTGGTCAGGGAGGAAGCGAGGCACGGCCCAGGGGACGGGGAGGCAGGAAGGTGGTCCCCACCCACCCCACCCGGCCGCAGGCTGGCTTCCCGCGGGTGCCGGGCTCCTGCCCTCCAGACCCGCTGCTGCCGGGGCTCCGGGTGAAGAAGGTTCCAGAGCCCAGCTGGACCCTCCGAGCCGGGGCGCAGCTCGGAGCCCGACCCCATCCCCAGCCCTGCAAAGAGGAAAACCTGTTTCTACACCCTTCCGGGTTAGAATAGGTCAGGGTTTTGTTTTTGGTTTGTTTTTGTTTTTTGTTGTTATTTTTGGAGTTTTTTGTTTTGTTTTGTTCAGTACTGGGATGGAACCCAGGGGCATTCCACCTCCAAGCTGCACCCCCTGCCCTATTTTGTATTCTTTATTTTGTATTTTGGATTTTTTTTTTTTTCTGGTCTGGCGATGGAACCCAGGGGCATTCTACCTCCAAGCTACACCCCCTGCCCTATTTTTTATTCTTTATTTTGAAACCAGGTCTCACTGAGTTGCAGAGGGCCTCGCTAAGTAGCTGAGGCTGTCCGCGAACTGCGATCCTCTGGTCTCAGCCTCCCGAATGCTGGGATTACAAACAGGTACCACCACGCCTGGTTTAGGTCAGTTTTTTTCTAAGCTTTAATTTTTTTTTTGTTTTTGTTTTGTTTGATGGTACTGGAGATTGAACCCAGGGTCATTCCACCTCTGAGCTACAGCTCCAGCCCTATTTTATTTATTATTTTTTTAGTACTGAGAGTTAATCCCAGAGGCATTCTACCTCCAGGTTATACCCCAACCCAATTTTCTTTCTCATTTGAAAACAGGGTCTTACTAAGTTGCCGGGACTGGCTTCAAATATGTGATCCTCCTGTCTCAGCCTCCCAAGTACTGGGATTATAAGTGTGTACCACCATGCCCAGCCCCAGCCTCTGTGTGTGTGTGTGTGTGTGTGTGTGTGTGTGTGTGTGTGTGTGTGTGTGTGGTACTGGGGATGGAACCCAAGGGCATTCTATCTCTCTGAGCTATACCTCCAGCCCTATTTTATTTATTTTATTTTATTTTTTGAACTAGTGTCTCACTAAGTTACTGAGGCTGGTCTCAAACCTACGATCCTCCTGTCTCAGCCTCCCAATTCCTGGGATGACAAGCGTCCACCACCACACTGGATTTCAAGGTGGTCTTCGATGAAAGGCCTTCTGGGGCATGCCATCCCCCTTCTTCAAACCCCGAGACACCCCAAAGGAGGAAGGAGACGCTGCAGGGACCAACTGCCCGACAGAGGAGACAACTGAAACTTTGAAAAGACAAAAAGAGCCCGCGTGATGGGCACGCTTGTCATCCCCGCGCGTGGGAGGCGGAGACGGGAGGATCGCGCAGGTTCGAAGCCAGCCGCGCTGGCGTAAGAGACCCTGTTTCCAAATAAAAATATAAAAATAGATCTGGGAGTGTAGCCCGGAGGTAGAAGGGCTTCCAGGAACCCCAGTACCACCAAAAAAAAAAAAAAAAAAAAAAAGACAAAAAGAAAGCTGGGTGTGGTGACGCACGCTGTAATCCCAGTACTTGGGAGGCTGAGACAGAAGGACCGCAGGTTTGAGACCAGCCTCGGCTACTTGGAGGCCGCCTGCAACTTAGTGAGACCCTGTCTCAATGTAAAGAATAAAAATTAGGGCTGGGGGTGCAGCTGGGAGGTCGAATGCCCCTGGGCTCCGTCCCCAGTACCACAAAAGAAAAGATGGATAAAATGCTGGAGCGGACGAAGCGAGGCCGCCGCGGCCTCCCTCTGCTTCCCGCTGCGCAGAGGGCGGCGGCGACCACGGCCCGGCGGACGCGGCTCCCTCCTCGGGCCGGGGAAAGCTCGTCCCCTCACCGCCACGCTGAGATGACACTTTTTCCCACCGAAATCGGCAGAGATCTTAAAAAGTGATAGTGCCCAGTGCTGGCAAGGATGCGGTGAGACAGACGCTGGGCAGTCGGTACCCAGAAGGCGGAGGTGTGACGATTCCCAGCGAAGTCGAGAACCTATAGGAAGCCAAAGCCCGGCCTGGCGGCCCACGCCTGTCATCCCAGCAAGCGGGAGGCTGAGACAGGAGGATCGCCATTTAAGGACAGCCTCGGCTGTTCAGTGAGGCCCTCTGCAGCTCAGTGAGACCCTGTTTCAAAATAAAGAATAAAAAATAGGGCAGGGGGTGTAGCTCAGACGTAGAATGGCCCCGGGGTTCCATCCCCAGCACTGCAAAAATAAATAAATAAAATAAAATGGGCTGGGGTGTAGTTCAGAGATGGGATGTCTTTCAATTCGATCCCCAGTACCAGTGACTAATCCATGTATTAATTAGATAAAAATGAAAAAGCTGGAGCGTGGTTTAGCTCAGAGACAGAACGCCCCTGAGTTCAATCCCCAACATCAAAAAATAAATTAATTAAACTAAGACTCAATAAATAAGCCAAGAGTGCCGGGGCACGCTTGTGATCCCAGTACTTGGGAGGCTGAGAGCGGAGGATCGCAGGTTCGCGGCCAGCCTCAGCTATGCAGTGGGGCCCTCTGCAACTCAGTGAGACCCGGTTTCAAAAAATAAAATAAAATAAAATCGAGCTAGGGTGCAACTCGGAGTGGAATGGCCCTGGGCTCAATCCAGATAAATAAAGAGAGGGCTGGAGGCTTCGGTGCGGCCGGCTCCGGAGGGGTTTCCCTAGGCAGGCAGCCGGGTTGGTGGACCGCCAGCCGCCCGCCCGGGTGTGCAAGTAGCCGGCGTGAGAACTCCCGGGCCGAGCCGCAGGCCGCGCTCCCACGCTGCCCACGAGCCCCTCGGCACCCCAGCCGCACTCTCACAATGAGCGCGCCCTCGCCTCATGAAAGCTCCCAGTGAAACCAGCCTCTAATACCGAGAGGCCTCGGCGGGCGCTGGGATCTCGGGGAGGCCGGTGGCCAGGAAGCGGGGCTGGGCCACGCCGTCCCTCCCCAGCCAGCCTCAGTTTCCCCACCCGTTAAGTGGGCGAGAGACGGACGCAAGTTGAACAGGAGCCTTGCTGGGACAAAAGCCTGCTAGTATCTGTCTATATGTCTCTCTGTCTCTCTCTCTCTCTCTCTCTCTTTTTCTTTTCTTGTTTTCTTTTTTTTTGTGTGTGGCTCTGGGGATTGAACCCAGAGGCCTTCTACCGCCCAGCTACACCCCAGCCCTTTTTATTTTTATTTTATTTATTTATTTATTTTTGGTGGTTCTGGGGTTCCTGGAAGCCCTTCTCCCTCCGGGCTACACTCCCAGACCTATTTTTACATTTTTACTTGGAAACAGGGTCTCCTAAGCCAGCGCGCACGGCTGGCTTCGAACCTGCGCGATCCTCCTGTCTCCGCCTCCCAAATACCGGCATGCCAGGCACCCGCCACCGGCCCAGGTGAGGGTCCCCTTCTCAGGCATCTGAGCTGCCCGGTTCCCCACGCCCCTGGAGCACTAAGCCCTGAATATGGCCACGACTCGGCCCAGCACCCAACTCCCGCCACCGGCTTCTTCTCTAAGTCACCCAGCTCGGTGGCATCGGGTGTTTAGGCCCAAACCTCAGGGCGGCCCCCACTTCCCTCTCTCTCCCCCATACCGAGGCCCCTACCCAGAAACTACCGCTTCTCCTGCAAAAGTTCATCGACAATCTCTGCACCTCTGGCCCCATCCTGGGGCGCAGCAGAGCCCGCGTCCCCGCTCCGCAGACCCCAGGGCCTTTGTACCGGCCTTCCCCAGCTTAGGACGCCGACCCTGGGATTCACAGTCCCCCCGCCCTGTGATGTGGGACTCTATCACCCCCTTATCTTTTTTCCTTTCTTATTTTAATTGACAAATAATAAATATATAAGCTGGGCCTGGTGGCACTCACTTATAATCCCAGCATTCAGGAGGCTGAGACAGGAGGATCGCAGTTCGCGGACAGCCTCAGCTGCTTAGTGAGGCCCTCTGCAACTCAGTGAGACCCTGTTTCCATGTAAAAAAGTAAAAATAAGGCGCCTGCATCCCTGACCGGGCGGGCAGCCCGCGAGGCCTCTGAGCCCGGCGCCTCCTCCGCTGGACACTTACGCGTGTTATCTCCGGGGGATCTTCTCACCATGCAATCAGACTCTGCCACTTTCCTGCTTAAACCTCAGCACCGCGGCCGCACCGCGCACCCGCCCAGGGGCCTCGCGCCCGCCCGGGCCGGCCTGGCCCAGGACCCTGCAGAGACGCCCCCCTGCCCTGAGCCTTCTCGCCGGCCCCCGCAGGGCAGCGGCCTCCTGGGCGTTTCTGCTTTTTTTTTTTTTTTTTTTTTTTGTACTGGGGATGGAACCCAGGGGCCTTCTGCCTCCGAGCTACACCCCCAGCCCAAGTTTTTTTTTTCTTTCTTTTGAACCAGGGTCTCACTGAGTTGCAAAGAGCCTAAGTAGCTGAGGCTGTCCTCCAACCTTGAGCCTCCTTTCTCAGCCTCCTGAATGCTGGGATTCCAAGCGTGTGCCCTGCCCGGCCATTGGTGAGATTGTCTGAAGGGCGCCTGTTGCCCCGAGGAGGCCAGGGCCTGGGTGCGCTTTAGCCCACATACAGCTTGGCATGAAATGGCGCTTGTTGATTAAGTACTGGATGGGTGGGTGGGTGGGCTTACCCCATCCTGGGTCACCCAGGATGCCCGTTCCCAGTGAGCAACCGGCCACCTGAGGTCACAGCCGGGCGGAGCCCGCCAGCGCCCCTGGAGCAGACTCCGCCAGCCCCCACGCAGACCCTCCCGCCTGCCTCCGCCTCAGAGACTCCAGCGGCCGGTCCCAGGGGCCGTGGGTGCCCTTCGGAGCTGGGCAGAGCCGGGCGCTGGCAACCACTCGGTGCCAAGGAGGCTGCAAGCGCTCCTCAGCCGTGCCCGCGCCGGGAAAGGCGGGAGGGAAGCGAAGAAGGAGAGGAGGGGGAGAGGGCACCAAGCTCGGCCCCACCGAGCGGGCAACAGACAGAGGCAGAGGCGCAGGGAGGGACGGACACCCAAGGAGGCCAGAGCCCCGGGACAGAGGGCGAGAGACGGGAGACAGACCCCAGGGACAGGGACAGAGACCCCCGAGACCCCCAGGGACAGAGGGAGCTGGCGAAAGACACAGGACAGACACGCCGCAGGGGCAGCAGAGGAGAGAGGCCGGAGCTGAGAGGAGGCTGAGGCAGGGAGGCCGGGCAGGGGCCGAGGCCGGCCGCCGCCCCAGGGGTCTCCCCTGCACGCCGCTTACCTCCTGGCCCCTCGTGCGGGCCGGCGAGGGGGACCCTCCAGCCGCGTGGCCGCCGGGTTCAGGGTGCCCTCCACTTCCTCAGGTGCCAGGGCGCCCCCACCCTGCGCCCTGAGGGAGGTCCCCGACACCCAGCCCCCCAGGAGGGCGCGGGAAGGGGCTAGAACACACGCCAGCCGCCGGGCACCCCTCTGGGGAGCCCCAGCCGCAAACAGAAAGCGGCCGGATTTCCTGAGACCACGCTCCTGAGACCACACTCCTGCTCAAACTCCCGCCATGGCTCCCCACGGACGCTGAGGCTCGGCCTCAGCACGGCAGAAAAGCACGCGCACCTCGGGCCTCCCGGGGCCGGCCATTGTGGGCAGCAGGTGCCGCAGATGCAAAGTCCCGGGGGCCGCCGAGCCGAGGCGGAGGCGTCGCAGACACCGGAGGGCCGGCGCGGGCCAGGCGGCCGAGGCTGAGCCTCCAGGAGGCTGGGAGAGGAGGCAGCCCCGCCGGGATGCAGGATGCCCGCGGGTGCGGCCGGGAACGGCGGCCCCTGGTGGGCGCCTGCGGAACTGCACCCCTCCTCGTTGGCGGCCAGGGCGGGTACTGGGGTTGAAGCCAAGGACGCCATGCCTCGGAGCTACACCGACAGCCCTACAAAATGATAACGAAAAAAATAATAAAATAAAAGAGGCGGGCCGGGCGTGGGGGCTCACGCTTGTCATCCCAGCATTCGGGAGGCTGAGACAGGAGGGTCGCGCAGGTTCAAAGCCAGCCTCAGCTGGCTGAAGAGACCCTGTTTTCAAATAAAATATAAAATATGTCTGAGAGTATAGCCGGGGGTAGAAGGCCCCTGGGTTCCATCCCAGGACCACCACCAAAAAATAAAGAAAGAAGAAAGGAGAAAAATAGAGCTGGGGGTGTAGCTTGGAGGTAGAATGCCCCTGGGTTTCATCCCCAGTACTGCAATAACTATATAAATAAACAAATAAATACATTTTTTGGTGGTACTGGGGTTCCTGGAAACCCTTCTAACTCCAGGCTACACTCCCAGACTATATATATATATATATATATATATATATATATATATAGATATAGATATAGATATATATAGATATATCTATATATATATATATAGATAGATAGATAGATAGAGATATATAGAGATATATAGAGATATAGATATATATAATTTTTTTTAAATCTGGAAACAGAGTCTCTTAAGCCAGCACGGCTGGCTTCGAACCTGCACAATCCTCCTGTCTCCGCCTCCCAAGCGTGGGGATTACAAGCATGCGCCACTACACCCAGCTAAATAAATAAATATTTTTAAAAATTAGAGCCAGGCCTGGTGGCGCGCACTTGTAATCCCAGCATTCGGGAGGCTGAGACAGGAGGATGGCGCTTTCTGGCCAGCTTCAGCTATTAGTGAGGCCCTTTGCAACTCACCGAGACCCTGTTTGAAAATAAAGAATAAAAAAATAGAGTTGGGGGTTTAGCTCAGAAGTAGAATAGCCCCCTGGGTTCCATCTCCAGTACCACAAAAACAAACAAGTAAAAAAGAATTAGAAAAGGGGCTGGGGTGTAACTCAGTGATTAGCACCTGCCTAATATCCTCAAGGCCCTAGGTCCCTCCCCAGCAGTTAGTAAGTAGCTGTTGTTCCAGGTGCTACATTTTAGGAGTTTGTTGTGCAAAAAAGGCTAATCGATACAATGTTTCAACACATTCTCTTTGAGACATGCAGTCTCCTAAGTACTCCTCGGGTTCACTGAGGGATTGAATCCCCAGACACCTGTTACAAGTTGAAAAAACTGAGAGCCAAAGACCTATTCAGGGCGGGGGTGGGGGGGGTGGGGGGGGTGTAGCTCAGTGGCAGAGCATTGGTCTAGCTTGCACGAGCCCCCAGCCCTGCAAAAAAGAAAAATAGTAACTATTTTTCCAACTGCTAGATTAGAATTTGGGGATACTTTGTTACATGGCTAAGACTAACTGATACAATGTATAAACAATGTATGTACAATGTATTCTACCTCCCAGCGACACCTCCAGCCCTCTTTTTAATTCTTTATTTTGAAATAGGGTCCCACTGAATAGCAAAGGGCCTCCGCACCTGAGGCTGTCCACAAAGTCTGTGCTGTTCAGCACGTGGCCACGAGGTGGCAGGCGCTCTTTAATTCAAACTTCTGCTACGGGGAGGCCTCCACTTTTTTTGTTTTTTGTGTGTCTTTTAGTTTGTTTAGGTTTGTGGTACTGGGCATTGAACCCAGGAGCATTCTTTCTCTAAGCTACACCCCCAGCCCTATTTTTTATTCTTTATTTTGAAACAGGGTCTCACTGAGTTGCAGAGGGCCTCACTAAGTAGCTGAGGCTGTCTGCGAACCGCGATCCTCCCGTCTCAGCCTCCCCAGTGCTGGGATGACAAGCGTGCGCCACCACGCCCGGCTTGAAATGACTTTTTAACACCCCAAAGTAGGCCCTGCCCTGCCTGTGTGCCCCGACTTGAAAGCATCTCTGGTCCCTGTGCTGTGCCTGGCTTTGCTGCCAAGAAGCCAACCTCTGTCCTAACAGCATTGAGTGATATAGAAACCGGGAAAAGGACCCACAACCCATTCCACCTGCAGCCCACGCCTGACTCCAACAGCTGGCTGGACATGGCTGTCTCTGGTCCGTTGAGGTTTGCCTGGGATTTCCTGCTATGTGTGTATGTGTTTGTGAGTGTGAGTGTGTGTGTGTGTGTGTGTGTGTGTGTGTGTGTGTTACTAGGGATTGACCCCAGGGGCATTCTATCTCTGAGCTACACTTCCAGCCCTTTTTTTCTTTCTTTCTTTTTTTTTTTTTTTTTTTTTTTTTTTTTGCTTGAAAAAAATAGGGTCTAGCAGGCATGGTGGCGCACGCTTATAATCCCAGCATTCGGGAGGCCGAGACGGGAGGATCCTGGTTCGCGGACAGTCTCAGCTACTTAGTGAGGCCCTTTGCAACTCAGTGAGACCCTGCTTCAAAATAAAGAATAAAAAATAGGGCTGGGGTGTAGCTCAGGGGCAGAATGCCTCTGGCTTCCATCCACATTACCACAAAATAGATAAATAAAATTTAAAAATGTAAAAAAAAGACAAATAGGGTTTTGCTATGTTGCTGAGAGCCTCACTACTTGCTGAAGTTGCCCTCAAACCTGCGATCCTCCTGTCTCAGCCTCCCAAGCACTGGGATGATGGGTAGCAGGCGCCCCCAGGCCCGGCTGCTACTGTCTCTCTTAATGGTGCAGCCTGGATTTTTACTTATTTATTTTTTTTCCGGTACTGGAGATGAAACCCAGGGGTCTCACTGAGTTACTGAAGCTGGCTTTGAACTTGCAATCCTCCCGTCTCAGCCTCCGGAATGCTGGGATCACGAGCGCGCGCCACCACGCCCGGCCCCAGTCTGCACTTTCGACAGGACAGCCGTGGTCAGCCCTCTGGCCCGGGCTGCCCTTGACCTTGGGTGTCCTCGGCAGGAGTCCCCTTCTCAGAGCCGGCTGCTGCCTGAGCCAGTTAGGAGCAGTGGTTATGCAAGAGACGAGTCTCCCTGCCAGCTTTTCAGTTCTCCCCAGACAGCATCCTACCCCGAAGCTAAACACTGTCAAACTCCAGAGAGGCAGAGGCCTGGCAGGCGGGCACTGCGCGGGGTGTGGGGAGAGGGCCTGCCAGCAACCTGCTCCCCTACCCGCTGGCCTGCGAGAAATGCTTTTAAAAACAGGACAGGGAGCCCGGCGTGGTGGCGCACGCTTGTCATCCCGGTCCTGCAGCCTCGGCTCCTTAGCGAGGCCCTCTGCAACTCAGCGAGACCCTGTTTCAAAATAAAGAATAAAAAATCGGGCTGAGGTGCAGCTTGAAGATAGAATGCCCCTGGGTTCCATCCCCAGTACCGAAAAAAAATTTTTTTTTCAAGAGCAGGAGAGGGAGCCGGGTGTGGGGACACACACTTATAATTCCGGTACTTCGGAGGCTGAGACAGGAGGATCGCAGGTTCGAGGGCAGCCTCAGCAAGTACTGAGACGCTCATCAACCTGCCAGACCTTTTTTCAAATTAAAAAATAAATAGTAGGGCCGGGGGTGTCCCTCGGAGGTAGAGCGGCCCTGGGTTCCATCCACAAAGGGGTGGCCCCGGGGAGGCAAGCCCACAGCAGACAGATGCCCTGGGAACTCGGTGCGGGGCCTCCCGCGGGTCGTGGGAGAGAGGCGGCCGGTCTCCCAGGGCCACTGACCCTGGATGACATCTGCCATACCAAGCCGGTCCTCGCCAGAGAACTGCGGCCTCACGGGGCTTCCCACACGTCTGGACAGTGGTCTTTGTATGCTTTAGAGGGTCAGCCCAGGGCACTCTACACACAAGCTACACCTCCAGCCCTTCTTACTTTATTTATTTTTTATTTTTTAATTTAATTTTTTCGGTACTGGGGATGGAACCCAGGGGCATTCTACCTTCGAGCTACACCCCCACCCTATTTTTTATTCTTAAACAGGGTCTCACTGAGTTGCAGAGGGCCTCACTAAGTAGGTGAGGCTGTCCGAGAACCGCGATCCTCCTGTCTCAGCCTCCCAAATGCTGGGATTACAAACATGCACCCCCACGCCCAGCTTATTTGTTTTTATTTATCTATTTATTTTGTTGATACTAGAGATTGAACCCAGAGGCCTTCTACCTCTGAGCTAGACCCCTACCCTTTTTATTTTTGTTTTTGAAGCAGGTTCTCACTAAGCTGCTGAGGCTGGCCTCAAACCTGTGATCGGAGGGATTCCAGGTGTGCGCCCCACGCCCGGCTCTGTGTCTTCCCTGAGTGGCCCCAGCAGTAAAGCACAGGGGATCAGGTCCCCACGGGCGGCCCGAGGGGAGACGGCCGGCTGAGGCCTGCCAGGCATGGCTGCGGGCAAGGGCGCAGGGCCAGCTTGTCCACTGGCAGGGCAGCGGGCCGCGCCTCCCACTGTGTCCCGGCCTGGGGGACGGAGGCCAGGAGTGCAGGAGATGTTTCTCTGCTGAGCTAAGCCCTGGACTTTTCCCAGGGGACTCGGCAGCCTGTCTGCCTGGAGACCCCCCAGAGATGAGGGCGTTACCCACAGACAACTGAGCGGAGCCCTGCCTCTCCGGCCCAGCCCACCCCCATCCTGCCTGGGCTGACCGCGCCGCCCCGCGGGCCACCCCAGAGAGAGCTGTGGGACTCGGGCCTGGTTCTCCAAAGCCTGGGCCTGGGAAGAGGAGGAGGAGGAGTAGCCAGGAGATGACTTGGGCTAAAGCAGCCTTTTCTGTATCTCATCCAGAAGCCGGCAGCGCCCCCACCCCCACCCTCCAAAGACCTCCCGGTGGAGGGGGACATTGTGCCCCTCGGAAAATCTGCAAAACACGGGAATAAAGTGAGGCCCGGTGGCGCACGCCTGGAACCCCAGCACCTGGAGGCCGAGACAGGAGGACCGCGGCTTCTCAGCCAGCCTCAGCAATTTCGCGAGGTCCTGTTTCAAAATAAAGAGTAGGAAATAGCACCCGGGCGTGGCGGCACTCGCTCGCAATCCCAGCATTCGGGAGGCTGAGACCGGAGGATCGCGGTTCGCGGACAGCCTCAGCTACTTAGTGCGGCCCTCTGCAACTCGGTGGGACCCTGTTTCAAAATAAAGAATAAAAAATAGGTCTGGGGGTGGAGCTCAGAGGTAGAATGCCCTTGGGCTCCATCCTTAGTGCCACAAAAAATTTAAAAAGAAACGCTGGCTTCTGAATTAAACCTCTCCTCCCACACTCCCGCCCCACAAAGGTTGTTACCACCACCACCACAGAAACCGGACTCACCACCTCACCCCATCCTACTCACAGGCACCAAGGGGCTCCACCCGGGGTCTGGGGGCCAGCCCAGGGCTGATCAGGACCCAAAGGGAGCCCCCTCTCCAGCCTCAACTTCCCCATCTGTGAAAAGGGCCCACCACCACCACCTCATGGTGATCCCAGCATCTGGGAGGCAGAGACAGGAGGATCCCAGGTTCTCAGCCAGACTCAGCAATTTTTTTTTTTTTTTTTTTTTTTTTGGTGGTACTGGGGGTGAAACCCAGAGGCTTTCTACCTCCAGGCTATACTTCCAGACCTGTTTTTTGTTTGTTTGTTTGTTTTTTGTTTTTTGTGGTACTGGGGTTCCTGGAAACCCTTCTACCTCCGGGCTACCCTCCCAGACCTATTTTATATTTTTATTTGAAACAGGGTCTCTTTTTTTTTTTTTTTTTTTTTTTTTTTTGCAGGTCTGGGGATGGAACCCAGGGGCATTTGACCTCCGAGCTACAGCCCCTGCCCTATTTTTTATTCTTTATTTTGAAACCACGTCTCACTGAGTTGCAGAGGGCCTCACTAAGTAGCTGAGGCTGTCCGCGAACCGCGATCCTCAGGTCTCAGCCTCCCGAATGCTGGGATTACAATCATGCGCCACCACGCCCGGCTGGAAACAGGGTCTCTTAAACCAGCGCAGCTGACTTCGAACCTGCGTGATCCTCCTGTCTCCGCCTCCCAAGCGCGGGGATTACAAACGTGCGCCACCACGCCCGGCTCCAGACCTATTTTATACTTTATTTGGAAACAGGGTCTCACTGAGTTGCTGAGAGCCTCACCAAGTAGCTGAGGCTGGCTTCAAACCTGTGCGATCCTCCTGTCTCAGCCTCCCATCGCTGAGATTACAAGCGTGCGCCACCACGCCCGGCTAGACTCAGCAATTTAGTGAGGCCTTTTGCAACTTAGTGAGACCCTGTTTCAAAACAGAATAAAAGAATAGGGCTGGGGGCGTCGCTCAGCGGTTGAATGCCCTGGACTCCATCCCCAGTACCAAAAAAAAAAACAAAGACAAACCCCGGGAGGGGGGCACCCAGCTGAGATTTAGCCCCCGCCCTGGCACTCGAGTGGCGCCAAATATATGCTTGTCTGATGGAGGACCAGCTCTCAATAAATTCCAGCTGGCGGCCGCTGGCCGGGCCTCCTCGGGCTCCCCCGCCCCGGCCGGGCTCCAGGCGGCAGGCGGGGCTTGGCGGGCGGCCGGGCCTGGCCGGCCGGGCGGCGCTTGCTGAGCCCTGGCCGCCGCCCTCGCGTCCGCCCTGCCTGCCCGCGGGCCCACCGGAGCCGGCAGGTAGCGGGGCCTGGGCGGGGGCGCCACGTCGCGGCGGGCCGTGTGTGCGTGTGCAGCGCGTGTGCAGCGCGTGTGCAGCGCGTGTGCAGCGCGTGTGCACGGCGGCCTCGCCTGTGCAGAGCTGGCGCGGGGCGGGGGGCGGCGGTGTCTTTGTGTGTCTGTGCCCGCGTGTAAGCCGGGCGTGTGCACCGCAGATGCCTGCGCGTGTCTGGGAGGCCGGTGTGTGCAGACGTGTGCGGGGGAGGCCCGCGCGGCCGCGGGGGTGTCTGGGTGCAGCACTTTCGTGTGTGGGTGTAAATTCGGGCGTGTGTGTCCACGAGTGCGTGCGTGTACGCTAGTGTGTCTGCCGGCCTAGGCCCCGGGTGTGGGTGCGGGTCTGCACACGCGGGTCTGGGGTGTGCCTGTGTGTCCGTGCGTGCGCTCGGGGTGTGGGGACCGAGTGGTGGGGGGCCCGCGCTGCCAGCCGTGCCCGGTTTGTGATCTAATGTAGGGGTGCCACCCTCTGCCCCCCGCGCGGCCTTCCAGAGCTGCTGTTTGGGGAGGACTGCGGCGCCCCCTCCCCCGGCCTTTGTCTGCGTCGCCTGCCAGATGTGCGACCAGATGTGCCGTGGGGCTGCAGCCCGGGGCCTCAGCGGCCAGACGTGGCCGGGGCTGGGCGGGGCTGCAGGTCCCTCCAGGACCCCCGGGAGGGGACAGAGCCTGGTTTCCGGCATCCAGGGGGCATTTCCTTCCCTAGGTGGCCCCTCCCAAGCTGGCCCTCCTGCCTGTGGAGGAGGGGAGGGGAACCGAGCCTGGGTGTGCACACACACACACACCCTCACCTAGTGTAGATCCCTCCCCAGGGCCCCCACCCCAGCCCTGGCCTGCACCCCCAATCATAGACAGATACTGGAGACCCCCAACCCGGTCCCCACCCCATTGTGGGAACACCAGCCCAGCTCGGGGGGCTCCAGTGAGGACTGGGGGCTGACTGTGTTGGGGGCACCCTAGGGCCGAGGGTGGGCAGTGAGACAAGAGGGGGTTGGCTGAAACCGGAGGTGGGGACCCCAGCTGGCAGTGTTGGCCCCAGGGCTGGCTGAGCTCTCCAGAGGAGGAGCAGGGCCGTGCACCCCTGTAATCTCAGCATTTGGGTGAGAGGACCGCAGGTTCAAGGCCAGCCTGGGCAAGTCCGTGCCCTCCACAACTGAGACCCTGTGGAGGAGGAGATAGAGCAGGGCTGGAGATGTAGCTCAGAGGTAGAGCACGCCGGCCACCATCTCAGCACCCCTGCCCCACAGAGGAGGGCCGGAGGAGGCTAGACCGAGGCAGGGCAGGGAGAGCGCCAGAGAACCCGCAGGGCCCCGATGCCAACCCGGCCCTGCCCCTCTCCTTTGTGCCCTCCCCGTGCCTCCCCCAAGAAGGCGCAGCTGAGACCCCGCCCCGCACCTTTGAGCACCCCGGGGAACGGCTGGTCCCGGGTTCCTTCCACACCTCGCACAAACAGACGGCCGCCCCCACAAGGTAAATAAATAACCAGCCACCAAGGGGTGGGCCTCAGCTTAGCAGATGCTGGCGGGCTCTCCCAGGATCTGAGCGGAAGGGGGTGTGGGCTCCTCGGGGCAGCTCGCAGGAAACCTCGCCCCCTCCCTCCCTGGCTGTTTGGGATAGACTCGCAGGCTTGGCTGGACCGCAAAGAAAACAGGACCGTGTGTGGTTAAGGGGGCTTTGCAAGGCTGAGGGCGGAGACTGGTGCCTGGGCCGGCCAGAGACCTGCCGACCTGCCGAGGGGGAGGCCGCACTCTCGGGGTGGGGAGACCCCTGGCTAACCCCAGTGGAGTGGGGAGGGCGGGGCAGAGCATCTGCAGGCGGCCTCTACGGTGGTCGTGGGTGGGTGGGTTGCTAAAGGGCCTCAGCTTTGGCCGTGGCCGGGCTGGGTTGGAAACTCACGCAGACCACCACCCAGCCTTCAAACGCGCCCCCTGCCAGTACACTCTGTCTCCCGCCTTCCAGTCCTGGCCCCCGTGCCTGGGGCCTCCCTGCCGGCTTTAGCCCTGCGGTCGCCTGGCCTGGGCCAGCCAGGCCCGTCCCCACCCACAGTCCAAGTTTTCTTGACCCTCAGATCTCTGCTTCCAGCTCGGGGAGGGGCAGTGGCGCATGCCTGTCATTCCAGTACTTGGGAGGCTGAGATAGGAGGGTCACAGGTTTGTAGGTTCCAGGCCAGCCTCAGGAATTTAGGAAGGCCCTGAAAAACTTAGTGAGACCCTGCTTCAAAATTTAAAAAGTAGGGCTGGGGCCAGGCAGTTCACAGACAGCCTCAGCTACTTAGTGAGGCCCTCCGCAACTCAGTGAGACCCGGTTTCAAAATAAAGAATAAAAAATAGGGCAGGGGTATAGCTCGGAGGTTGAATGCCCCTGGGTTCCATCCCCAGACCCGGAAAAAAAAAAAGAGAGAGAGAGAGAGAGAAGAAAGGAAGGAAGGAAGGAAGGGAGGGATGGGTGGAGGGAGGGATAGATGATAGACATAGACAGATAGATAGACATAGATAGATAGATAGGCAGACAGACAGACAGACAGATGATAGATAGGTGGGTGATAGATGATATCACCTCTGGGCCATGTTGGCAGACAGGAGCTATTCACCAGCCCTGGTCCCTGCCGGTCCTGAGAGGGGCTGGGGCAAGACCCACCAGGCGAGCAGGCATCTGGGATCTTTAGGGGTGCCGTGAGCAACCTGGGCTCCTCTCCCTGACCCAGCTCCCTCTCCCAGGAATCCAGGGATGCTGTGTAGGCTGTGAGCGGGGCGGCGGCGCTGCAGGGGCTGCCGGCGGCCGGGGCTGAGAGAGACATGTGGACACGAGGCCCGCATGGCTTCCGCCTGCCAGATGCTCTGCTGGGCCCTTGCCCTGGGGCTGGGCCTCACGCTCAAGCTCACGCATGCCTTCCGGTCTCAAGGTAGGCGCCCTCTGAGGGCAGTGAGGCCAGGGGGGTGGGGGGGAGCTAAGGAGGCCATTTGGAGCCTGAGAGGCAAAGGGGTCCGCCGGCATGGCGGTAACTGCCTGTCATCCCAGTACTTGGGGGAGTCACAGGTTCGAGGCCAGGCCCTCAGGAACTTAGCGAGACCAGATGCTGTTGCAAAATAAAAAAAAAAAAAATAAGAGCCGGGCGTGGTGGCGCACGCTTGTCATCCCAGCATTTGGGAGGTTGAGACGGGAGGATCCAGGTTCACGGATGGCCTTTGAGGCCCTTCTTTGCAACTCAGTGAGACCCTGTTGCAAAATAAAGAATAAAAAATAGGGCTGGGGGTGTCACTCGGAGGTAGAAAGCCCCTGATTCCATCCCTGTGCGGCTCAGAGGTACTGGCTTCAATCCCTAGTAAAAACAAACAAACAAACAAACAAACAGACGTGGGTCCGTAGGCTCAGATGGAGAGGCCGAGTGGAGAGGGGCTGGTCCTTTAGCCTTGTGATCGAGGGTCTCAACTCGGAGTCTGTTCCAGAAACCAGGATGCAAGGGTCCCCCCACATCAGAGCCCACCCCAGGCCTCTGACCCGCCCCTGCAGACGAGTTCCTGTCCAGCCTGGAGAGCTATGAAATCGCCTTCCCCACCCGCGTGGACCACAACGGGGCACGGCTGGCCTTCGCGACGCCTGCCCTCCGGAGGCCGCGCCGTGGCACCGGGGCCCCGGCCGAGTCCCGCCTCTTCTACAAGGTGTCTGCGCCCAGCACCCACTTCCTGCTGAACCTCACCCGCAGCCCCCGTCTGCTGGCAGGGCACGTCTCCGTGGAGTACTGGACGCGGGAGGGCCTGGCCTGGCAGAGGACAGCCCGGCCCCACTGCCTCTACGCCGGCCATCTGCAGGGCCAGCCTGGCAGCTCCCGCGTGGCCATCAGCACCTGCGGGGGCCTGGTGAGCTGAGGATTCTGGGAAGCAGAGGGAGTGGCCGCACTTGGGGAAATTAAGAAAACAAGACACTTCTACATAGAAAGAAGCTGGTGAAAGTGGGACCTTTTTAAAGTCATTTAAGGTCATGTGGACTTGGGGGGTACATCTAAAGCAGCGCCTAGAGGGAAATGTGTAGCCTTTGGTAAGGTTAGAAATCCAGTGAACTGAACACCCATGACAAGAGATGAGAAAAGGACTAGGAACGAGGTCGTGAAGACAGACGGGCCCTGCGGGCCCGCGCGCCAGAGCCTGACCTGAGCTTTCTGTCCCGCTCCCGGCCCCAGCACGGCCTCATCGTGGCGGAGGAGGAGGAGTACCTGATTGAGCCCCTGCAAGGTGGGCCCAAGGGCCCCCGGGGCCCAGAAGAAAGCGGCCCCCACGTGGTGTACAAGCGGTCCTCTCTGCGTCACCGCCACCTGGACACGGCCTGCGGAGTCAGAGGTATTCCTGTCTCGGGGCAGCAGCGGGGTCACGCGCCTCTTTCCACGGAGGCAGAGCTGGGCCGCAGTGCACCCCGCAGGTCAGCAGGCAGCTGCGTTAGGGGAACACGGAACTCTCCAGAAAGACGCGGTGCTGTGGGTGGGAGTCCATCCCCCTGCAGGCGGTGAAGGGCAGGACGCGGCTTATCGGGTCTGATAAGGCCTTAGGCAGTAGAGCAGTTGTACCCAACACAGTCATGGTTGTACGGTCAGAGTACCCCAGCGGGGCGCCATGGCACAGGCTTGGAACTCCGGTGCTTGGGAGGCTGAGGCGGGAGGACCCCAGGTTCAAGGGCAGCCTCATCAACTTAGTACGCCTCTGTTTCAAAAATAAAAGCCGGGTGTGGTAGCGCACGCTTGTAACCCCAGTACTGGGGACGCTGAGACGGGACGATCGCAGGTTCAAAGTCGGCTTCCCGAACTCAGCGAGGCTCCCGGCAACCTAGTGAGATCCTGTTTCAAAATAAAGAATACAAAATGGGGCTTGGAGGTAGAATGCCCCTGGGTTCAAAAATAAAAAATTAATTTTAATAAAAAGGGCCAGCCGGGCGTGGTGGCGCACGCTTGTCATCCCGGCATTTGGGAGGCTGAGACCGGAGGATCGCGCTTCCAGGACAGCCTCGGCTACTTAGTGAGGCCCTCTGCAACTCAGTGAGACCCTGTTTCAAAATAAAAAATAACAAAAAAAAATAGGGCAGGGGTGTAGCTCAGAGGTAGAATGCCCCTGGGTTCCACAGAAAGAGAAAAAGCGGGAGGTTTCATTAGCGAGTCAGCAAGGCTGCATTAGAGCCAGAGGCACAGAATGCCCGGTTAATCTGCTGTGCCAGGAGCCCAGTGGGACGCGGGCGCGAGTCGGCCGGGAGCTGGCGGCCCCTCCCACCGATTCCAACACTGGAATCCTCGTGGGACCGTCCAGCAGCCTGGTCATAGCGGCACACTGGGAGGGTGCCCCGCCAACCCGCGTGGCGGTTGCATGTCTGGTTGGTCACTGCGATGTCGGTCCGTCTGGTGGCTGAGCGGAGGCGCTGGGTTGCCCGCTGGCAGGGAGGCCGGGCTGTTCTAGAACGGGGTCGGTGCACACGCTGAAGCAGGGTGCCTAGGACCGGCGGTATGCTGCCAGGTGCCAGGCAGAGCGGGGAGGCGCTGGCCAGGGCGGCCGCGGGGCCACTGGGCAAGGGCACAGGCTTCAGAGGCAGCAGAGCGCCCGCGGGCCCGGAGGCGAAGGTTCCAGGAGACGCCGGCAGGCGCGGTGCCGCCGTCCACAGGGGCTTATGGGCTCCGCTTCCCCAGATGAGAAGCCCTGGAAAGGCCGGCCCTGGTGGCTGCACGCCCTGAAGCCGCCGCCCGCCCGGACCCCGGGGAACGAGACGGAGCGCGGCCAGCCGGGCCTCAAGCGCTCGGTCAGCCGCGAGCGCTACGTGGAGACCCTGGTGGTGGCCGACAAGATGATGGTCGCCTACCACGGGCGCCGGGACGTGGAGCAGTACGTGCTGGCCATCATGAACATTGTAAGTGCCTTCCCCTGCCCGGCTCGGGCCGGGGCCTCGCGGGGCCACAGACTGGGGCCCACTGCTCCAGCCTAGTCCCGGGCCTGGGGCCAGAGCGCAGCCTGGGGAGGGGGCGGCTGGAAAGAGGCCTCCCCAGACATTAACAAGGAGAGAGAAGCCGGGCGCGGTGGCGCACGCTTGTAATCCCCGCGCTTGGGAGGCTGAGACTGGAGGATGGCGCGGGTTCCAAGCCAGCCTCAGCTACTTAGTGAGGCTCTCAGCAACTCAGTGAGACCCTCTTTCAAAAACAAAAATAAAATAGGGTGGTGGAGGCGTGGCCCAAGGTGGAAAGTCCCTAGTACCACAAAAAGTAGATAAGTAAAAAATAAATACATAGATATAGGGCTAGGGCCATAGCTTAGAGGTAGAATGTCCCTGGCTTCAATTCCCAGTACCCCAAAAAGTAAATAAGTTTATATATATATATATATATATATATATATATATATATATATATATATATATATACACACACACACACACACACACACAGTGCTGGGGTTGTGTAGTGGTAAAATGCTCCTGGGTTCAATCACTAGTACCACAGGGAGTAAAACAGAAAAAAAAGCAGACAGATGTGGTGGCGCATGCTTATAATTCCAGTATTCCTGAGGCTGAGACCGGAGGATCGCGGTTCGCGGCCAGCCTCAGCTACTTAGCGAGGCCCTCTGCAACTCAGTGAGACCCCGTTTCCAAATAAAGAATAAAAAGTAGGGCTGGGGGTGCAGCTCGGAGGTAGAAGCCCCTGGGTTCCATCCCCAGTACCAATAAATAAATAAATAGCGAGAGCGGGTGGGGTGTGTGGCATGGCCGCCCGTATCCCTGCTTTGCACTCCTCCTCTGGGCCCCTCTTAAGACTCCGTTTCTCTTGTTTCTTGGAGGTCAGGTTGCCAAACTTTTCCAGGACTCGAGTCTGGGAAACATTGTTAACATCCTGGTCACCCGCCTCATCCTGCTCACGGAGGACCAGGTGCGGGGCGGGCCCCCTCCTCCCCTCCCCCGGGATGGGCGGCCACCCACTGCTCACTCTCCCACCCAGCCCACCCTGGAGATCACCCACCACGCGGGGAAGTCCCTGGACAGCTTCTGTAAGTGGCAGAAGTCCATCCTGCACCGGGGCGGCCACGGCAACGCCATCCCTGAGCACGGCGTGGCCAACCACGACACGGCCGTGCTCATCACGCGGTGAGCGCGGCGACCGGGGCGGGTGGGGGGCCTGAGGAGGGCCCCATTCCGGCCCTGACGCGGTCCTTCGTTCGCTCCCCATCCATCCGTCCGTCCACCCGTCCAGTCAGTCACTCATGCCGGGTGTGAGGTTCGCAGGGTCGCGGCCAGCCTCAACTACTTAGATGACTGTCCTCTCATCCCAGTACTTGGGAGGCTAAGACAGGAGGATCACAGGTTCGAGGCCAGCCTGGGCAACTCATCGAGAGCCTGATTCGAAATGTTAAAAAATAAGCCGGGCGTGGTGGCGCACGCTTGTAATCCCCGCGCTTGGGAGGCTGAGACAGGAGGATCGCACGGGTTCAAAGCCAGCCTCAGCTACTTTAGTGAGGCTCTCGGCAACTTAGTGAGACTCTGTTTCCAAATAAAGTATAAAATAGGACTGGGAGTGTATCCCGGAGGTAGAAAAGCTCTGGGTTCCACTCCAGTACCGCAAAAAAATAACAAAATGCATGCAATCAGCCAGTGGGGTCCCCAGCACCCCAAGGCAGCTGCAGGTGCCCCGGGCGTCCACGGCGGTCCCTCACCTCCCTCCTTCCCTCCTTCGCAGCTACGACATCTGCATCTACAAGAACAAGCCGTGCGGCACCCTAGGTAGGGCGCGGGCCGGCGGGCGCTGGGCCGGGGCGGGCGGCCGGGCTCACGCGCGCCCTCCCCAGGCCTGGCCCCCGTGGGCGGCATGTGCGAGCAGGAGCGGAGCTGCAGCATCAACGAGGACATCGGGCTGGCCACGGCCTTCACCATCGCCCACGAGATCGGGCACACGTGAGCCGGCGGCCGGGCGGGCGGGCGGGCGCCCCCTCCCCGCGCCCTGCGAGCCACGGCCCTCTCCCCAGGTTCGGCATGAGTCACGACGGCGTGGGCAACAGCTGCGGGGCCCGCGGCCCGGACCCCGCCAAGCTCATGGCGGCCCACATCACCATGAGGACCAACCCGTTCGTGTGGTCGTCCTGCAGCCGTGACTACATCACCAGCTTCCTGGAGTGAGGACCCGGGCGTCCGCGGGGCTCCCCCCGGCGCGTGCGTGCGCGTGTGCACGTGTGTGTCTTCTCTCCCTGCAGCTCGGGCCTAGGGCTCTGCCTGAACAACCGGCCCCCCAGGCAGGACTTCGTGTACCCGACGGTGGCGCCCGGCCAGGCCTACGACGCAGATGAGCAGTGCCGCTTCCAGCACGGAGTCAAATCGCGCCAGTGTAAATACGGGGTAGAGAGAGCCTTCCTGCTTTCTTCCTGGGAGGGGAGGGCTGCCAGGGCCACGAGGGCACCCTCCAGGAAGGGCACAGCCGGGAGGGCGGGCACGGCGCGTGGGCAGGAGTGCCCCCGGCCAGCACCAGGAGTGCCTGCGCTGGGGAGGCTGAGAAAGGAGGACCACAGGTTGGCCAGCCTTCAACGTAGTGAGGCCCCGTTCAAAGTTTAAAAAAAGTAAGCCCGGCGTGATGGCGCACGCCTGTCATCCCAGCATTCGGGAGGCCGAGACAGGAGGATGGCGGTTCGCGGCCAGCCTCAGCTACTTAGTGAGGCCCTCTGCAACTCAGTGAGAGACCCTGTTTCAAAATAAAGAATAAAAAGCCGGGCGTGGTGGCGCACACTTGTAATCCCCGCGCTTGGGAGGCTGAGACAGGAGGATCGCACGGGTTCGAAGCCAGCCTCAGCTACTTGGTGAGGCTCTCGGCAACTTAGTGAGACCCTGTTTCCAAATAAAATAAAAAAGGTCTGGGAGTATAGCCCGGAGGTAGAAAGCCTCTGGGTTCCACCCCCAGTACCACGAAAGAAAGAAAGAAAGAAAGAAAGAAAGAAAGAAAGAAAGAAAGAAAGGGCTGGGGGTGTGGCTTGGAGATCAAATGCCCCTGGGTTCCATCTCCGGTACCACAAAAAACAAATAAATAAATAATAGAATAGGACCAGGGTTCTAACTCGAGGCAGATGCCCCTGGTGTAATCCCCGGCACCGCACAAAAAGGGATTGTGTCACTCTGGCCCCCAGAGCCCTGGTGGAAAGGGCTGGCGCTGGCCGCGTTGCACTGAGCGATCCAGGCCGCCCGCAGTGCATCCTAAGTCCGAGCACCACTGCCTGGGCGGTCTGTGCGGTTTTGTTTGCTCATTTTTGTTCTTTGCAGAACTGGAGATTGAACCCAGAGGGGTGGTACCGCTGAGCTACACCCCCATTCTATTTTAGTTTTTATTTTTGAGACAGGGCCTCACTACCTTGCTGAGGCTGACCTTGAACCTGCAATCCTCCTGTCTCGGCCTCCCAAGTCCTGGGATGACATGCATGCCCCACACTCAGCTTACCAGGGCAGTTTTGTTTTTGTTTTTGCGGGTCTGGGGCTGGAACCCAGGGGCATTCGACCTCTGAGCTAACACCCCCAGCCCAATTTTTTGTGTGTGTATGTGGTACTGGGGTTCCTGAAAGCCCTTCTACCTCCGGGCTACACTCCCAGACCTATTTTTATTTTTGGAAACAGGGTCTCCTAAAGCCAGCACGCGCAGCTGGCTTCGAACCTGCGCCATCCTCCTGTCTCCGCCTCCCAAGCGCAGGGATTACAAGCGTGCGCCACCACGCCCGGCCCAGCCCAATTTTTTTATTCTTTATTTTGAAACCGGGTCTCACTGAGTTGCGGAGGGCCTAACTAAGTAGCTGAGGCTGTCCGCGAACCACGATCCTCCGGTCTCAGCCTCCCAAATGCTGGGATGACAACTGTGCGCCCCCACACGCGGCTCGGGGCAGTTTTTAACTAAACATTTCAGGCCTGATAAAAAGTTACCCTGGAGACGGCCATCTACTTGACTTGGCAAAGAAGCAGGACTTTTCAGGGCCGCCCTCCACCCTGACCTCCGTACACTGACGGTTCCCAAGGGTTCCTGGACCCACCCCTGGCCGGCCCGCTCCGAGCTTCCTAACTGCTCCCCACTCTTTCTTGAGGTTCAAAACACTCACCATTAATCTGTATGCATCTCAAAGGGGCAGAGGTGGCGGACACCTGGTATCCCAGAACTAGGGAGGCAGAAACAGGAGGATCGCAGGTTCCAGGCCAGCCTCAGCAACTCAGAGAGCCCCTTGGCAACTTAGCAAGACCCTGTTTCAAAGTTGTTGTTTATTTTTTTAAGACCTGAGGGTATAATTTGGAGGTAGAATGTCCCAGAATTCAATCCCTAGTACAAAAAAAAAAAAAAAAAACACCCAAGAACTGAGTGACGTTTCAGGATTACGCTTGCAATCCCAGCATTCAGGAGGCAGAGACAGGAGGATCGCAGTTGGCAGACAGCCTCAGCTACTTAGTGAGGCCCTTTGCAACTCAGTGAGACCCTGTTTCAAATAGAAATAAAAAATAGGGCTGCAGTGTAGCTTGGAGGTAGAATGCCCCTGGGTTCCACCCCAGTACCGTAAATAAAAGAAAAAAAGAAAAGCCCGGAGTCCTTTGCAGGACAAGAAGGTGATCCCGGAGCTCAGAGCATGGCATTGTCCCTTCCCACCAACCTAGCTGACACCAGCCTTGAAGGCATTCTGAGCTACCCCTGCAGGTCTGCTGGGTCCTGGGCACCCTGATGAGGAGGGCTGAGGCCTAGCCAGCGGTGGGGACATCTTACCGTCTCACTGACGCCCTTGACAATCCCAGTATCCCCAAGTTCCAGACACAATCTGTACCTAGGGAGGGCCAGTCACCCCAGGCCACGGTTCTTTTTTTATTTTTATATTTATTTATTTATTTATTTATTTAGTGGTACTGGGAATAGAACCCAGGGGCATTCTATCTCCGAGCTACACCCCAGCCCTGTTTTTTGTTCTTTATTTGAAACAGGGTCTCACTGAGTTGCGGAGGGCCTCACTAAGTATCTGAGGCTCTCCTCGAACCGTGACCCTCCTGTCTCAGCTTCCCGAATCCTGGGGTTACAAGCGTGCGCCACCACGCCCGGCTTCAGAGGTATCTTCTTAGAGGGAGCAAAAAGACTGGGGTCCTCTGGGGAGGTTCGAGGACAACCCTCATCTCTCAGGCCTGAACCTAAAAGTGTGACTTCTTACAGCCTTCTTTAGTCCGATCCCAGCTCTTCAAAGCTGGGAAGAATTCAGGTCAAATAGAGGACTGCCCGGGAAGGGGGAGCAGATGTGGGGGCGGAGGGGGTGGGCCACTGTGAACCCGAGGCCGCTTCTAGCAGGATGATAATTACACAGGCTGAAAGTCAGACTGACTCCCCGCCGCTAGCCCGGGGCCAGCGGAGTCCAGACAGGAAGAAAGTGTTTAGTGCTCCCTGGGGAGGCCGCGGCCCCGCCCGCCCAGCCCAGCCCGGGGCTGTGTGCGCTGGAAACACCCCCACCTCCGGCTGAAAGCTCTGGGGTCCCCAGGGCAAATGGGGCCCAAGAGAACCGCCCCCGAAGAAGCTGGGCCGGCTGGACTGGGCCCCAGCCCCACCTCCCAGGACCCCACCCTCACCTCCCAGGACCCCACCCTTCCCGGGCTCCTCCCCTCCCAAGGAGGAGGCCCAACCCTCCGCAGGCTTCTCCAGACGCTCCGGGAAACTCAGGAGGCGCGGGGCCCTGAGCTAGGTGCAGTCCTCGAAGGCGGACCCTGCCCCCGGCGGCTCAGACGCCAGGCCGCCCCTGGCCGCAGTGCGAGCCGCAGCCAGGGACCGCGGTTTTGTTTAGAGACAAAACGGCCACAGCAATGTCCCCGTTTACGGCAGACATGTGTGTTCCTTGAGCACAAGGAATGGCAGAGGAGACTCCCAAGACAGGCCCCAGGGGGTGTCAGGGGAGCGCTGGGCCGGCTCCCCGCCTGCAGAGACAGGCAGGGAGAGGGCGCGCTGACGGCGCCCCGGCCCGCAGGAGGTCTGCAGCGAGCTGTGGTGTCTCAGCAAGAGCAACCGGTGCATCACCAACAGCATCCCGGCCGCCGACGGCACCGTGTGCCAGACGCACACCATCGACAGCGGGGTGAGCGCCGCCCGCGCGGCTGCCTGCGTAGCCCCGCCCCGCCCTCCAGGCCCCGCCCCCACGGCGGCCGGGACCCGCGCCACGCCCACCCAGGCCACGCCCCCACGGCGGCCGGGGCTCAGGCCACGCCCCCACGGCACCCCGGGCTCGGGCCACGCCCCCACGGCATCCCGGGCTCAGGCCACGCCCCCACGGCATCCCGGGCTCAGGCCACGCCCCCACGGCATCCTGGGCCCAGGCCACGCCCCCACTGCAGTCCGGGTTCATGCCACGCCCATCCAGGCCACGCCCCCACGGCATCCCGGGCTCGGGTCACGCCCCTCCAGGCGCTGGTCACGCCCACTGATTGCGTGTCCCGCCTAAGACCACGCCCCCGGTCTAAAGGCCACGCCCCCTGAGTGCCGCCTGCTTGGCTTCGCCTCCTCTGGGTGCCCCTACGCCCTGGCCACGCGTCTGGCCAAAGCCCGGGGTCCCGTCCCTATCCATCCCCTTCCGCCCATCCCAGGGGGGCTGAGAGGTGCTCCTGGGGGGTCGGGAGCACCTGCGAGGCCAGGCTCCGACCCCCATCTCTTCCCCGTGTCCCGCCCAGTGGTGCTACAAGCGGGTGTGTGTCCCTTTCGGGTCGCGGCCGGAGGGCGTGGACGGGGCCTGGGGCCCGTGGAGCCCGTGGGGCGACTGCAGCAGGACGTGCGGCGGCGGCGTGTCCTCGTCCAGCCGGCACTGCGACAGCCCCAGGTCAGCCTGCGGGACGAAAGCGAGCGGCCAGCCGCCCCGCCCCGGCCCTGCATCTCTCCCGTCCCCCTCCAGGCCTACCATCGGAGGCAAGTACTGTCTAGGCCAGAGACGGCGGCACCGGTCCTGCAACACCGAGGTGACCCCCTGAGCCCCCAGGGCCCAGCCCCACCTGGGCTCCCGCCCCCACACCCGAGGTCCACCCTTTGGGGGAGAGTTATCAAAGGGCACAAGGCCTGCCCTCCTCCGGCCCCGCAGCCCCTCCCTAGCCCAGGGCCACCTGCCCAGGGCCTGCTCCCCCAGACCTGGTTCCTTCCCCGCTCCCCTCCCTCCAGCCTTCTCCCTCCCAGTACAGGCATCTCCCCAGCCCCCTAAAACCCCTGCTTTGCCCTCAGGCCCCTCCAAGGCCAGCCCAGTGTCCCCCACCCCCCGGCCTAGCTGCCCCCAAGAACGCAGCCCTGCCCTCTGCCCTCGTACAGCCCGGCTGAGCTGCCAGCCAAACACCGATGGTGTCTTCCGCCTGCGCCTTGGTCTGACCAGGGACCTCAACGCCGTCTTTCTGGGCCCCAACCGCGACTCCTGGGGCTTCTGAGCTGCCCCTGCCTTAAATACTGGGGTTCCCTATGGTGGGGTGGTGTCTGGAGCGTAGGTGTGCACTCGGGTACGCCAGAGGCCTACTGCAAAAGGGACGTTCACAGGGCAGGAAGAGCTTTGGGGTGAGGAGCGGCCTTCCCGGCCCCCACCTGGGGAGGTCAGCGCATCAAGGAACCCACAAAGAAGAACTCAGGCCCGGCCCCCAAACCGCACCCCATTCTAGGCCTCCTCTCTTGGGAAGGGCCTCCTGGGAGCCGGCTCGGTGGTACACGTCATCCCAGTGACCCTGGGGGCTGGACCAGCAGGATTGCAAGTTGGAGGCTAGCCTGGTCCACTTAGACCCTGTCTCCCGCCCGGTGCAGGCTTGTAAGCCCAGCACTCGGGAGGCCGAGACAGGAGGATCCCAGGCTTGAGAGCAGCCTCAGCTACTTAGTGAGGCCCTCCGCAGCTTAGTGAGACCTCCACAATTTAATGAGACCTTGTTCCAAAATAAAGAATAGAAAGTAGGGCTGGGGGTGGAGCTCAGAGGTGGAACGCCCCTGGGTTCCATCCTCAGTACCACAAAACTAAGTTAACTAATTAGTTACGTAAACGAATAACTATAAAGGGCTGGGAGTGCATCTCAGTTGGTAGAGCTCCCCTGAATTCAATCCCGTTTTACACACACACACACACACACACACACACACACACACACACAATAATACACAAATATTTTTAAGATCCTGAGCCAGGCATGGCAGCACATACTTGGGAAGCTGAGACGGGAGGATCGCAGGTTTGAGGCCAGAGCATGGTAATTTAGCAACGCTCTGTTTCAAAATAAAATATTAACAAAGAGCTGGGCTGTAACTCAGAAGAGGAACACCAGCCCGGCGTGCTGTTGCGCGCTGGCAGTCCCCATGCTTGGGAGGCTGAGACAGGAAGAGCGCGGGTTCTTAGCCAGCAACTCAGTGAGGCCCTGCGCAACCTGGGGAGACTCTGTTTCCAATTAAAAACTAAAATAGGGCAGGGGGTGTAGCTCAGAGGTAGGATGCCCCTGGGTTCCATCCCCTGTACAAAAATATCAATCTCCAGTACCACGATAATAATAATAAAGGCCCCCTGGTCTGAAGCAAGAGGCAGGCCCCACCCTGCTCACCCTAACGAGCCACGAGCCCCAGCCTAGACGCTGCACCTGGACCATCACGGCCTCCTTCCTGGCCTCCCTGCCTCCAGCCTCCCCTCCCACCCCATGGCACTCAGAGTTTCTTTGCCCTGACGTCCTCCCCTCAGGACTGTCCCCCCGGCTCCCAGGACTTCAGGGAGATGCAGTGTTCTGAATTCAACAGCGTCCCCTTCCGTGGAAAGTTCTACACTTGGAAAACGTACCGGGGAGGTGAGCAGGGGTGGGGGCCTGGGGCGGCGGAGGGAGCATACGGCAGCAGGTGGGATTCACAGCGCCCCGGAGCCCCGAGCCCCAACTTGTCTAAAGAACCGGAGCGCTAAGCCGTGTGCGCGTGGTGGCCGGCGCTTGTAAGCCCAGCATTCGGGAGGCTGAGACGGGAGGATCGCGGTTCGCGGACAGCCTCGGCTACTTAGTGAGGCCCTCTGCAACTCAGAGAGACCCTGTTTCAAAATATAGAATAAAAAACAGGGCAGGGGGTGTAGCTGGGAGGTAAAATGCCCCTGGGTTCCATCCCCAGGACTGCAAAAAAGAAAAAATAAAGGGCAGGGGTGTCGCCGGAAGGTAAATAATGCCCCTGGGCTCAGTGCCCGCTGAGGAGGGCAGGGAGCTGGCGCAGCACCGCGTCCCCCTGGCCGGCCCTCCTGGGCGTGGGTCGGGTCTGACTGGGCCGGGCCGCAGGGGGCGTGAAGGCCTGCTCGCTCACCTGCCTGGCCGAAGGCTTCAACTTCTACACGGAGCGGGCGGCGGCCGTGGTGGACGGGACGCCCTGCCGCCCCGACTCGGTGGACATCTGCGTCAGCGGCGAGTGCAAGGTGGGGGTCTCCCGGGGAGGGGGCAGGGGATGCGGCTGGGCCCGCTAAGCCGCGCCCTCTGCACGCAGCACGTGGGCTGCGACCGCGTCCTGGGCTCCGACCTGCGGGAGGACAAGTGTCGCGTCTGCGGGGGCGACGGCAGTGCCTGCGAGACCATCGAGGGGGCGTTCACCCCTGCAGCCCCCGGGACAGGTGAGCCGCTCCCGGCCGAGCCTGGTGGCTGGGGACCCGTCGCCGAGACTCGCTAGCCAAGACCAGCAAGACTCCGGGGGGGCCCTTGGACTCCAGGGGCCTGTGGCTTCTGAGTTAGGGTTAGGGTTCAGGCTTGGGGCTCGGGGAGCCCCCCCAAATCCTGCAAGCACAGAAATGCCCACGCTCAGGGTCAAGAAGGGCCCGGCCGCTGGCTTGGGCTATGCGGCTTGGAGCTTGGAGCTCGGGTGCCGTAAGGGACAGGAGCCTCTCACCTCCCGCTTCAGGCTGGGACCGTTTTCCATTCAGAAGGCTGCCTTGTGACCCCAGTACTTGGGAGGCTGAGACAGGAGGACCGTAGGTTCGGAGCCAGCCTCACAACTTGGTGAGGCCCGCAGCAGCAACTTAGTGAGGTCCTCAGCAACTGCATGAGACCCTGTTTATCAAAAATAAGAACTCAAGAGGGTTGGGCTATCGCTCAGGGGTAGAATGCCCCGGGTTCCATCTCCAGTTCCCCAAAAGGAAAGAGTCATCTGAGTCAGGCGCGGAGGCCCGGCCTGGAGTCCTACTACTTGGGAGGCCGAGGCTAGAAGCCTGGAGGTTTCAAGGCCGGGTGGGGTCCCAGGCAGATAAGCCAGGACTTTTTGTGGGGTACAGGTGGATTAAGGAAGAGGGGCCACAGAGGTCCAGAGGGTCGGGAGTGGAGTCTGCTGCAGACCCAACCCTGACCACTGAGTCCGCGTCACCCCTGGGCGGAGAGCAGCCCAGCCTTGCTGCACGGCAGGAGTTGCCAGAGCCGGACGAGACCGTTGTGGTAGAGAGGCAGGAGGCCGCGAGTTCAAATCCCACCCCAGGAGGCCGCGAGTTCAAATCCCACCCCAGGAGGGTGCGGTTCAGCGCCAGGGTGTTTGCCTGGCATGCAGGAGGCCCTAGGTTTCATCCCCCAGGACTGCCAAAAGAAAAAAAAGCCATGGTGGTGCACACCTATAATCCTGGTACTAGGGAGGCTGAGAAAGGAGGATCGCAGGTTTAAAGCCTCGACAGCGTAACAAGACTCTCAGCAACTTAGCAAAATCCTTTTTCAAGCCGGGCGCGGTGGCGCGCTCGTCATCCCAGCATCCGGGAGGCTGAGACCGGGGGATCGCGGTTCGCGGCCAGCCTCGGCTACTTAGTGAGGCCCTCTGCAACGCAGTGAGACCCGGTTTCAAAATAAAGAATAAAAAATAAGGCAGGAGGTGTAGCTCAGAGGTCAAATGCCCCTGGGTTCCACCCCCAGACCCGCAAAAAAAAAAAAAAATCCTTTTTCAACTTATTTATTTATTGCAGGTTTGGGGGTGGAACCCAGGGACATTCGACCTCTGAGCTATACCCCCAGACTTATTTTTTCTTCTTGATTTTGAAAAAGGGTCTGACTGAGTTGTAAAGGGCCTCACCAAGTAACTGAGGCTGTCCATGAACCACGATCCTCCTGTCTCAACCTCCTGAATGCTGGGATTACAAGCGTGTGCCACCATGCCCGGCTTCCATTTCAAATTTAAAACTAAAACGCGGCTGTAGGCACAGCTCAGAGGTAGAATTTCCCTGGGTCTGACCTCCAGTGCCAAGTTAAAAACAAAACAAAATCTCTCGGCCCCGCCACTCCCTCGCTGCAAAGGCCTGTGTCTCGGGGTGCCCTGCTAATCTGAGCGAGACATCTTGGGGTGCCCTGCTAATCTGAGCGAGACGGGCGTGCGCTTCTGGGGAGGCCACGGGCGTGAGGGGCTGGCCCGCGGTGACCTCGCGCTCCCCCAGGCTACGAGGACGTCGTCTGGATCCCCAAGGGCTCCGTCCACATTTTCATCCACGACCTGAACCTGACCCTCAGTCACCTGGGTACGCAGAGGCGGGGGGCTGCGGAGGGGCCAGCCTGAGCGCAGCGCCCTGAGCCCGGTGCCCTCCTCTAGCCCTGAAGGGGGACCAGGAGTCCCTGCTGCTGGAGGGGCTGCCCGGGACGCCCCAGCCTCACCGCCTGCCCCTGGCCGGGACCACCTTTCACCTGCAGCAGGGGCCGGACCACGCCCAAAGTCTAGAAGCCCTGGGACCCATTAACACATCTCTTGTCGTCATGGTAACGGTGGGGCTGGGGAGGACCGTGGCCTCCTGAGGGATGGAGACTCGTGAGAACCCTCACTCCCCTGCCTCCCCCCATCCCCAGGTGCTGTCCCGGACGGAGCTGCCGGCCCTGCGTTACCGCTTCAACGCACCCATCTCCCGCGACACGCTGCCCCCCTTCTTCTGGCACTACGCGCCCTGGACCAAGTGCTCCGCCCAGTGTGCTGGAGGTGAGGCCGCGGGAGCACCGGGCGCCCGGCACCCGCCGGAGGCTGTGGCTGAGCCGGCCTCTCCCTCCACCAGGCAGCCAGGTGCAGCTGGTTGAGTGCCGCAACCCGCTGGACAGCTCGGCTGTGGCCCCCCACCACTGCAGCGCCCACAGCAAGCTGCCCCGGAGGCAGCGCGCCTGCAACACGGAGCCCTGCCCGCCAGAGTGAGTGGCCGGCGGCCTTGGGAAGCGGGCTGTGGGGGGGGGTCTGGTTCCCCTTGGAGGGGTGCACCCTGCCCCCACCTGGGCGTAGAGCTTGCTAGTGCCTATGCTGAGGCACGCCTGCAAGCCCGGGACCTGGGAGGCCAAGACAGGAGGATCACAGGTTCAAAGCTAGCCTCAGCAGCTTAGCGAGGCCCTCGGCCACCCAGTGAGGCCCTGTTTCCAACGAAAAATAAATAAAAAGGGCTGCGGGTGTGGCTTAGTGGTGGAACGCTCCTGGGTTCGATCCCCAGTACTACCCCAAAAATAATGTGCCCGCGGAGCCTCGACGGGAGGGGAGGCCGGCCGGGGGGCGCAGCCGCAGCCTCAGAGCCCCCTCCCCGCAGCTGGGCGGTGGGGAACTGGTCCCGCTGCAGCCGGAGCTGCGACGCGGGCGTGCGCAGCCGCTCGGTGGTGTGCCGGCGCCGCGTGTCCGCCGCCGAGGAGAGGGCGCTGGACGACGCCGCCTGCCCGCAGCCGCGGCCCGCCGTGCTGGAGGCCTGCCTGGGGCCCGCCTGCCCCCCGGAGTGGGCGGCGCTGGACTGGTCCGAGGTCAGTCTCCGCGCGCCCGGGGGGGGCCGGGGGGCGGCCGCGCGCTGAGCCCGGCCCTCCGCAGTGCTCGCCCGCCTGCGGGCCCGGCCTGCGCCGCCGCCTGGTGCTCTGCCGCAGCGCTGACCAGCGCGCCACCCTGCCCGCCGCGCTCTGCCCGCCCGCCGCCCGGCCGCCCGACACCGTGCGCTGCAGCCTGCGCCGCTGCCCCCCGGCCCGCTGGGTGGCCGGCGACTGGAGCGAGGTGCGCGGGGGGGGGGGGGGCGGGGGGGGGGGGCGGGGGGGGCTGGGGGACAAGGGGGCAGGGGGCAGGGGGAAAGGGGACAAGGGGGCAGGGGGAAAGGGGACAAGGGGGCAGGGGGAAAGGGGACAAGGGGGCAGGGGAAAAGGGGACAAGGGGGCAGGGGGCAGGGGGAAAGGGGACAAGGGGGCAGGGGGAAAGGGGACAAGGGGGCAGGGGGAAAGGGGACAAGGGGGCAGGGGGCAGGGGACAAGGGGGCAGGGGAACTGGGGGACAAGGGGGCAGGGGGCAGGGGACAGGAGGACAAGGGGGCAGGGGAAAGGGGGAAAGGGGACAAGGGTGCAGGGGGCAGGGGACAAGGGGGCAGGGGGAAAGGGGACAAGGGGGCAGGGGAAAAGGGGAAAAGGGGGCAGGGGAACTGGGGGACAAGGAGGCAGGGGAAAGGGGACAGGAGGACAAGGAGGCAGGGGAACTGGGGGACAAGGGTGCAGGGGCCGAGGGGGGCCTGGGCCGGGCCGGGGGCCCAGGCTCAGCGCCTCTCCCGCAGTGCTCCGCCCAGTGCGGCCCCGGCCAGCAGCAGCGCGCCGTGCACTGCAGCAGCCACACCGGACAGCCGTCGAGGGACTGCGCCGAGGCCCTGCGGCCGCCCAGCACGCGGCCCTGCGAGGTCAAGTGCGACGCTGTGCCGCCCGACGACGGCCCCGAAGGTACTGCCCCGCCGCACCCGGACGCCCAGCCCGGACCCAGCCCCGGACACAAAACCCAACACCCAGCCCCGGACACCCAGCCCAACACCCAGCCCTGAACATTCATCCCCGACGCCCAGCCCGGACACCCAGCCCGGACGCCCAGCCCCGGACACAAAACCCAACGCCCAGCCCCGGACACCCAGCCCCGAACATTCATCCCGGACGCCCAGCCCCGAATATTCATCCCCAACACCCAGCCGGGACGCCCAGTCCCGACGCCCAGCCCCAGACACCCAGCCCCGACGCCCAGCCCCGGACACCCAGCCCCGGACACCCAGCCCCAGACACCCAGCCCGAACGACCAGCTGTGACACCCAGCCCCGGACACCCAGCCCAACACCCAGCCCCGAACATTCTTCCCAACACCCAGCCGGGATGCCCAGCCCCGACACCCAGCCTCAGACACCCAGCTCCGACACCCAGCCCCGGACACAAAGCCTCAGACACTCAGCCCCAGATGCCCAGCCCGACGCCCAGCCCGGACACTCAGCCCCAAAAGCCCAGCTCTGACACCAAGCATTCTCCCAACTGCCTCCTCTTCCTCCCCCTTTTCTCTTCTTCCTCTTCCCTTTTCTTCCTCCTCCTCCTCCTCCTCCTCCCGTACTGGGGTTGAAACCAGGGGCCTTCTGCTTCTCAGCTACATCCTCAGCCCTATTTTATTTATTTATTTATTTATTTATTTATTTATTTATTTATTTACTGCATTACTAGGGATGGAACCCTCAGGGGCATTTTACCTCTGAGCTACACCCCCAGCCCTATTTTTAGCTCTGTATTTTGAACAGGGCTTGCTAAGTTGCAGAGGCCCTCACTAAGAACCTGAGACTGCTGGCAAACCCACGGTCCCCCTGTCTCGGCCTCCCAAGTACTGCCTATCTTTATTGTATTTATTTATTTTGCAGTCCAGGAGGTTGAACCCGGGGGCATTCCACCTCTGAGCTACACCCTCAGCCTTATTTTTAATTCTTTAATTTGAAACACTGAGTTCTGGAGGACCTAAGTAGCCGAGGCTGTCCGTGAGCCATGATCCTCCGGTCTCAGCCTCCCAAGCCCTGGGATGACAAGCGTGCGCCGCCACGCCTGGCTACACCCCCTTTTTCATTTTTTTATTATTTATTTATTTATTTGGTGGTACTGGGGGTGGAACCCAGAGGCTTTCTACCTCCAGGCTATACTCCCAGACCCATTTTTACATTTGATTTGGAAACAGGGTCTCACTAAGTTGCTGAGAGCCTCACTACTTAAGTAGCTGAGGCTGGCTTCGAACCTGCGCGATCCTCCTGTCTCAGCCTCCCAAGCGCTGGGATTACAAGTGTGCGCCACCACGCACACTTTTTTTTATTTTATTCCCGGCCATTTTTTTTATTTTAGAGTCTCGCCAAGTGGCTGAGGCTTAAGCCTTCCATCCTCCGGTTTCAGCCTCCAAGTACACCCCCACGCCCAGCTCCCTGCACACTTTAAGTCCTCAAAACGCCTCGTGACATAAGGCCCCTTTGCGGGTGGGGGAGACGCGGGGCCAAGCCCGCAGCCAGGAGCCCCGCGCGGGCGGCGGACGCGGCCCGGCGAGGGGGGGCGCTGAGCCCTGGTTTCCGTCCTCTCGCGACCCCCAGAGTGCAAGGATGTGAACAAGGTCGCCTACTGCCCCCTGGTGCTCAAATTCCAGTTCTGCAGCCGAGCCTACTTCCGCCAGATGTGCTGCAAAACCTGCCACGGCCGCTAGGGGGCGCCGGCCGGACCCGCGGAGGGCGGGGCTGCGAGTTATTTATTGGGAAGCCCCGCGGGGCTCCGGGCTCCGCGGCCACCCCGAGGGGACGTCCGTCTGCTGTCCAGGGGCCGGGCAGCGCCCCTGCGCCCCGGGGCCCACCCCCAGGCCACCCCCGGTGCTACGAGCCCGGCCCCGCAGGAAGCCCTCCATCAATAAAGAGCGGTCCCTGTCCACCGCGCGTGCGCAGGCGTGTGTCCTTCCCCCGGCGGCCTCCAGGAGGGCGGGCGGGGCGGCGGGGCGCGGCCCCGGGGGGCGTGGGGCCTCCATTTCCCCCCAAGATGAAGGTGTGGGGCCCTGGTGAGCCAGGCCTGGCCGGGAGGGTACAAGCAGAAATGGGGAAACTGAGTCATCCCGCAGTGGTAAAGCTGCGGGGGGCTTTATGTGTGGCACTGGGATTGAGCCCAGGGCCATTCTACCTCTGAGCCGTGCCCCCGGCCCTATTTTATGCTTTTATTTGGAAACAGGGGCGCGCTAAGTTGCTAAGGGCATTGCTGGGCTGTGCAGGCTGGCGTCTGGTCTGCGATCCTCCCAAGCACTGGGACGACAGCTGTAGGCCACCACGCACGCCTTTATTGTTTTATTTTTTTATTATTTTTTATTGATGCATGTAGTAATACATCTTTTTTTGTATGGTACTCGGGATGGAAACCCAGAGGCATTCGACCTCTGAGCTCTTTATTTTTGAAACAGGGTCTCACCTAGTTGCAGAGGGCCTCACTAAGTAGCTGAGGCTGTCCGCGAACCGCGATCCTCCGGTCTCAGACTCCCCAGTCCTGGGATGACAAGCGTGCGCCCCATGCCCGGCTCCCCAGCCCTATTTTTTATTCGTTTGTTTGTTCGTTTGTTTGTCGTGGTACTAGGGTTCCTGGAAACCCTTCTACCTCCAGGCTACACTCCCAGACCCATTTTTATATTTTTATTTGGAAACAAGGTCTCTTAAGCCAGAGAGGCTGGCTTTGAACCTCCACCTCCCAAGCGCGGGGATTACAAGCGTGCGCCACCACGCCCGGCCTATTTTTTATTCTTTATGTTGAAACCGGGTCTCACTGAGTTGCAAAGGGCCTCACTAAGTAGCTGAGGCTGTCCGCGAACCGCGATTCTCCTGTCTCAGCCTCCCAAGTACTGGGATTACAGGCGTGCGCCACCATGCCCAGCTTGTAGTCATACACCTTACAGGAGTCCAAGATGGTGGAGGCATACGTGTGCACACACGTCACCCAATATTCTTTTGTTTTGAAGCAGGGCCTCGCGGAGTTGCTGAGGCTGGTCTCCAACCTGCAATCCTCCTGCCTCAGCCTCCCAAGTCCTGAGATGACGGGCGTGCACTACCACGCCCAGCTAAGGCAATCTTTACCCTTCAGGCCCACGGGGAAGAAGCTTGGTCCCCGCCCCACCCTCACACCCAGCTTCCCTCCCCAGCCTCGCCCCTCCCGGCAGAGGAAGTGAGAGAGGCCGGGGTAAGAGGAACTAGGGCCGGAGTCCTGGAGGAGCTGGAGTAGGGTCATGCCCAAACCGCCCCCCAGAGCCCCCTGAGCCCGCACCCCTGTCGCCAGCCCACACAGGTGTCCCTGCCGCAGGAGCCCCGCCACCCACCGTCACCATGGTAAGTCCTCAAGGGTGGGGCCAGGTGGAGCGACCCTGAGACCAGCGTCAGAAAGTCGTGCAGTGGAGAAGAGAGCCCCTCGGTCCCTCACCGGAGGCCACAGCTGTCGGAGGGGGCCGGCGCGGCTGTGGGAGCCACGGGTGGGCTTTGGCTGGAGGACGGGCCGCTGCCCCCAGGAAAGCCCACGGGGCGGGACATCCTCAGATCCTCTCCCAGCTCAGATGCTTAGCACGGCGAGCCTGCGGGCCAGGAGGTGGACCTGCCTTCCGGGGGTGGGTGGCGGCGTTTGGTGGGGGCTGGGGCTGCGGCGCGGGGGCCGCCTGAGCCCACGGGTGGGGACCGTCTCGCGGCGTGGGGGCCAGTGTGGCGGGCACGCGAGGACGGGGTGGCGTCGGAGATTCCCACGGCCCCCTGCCTGGCTGCGTGTGCGGTTGGGGATGTTGGGCTCCTGGGTCCAGCCCCAGCAGCCCAGCCAGGGCTCACACGCGCATGCACACACACGCATGCACACACCCGGCCACTTCAGCTTTCTATTATTGTCACCCTGCCGACGGGGACGGTGTGCGCTGGGCAGGCTCGGTTCTGGGCCGCGCAGGTTGAGACCCCAGCTAACTGGGCGGAGCCGCCCCAGGCATCTCAGGGCATCCGCGTAAGATCCTGGCTTGGAGCGAATCGTCCCGCATCCTGGAAAGTTCTGGAGCTCAGATGGGCTGGCCGTGATCAGAGGGACAAGTTCTGGAGCTCAGATGGGCTGGCCGTGATCAGAGGGACGCAGGAAGCTACTTCACAGGGCCCTCCTCCCCGCCAGGAGGCCCACCGGGAGCAGAGGAGCCTGGGCCGCCCGGGAGGCCCGGCCGGGACGGTGCAGGAGCTCTCTCCTGGTTGGTACTCTGGAAGAGTCACCTGGGCGGCCCTGTGGCGTCTCTGGTGTGCCCGTCGAGGGTGTCACGGCTGCTGGTTCTCAGCCGGCCGTGGTGGCACACACCTGTCATCCCAGGACTCGGGAGGCCGAGACCGGAGGACCCGGGGTTGGAGGCCAGTCTTGGCAGTTTAGACCCTCAGAAACTTAGCAAGACCCTTTTTCAATTAAAAAAGTGGAGGAGAGGGTGTAGCTTGGAGGTAGAATGCCTTTGAGTTCAATCCCTAATACTATTAAAAATTTCAAATTGAGCCGGGCGTGGTGGTGCACACTTGTAATCCCAGCCTTTGGGAGGCAGAGACAGGAGGATGCTGGTTCGCGGACAGCCTCAGCTACTTAGTGAGGCCCTCTGCAACTCAGTGAGACCCTGTTTCAAAATAAAGAATAAAAAATAGGGCAGGGGGTGTAGCTCGGAGGTAGAATGCCCCTGGGTTCCATCCCCAGTACCACAAAAAAATAAAAATAAAAAATAATTAAAATCGGGCTGGGGGTGTACCTCAGAGGTAGAATATTCCTGGGTTCAATCCCCAGTAACACACACACACACACACACACACACACACACACACACAAAGGAACGGTGGTGGCGCACGCTTGTAATCCCCGCGCTTGGGAGGCGGAGACAGGAGGATCGTGCAGGTTTGAAGCCAGCCGCGCTGGCTTAAGAGACCCTGTTTCCAAATAAATAAAAAATATAAAATAGGTCTGGGAGTGTAGCCCGGAGGTAGAAGGGCTTCCAGGAACCCCAGTACCACCAAAAAAAAAAAAAAGAGCGGTGGTTCTTGTGGGCGGTGGTGACTGTCTTTGATGACCGCCGTCTTTTGCTGGTCATGAGTGGTGGGTCTTTTTTTTTTTTTGGTACTGGGGATTGAACCCAAGGGCATTTTACCTCCAAGCTACACCCCTAGATGTGTGAGTGTGTGTGAGTGTGTGTGTGTGTGTGTGTGTGTGTGTGTGTGTGTGTTGCTGGAGATTGAACCCAGGGGCATTCAGCCTTCAAGCTACACCCCAGACTTTTCTTTCTTTTTATTAATTTGTTAATTTTTTATTGTTTGCAATACTGGGGGCGGAACCCAGGGGCGCTCCACCTCCCAGCTTCACCACCCAGCCCTTCTTTCTATTCTTTGTTTTGAAACAGGGCCTCACTCAGTGGCTGAGGCTGGCCGGGAACCTGGGGTCCTCCGGTCTCAGCCTCCCCAGCGTGGGGCGCCCGCCTGGTCGGGCGACTTACGGGGTGATGGCGTGGTGATGGCCGCGCTCCTCTCCGTCCGACGACGTTGGCTGCCTTCGGGCCATTCGCAGTTTCTGTTTGACTTTGTGGGTGAGGCGGGGCGGAGGTAGTGACTGGTTGGCAATGGCGGGAACATGAGGGTGAAGGCGGTTGTTTTAAAAGTACAGACAAGCCGGGCGTGGTGGCGCACGCCTGCAGTCCCAGCATTCGGGAGGCTGAGACAGGAGGATCACAGTTCGCGGACAGCCTCAGCTACTTAGTGAGGCCCTTTGCAACTCGGTGAGACCCTATTTCAAAATAAGAATAAAAAGTAGGGCTGGGGGTGTAGCTCGGAGGTCGAATGCCCCTGGGTCCCATCCCCAGTACCACAAAAATAAAAAAATAAAAATAAAAATAGTAATCCCAGTGTTTGGGAGGCTGAGACAGGGGGATCGTGGGTTCAAGCCAGCCTCAGCTACTTAGTGAGGCCCTCTGCAACATAGAACCTGTTTCAAAATAAAAAATTAAGAAATGGGCTGGGGGTGTAGCGTAGAGGTAGACTGCCCCTGGGTTCCATCCCCTGGACCACAAAAGAGCGGGCGAGCAGACCTGGCCCAGGGTGGTGTGCGGGCGAGACGCGGGTGGCCGGGGACCACCGCGCAGCCCAGCTGAGATCCCGGGACAGGGCAAAGTGGCAGGTGGCTGTCCCCGGCCGCTGAGGGCTGGGGGCTCAGCACCTATGCCGTGTGAACCCCCAGGGACCCCATTTTCCTAAGAAGAAACTGAGACCGCGAGAGGTCAGGTAAGGTGCCGCACAAAACAGGCAGGGACTCCAGCCGGCCCATCCCCACCCTCCGACCCAGAGAAACCAGAAGCCCAGGAGTGGCCAGGTCCTGTCTGCCCCCACCACCGCCCAGCGAGCCGCAGAGATCGGGAAGTGAGCGGGCCCGGGCGCCACCTCCACGCCAAGCAGCTTGCCTTTTTTATTTTATTTTATTTATTTATTTTTTGGTACTGGGGATGGAACCCAGGGGCATTCTACCGCTGAGCTACACCCCCAGCCCTGTTTTTTAGTTTTTATTTGGAAACAGGGTCTCACTGAGTTGCAGAGGGCCTCACTAAGTAGCTGAGGCTGGCCGTGAACCGCGATCCTCCGGTCTCAGCCTCCTGAATGCTGGGATGACAAGCGTGCGCCCCACGCCCCGCTCAACCTGCCCCTCTCTAGCGCCAGGAAGGCGCCGGCCCACCCCCGTGGGCTAGGAGCCCCTCTGAAGAGCCGAGGAAGACACGGCCTCCCCCGGGCCCCAGCCCCGCCGCCTTTCACAAGAGCCCCACAGATTGAGTCACCCTCTGCTTGCTTGCGGTCAGCTGCGACCACAAACCCTTCTTTGCACCCCCTCCCCCCGGGAGGGGCTTGCACACAGCTCTGGCTGGACCCATGGAGCCACGGGCGCAGGCGGGCCTGGGCCAGGCAGCCCCAGCCGCGGTACCTCGGCCATGCATTCACTGGGCCAGTGTGCGTTGAAGCGCCTCTATCCCCGGTTCTCCAGAAGGTCTTCCTGGAATCCACTTGATAACTTGGGGAAACTGAGGCTTGAAGTAGTGAAGGGGTCTCCCCAGAGTCGGGCAGGAGGTCAGTTATCAAGCCAGACCCTGAACCCAATTTATCATCAACTTATGTACCAAAATTCTTTTTTTTTTTTTTTTTTTTTTTTTGCTGTACTGGGGATGGAACCCAGGGACATGCTGCCTCTGACCTACGCCCCCATCCTCCTGTTTCAGCCTCCCGAATCTTGGGATTACAAGTGCGCGCCATCATGCCTGGCTCCCAGAATCCTTGTTTTTTTTTTTTTTTTTGAGGGGGGGGGTGCTTACTGGGAATTGAACCCAAGGATATCCTATCTCTGAGCTACACCCACAAGCCGTGTTTTATTTTATTTTTATTTGGAAACCAGGTTTCACTGCGTTGTGGAGGGCCTAAATTGCTGAGGCTGGCCTCGAACCAGCCTCCTCCTGCCACAGCCTCCCAAGCACCAGGCTGACAAGCAGGCCCCGCCGTACCATGCCAAGATTCTTGACTGTCCCACTCCGCGCTCTGGGACGAAGCCCCCTCTCCCTCCCTTGCAAACGGCCCCTTTCTGACTGGCTGGAGCCAGCAGAGTCTGGGGGCCTGGATCTGCAGCCAGTCAAGGGAGGGATGGGGGGCAGAGGCCGGGGCTGCAGGGAGGGGAGCGCGGGAAGAGGAACCAAGCTGCGGCCAGACGCCCTGGCCTCCGAGCCCTGACCGCAGCTAGAGGAAGTGACCGGGCCTCAGCTCGCCCGAGGGGCCCGGACACAGCCAGCCCCAGGCCACAACCCCGAGGGCCGGTGCTGTCCACCTGGCCCCTCCGCCCGGCCTCTGGGGCTGTAGTTTTCCCTTCTGCAAAAGGGATCCAGGAAGAATCCTGACCTCGGCTGTGTGGACAGGATGGCATGAAGTTAGTCACTTAACCAGCTTAGATGAGGCCGGGCGCGGGCGCACGCTTGCCATCCCAGCCCTCGGGAGGCTGAGACCGGAGGATCAGGGTTCGCAGACAGCCTCAGCTACTGAGTGAGGCCCTCTGCAACTCAGAGAGACCCGGTTTCAAAATAAAAAATAGGATGGGAGGTGGAGCTTGGAGGCAGAATACTCCTGGGTTCCATCCCCAGTGCCACTTAAAAAAAAAAAAGCTTAGATGAGCCAGGCGTGGTGACGCATGACTGTCTTCTCAGGACTTGACATGCTGAGACAGGAGGATTGCAGGTTTGAGGCCAGCCTCAGTAATTTAGCAAGATCCTCTTTCAAAATAAAAAGGGCTGGGGGTGTGGTATAGAGGTAGAACACCTCTTGGTTCAATCCCAGTGCTACACACACACACACACACACACACACACACACACACACACACACAAAATTATTCCAGGCCTGGTGGCCCACACTTGCAATCCCTGTAATTCTTTGGGAGGCTGAGACAGGAGGATCACAGGTTCAGGACAGTCTCAGCAAGTAGTGAGACTTAGGTCAATCTAGGAAGACTCTGTTTCCAAATAATAAATTTTAAAATTTAATAATAAATTAAATAAATAATTAATTAGATTAATTAAAATTAAATTAACTTTAAATTAATTTAATTAATTAATAATAAATTAAATTTAAAATTTAATAATGAATTAAATTAATTAAAATTAAATCAACTTTAATTTAATTAATTAATAATAAATTAAATTTTAATTTTAATAATAAATTTTAAATTAAAAACTTTTCCAAATAATAAATTTTAAAAACGTAGCTTGAAGGTAGAATGCCTCTGGGGTCAAGCCCCAGAACCACAAAAAAAAAAAAAAAACAACTAACTGGGCGTGGTGGCGCACACTTCTAATCCCTGCACTTGGGAGGCTGAGACAGGAGGATCGCGCAGGTTCAAAGCCAGCCTCATCTGGCTTAAGAGACCCTGCTTCCAAATAAAACATAAAATAGGTCTGGGAGTGTAGCCTGGAGGTAGAAGGCCCCTGAGTTCCATCCCCAGTACCATGCACACAGAGGGAAAAAAAAACTAGTAGAGCCCGGTAGGCTAAGTGTGTTATCCGTGTTGACCAACCAGACCACACTCCTCAGAGTCCTGGCCCCCGGCCCCTCAACCGGCCGTACCAGCCCCCATAAAACATCGCCTGACCATCAGCTCAGACACAGCAGACGGCAGCGCCTCTCCCTCAGCACATGCCCGGGGCTTCCCCATCTTGAAAAGAGGAAATGCCGGCTCCCTGACCCCAGGCTCCGGCCCATCCCTCTGGCCCTTTCCAGCCCTGACAGCATCTCAGCACCCACGTCCTCTGCGCCTCCCAGCCCCAACCCCCCATGTTGGTGATGGAACGCAGGGGCATTCTACCTCCGAGCTCCACCCCCAGCCCTACTATTTAGTCTTTATTTTGAAGCAGGGTCTCACTGAGTTGCAGAGGGCCTTGCTAAGTAGCTGAGGCTGGCTGCGAACGAAGCACAACCTTCCTGCCTCAGCCTCCCAAGTGCTGGGATGACGGGCCTGCACCGTCACACGCGGCTCCACACACCCTTCTTGATGGCAAACGCCTGCCTCACCGAGGTGTCTGCAGTCCAGCAGAGCCCGGGACACACCACCTCCCTGTCATCCCAAACACAGTTGCGGAGACTGAGCCCCGTGGTGCAGAGGAGAGCACAGTGCACTGGAAACTTCATCTCCAATAGAAAAGTGCTCGGAGCCGGGGTGGCGGCGCACGCTTGGGATCCCAGCACCTGGGAGGCTGAGACAGGAGGATCTTGTGCACAGAGAGGCCGGGGAGGCTGGCTGTGGGTCTGGGCAGAAAGGAGAGAGGGCCGGGAGGTGCCCAGCCAGCCTCCCGTCCCCTCGGTCCACAGCCCGCCGGCGCCCGGCCGGCCTGGCATCCCCGTCTACCCCCGTGTCCGCAGTGGGGCGGGCTGGCCGGGGCCTGAGTGCGGCCTGGCGCCCAGCCAGGCGCCCGAGAGAGCCGTGCCCCTCCTCCCCAGGGCAGCAAAGAGCGCTTCCACTGGCAAAGCCACAACGTGAAGCAGAGCGGCGTGGACGACATGGTGCTGCTGTCCCAGATCACGGAGGACGCCATCGTCAGCAACCTCCGCAAGCGCTTCATGGACGACTACATCTTCGCATCCCATCCGGGGCGGGGGCAGGGGACGAGGGTGGCTGAGCAGTGAGAGAGGGGACCCGAGCCGCGGGCCTGAGGCTCGGACAGAGGCGCGGCGACCGACGGACGAATGGGTGGAGGATGGATGGTGGATGGGAGGATGAGTGGGTGAATGGATGGATGGATGGATGGATGGATGGGTGGGTGGATGGATGGGTGGACAGACATGTATGGATGGGCGGATGGACAGATGGATGGGTGGATGGTGGGTGGATGGATGAATGGACAGACAGATGGATGGGTGGGTGGATGGATGGGTGGATGGACAGACAGATGGGTGGATGGATGAATGAACAGTTGGGTGGATGGACAGATGGACAGGTTGGTGGATGGATGGGTGGGTGGATGGACAGATGGGTGGATGGATGAATGGACGGTTGGGTGGATGGATGAATGGACGGTTGGGTGGATGGATGGGTGGACGAGTTGGTGGATGGGTGGATGGACAGACAGAGGGTGGATGGACAGATAGGTGGATGGATAAATGGGCGGTTGGGTGGGTGGATGGGTGGACAGGTTGGTGGATGGGTGAATGGACAGACAGCTGGGTGGATGGACAGATGGGTGGATGGATGAATGGACGGTTGAATGGGTGGATGGATGGATGGACAGTTGGGTGGATGGACGGGTGGACAGGTTGGTGAATGGATGGATGGACAGATGGGTGGATGGATGAATGGGCAGTTGGGTGGATGGATGGATGGTAGATGGATGGACGGGTGGACAGGTTGGTGGATGGATGGGTGGGTGGATGGACAGATGGGTGGATGGATGAATGGATGGTTGGGTGGATGGACGGGTGGACAGGTTGGTGGACGGGTGGATGGATCAGTGGATGGATGGTGGGCAGCGAGGGCACCAGGTTGGAAGACAGAAAACGGCCGCTGGGCTGTGCCATGGTCACCTTTCTGGATCCAGCCCTGTTTTTCCTAAGAGTCTCAGGAGCGCCTGAGCATGTCCATCCATCTAACCCTCCAAGCCCTGGGGTGAGGTGGCCCCAAGGGAGCGGGACAAGGGGACGGGGTCCCCAGGGACACTGGACGCTCCTTAACTATCTGCCAGACCTACATCGGCTCCGTGCTCATCTCCGTCAACCCCTTCAAGCAGATGCCCTACTTCACCGACCAGGAGATAGACCTCTACCAGGGCGCGGTGAGCCGGGGTGGGAGGGAGGGAGCGCCCCAGAGCCCACCCCTCGGCCGCGCTGAGCCCCGGCCCTCCCCCAGGCCCAGTACGAGAACCCCCCCCACATCTACGCCCTCGCCGACAACATGTACCGGAACATGCTCATCGACTGTGAGAACCAGTGTGTCATCATCAGGTACACGGGCCTGCCGCCGCCAGGACGCCCCGGGCTCTGCTGGCCCGGCCTGCTACCGCCCCTGCACCCCACTCCCGCGGGGAGTCATTCATTCGGTTCTTCCCCTCCTCCCCCCTTCCTCTCCCTCCTCCTCCCCCTCCCCCTCCTCAGCCTCCTCTTCCTCTTCCCCTTCCTCCTCTTCATCTTCTGCCTCCACCTCCTCCTCCTCCTCATTTTTTTTGGTGCTAGGGACTGAGCCCAGAGGCATTTTTCTACCCCTGAGCTGCACCCCAGCCCCATTTTATTTGGAAACGGGTCTCACTCGGTTGCCGAGAGCCTTGCTAAGTCACAGAGGCTGTCCTTGGACCTGCAACACTCCAGTCTCAGCTTCTCAAGTACTGGGATTACAGGCATGGGCCACCACACCCAGCTCTCTGCTCCTTCTAAACCTCACAGGATGGAGTTTTTATGTTGTTGTTTTTAAACTGGGAGTTATATGTAGGTGTTTAACATCCAAGCTACACCGATGACCCCCCCCCTTTTTTTTGTAGTACTGGGGTTCCTGGAAGCCCTTCTACCTCCGGGCTATACTCCCAGACCTATTTTTATATTTTTATTTGGAAACAGGGTCTCTTAAACCAGTGCAGCTGGCTTCGAGCCTGCGCGATCCTCCCATGAACAAGAGTGCACCACCATGCCGGCGCCCAGTGGCCCTTATTTATTATTTACTTAGTGGTACTGGGGATTGAACCCAGGAACAGTCTACCTCCAAGCTACCCCCGGCCCTTTGTTTTGTTTTTTCTTTTGTTGTTGTTATTTTGAAAGAGGGCCAAGAGTCTCACTAGTTGCTGAGGCTGTCTTTGAACCTGCAATCCTCCTGCCTCAGCCTCCCAAGCACTGGGATTACAGGCATGCCCCAGGGCACCAGTTTCGTTTTTTGGGGGGTTTTGTTTGTTTGTTTGTTGTTTGTTTGTTTTTGTGGTACTGGGGATGGAATCCAAGGGTATTCTACCTCTGAACTACAATCCAGCCCTATATTTATTTATTATTTTGCGGTACTGGGGTAGAACCCAGGGGCATTCTACCTCCAGGCTACACCCCCTACCCCTATTTTTTATTCTTTTTGTGTGTGTGGGTCTGGGGATGGAACCCCCATTCAACCTCGAAGCTACACCCCCTGCCCTATTTTTTTTCTTTCTTTCTTTCTTTTTTTTTTTTTTTTTTTTTTTGTGTGTGTGTGTGGGTCTGGGGATGGAACCCAGGGGCATTCGACCTCGGAGCTACACCCCCTGCCCTATGTTTTTATTCTTTATTTTTGAAACAGGGCCTCCCTAAGTAGCTGAGGCTGTCTGCGAACCACGATCCTCCTGTCTCAGCCTCCCAAAGGCTGGGATCACAGGCGTGCACCACCACGCCCGGGTTGAGAGCAGGGATTTCTCTCTGTCTTCTCTGCCTCAGTCACTGCGGAGCCCCTAGTACCTGGAACCATGCAGTAGATACGGTCAGAGAGGGCCGCCCCACCCACTGCCCACTGACCATCCCTCCTCCATCCCGCAGCGGAGAGAGCGGAGCCGGGAAGACTGTGGCCGCCAAGTACATCATGGGCTACATCTCCAAGGTGTCGGGCGGAGGGGAGAAGGTCCAGGTGAGGCGCTGACCGGGAGCACCGGCTGGGGCGGCAGCCGCGCGGCCCCCTGAGCTCTCCCGCCTCGGCCCACAGCACGTCAAGGACATCATCCTGCAGTCCAACCCGCTGCTCGAGGCCTTCGGGAACGCCAAGACCGTGCGCAACAACAACTCCAGCCGCTTCGTGAGTCCCCGAAACAGTCTTAGAGCGTTACTTACGATTCTCCCATGATTGGGAGACGGGAGGACCGCAGGTTCCAGGCCAGCCTCAGCAAGTACTGAGACTCTCGGCAACCCAGGGAGGCCCTACACTTGTGATCCCAGCACTCGGGAGGCTGAGACAGAAGGATCAAGGTTCGAGGACAGCCTCAGCTACTTAGCGAGGCCCTTTGCAACCCAGTGAGACCCTGTTTCAAAATAAAGGATTAAAAAAGGGCTGTGGGTGCAGCGCGGAGGTAGAGTGCCCTGGGTTCCACCCCCAGGACCCAAAAGAAAAGGACCAGTAGTGAGCCCCTGTGGCCGGGGGGCCGCGGCACCTGTGCTCTGAGCCGGCCGCCGGCTCTCTGGGTCCAGGGCAAGTACTTTGAGATCCAGTTCAGCCGCGGCGGGGAGCCTGACGGGGGCAGGATCTCCAACTTCCTGCTGGAGAAGTCGCGGGTGGTCACGCAGAACGAGGGCGAGAGGAACTTCCACATCTACTACCAGGTGGGCGTGTCCGGGGCGGGGCCTGCAGGGCCTGGGCGTGTCCGGGGCGGGGTCTGGGGTGTCTGGGGCGGGGCCTGCAGGGGCGGGACGGAACTGGGCGGGGACTGGGAGTATCTGGGGCGGGGCCTGGGGGGGTCTGTGGTGTCTGGGGCGGGGCCTGTGGGTTGGGCTGTCTGGGGCGGGGCCTGACTGTCCGGGGGGCGGGGGCTTCGGGGGCGGGGCTGTCGTGGGCGGGGCCTGGGGTCTGGGCGTGTCTGGGGCGGGGCGGGGGACTGGGCGGGGCCTGGGAGTGTCTGGGGTGGGGCTACACGGGGCGGGGCCTGCAGGGGGCTGGGCTGTCATGGGCGGGGCCTGCAGGGCCTGGGGGTCTGGGCGTGTCTGGGGCGGGGCCTGGGGATCTGGGCATGTTCGGGGCGGGGCCTGGGGGATCTTGGCATGTCCGGGGCGGGGTCTGGGCATGTCTGGGGCGTGGCCTGCGGCAGGGGCGGGACTCTGATGCCCTCACACCCCGGCAGCTGCTGGAAGGGGCCTCCCAGGAGCAGCGGCAGAACCTGGGGCTCATGACGCCCGACTACTATTACTACCTCAACCAGTCGGACAGCTACAAGGTGGACGGCACCGACGACAGGAGCGACTTCGGGGAGACCCTGGTGAGCACCCGCCTGCCCCAGCCAGGGAGCGCAGACATCAGCGGTCTGGGGGCGCGGAGGGTGCAGGGCGCCCCAGGTCAGCCCAGGCCAGGCAGGGCAGCGAGGTCGGGCGGGGGCCACAGCCTGGGTGCCGGTGCGTCTGCAGGGAGCCATGCAGGTCATCGGGATCCCGGCCAGCATCCAGCAGCTGGTCCTGCAGCTGGTGGCGGGAATCTTACACCTGGGGAACATCAGCTTCTGTGAAGAAGGGAACTATGCCCGGGTGGAGAGTACAGACCGTGAGTGTGGGCGCTGGGCAGGGAGGGCGGGCGCTGCTGCCCCTCCTAGTTAAAACATGGGAGCCGGGAATCTCGGGAGGCTGAGACGGGAGGTTCGCGGTTCGCGGACAGCCTCAGCTACTTACTGAGGCCCTCTGCAACTCAGTGACACCCTGTTTCAAAATAAAGAATAAAAAATAGGGCTATACCCCATATAGATCGGAGATAGAATGTCCCTGGGCTCCATCCCCAGTACCAAAAAAGAGAAAAAAACAAAAAGTAGGGCCGGGGGTGTAGCTCGGAGGTGGACCGGCCCTGGGTTGGCCCTGGGTACTGGGTGAGATGCGAGACAGGGAGGGCCCTGCGCGGCCGGAGGCTGAGCCCTGCGCCGTCCTGCCCCCGAAGTCCTGGCCTTCCCCGCCTACCTGCTGGGCGTGGACAGCGGGCGGCTGCAGGAGAAGCTGACCAGCCGGAAGATGGACAGCCGCTGGGGCGGCCGCAGCGAGTCCATAGACGTGACGCTCAACGTGGAGCAGGCGGCCTACACCCGGGACGCCCTGGCCAAGGGCCTCTACGCCCGCCTCTTCGACTTCCTGGTAGAGGTGAGCAGGTGGGCCCCGCAGGACGGCCTCACCAAGTCCTGGCCAGCACCGAGGCGGAGCACGAGGAGATGCAGAGGGCCCAGGGCTGGGCAGGGCCGCCGGGCCTCAAGTGGATCCAGGCCCAGGGAGAGGGTGGGTGCAAGGCGAGGCGAGCCGAGGGAGGGCGTCGGGCTCCGGGGACCCAGGGAGGGGCAGAAGGGACCCCGTGGTCAGTTATCACCGAGTACTGCGAGGCTTTCATCAACCTAGCAAGACCGATCTTTCTTTCCTTTCTCTCTTTCTTCTTTCTTTCTTTCCTTCTTTCTTCTTTCTTTCTTTCTTTCTTTTTGCGGTACTGGGGATGGAACCCAGGGGCATTGTACCTGTGAGCTACAGCCCAGCCCTAGTTTTTGTTTTGTTTTTTTTATTCTTTACTTTGAAACAGGGTCTCACTGAGTTGCAAAGGGCCTCACGAAGTAGCTGAGGCTATCCGCGAACCACGATCCTCCTGTCTCTGCCTTCCAAATGCTGGGATGACAAGTGTGTGCCACCACGCCCGGGATCTGTTTTTCTTTTTAAACAGGTTCTCATAACCAGGCATGGTGGCGCACGCTCGTCATCCCAGTACTTGGGAGGCAGAGACAGCACAGGTTCGAGGCCAGCCTCCATTACTTAGTGGGGCCCTCCAGAACTTAGTTTGATCCTGTTTCAAAATAAAGAATAAAACCCAGGGCTGGGGTGTCACTTGAGGGGAAACGCCCCTGGGGGAGCACACAGGAGAGCGTGACGGGCTGCGGTCTGACCGCCCGCTGGCCGGGCCTCGCTCTTGCAGGCCATCAACCGTGCCATGCAGAAGCCCCAGGAAGAGTACAGCATCGGAGTCCTGGACATCTACGGCTTTGAGATTTTCCAGGTGCGGCCCCTGCGCCCCGCTTCCCATCCCGCCCTCGCCGCAGCCGCCCCGGCTGAGCGGCCCTGCTCCTCCCGCACCAGAAAAACGGCTTCGAGCAGTTCTGCATCAACTTTGTGAATGAGAAGCTCCAGCAGATCTTCATCGAGCTCACGCTGAAGGCCGAGCAGGTGCGCGGCCCGGGGTCCCCGCACCCACGCGCGCACGCACACGCACGCACACATACACACACAGACACACACACGCACACATATACACATGCGCACACAGCACACGTATACACACATACACATGTGCGCACACACGCAGACACAGACACACATGCACACATACACACACGCATGCACACGCACACATATACATATGTGCACGCACGCAGGCGCAGACACACATGCACACATATACACATGCACACACGCATGCACACGCACACATATACACACATACACGCGTACGCGCACACACATATGCACACATATACACACAGACGCGCACACACGCACGCACAGACACACACATGCACACATACAGACACACACGCGCGCACATATACACACATACACATGTGCGCACATGCACGCACACACAGACACATGCACACATATACACACATACGTGCACATACGCACGCACACGTGCACACACGCGCACACACAGACACACATACGTACGCACACGCACACACGCACACAGACACATGCATGCACACACATGCATGTACACACACATCCACACACGCACACACGCGCGCACACAGACACACATACGTGCGCACACGCACACACGCACACAGACACATGCATGCACACACATGCATGTACACACACATTCACACACGCACACACGCACGCACACACACAGGCACACAGACACACATGCATGCACACACACAGACACACGCACACACGTGTGCACATGCACACATGCATGCACACACATACACACATACATACACACATGCACGCACACACGTGCACATACGCACACACACACGTGCACATACACACACACAAAAGTAAATAAATAAAAATATTAAAATTTAAGAGTAGGAAAACAAAGAAAGGCGGGATGTGGTTCCCTGGCCCACCCCGCCGGGATCTTGTGGCCAGGACAGTCGTGAGTGACCAGTGGCCCGACCTCTCCCACCCCAGGAGGAGTACGTGCAAGAGGGCATCCGCTGGACCCCCATCGAGTATTTCAACAACAAAGTTGTCTGTGATCTCATAGAAAACAAGCTGGTGAGCACTGGGCCCACTCCAGGGGTCTCCCTGGGCCCGAGCTGGGCCTTGGAGACCCAGGAGGGGTTACGGAACCCTAGGGCCCCGGTACCCAAAGCCCCCGGACTCAAACCGATGAGGCCCAGCTGAGAGCGCGCCTCGCCAGTTCATTCTGCCCACCTGCTACCAACTCTGGTTTATTCATCCACAAACCTTCCCCTGGGTGGTCAGAGGGTTCAGAGTCGACCTTCAGATGAGTCCAGAGGCACCGATCCTTTGGGGCCCCCACCCCTTCCTGCGCCCCAGGGGGCTTCCACAGCAGCCCCCCCATGTCTACCCTACCATCACGTGTGTGTGTGTGTGTGTGTGTGTGTGTGTGTGTGTGTGTGTGGTACTGGGGTGGAACCCAGGGGCCTTCTACCTCCGGGCTACACTCCCAGACCTATTTTCTATTTTATTTGGAAACAGGGTCTCACTGAGTTGCTGAGAGCCTCACTAAGTAGCTGAGGCTGGCTTTGAACCTGAGTGATCCCCCTGTCTCAGCCTCCCATCGCTGAGATTACAAGCGTGCGCCACCACACCTGGCAGCTTTATTTATTTATTTATTTATTTATTTATTTATTTATTTATTTTGGTGGTACTGGGGATGGAACCCAGGGGCCTTCTACCTCTGGGCTACGCTCCCAGACCTATTTTGTATTTTATTTGGAAACAGGGTCTCTTAAACCAGCAAGGCTGGCTTCAAACCAGCGCGATCCTCCTGTCTCCGCCTCCCAAGCGCGGGGATTACAAGCGTGCGCCACCACGCCCGGCGCTGCCGGGGATTTTAAAATACAAAAAGTGTTTCTGGAACGGAAGATTGAAGCAGGGTGCTTCCAAGCTATGTGCCCAGGCCTCCCATCCCCCTTGGGACTGGGGATGGAACCCAGGGACATTCTTCCTCCGAGCTACACCCCCAGCCCTAGTTTTTATTCCTTACTGAAACAGGGTCTCACTAAGTTGTAAAGGGCCCCGCTAAGTAGCTGAGGCTGGCCTCGAACCTCTATCCTCCGTCTCAGCCTCCGGGATGCTCCCTGTTTTGCTCTGGGTGGAGGCTGGAGCCCAGGCCTCCCGCGCCGCCCGTCCACGCCTGGGTCCCCCTTCCCTCCCGCAGAGCCCCCCGGGCATCATGAGCGTGCTGGACGACGTGTGCGCCACCATGCACGCCACGGGCGGCGGCGCCGACCAGACGCTGCTGCAGAAGCTGCAGGCAGCCGTGGGCACGCACGAGCACTTCAGCAGCTGGAGCGCGGGCTTCGTGGTGCACCACTACGCCGGCAAGGTGCGTGTGCCGACCCCGCGGCCCCCCGCGTGCCAGGGCGCCCACGGACCCCGGCCTGGCCCACGGGCTCCCCCAAACCACCCCCAGGACCCTGCCCAGCGTGCAGGGAGCAGAGTAGAGACTGATCCCAGGACTACACCCCGCCCTTTGATTATTCGTCATGACATATACAGACCAGCTGGTGGCTCGCGCTTGTCATCCCAGCATCAAAGGCTGAGACAGGAGGACCGCGGTTCGCGGCCAGCCTCAGCGACTTAGTGAGGCCCTCTGCAACTCAGTGAGACCCTGTTTCAAATTAAAGGATAAAAAATAGGGCTGGGGGTGCAGCTCGGGGGTAGAATGCCCCTGGGTTCCATTCCCTAGGACAGAGAGACAGACACAGGCTGTGTCCTGAGCCCAGGCTGCTAAAGCCCAGCCCAGGACTGCAGAGAACCCCCACCAAAATACTGAGGCTGGAACCCAGGGGCATTCAACCTCCGAGCTACACCCTCAGCCCTGTTTTTTATTCTTTATTTTGAAACAGGGTCTTACTAAGTTGCAAAGATTATCACTCAGTAGCTGAGGCTGTCCGCGAACCTCGATCCTCCTGTCTCAACCTCCCAAATGCTGGGATTACAAGCATGCGCCACCACACCCGGCTCCCCCACTTCAGAGAGCAAATCCAGCCCCAGCTCTGCCGCCCCACAGCAAGGCCTGCAGACCCTTCCCCAACACAGCGCGCAGCCACCCAAGGGACCCATACACTCGCCGCCGCCTAACCCTAGCGGCCAGGCCCCTGCCCGGCCTCCATCCTGCCCCCGCCCTGGGCGTCACCTCGCCTCTGGCTCGGCCTCCCTCCCTGCAACCTGAACGTCACACCTCCCAGGAGCCCGGGCCCGAGCAGCAGCCCCCAACCCACTACTCGGAACCACAGATGTCCCCCAAAGCGGCGCTGTAGAGAGAGCCAAGCCCTGCACCCCGGGCTTCGTCCTCACCCCCAACCCGCCTCCTCCAGGTCTCCTACGACGCCAGCGGCTTCTGCGAGAGGAACAGGGACGTCCTCTTCTCTGACCTCATAGAACTCATGCAGAGCAGTGACCAGTGAGTGGCCCGGGACCCCGGGGACCAGCGAGGTGGGCCCGCTCTGTCTTCACAGAGCGTCCGCCCGTTAGCCACCGGCTTTGGGGGGATCTAAAAATAACTCCTGTGCCTGGGAGGCTGAGACAGCAGGATCCCAGGTTAGAGGCCAGCCTCGGCAACTTGGCCAGACCCTGTTTCAAAATAAAAAATAAAGAGCCGGGCGTAGTGGCGCAGACTTGATACCCTAGTACTTGGGAGGCCGAGACAGGAGGATCCCAGGTTCACAGCCCCTCATCAACCTAGTGAGACCTTGTTTCACAACGAAAAATAGGGCTGGGGGTGTAGCTCAGAGGTAGAATGCTCCTGGGCTCCATCCCCAGTACTGCAATGAATTATTATTAATAATAATAAGCCGGGCGTAGTGGAGCGCACTTGTAATCGCAGCATTCTGGAGGCTGAGACAGGAGGATGGCAGTTCGTGGGCAGCCTCAGCAGCTTAGGAAGGCCCTTTGCCTCGCTAAATGACTCAAAATTAAACAGACTAAAAAAATGGGGCTGGAGGTGTAGCTTGGAGATACAATGCCCCTGGGTTCCATTCCCAGTACCACAAAAAAAGTAATAATAATAATATAATAATAATTAATAATAATAATAATAATCTGGGTGTGGTGACACGCTTATCATCCCAGTACTTGGGATCCTCCTGAGACAGGAGGATCACGCAGGTTCGAAGCCAGCCTCAGCTACTTAGTGAGGCTCTCAGCAACTTAGTGAGACCCTGTTTCCAAATAAAGTATAAAATAGGGCTGGGAGTGTAGCCCAGAGGTAGAAAAGCCCCTGGGTTCATCCCCAGTCTCATAACAATAACAACAACAACAACAATAATAATAATATTATAAAATACAAGTCACTCTGGGCTGGAGATAGAGCCTTTGCCTGGCATGGTGTGCCCGGGCTTCCCGGGTAATGGGGTGGGGGGACTCCAGATCCTCTTGGCGCCTCCTCAGAGGAAATAAATCACCAAATCAGTTGCTTACGTTTCCATCCGAGGCCCAGCTTCCTTCACTGGACCGCGGCCCTCCAGACCATGGAAACACACGCAGCTCCAGCCCTGCCCAGGGCCATCGCTGGGCTGTGCCACACCCGTGTGTGTGAGTGTGAGTTGTGGTACTGGGGATTGGACCCAGGACCTTCTACCGCCGAGCTACACCCGCAGCCCTGCGCTGTTGTATTTTTGCTTTTGTTTTTGTTTTTTTAGTACTGGGAACGGAACCCAGAGGCATTCTACCTCCAAGCGACACCCCCAGCGCTATTTTTTTATTTTGAAACCGGGTCTGAGTTGCAGAGGGCCTCACTGAGTAGCTGAGGCTGCCGTGAACCGCGATCCTCCGGTCTCGGCCTCCCGAGTGCTGGGATGACGAGCTGCCCGCCGCGCCCGGCTTCCGCTTTAGATTTTTCTACTTACCTGTGCCCCGTTTCACTTGCTCCTGAGTCCAGCAGGGTCAGGATAAGGCCGGGAGCAGCCAGGTCCGCCCTGCCCTTGCTGGCCGCCGCATTCAGAGCCCAGGGTGCCCAGGCCAGCTGCTGGGCCGACGCTCATGCCCCTCCTCCCTGCCAGGGCCTTCCTGCGGATGCTCTTCCCGGAGAAGCTGGACGCAGACAAGAAAGGCCGGCCCAGCACCGCCAGCTCCAAGATCAAGGTGTGTGAGGGCGGCCGGCTGGGGCGCGGGGCCGGGCCCGCCCGGTTCTGGTGTCTGTGTCTGTCTCAGCTACTTTGCAACTCAGTGAGACCCTGTACCAAAGTACAGGATAAAAATTAGGGCTGGGGGAGTCGCTCGAAGGTAGAATGCCCCTGGGTTCCAGCCCCAGCACCACAAAAAATAAAAATATAGTAAATAAAATATGAAGCCGGCCGTGGTGGCGCACGCTTGTCATCCCAGCATTCGGGAGGCTGAGACCTGGAGGATCACGGCTTGCGGACAGCCTCAGCTACTTAGCGAGGCCCTCTGCAACTCGGTGAGACCCGGTTTCAAAATAAAGAAGAATAAATAGGGCGGGGGGTGTAGCCCGAAGGTCAAATGCCCCTGGGTTCCATCCCCAGACCCGCTAAATAAATAAATAAATAAACAAAATAAAATATGAGAGACCATTTATTGAACATGTACCCGGTGCTGGACACTCTATACCCGTGAGGAGCTAGCTCGGCCCCACCAGTGGGGAGACCGGGGCTGAGAGGGGTCGCTCACCGTTCACCCCAGGCCCCGACCTGGAATGACTTCCTTCCTGCTCGCCCCGGCCGCTTCCTCCAGGGTAAATAGCAGTCTGCACACGCCGAGGCTGGCCTCTCAAACCCGCAGGTCACTCCCGGCCTCCAAAATTCCTGTCTCCCTGGAGGTCAGGGGGCTTCAGTCTGAGCAATGGATTCTTTGGTTCTGTGACTCAGACAACAAACCCTCCCTGAGCGCATCCCGTGCGCCCAGCTAAGCTGGCGGCTCGGGCAGGTCCTGGACCTGGTCCCAGGCCCGGGCGGGACGCGCACCCCTCACCCGCTCCCCCCACCCCACCCCGCCTCAGAAACAGGCCAACGACCTGGTGAGCACCCTGAAGCGGTGCACGCCCCACTACATCCGCTGCATCAAGCCCAACGAGACCAAGCGGCCGCGCGACTGGGAGGACAGCAGGTGAGCCGCCTCGGGGCCCGAGCCACCCAGGCCCACCCGCCAGAACTGGCCGCCCCAGGGCTGGCTCCCGGGAGCCCCCGCTCCACGCCTAAAACTGCGGCCCCCAGGGTCAAGCACCAGGTGGAGTACCTGGGCCTGCGGGAGAACATCCGCGTGCGCAGGGCCGGCTTCGCCTACCGCCGCCAATTCGCCAAGTTCCTGCAGAGGTGAGCCCGCGCCCCCCGCCCGCCCCGGGAGCTGCCGGGCTCCAGCCCACGGCCGGCCTCTGCCCGCAGGTACGCCATCCTAACCCCCGAGACCTGGCCTCGCTGGCGTGGGGACGAACTCCAGGGTGTGCAGCACCTGCTGAAGGCGGTCAACATGGAGCCGGACCAGTACCAGATGGGGGGCACGAAGGTGTTCGTCAAGAACCCCGAGTCAGTAAGTGGGAGGGACAGAGCGTGAAGGAGGTGTGCAGAAACGGGAGAGTGGGTGAAGCCGGCGGGGTGGTGCTGGGGAGGCCGAGACCGGAGGATCGCAGGGTCCGGGCCAGCCTCCACAACTTGGTGAGACTCTAAATATAAAATAGGGCTGGGGGTGTGGCTCGAAGGAATGCCCCTGAGTTCAACCCCCCCCCCGCGCACCACCAAAAATAAATAAAAATAAAATAAATAAAAAATAGAAGGGATCCAGGTAACGAGGGGGAGGACATGGAAACGTGTGCTAGGTATATTTTTTTAAAAGTCAGGACTTTTTTGAGCCGGGCGTGGGGTGCACGCTTGTAATCCCAGCATTTGGGAGGCTGAGACTGGAGGACAGCCTCAGCTACTTAGTGAGGCCCTTTGCAACTCAGTGAGAGCTGGTTTCAAAATAAAGAATAAAAAGTAGGGCAGGGGGTGTAACTTGAAGGAATGCCCCAGGGTTCCATCCCCAGACCCGCACCAAAAAATAAATAAAGAAAGAAAGAACTTTTTTTTTTTTTTTTTGCAACACCCACCAGGGGCATTCTACCTCTGAGCAATACCCCCTGCCCTATTTTTTATTCTTTATTTTGAAACCGGGTCTCACTGAGTTGCAGAGGGCCTCACTAAGTAGCTGAGGCTGTCTGCGAACCGCGATCCTCTGGTCTCAGCCTCCTGATGCTGGATTACAAACTTGCGCCACCACGCCCGGCTACATAGTTATCACTTAATACAGAAGAAAATACTGGAGCCCAGTGTGGTGGTGCCCACTGTAATCCCAGGCCCGGGAAAGCTGAGGCAGGAGGGTTGCAGGTTCAGAGTGAGTCTGAGACCCTGTTTCCAAATAAAGTATAAAATAGGTCTGGGAGTCTAGCCCGCAAGTAGAAAGCCTCTGGGTTCCACCCCCAGTACCACAAAAAAATATATAAATAAATAAAAAAGGGCTGAGGGGGTGTAGCTTGGAGGTAGAATGCCCCTGGGCTCCATCCCCAGTACCGCAAATAAAATAAAATCAAGAAGAATAGCCGGGCGTGGCGGCGCACGCTTGTCATCCCCGCGCTTGGGAGGCAGAGACAGGAGGATCGCGCAGGTTCTTAGGAGACCCTGTTTCCAAATAAAAATATGAAAATAGGTCTGGGAGTGTAGCCTGGAGGTAGAAAGGCTTCCAGGAACCCCAGTACCACAAATTAAATAAATAAATAAATAAATAAATAAATAAATAAATAAATTCAAGAAGAATAAAAAAAACGGAGCAGCCGGGCCGGCTCCTCCACGGCCGTGTCCCCGCAGCTTTTCCTCCTGGAGGAGATGCGCGAGCGCAGGTTCGACGGCTTCGCCCGCACCATCCAGAAGGCCTGGCGGCGCCACGTGGCCGTGCGCAAGTACCAGGAGATGCGCGAGCAAGGTGCGGGCCGGGGTGCGGGGCGCGGGCCCGGGGTGAGGCGCGGGGTGTGGGCCCGGGGTGCGGGGTGCGGGCGCGGACCCGGGGTGCGGGGTGCGGGCCCGGGGTGCGGGGTGCCGGCCCAGGGTATGGGCGCGGGGTGCGGGGCGCGGGCCCGGGGTGTGGGGTGCGGGGTGAGGGCCCAGGGTGCGGGGTGCGGGCCCAGGGTGTGGGCCCGGGGTGCGAGTGCGGGCCCGGGGTGCGGGGTGCGTCCGGCGGGGGTGCGGGCGGCCTCCAGGGCGGCCCTGACCTGCCCCTGCCCGCCCAGCCTCCAGCATCCTCCTGGGCCAGAAGGAGCGGCGGCGGAACAGCCTCAACCGCAACTTCGTGGGGGACTACCTGGGCATGGAGGAGCGGCCCGAGCTGCGGCGCTTCCTGGGCAAGCGGGAGCGCGTGGACTTCGCGGACTCCATCACCAAGTACGACCGCCGCTTCAAGGTGAGGCGGCCCCACCCGGCCCCGAGCCGGCCTGCGTCTCCCGTCTCCCGGGTGGACCTGGCCGGGCGGTGGCGCACACTGGTCATCCCAGCATTGGGAGGCTGAGTCGGGAGTATGGGGGCCCCAGACAGCCTCGGCTACTTAGCGAGGCCCTCTGCAACTCAGTGAGACCCTGTTCCCAAATGAAGAATAAAAAATAGGGCAGGGGGTGTAGCTCAGAGGCAGAATGCCTCAAAAAAAAAAAAAAAAAAAAATATATATATATATATATATATATATATATATATATATATATATATACATAATTGGATGGACTTTCCCTTAGCCCAGATACACCTGTCCAGAGGTGCAGTCACTGGGCCCAGACCACTTAGCAAGACACTGGTGCAAAATAAGAAATCACTCATCGACCTAGTGAGACAGTGTTTAAAAATAAAAATAAAATAGGCCTGGGTGTGTATCTTGGAAGTAGAGTGCCTCTGAGTTCAATTCCCAGAACCTCAAAATAAATAAATAAATAAAGCTGGGCGTGTGATCCTAGTGCTTGGGAGGCTGAGACAAAAGGATCGCAGGATCGCAGTGAGCCCCTCAGCAACTTAGCTGGAGACCCTGTTTCAAAATAAAAATCAGGGCCGGGCGTGGTGGCGCACGCTTGTCATCCCCGCGCTTGGGAGGCAGAGACAGGAGGATCGCGCAGGTTCGAAGCCAGCCGCGCGCGTTGGCTTAGGAGACCCTGTTTCCAAATAAAAATGTAAAAATAGGTCTGGGAGTGTAGTCTGAAGATAGAAGGGCTTCCAGGAACCCCAGTACCACCAAAAAATAAATAAATATAAAATAAAAATCAGCCGGGCGTGGTGGCGCACGCTTGTCATCCCCACGCTTGGGAGGCGGACAAGCTGGGTGCTGTCACTGATGTGAGCAGGCCCCTGGACACCTGTACGCAGAAGGTGCTTGTGCAAGCTGTCCTTTGCTGGCCCAGACAGCGAATCGATACACACACATTTTACTCTTGCAGGTGTGTGTACTACTGGAGATTAAACCCAGGGGCATTCTACCCCCAAAGCGACATCCCCAACCCTCTTTATTTTGAAGCAGGGTCTCACCAAGTTTCTTGAGGTCCTCACTAAGTTGCAATCCTCCAGTCTCAGCCTCCCAAGCACTGGGATCACAGGCATGCCACCATGCCGGGCTTTGCATGTCTTAAGCCCTACATCTTCCCCGACATACCACCCCGGCCCGGCTAAGGCTGCTGTTCCACACCCCACAGCCCATCAAGCGGGACCTCATCCTGACCCCCATGTGCGTGTACGTGATTGGGCGAGAGAAGGTGAAGAAGGGACCAGAGAAGGGCCAGGTGCGGGAGGTCTTGAAGAAGAAGCTGGAGATCCGGGCCCTCCGAGGTGTCTCCCTCAGGTGAGGCCAGGCCGCCACCTGCCTGCCCCCACTCCCTGCGGCGTCCCGGGCTGTCTGGCCCTCCCTCACCCCCTCTCCCGCCTCCCCAGCACGCGGCAGGACGACTTCTTCATCCTCCAGGAGGAGGCCGCCGACAGCTTCCTGGAGAGCGTCTTCAAGACGGAGCTCGTCAGCCTTCTGTGCAGGCGCTTCGAGGAGGTGGCTCAGAGGCCCCTGCCGCTCACCTTTAGCGACACGTACGCCCCCCACAGACACCGCACACCCTGGGCTGGCCTGGGACCCGGGAGGCCCCACCCTGGGCTGGCCTGGGACCTGCATCCTCTCCTGCCCCGAGAACCCGGGCAGCGCCACCCTGGGCTGGCCTGGGACCTGCATCCTCTCCTGCCCCCCGGGAGGCCCCACCCTGGGCTGGCCTGGGACCTGCATCCTCTCCTGCCCCGGGGACCCGGGCGGCACCACCCTGGGCTGGCCTGGGACCGGCATCCTCTCCTGCCCCGGAGACCCGGGCAGCGCCACCCTGGGCTGTCCTGGGACCTGCATCCTCTCCTGTCCCCCGGGATGCACCACCCTGGGCTGGCCTGGGCCGTGCATCCTCTCCCTGCCCCGGGGACCCAGGATGCACCACCCTGGGCTGGCCTGGGCCGTGCATCCTCTCCCTGCCCCGGGGACCCAGGATGCACCACCCTGGGCTGGCCTGGGCCCTGCATCCTCTCCCTGCCCCGGGGACCCAGGATGCACCACCCTGGGCTGGCCTGGACGCAGGCACCTGCGCCTCCGCCGGGCCCCCTCCCTGGCAGCCCACGAGTGTCGTCGTCTCCCACAGACTACAGTTCCGAGTGAAGAAGGAGGGCTGGGGCGGAGGCAGCACCCGCAGCGTCACCTTCAGCCGCGGATCGGGCGAGGTGGCGGTGCTCAAGGCTAGCGGCCGGACCGCCACGGTCAGCATCGGGGACGGGCTGCCCAAGAGCTCCAGTGAGTCTGCGCGGAGCCAGGGGCGGAGCCAAGGAAGCAGGGCGGGCCCGTGGGGGCGGGGCCATGGCGGTGGGTCTAAAGGAGGCCCTTAGAGAAGTGACCAATGAGAGGGAGGGAGATGGGAGGGGCGTGGCCAGAGGCTGCCCTGGGGCTGGCCGGCTGGGGGCGTGGCCCAGAGTGGGCGGGCTCAAGCAACAGGCATAGGAGTGGCCTGGAGGCGGGGCCACGATGGCGCTTTGGGCGGGGCCAGAGGAGTGGGCGTGCCCTCCACCCAAGTCCTTTCTCCTTTCAGAGCCCACGAGAAAGGGGGTAGCCCAGGGAAGACCCCGAAGGTCGGCGCAGACCCCTTCTCGGGCGGCCCCTGGGCCCCCCAGAGGTGAGGGGCCACCCCTGACTGCCTTCCTTTTTCTCTTGCGGACCCCGTGACTTAAGCCAAACCTAGAGTGGGGGGAGGTAACGGGCCGCAGCTCGCCCACTTCCCCGTCCTCAGCTCTCCTGCTCGCGTCCCCTGCGAGGCCTAGTTTGCCATTCAGAGCCCTAAAAGATCCGAGCCCAGAATTCTGGGCGAGGTGGCGCGCCTGTAATCCCAGTGCCTGGGAGGCTGAGGCAGGAGGGTCGCAGGTTCGCGGCCTGCCTGGGCAGCTCAGTGAGACCATGTTTCAAAGTAAAGAAGAAAATCCGGCTAGGGGAGTAGCTGGGAGGTCAAACGACCCTAGCAACACACGCACGCACGCATGCACACGCACAAACTACAATTTATTTTGCCAACTTGCCAAATTTATTTGTGCCCCCAGGCCGTTGCTTGGGCTCTGTCTCTACCCCCATTTCCCCACACCTGTTAAGCTCTTATTCCTCCAAGACCCCCACACACACAAAAGGCCTCCTATGGGGCGGAATATGCCCTGCCAGCCTCCTAGGGCCCCGAGCCCAGGTCCCTCCCAGACCCGGTACTTAGCGTGCTTGGAGCCAAGTACTCCTCGAATACTCCTCTTCCTGTATCTCCCTGACAAACACCCCGATCCTTGTGCCCACCCCACAGGCTTGGACCGGAACGGGGTGACCCCCTCTGCCAGAGGGAGCCCCTTGCCCCTGGAGATTACGCCTGGAAGGGGCTCCCAGCGGCCTCCCCAGGGCCCCCCAACCTCAACCCTGGGTGCCAGCAGGCGTGCCCGGACGCGGCCACCCTCGGAGCACAACACGGACTTCCTCAATGTGCCGGACCAGGGCGTGGCGGGGTAGGGGTGCTGGGAAGCAGCCCAGGGGGCGGCGGCTGTGGCAGGGAGGGCGGGCGGGTGCTGTGAGGCGTACCCTCTCCCCCCAGCATGCAGAGAAAGCGCAGCGTGGGACAGAGACCGGTGCCGGGCGTGGGGCGACCCAAGCCACAGCCACGGACACACGGCCCCCGCTGCCGGGCGCTCTACCAGTACGTGGGCCAGGACGTGGATGAGCTGAGCTTCAATGTGAACGAGGTCATCGAGATCCTGCTGGAAGGTGGGCGCCGGGGGAGGCGGGGGCATGGCCACAGCGCCCCACCCACCCCATCTCCCGAAAACTGAAGCTAGGGAAACATGCTTGCAATCCCTGCTGCTGGGGAGGCTGAGACAGGAGGATCGTGCAGGTTCAAAGCCAGCCGCGCTGGCTTAGGAGACCCTGTTTCCAAATAAAAATATAAGATAGGTCTGGGAGTGTAGCCCGGAGGTAGAAGGGCTTCCAGGAACCCCAGTACCACCAAAGAAAAAGAAAGACAAGTGGAGGGGACGGAGCTGCGGGGCCGGCAGGCAGGAGGGCTCAGGGTGATGCGTGCCACCCAAGCCGTCCGCTCCCCGCAGACCCCTCCGGCTGGTGGAAGGGGCGGCTGCACGGCCAAGAGGGGCTCTTCCCCGGGAACTACGTGGAGAAGCTCTGAGCGGAGCCCAGCTGATGGCGCCTCCCCTCCCACCTGACTGCGGGAGCCTCGGTTCCCGGCTGCGTGGACCAGGACGTCCAGGGGCCTCCAGTCGGGTCTGGCCCCGGGGTGGCCAGCGGGGCCTGCACCCACCACAGCCGCCCGTGCCAGACAGGACTAAGGGCAGAGCCGCCAGGCAGCCGCTGGCACAGGGAGGGTCCCGGCGGCTGGCGGGCACGGGGCCTTGGCGGGCCTCACTCCTCTCCCCTCACTGAGGTAATAAACATGTGCCAGGTGCATACCATTCTTGAGAGTCACTGAGAGTCTTGGCCCCAGGCCACGGCCCCCACTGGGCGCGGGTCTACCTGGGAGTCACGGTGCGAGGACGGGTGGGGAGGATCGCTGGCCTCCGTCTGCACATGTGACCCCCTTCTGGCATTTGGGGGTACATCTCTGTGGCCCCACTGCCCTGGAGGGCATACCCAGTCAGCATTCTGGCAGCTATAATAAAAAAGATTGACCAGGCCGGGCATGGTGGCGCACGCTTGTGACCCCAGCATTCGGGAGGCAGAGACCGGAGGATCGCGGTTCGCGGACAGCCTCAGCTACTTAGCGAGGCCCTCTGCAACTCAGTGAGACGCTGCTTCAAAAATGAAAAGAATAAGCCGGGCATCGTGGGGCACGCTTGTAATCCCAGCATTCAGGAGGCTGAAACAGGAGGATCACAGTTCACGGCCAGCCTCAGCTACTCAGTGAGGCCCTTTGCAACTCAGTGAGACCCTGTTTCAAAATAAAGAAAAAATAGGGCTGGGGGTGTAACTCAGAGGTCAAATGTCTCTGGGTTCCATCCCCAGACCCGCCAGATCCTCTAAAAAAAGAAAAAAAAGAAAAAAATAGGGCTGAGGGTGAAGCTTGGAAGTAGAATGCCCCTGGGTTCCACCCTCGGTACTGCAGAAGAAAGAAACAAAACCAATTGACTGACCATGTAACTTACAGGAAAGAAATTCTCTTTCGGTGTGGAGTTCAGTCCATGGGCGGCCGGGGACCTCAGGTCTCAGAGCATAGCAGCGGGAGGTGGAGAGAGGGAAGCCACGGGCTGCTGCGCTCCTCGAACCATGGAGGCTGCAGACGAGAAGGTGCAGGGAGGGACCGTAGGTGATCCCCAAGGCTGCACCCCAGGGTGCACCTCCTTCATCCGCACCCTCCTGTCCTGGTCTCTGCCCAGTAAATCAGAACTCCCTTAGGTCCCTGTCACATCAGCTCCAACATTGACAAATGAGCGCGTTAGGGGACATTTTATGTCTAAGCATAACAGAGGGTGCCCCACCTGCAGGAAGTCAGGCCTCTGGGCCAGATGGAGGATGCCCGAGGTGGTGGGGATGTGCCCATACTGGAAAATTGCTTTGGTATTAATTTCAAAGTGTCAAAAGCAGTCAGGGCCTGGGTGCTGCGCAGGCCCTCAGGCAAAGGGAGAAGCAGCTTGTTATAGGCAGAGTCCCCTCGCCAGAAGTGATTACCAAGTACACAGAAGAGGTGTAGCCCAGAGCCTTCGTATTTTAAAGACAAGTTTACATAATAAATAGCGTCTAGCGGACAGGCTAAAACCCTCCAAGGACGAACGCGGGAGGCTAGTACAGGCCTTGCTTGCATGGAGATAATGGGCGGGCCCACACCTAGTCAGTCAGGGGCAGATAGGAAGGCTATTGGTTAAGCAGGATGGGAGAGTATGCCTCTATAAAAACTGTGCTATGTCCCAAAACGTCAGTGTCTGATTTTCCAGGCTCTCTGCTGTGTCCCTCTCCCTGACGTAGTGTTTGATGAGTCTGTCCCTTCTTTCTACCTTTCTAAGAATAAAATTGTTTAAGCTTACGGCAGTATAGTTCTGGCTATTTTTTTCTAAACTAGCTAAGAACAAGAACCCACAGGTGGCTCCTCATATCAGTCATTACCTGAGGGTTGGCTGGGGCCCTGGGAAGGGACGAGAGAGGAAGATGGGGCTTAGGGGGGTATTGGAGTAGTGAGGATCGAACTGAGGGGCATTCTACCCCCAAGCTCTACCCTCAGCCCTTTTTACTTTGAAACAAGGCCTTGCTGACTTGTTGGGGCTGGCCTCCGTTGCAGTCCTCCTTCCTCAGCCTCCCGAGTCCTGGGCTCACAGGCAGTATTTTGATGTCTTTTCTCACATCTGGCTCAGAGCATCTTCAGGCCGTTGGCTTCAGCACTGCGGCCCCACCCGCTTCTCAGTGCCACATCCTGTGGCCCCTTTCACAAAGTTTCCTGAATCCGGCCCCTCCTCTCCCTTCCTGGGGGCCCTGTGTCCCTTCTGAGCCTCACCCCACACTTGCTGCGGTTGAACCAACCTTCTCAGCACATCCCACCTGCGCCTGCGTCAAAGTGGCCGATGCTCGTTAAAACTGATGACTTATTGACTTATTTATCTTTGGTCCTCGGGTTGAACCCAGGGACATTCTTGCTCTGTTGCCGAGAGCCTCGCTGTGTAGCTGAGGCTGGCCCTGAACCTACCATCCTGCTGTCTCAGCCTCTGGAGTCTAGGATTATGGGCAAGCGCCACCACTCCTAACCTGGCATGTGTTTTAAATGAAAGGGATGCTAATTAAACAAGACATTTTCTTTTTTCCGCAGTACTAGGGGTGGAGCCCAGGGGCCTTCTACCTCCGAGATACACTCCCAGCCCTATTTTTTCTCCGGGTTATCCCCCAATCTAATATATATATATATATATATATATATATATATATATATATATATATATATATATATATTTTTTTTTTTTTTGCAGGTCTGGGGATGGAACCCAGGGCATTCGACCTCCGAGCTACATCCCCTGCCCTATTTTTTATTCTTTATTTTTGAGACAGGGTCTCACTGAGTTGCGGAGGGCCTCACTAAGTAGCTGAGGCTGTTCGTGAGCTGCGATCCTCCTATCTCAGCCTCCCAAATGCTGGGATGACAAGTGTGCACCACCACGCCCGGGTCACAAGAAAATTTTAATTCAAACAGCAGAGAAGTGTGAACGATCAGTCTCTCTTGGGAATCTCAGCTCCGCTCCCTGGATTTTTGGTTTCTGTCCGTTTGTTTTTGCAGTGCTGGGACCAAACCCAAGGTCCTGAGCATGCTGGCCAAGCTCGCTGGCACCGAGCTGCACTCAGCTCTGTTCTTGGTTGTGTTTCTGGTGCTGGGGGTCGAACCCAGGCCTTGGGCACTTAGAGCACACAGCCTGTTCATGTACTAACACCTCCTCTAGCCTGTCTCTGCATATAAACGCACAGATGGAAATACGGCCAATAAACACCTCCTGAATGGTCAATCATGTCTTCTAGGGTTAGGAGATCAAAGGTCTATTTTACCCTCCGGCCCAAAGGCTCAGCCACCAAGCTGCCAAAATCAGATGCGTCACCTCCTCCTGCTAAAAAGGTATCCGTGAGCCGGGCGTGGCGGCGCTCACCTGCAATCCCAGTAGCGGGAGGCTGAGACAGGAGGATCGCGGGTCGCGGACAGCCTCAGCTACTTAGTGAGGCCCTCTGCAACTCAGTGACACCCTGTTTCAAAATAAAGAATGAAAAATAAGGTTCGGGGTGGAGCTCGGAGGTAGCGTGCCCCTGGGTTTCATCTCCAAGACCGCAAAAAGAGAAAAAAAGAACAAGGACTGTTTACCGCCTTTGGAAGGCCGGGGTGGGAGCGGACACAGCCGCTCACTCCGCCCTAGAAGCCTGGAGAGCTGCGCCCGCGGAGTGGGAGGAGCCACCCAGGCCACGCCCCGATGTGGACCTACAGACCACGCCCCCGCGGAGGACCGCACAGGCCTCGCCCCGCGGAGGACCGCACAGGCCACGCCCCCGAGGGACAGCACAGGCCACGCCCCCGAGGGACAGCACAGGCCACGCCCCGATGTGGACCTACAGACCACGCCCCCGCGGAGGACCGCACAGGCCTCGCCCCGCGGAGGACCGCACAGGCCACGCCCCGATGTGGGCCTACAGACCACGCCCCCGCGGAGGGCCGCACAGGCCACGCCCTGCTCTCGCGAGAGCTGGGAGGCGGAAAATGGCGCCGAAGTGAGCGCGAGCTCGCCTCGCCGAGGAAGCCGCCGCCGCCGCCGCCTGATCCAGAGCCACCCGAGCCGCAGGCACAAAAGACCGAGCCGAGCCCGGGATGGTGAGCGCGGCGCCGGGGACGCGGGCGCGGCGGAGCGGCGGGGATTGGCCGGGGGCGGCGCCCTCGCGCACACCCCCTGCGGCCGGCCCCGCCCCCACACTCGGGCCCCACCGCGCAGCGCTGTCACTCAGCGGGCGGGAGGCCCGCCCACTTCCGGGCCTGGCCCCGCCCCGACGAGGCCCCGCCCCGAGGCCCTACCTGGGGCCCTGGGCACCTCGGGGCGCGCCCGCACAGCTCTAGCCGGCAGTGTCTGCGCGTCATCACACAAGGAACGCCCAGCCCCTCCGACCTCTGCCTGGACGCGGCCTGCCAGAGCCCCGCCTCCATGGCGCTGGCCACGCCCACGGCGCCTGGGCCACGCCCACAGGGGCCTCCCCTCTCCAAGGTGGAGATGCAGGGACGCCCCTCTGCGTGGCTCCGGACCGCCGTCCTGCCTGTGGGCCGCGGGGCCGGATCCACCCTCGCCTCCCGCTCCTGTAGGGGCTTCTTGGGATGGGGAGTGACCGCGCGACGCCGGGGGGCGGGGGTCAGGGATGGGCAGCCCCTTGGGCCGGGGGTCCCCGGCTGGCCTCTCAAATCCGCGAGCCCAGACTGGTTTTCTGCGCCCCTTCCACCAGGAGGAGGACCCGTCCGGGCCCCGTCCGGATCTGCTGGCCGCTGCGGAGCCCGGCAACCATGAGACCGACCGGGAGGGGCGGCCTCCGGCCCTGGCCCCCGCTGCCTCTTCCTCCATGGAGGAGGAGCCGGGCCCCGATCGGGCAGGCTCGCCCCCGGGGTGGGAGCGCGGAGGCCCCGGAGGGACGCAGCAGGGCGCCTCGCCCGCGCCAGACTGCTGCCAGCCGGGCCCCGGCCCGCCGGGCACGGGGGCCAGCGAGGACCTGCGGCCGCCCCGGCGCCGCCCGCCACCAGGTGACCGTGATGGGCCCCTCCGGAAGGGGCGCGGGCCCGCGGGATCCCGGGCCCCGAGGGGATGCCGGGTTGCCGGCCAGTGCAGCCCGGGAGCCCGGGCGGGCAGGGAGCACCGGGGGGCGGGGCACCCTGACCCTCGCGCCGCCTGTCCCGCAGGGAAGCAGATCCCCTGCTCGAGCCCCGGCTGCGGCCTCAGCTTCCCCAGCGTCCGCGACCTGGCGCAGCACCTCCGGACGCGCTGCCCCCCCACGCAGTCCCTGGAAGGTAGGCCCGGGCCGGGCGGGGCGGGGCCGGGGGCTCGGCCCACTCCAGCCGTGCCCTCCCCAGGCAAGCTGTTCCTGTGCTCGGCGCTGAGCTGCACCGAGAGCTTCCCCAGCATGCAGGAGCTGGTGGCCCACGGCAAGCTGCACTACAAGCCCAACCGCTACTTCAAGTGAGCCCCCAGCGGCGGGGGCGGGCGGCCGGGCACCCCAGCCAGTGTGGGGCAGCCTGGGGGCGGGGCGGGCGGCCGGGCACCCCAGCCAGTGTGGGGCAGCCTGGGGGCGGGGTGGGCGGCCGGGCACCCCAGCCAGTGTGGGGCAGCCTGGGGGCGGGGTGGGCGGCCGGGCACCCCAGCCAGTGTGGGGCAGCCTGGGGGCGGGGCGGGCGGCCGGGCACCCCAGCCAGTGTGGGGCAGCCTGGGGGCGGGGCGGGCGGCCGGGCACCCCAGCCAGTGTGGGCAGCCTGGGGGCGGGGCGGGCGGCTCCCCCAGCCCTTAGGAGGCCCTCTGCACCCTGAGGGTGCAGAAGAATAGAAAAGAACAGGGCTGGAGTTGTAGCTCGGGTGGAATGCCCCCGGGCTCATTTCCTAGTACCAAAAAGAATTTTTGAGGCTTCCCGCTGGGTATCTGTTATCCCAGAAGCTTGGGCTGTTTGGGGAGGGGCGCCCCGGGGTCAGCCCTGGTCTGCGCCCCCCCCCCTCCGCGCAGGTGCGAGAACTGCCTCCTGCGCTTCCGCACGCACCGCTCGCTCTTCAAGCACCTGCACGTGTGCGCCGAGCACGCGCAGAGCCCCGCGCCCGAGCCCGCGCCCCCCGCCGCGCCCCGCGCGCAGAGCCCCCCGCGCCTGCGCCCCTTCGCCGCCGCGCCCGCCGCCGCCTGGAGGAGGAGCCCAGGTGAGTGCGGGGCGCCCGCCCGGGGGCCGCCCGCCCGCCCCAGCCTCACCGCCGCCTCCCGCAGGTGCCGGCAGCCCCCGGAGAGCGCCCGGCCCCGACGCGCCCGCGGGTGCGTGCAGGTGACAGCGGCCGGCGCGCCCCAGCTCCCCCCGCGGTAAGGCGAGCTGGCCCCTGGGGAGGGGGCCAGAAAGGAGGCGCCCTGAGCCGCCTGTGTCTGCGTCCCTGCCCCCGGGGGTGGTGACTGGACGGCAGGGACTCCGGCCAGGGCTGCTGCTGCGGCCTCGGCCTGGCCCACGACGGGGACCAGCTAGGGGGGGGTCTTCCAGCTTCGTGTCTGCTTAAGACGTCCTAGGGGCCAGTCGCCCCGCCCCGCCTGGCATCCCAGTACCTGCGAGGCTGAGACCGGAGGATTGTGGCCGTTCCATCGAGGACCCTGTTTCAAAATTGAAAAAGAGAAAATGAAGCCGCGGCGCGCACACTTGTCATCCCAGCACTCCGGAGGCTGACACGGGGATCGCAGTTCCCAGACAGCCCCAGCCGCTTAGTGAGGCCCTCTACCACTCAGTGAGACTGTTTCAAAATAAAGAATAAAAAACAGGGCTGGGTGTGTAGGTCGGAGGTAAATGCCCCCGTTCCATCCCCAGTACCACAAAGATGGGGCTGGGTGGGGGGCTGCCTCGGGAGGTCTGCTGGGTGATTATGGCCCCAGCCCATGGCCCCCTGGGGCCTCTGGAGCTGGGAGGAGGCTGAGGCCGGGCCAGGGGCCCACAGTGAGATGGAGGGGGTGAGGATGGGAGTTGGGGCGGCCTTCACCCTGCCTCCCGCCAGGCCCAGCTGAGACTGGTAAGTCAGGCAGGAGGGACAGGGTGGAGAGCCAGAGCCTGGGCAGCTGAGGCCCCATGGACCTCGCGGGCTCTGCACCGCTCCTGAAGCCGGGCAGTGACACCACAGCTGACTGAACCTGAACTCCAGTACTTGGGAGGCTGAGACAGGAGGATTGCAAGTTTGAAGCCAGCCTCAGCAACTTAGCAAGACCCTGTTTTAAATTAAGAAATAAAAATGAGCGGGACATGGTAGCACACACCTGTAATCCCAGCATTCATTGAGAAAGGAGGATCACGGTTCATGGACAGCCTCAGCTACTTGGGCCTTTGCAACTCAGACCCTGTTTCAAAATAATAAAAAATAAATTAAGAAATAGCCGGGCGTGGCGGCGCACGCTTGTCATCCCCGCGCTTGGGAGGCAGAGACAGGAGGATCGCGCAGGTTCGAAGCCAGCCGCGCTGTCTTAAGAGACCCTGTTTCCAAATAAAAATATAGGTCTGGGAGTGTAGTCCAGAGGTAGAAGGGCTTCCAGGAACCCCAGGACCACCAAAAATAAAAAAGAAATAGAAATGAGCTGGGCGTGGTGGTGCACACCTGTAATCCCAGTACTTGGGAGGTTGAGATTGGGAGGAACATAGGTTCGAGAACAGCCTCAGCAAAAAGGGAGACTCAGCAACCTAGTGAGACCCTGTTACATCAAATAAAACTAAAGTAGGGCAGGGGGTGTAGCTAGGAGGTAGAATGCCCCTGGATTCAATCCCCAGTGTCAAAAGCCCTGGCAGTAGGCCACAGGCCGCCTTCCCTGACCCCACGCTCCCAGACCCACCTCCAGGACCCCTGACCCCATCTCCAGGGGGCCAGAGACCCCAGGAGCTCCTCCCACCACACTCCTGACTTCCCCTGCCCAATCCCGGCCATACCACGTCCTGGTCCAGCAGCAGAGGCCCAGAGCCCACGCCATCAGCCTCAGCAGGCGCAGCCCTGCACCACCTGGGCCCTTGGCACCCTTTGGAACCGCTGAGCCTCCCTGGGGGGCTGGGGAGCCGCCCCCAGTCCACTGGGACCCTCCTGACCAAGCCTGGACGCTCTGGGACAGGCGGAAATGGCGGCGTCTGGGTGCCCAAGGGGTGACTGGCAGCTGGAGACGGTCCCCCACGCTGGGGATCCCCCGGAGAAGTGAAGCCCCCTGCGCCCCAAAGGAATCCCACTCCTGGCCCGCGCTCCCTCCAGACTTGGAGTTCGGGTCCAAGCTGTGGCCCCCGCCTAATGGACCAGGGCTGGGCGCTGCAGCCAAGTCACCAAATACACGATGGGACGGGTGTGCCCCCTGGCGGCCGGCGGGGTTCCACCCTGGTCAGCGCTGAGAAAGCGCCCAGAGCCTTCTGGGATTGCGGTGTCCCCAGGACAAGTGCATGTCTCCCCTCAAGGTTCCTTCTGCTCAGGAAGCCAGGGGCCAGTGGCACCTGTGAACCTGGTACTTGAGAGGCCGAGACCAGAGACTCACAGATTCGAGGACAACCTCAGCAAGTAGTGAGACCTCATCAACCTAAGGAGACCCTGTTTCAAAATAAAAATAAAATAGGCTGAGCTAGGGGGACCGTGGTTCGTGGACAGCCTCAGCTACTTAGGGAGACCCCGTTTGAAAATAATAAAAAAAAAATGTAAGGTTGGGGTGGGGGCGTTGCTCGAAGGTAGAATGCCCCTGGGTTCCATCCCCAGCACTGCAAAAGTAATTAATTAAATAGGGCTGGGGGCGTATTTCAGAAGTAGAGTGCCTCTGGGTTCAACTCCCAGTACCACAAATAAAATTTTAAAAAGGAGAAAAGACTGGGGCGCACCAGTTGGTCCCCAGAGGCCCCGGCGTGGTCCCGCAGCAGTGACCCGGCAGGGTGTGAGGCAGACCGCGCCCGGGCATGTTGGTGACGAGGGATGCCCGCGTGTCTACTTGGTGTGAGCTGGGGTCCCGGGAGGGGGGGTCCAAGAACCCGCCGGGCTCCGGCTGCCTCATGGAGCAGGAGGTCGGAGGTCGGGACGTGGGGAGGCAGTTCCATGGCCGGGCCATCCCGCGGCTTTCCTCATCTCCCATGACGGGTCAGGCCTCGGGGCCCGCCAGGCCACCTTGTGGCCTCTCCTCTCTCCACTTGTGCCAACCACAGGAAGCTGGGTGTCTTCAGACCCCCTTCCGTCCTGGGGGGAGACCTGGGACACCACCCACCCGGCTGCCCGGGCGCCAAACCTGGCCTCTGCGGGACATCTGTCCCCGCAGGTGGCCCTGGGACGGGTGTTGAAATGTCAGCCGGGCAGGTGTGAAGCAACAGGCCCCCACCTCCCAGCGGCCTCCCCAGGACGGACAGCCTCTCTCTGGAGGCGGGAGGCCGTCAGGGTTGGAAATCAAGTCCTGAGATCGGGGTGCAGGCTAGGATAGAGGTAGAATCCCCTGGGTTCCATCCCCAGGGCCGCAAAAAAGGTCAAGAAGGGCTGGGACGCCAGGCGTGCTGCTGTGTCTGTCATCTCAGGACCTGGGAGGCGGAGGCAGGAGGATCGCAGGTTTGAGACCAGCCTCAACAACTCGGGGAGACGCAGCAACCTGGCAAGAGCCGGTTTCCAAACACAAAGAGGGCTGGGGCGGCGTAGCTCGGAGGTGGAAGGCCCCCGGGCGGTCCCCAGCAGGAAAGCGGGGAATTAGTGGCCACTGGTGACGGAGGGACGCGCTGGCCCAACACGAAGCCCAGGGGCCCGGCAGGCAGGACAGGAACAAAGCGCCGAAAGGGATGTGGGCCAGGCCGGGCTGTCTTCACCTCCTTTCCTTCCTCCTCTGCCCTGCCCTCCCACCCCGAGGCCCCTGGAGGAGAAGCCACAGGTACTTCCTGAAGGCCGAGGACCTGGCTCAGGCCCCACGCACCCAGCACCCTTCTCCCGCCTGCGCCATGGTGAGTGAGCCCCCAGCCCCGGAAGAAGCCAGGAGCCCCGCGGGCGAAGTGAGGGCTCACCTCAGGAAGTCGGGGTCTGGGAAACGGTCACGAAAAGGCCCTGTGGCAGTGAGCAGCCAGCGCACAGATGCGGCTCCCGGGCCGGGCTGAGGCTCCGGCTGCAGCGGGGAGAGTGGGGACGGCTGGGCTGGCGCCCTCGCCCTGGGAGTGCGTGGCCAGGGCACGGTGACTAAGTGGGTCAGTACCCCGCTGCCTGCCAGGTACCCAAATCGTGACCGACCAACCCCGACTTATCTAGGCCTGTGGTCGCCGGGAGCCCTGCCTCCATCGACCAGGCCAGGCTGGGGGGGGGGCAGGTGGGGACTTTGAACCCCCTGGGGTGCCCCAGGCCCCCTGGGTCTCTGGATGGGGAAAGCAAGACTCCCCTTCCCCATCGCCTGGCCCTAGGTGAGGGTAGGGCCTGGGTCCCTGTCAGCCATCCAGCCCTGGCAAGTGTCCGAGCCAGGTGTGAGGCCGGCTTCGGGAGCACCTGGGTCACAGATGTACAAGAGCCTGACAGGTCCTGTGTGCGGGGCCTCCCTGCTGGGCCTTCCTGGCTGGCTGAGGTCAGGTCTACCTCCAGAGCTATCTTTATGGCTTGTGTACTTATTATTATTATTTATTTATTTATTTATTTTTGGTACTGGGAATGGAACCCAGGGGCATTGTACCTCCAAGCTACACCCCCAGCCCTGTTTTTTATTCTTTATTTTGAAACAGGGTCTCGCCGAGTTGTAAAGGACCTCACTAAGTAGCTGAGGCTGGCTTTGAACCTGCACGATCCTCCTGTCTCAGCCTCCCAGATGCTGGGATTACAAGTGTGCGCCACCACGCCCAGCTAAGATGTATTTTTGAAAAGCAGTATAATTAAGAAAGTTTGAGCTGGGCGTGGAGGTGCACACTTGTAAGTCCAGCACTTGGGAGGCTGAGACAGCAGGATCGTGGTTCGCAGCCAGCCTCAGCTCCCTAGTGAGGCCCTCCGCACCTCGGTGAGGCCATGTTTGGTGGTCTTATAAGGCCTCTTTCTCTCTTTTTGCGCTCCTGGGCATGGAACCCAGGGGCATTCTACCTCTGAGCTATACCCCCAGCCCTACTTTATTATTTGGAAACAGGGCCTTACTAAGTTGCCCTGTTGCCCTGGCTTTGAACCTGTGCAAGCCTCCTGTCTCAGCCCCCCAAGTTCTGGGATTCCAAGCACGCGCCACCATGCGTGGCTGGAAGGCCTGTCTCCTGATGAGCTACTGGCTCTGCCTGAACGACCCAGACGACAGGGCCTGGCCATTCAGGGGCTCAGGAGCCGCTGGCTCTGCTGGTCCTGGAGACGGGGGTGGCGGGGGGTTTTGAGCGGGGCCGGTGGGCTCCCTCGGCTGCTTGGGGCACCTGAGCAGGGCAGCAGCCTGCAGGAGCCTGGGCGGTGGGGGTGACAGTGAGAAGTGGTTGGATTCCGGATGTATTTTGAAATCAGAATACCAAGGACTGGAGCCGCAGGCTTGCAGGGGATGCCGGGAAGGGGCGTCCCTCCAGCTGGGCGGCCGGCCAGCGGGGCTGCAGGCTGGAGGCAGCAGGGCCAGGCCGAGGCAGGAAGTCTCAGGAAGGGAAGAGGCGGCCTGCCTCCTGTCTCAGCCTCCCCGGTGCTGGGATTGCAAGTGTGCACCACCACGCCCGGCCTCTTGGTTTTGTTTTGTTTTGGTTTGGTTTTGGTGGTACTGGGGTTCCTGGAAGCCCTTCTACCTCTGGGCTACACTCCCAGACCTATTTTATACTTTTTATTTTTGGAAACAGGGTCTCTTAAGCCAGCGCGGCTGGCTACAAACCTGCGCGATCCTCCTGTCTCCGCCTCCCAAGCACGGGGATGACAAGCGTGCGCCACCACGCCCGGCTTGTTTTATTTTGAAACAGGGTCTCACTAGGTTTCTAAGAGTCTTGCCCTTGAGGCTGTCCTCAAACCTGCGATCCTCCTGTCTCAGCCTCCCACGCGTGTGGCAGGCCTCAGCACCCGTCTGATACTCTTTGAACCTAGGAAAGCCATCAGGACTTCCGGAGCCTCCAAGCCAGGTTCCAAGCCTCTCAGCCAGAGCCTGGTGAACTCCTCAGAAGGCCCCCAAAGGCAGGGCTCAGCAGAGTCCTCAAGAAGCCCCCGCAGCCCGAGTCCCCCCGTCTCCCCAAGAAGCCCCCGCAGCCCGAGTTTGCTGTTCTCCCTCCAAAGCCCTCCAAGCCTGAGCCCAGCGGCCTCCACAAGCCCCCGCAGCCCGAGGCCACTCCCCATCCCAGGAAGGCCCCGCAGGCCGAGGTCGGTGAGGCCGCTCGGGCTTTGCCGCTGGGGCCTGGCACAATGGCCCCGAAGCCCCTCTCCAGGTCCCCGTCAGAGCCCAAGCCTGCGGTGCTCAAGTTCCAGCCACCTGAGTCCAGTACCTTCCCCAGGAAGCCCCCGCACCCTCAGGCTGGTGGCCTCCCTAGGAAGTCCCTGTCACAGCAGCTGGGGCTCAGCGAGGCCCCTCGGGCACCCCCCTCGAAGCTGGGGTCCAGTGAGCCCCATCCCTGGTCCCCAAAGCCCGACCTCAGCACCCTCCCCAGAAAGCCCCCGCAGCCTCAGGCGGGCAGCTTCCAGAAGTCCCCGCTGCAGTCAGGGCCGGGTCAGATCCCTCAGATGCCCTGGAGGCCGCACGCCCACCCCCCACAGCCAGGCCTCGGGGTCCCCCATAAGGAGCCCCCGCCGTTGGGCGGGCTCCCCAGGACGTCTTCAGAGCCTGAAGTCAGCGCCCTTCCCAAGCAGCCGGGGTTCAAAGCGCTCCCCAGGAAGCCCCCGCAGCCCCAGGCGGGCCTCCCCAGGACGCCCTCAGAGCCCCAGCTCAGCACCCTCCCCAGGACGCTCCCGCCCCGCAAGGGCTCCCAGCCCCAGTTCCCTGGGGACCTCTCTAGGAAGCCGCTGCTCCCCAGCTCGGCCTCCGAGGGGTCGCTGCCCACCGCCACCTCAGGGAGACCCCGCTGGAGGTCGGAAGACCTCAAAGGCCGCGGCCCGCCCCCGCGGAGGCCCCTGCCCCCAGCCAGCAGCCTGGGCCCCCCTCCAGCCAAGCCCCCGCTGCCCCCGGGCCCCATGGACATCCAGAACTTCCGGAGCCTGGCTGCCACAGGTGGGTCTGGGGACGGTGCAGTGGGGGCCCAGGCTCCAGGCAGCCAGCTCAAAACCCCTACTCTCTGGCACACAGGTGTGCAGAGGACCCACCCCCAGGCCCCACAGCGGAGACAGTGGAGAGACACCCCCCAGTGAGTGTGGGGTAGCCCGGCCCTGGGGGGGGCCGCTGGAAGAGCCAGGTCCCACCCCAGCTGTCCCGCAGGGCCCCGGACGAGATCTACGAGCTGTACGATGACGGTGACGTGGAGCCCACAGAGGACTCGCGCCCCGGCCCTGCAGGCCTCAAAGGTGCGTGGCTGGCCTGCAGGCCCACGCAGGCCCCAGCCCATGAGTAGGCTGTAGGAGGCAGGAGGGCAGCCCAGGGTGGTGGCCCGAACACTGGGCAGCCATGGAAGGACCCGGGGATAAACCCAGGCCGGGCGGGGCGGTGGCACCATCCTCCTGTCTCAGTCCTCAGGAGGCTGAGCTGGGAGGATCTCAGGTTCAAGGCCAGCCTGGGCAACATAGTGAAACACTGTTTCAAAATAAAAAGGGGGGGAGTAGCTCAGGACAGCGGCCCTGGGTTCAATCCCCAGTACCAAAATAACCCCCATAAAAAATAAAACCTAAGCAAGAGCCAGGAGTGGTGGGCAAGCTTGTAATCCCAGCATTCAGGAGGCTGAGACAAGAGGATTGCGGTTCAAGGACAGCCTCAGCTACTACTTAGGCCCTCTGCAAATTAGACCATTTCAAAATAAAGAATAAAAAATAGGGCTGGGGGAGTAGCTCTGAGGTAGAATGCTCCTGGGTTCCATCAGTACTGAAAAATAAACAAGCAAACAGGGCTGGGGTGTAGCTCAGAGACACAGCACCCCTGGGTTCAATACCCAGCACCAAAATAACCCCCCCAAAAAAACCTAAGCAAGACTTGTCCGGTGGGACTGAGCCAGCCCGGGGCAGGGCGCGCCCTTGGTGCTGTGTTGGGAGTAATGCCCAGTACGGCCAGGGCCTGGGCGCAGGCAGGCAGGGCTGGGTGCGGGTGGCTGGTGGGCAGCCGCTCTGCTCTGGGGTTCCAGAGTCCAGGCCCAGCAGGACACTGGGGGCACGAGAACGCTCCTTTCCTCAGGAGGGTGGGCGAGCCTGCAGGGACACTGGAGCCAGGGTGGCCTACAGCCCGCACGGCAGGGGTGTCCCTGCAAGCGCCCCCACTTCACTGAGGGCACCAAGTTCTGGGATGTGAATCGCCCGAGCTCACAGCGCCTCCGCCCCAGCCTGCCCACTCCTCCGTGCACACCTTCCGCCCGGCAGGCGCGAGGCCAACGCTGCGGCCTCAGACTGCAGGGCCACCTCCGGTCCCTCAGTGTTGGGACGAGCTGGGCCCCGGGCTCAGCGGTGGCAGCAGAGGCCTGGGCGAGCCCCGGCCTCGAGTCAGCCAGGCCCCGGCACCCCCTACCCCGGCTGGGCTTTGCTGCCTCTGCGTCTTTACCTTGTTTTTTGGGGCCAAATCTTGTGACAATTCCCAGCCTGCTCCGGAAGAGCAGCAGAACCATCTTGCAGGTCTCTGGATGAGCCCGGCCCCCACCACTGGCCGCCGGCCCCCGGCCGGGCTGCTGGGCATCCCTGAGCCTCCCGTGAGCCCCAGCCGGTTGCGAGTGCTGCTGACCACCCAGCAGTGCAGTGGTGGGGGGAGCGGGGCGAGGGTGCCCTTGCTGACGCATGTGCCCTGCCAGGGAAACGGAGGTGTAGCAAATCTGGAGGGGCCAGGAAAACCCGGCGGGCGGGGCACGCGTCCAGGCACGCGTCCAGGGACGGAGCCCCACTGGTGTTCTGCCCGCCAGGTGTGGTGCAGTCCACCCCGCCAGCCACCAGGGGGCAGCCACTGGACACAGAGCTCAGGTACGGGCCCAGGGCGGGGCGGGGCAGGGCGGGCGCTCCCAGGGGGCTCCTAACGCGTGACTGGGGCATCAGGAAGGCCCCCCAGCCGCAGCCGCTGCCCCCCACGGACCCGAAGCTGCTGAAGCAGAGGAGGAAGGCGGAGAAGGCGGAGAGGGAGTTCCGGAAGAAGTTCAAGGTGCGGTGGGCGGGGTGCGGGGCGGGGCAGGCGGGCCTGGGGGCAGGAAGGCAGCGCCCACATCCCCGCCCAGTTTGAAGGGGAGATCGTGGTCCACACGAGGATGATGATCGACCCCAACGCCAAGACGCGCCGCGCGGGCGGCAAGCACCTGGGCATTCGGCGCGGGGAGATCCTGGAGGTGCTGGAATTCACCAGCCAGGAGGAGCTGCTGTGCCGGGACCCCAAGGGCAAGTGTGAGTGAGCCTGGGGGGGTACAAGTGTGAGCGAGCCGGGGAGGGGGGCGCGAGTGTAAGCGAGCCCTGGGGGGGCGAGTGTGAGAGGCCTGGGGGCGTGTGAGCGAGGGGGTGTGTGTGTGAGAGCCCTGGGGAGGGCAAGTGTGAATGAGCCCTGGAGGGGGCGCAAGTGTGAGAGCCCTGGGGGGAGGTGAGTGGGGGGGCGTGGGGGGGGCATTCCCTGGGGTCAAGGACCAGGAGCCTGTCTGCTCTCCACAGATGGCTACATACCCAGAGCTGCCCTCCTGCCCCTGTGAGTGCCAGGCGGGTGGGCGAGCAGGTGGGGGTGGGGGGCGGGGCGAGGGTGCCCTTGCTGACCCATGTGCCCTGCCAGGGAAACGGAGGTGTACGACGATGTTGGCTTCTGGGGTACGTGGATACTCGTGGGTACTTGGGGAGTCGGGGTGGGGGCTGGCCCTGCCTCTGGGGAGGGACCACTCAAGTCACCCTCGCTTGCAGACCCTCTGGAGAACCAGCCATTTCCCCAAGGATAGGCCCCGTGTGGCGGGCAGCCCCGGCCAGCACCAGGCCCTCCAGCACCAGCACCAGGCTGCCTGAGCGGGGCCAGCGGCTCCCGGCGCTTCCCTGGGCGGGTTCCTGGATGCTCAGAAACTGTCTTGCCCAAGAAAAGGCACACTGCAGCCTGTAATCCCAGGGTGGGGAGGATCATGATCATGGTTCAAGTCCACTCTCAGCAACTCAGTGAGACCTTGCTTCAAATCAAAAAGTAAAAAAAAAAAAAGGCACACGGACTCCACAGAAGAGCTCCCGCCCAGCGGCCCGCCCCACCACGCACTTTGCAAAGCCAGCCACTTTCAGGAACTGGTATTTATTATCAAAGTCATATTCGATGTCAACAAGATGCCACAACTACAAAAAAAATTGCGCACATTGCAATCTCAATGCAAACAGTCAAATGGAACCCCAGTCATTAAAAAAGTAATTCAAATTACCCCAAAAGCAACTGAATTTTTAAACATCTTTATACATCCAGCCAACAAATTAAAATGGTTAACAAGAAAAAAATACAAATTCAGGTCTGGAGCTGGTGTCAAAGGCCTGGGCTCAGGCGTTCCTGTCGATCCGCACGTCGATCTCCCGGCCGCTCAGCTTCGCCCCGTTCATCATGCGGCAGGCCCGCTCGGCCACCTCGGGCGACTCGAACTTCACCACGCCGCACCCCTTGGACTTCCCGTTCTCCATCTTGATGTCGGCGTACAGCACGTGGCCTGGCGGGCGGGAGGAGGGAGGGAGAGGCCACTGCTCAGACCCCAGGCCACAGAAGAGGAAGCGCCCGCCCTAAGTCCAGCAGCAGGCCTGCTGAGCCCCGCGGGGCAGCCCGAGGCCAAGGTCCTGCCCCAGGGCCCAGGTCTGGAGCCACTGAAGTGCCCGGGCACCCGCAGCTCAGCCTGCAGGCGGGGCGAAGGGGAGTGGGGAGCAAGTCCTGAAGGCGCCCGGGCCTCCTGGGGCAGGGGAGAGGCCGGACCTGACCTCCTCTCCCCTCTCCCCTCGGAGGAGGCTGCAGAGGGGGAGAGGGGACCAAGCGAGCACAGAGCCGTTCTGGCCCAGGGAGGACTCTGGGCGCTAGGGAGGAGGGCCAGCGGGCGCTGCACGCACTCACCACACTCGTTGAACTTGTCCTTCAGCATCTTCCACGTGAAGTCAAAGGGGAGCTGCGGGAGAGGCAGACGGCTGTGCCACGCGCCCCAGCCATGGGCGGGCAGTGGCTGGCGTGGCCCAGCCCAGTGGTGTCTTCCCACTCAGCCCCACCAACTCTGCTCCCACCGCCCAGCCCCCCTCCAGGTGCGCCCCAGGCCCCGCAGCCCCCACGCCCCCGAGAGCAGCAGCTACTTACGTTCCTCACGAATATCTGGCAGGCTTTCCTGGCCACTCCAGGGGCATGGCCTCCGGCTCCCCCGAAGGAGCCCGCGAAGCTCCCTCCAAAGTTGCCTCGCTCCATCTCGATGGCGCGGTCGAAGCTGGCGCCGCCACCGCCGCCCATGGCCAGGCCCATGCGCTCGATGCCGGCGCCCAGGGCAGGGCCCATGGCGGGACCCATGCGCTCCAGGCTGTTGGCGCCCATGCGCTCCAGGCCCATGCGCTCCAGGCTGTTGGCGCCCATGCGCTCCAGGCCCATGCGCTCCAGGCTGTTGGCGCCCATGCGCTCCAGGCCGGTGGCCATGCGCTCCATGACGGGGCCCATGCGCTCCAGGCCGGCCCCCATCCCCGCGGGCACCATGCGCTCCATGCTCAGGCCCACGCGCTCCATGGCGGGGCCCATGCGCTCCACGCCAGAGCCCATGCGCTCGATGGTCTGGCCCACGCGGTCAATGGGTGCGGCCATGCGCTCCAGGCCGAAGCCCATGCCGGCGCCCATGCGCTCCACACCGGAGCCGATGCGCTCCATGGTCTGGCCCATGCGCTCGATGCTGGAGGCCATGTGGTCGAGGCCCAGCGGGCCCATTCGCTCGATGCCGGAGCCCATGCGCTCCACGGAGCCCATGCGGTCCATGACCAGGCCCATGCGCTCGATCTCTGAGCCCACGCGATCCATGCCGTGGCCCAGGCCTGCGCCCATGCGCTCCACGCCCGCACCCCCGACGCGGTCGATCCCAGGGACACCGCCTCCACCTCCACCTGAAACGCACACCACACAGAAGGGTCAGGGACCTGCGCGTGAGCACCCACGCCACGCCGCACCCACACACTCGAGTTCCCAGCTCACCCTCAGCTCAGGAACTGAGCCCCAGAGCGACCATCAAGACCCTACCCCCTCCTCAGATGCCAACAAGGGCCAGAACCAGGCATCTCCTCCTCACAGTGGAGATTCTCCTAAGACTTCAAAAGCACCACACGCCGTGTTGCGTCTGTGGTGCTAGTTCTCGGTGACAAGCTCTATGCGCCCCAGGTCAAGCCTGAGCCTCCGGGGCCTACCCATCGCCACACCAACATGGAAACCCCAGTCACTTCAGCCTAGGTAAGCTGGGACAACTTGCAAGGCCAGGGAATCGATTACACAGCCAGTAATCAGACAGCTCTAGAGAAGGCAAACAAGGGCCACGGCGCCTGTGCACAAGTGCGCAGAGCCGACTCGCTCTGGGGCCTCACCCCGCCAGGGAAACTGCCGCCCACTGGCTCGCCGCACCTTGGAGGGCTGCACAGCAACCACTGGGTGCGTGGCAGGTGGGCTCTGCCAGCGGCTGGGGCTGGCTACCTCGGGCCCCTCCCACCACCTTAGCGGCCAGGCAGCGGGAGAAGCCTGGTCACTCCTGCTCGCCACGCTAGGCTCCTTGGCGGAGCAGCAGAGTGCCGACTGGCAAAAACACGCCCAGCTGGACGGACTGGGCTCAGAAGTGACAGAAGAGAAAAGGGTGCCTGGCGCAAGGCAGCAGCAAGGAGGCGGGCGCCCGGGCCATGGCGGCGGCTAGAAAGGCCCGCCGACCCTGAAAGCACCCTGGTCCTCACGCCCTGGCCGGCCCGAGCATAGCACTTCCTTCCTTCAGGTCTCTGAGGGGCGCGCGCTCATTCGTCAGGCGGGCAGGCGGAAGCCGAGGTGCCAGGCCATGCCGGGCTCGCGCGCTGGCGGTGGCGGCACCACACTCCATGGTGCTGACACACGGCAGCGGCCGCTAGACACCAAGCAACCGAGCGGCTCCTACCTCCTCCCTGCTTGGCGATGATCTCTCCTCTCTTCAGTGCACTACTCAGGATTTCTACATCAGGAAGAAAAGGTCATTAGCCAGATTCTCTGCCGTGAAAGAGACTTGCCGTTAGGTTCCAGAGTGGAGGCACTGCTAACAAATGCTTTTTACAAGTGAGAAAGGGAAGGTCTGAGAATCACAGCCGAGGCAGCCCATCAGCGGCGCGCCCCTGGCCACAGGCTCGCCGCGCCAGCCCCAGGCAGCCGCGTCCGTCCCCCCTCACCACCAAGGACGAAAGCGTCAGTGCGTGTATGCAGGGGGGGGGGTGACCCACGTGAAGAGCTGATGTGGTGGTGAGCAGCAGACAAAACCCCAGACGCAGGCACGCGCGCCCCAGAGACAGCACTGCGGCTTGCTGGCCGGTGGCTCTTACAGTGTGCCTGATGCTGTCACCAGGGCCACCTTTTAAAGTTTTGTTTAGCTTTTGGAGGAAAATGTGTCCAACTTCTCCGGTACTCAAGCTCACACAGCAACTTGGACACCAGCATCCTGTGTCTTCACCTTACGCAAGCAACCCTCGGCGGCAGGCCAGGGGAGGCTCGCCTGACTTGGACGGGGCCACCTTACCTGTGCGGTCCCTCCCCGCGCCCCGCCGCTGCTCACAGGCCGCCCCAGCCCCAGTCCACGCCACTTCTCTGGCTGCTCGGCAGGCACCCTTCCAGCTGAGGAACAGACTTCTGTACTCTGAAGCCCACGTGGGTTGCCAGCCCAAGGCCCGCAGGGCCGCTGCCTCGGCTCAGGCCCAGGGACCACGGCTGGACCTGGGAGGCAGCCCAGCACTTGCTCTGAAGGCCAGCTCCCACACCTTACTTAGTCGTACTGAGTACAAATCGGCAGCAACAGCAGGAAATTCCAGGACAGAGACTGGAGTCCCCATGGGAAAGAAGGTGCCAAAGAGGCAGGGGACAGCCACGCCGGCTCCTCGGGTCAGTACGGCTGCAGCAGGCGAGGACTAGCGGCTGGGACAGGCGGCCCTGCTTGGCTGGCGGCGGGGTCCGTGACTCGGCCCTGAGGCCAGGGAGCCGAGTTCTGAGCGTGTCTGTGGCGCCCTCGGACACCAGCCGTGAGGATGCAGCCAACTGCTGCCACGTGCAAACGTGAGCGCACCCCAAATCCCAGCGCGCTGCAGCCAGCTCTTTTGTGTGGTTTACACTTTTCCTTTTTTGATTCCAGCCAAGGATCGAACCCTGGGCTTTGCACTTGCCAAGCAAATGCTCTGCCGCTGAGCTAGGTCCCTAGCCCCAGAACAATCTGCAACGAAGCCCAAGGGAGTGAGAGCAAGCAAGTCCCAAAGAAAGTAAATGTTCGCTAGTAGCCAAGGAAGAACAAGCCAGCCATCGGAGCTCCCTAAGCGCCCTATGGACCAGGGAACAGGCTCCAGCACCCGCAGCGAGAGGGCCAGGCCTGGGAGGAAGAACAAGCCAGCCATCAGGGCTCCCTAAGCGCCCTATGGACCAGGGAACAGGCTCCAGCACCCGCAGCGAGAGAGCCAGGCCTGGGAGGAAGGGACCAGGACAGTCCTCCCCGGCCTCCGTCGTTCCGAGAATGCGCTGCGAGCGAGCAGACACGGAAAGCCAAAGGCCCCGCCCTCACGCCCGGCGTCCAGGAGACAGGCCCTCAGCTGCCGCAGACCCGCAGGGACAGGCAGGGCACAGGCGGCTCCCACACTCCACGCGCCTCTGAGAAAAGGACTCCAGAGCCCAAGCACAGTCCTCGCCCCCACTAATGAAGGAGAATGCAGCGGAGTCTCGAAAACACCTGGCCTTCAAATGCAGGACACCACCCATCAAAGCGCACAGAAGAACTGCCTACCACAGCCCAAGCGGAAGCAAGAACTCCTCCTCCCAAGACAGGCCCCAGGATTCAAGACCTACCAACGGGAGCCTTCCCAAAGGCACGGCGACGCGCAGCCCCATCCTGCCGCCCGGCTCCACGGCCCTCTACCCCTTGCACGGGGTGGGCTGAGACCCCCAGGCCCGAGGGCCTGAGCAGCTCGTGGAAATGGAGCAGGTTAACTCCCAACAACGAGCAAAAACCTCCTGCCAACATTCCCAAGGAGCCAGTGCAAGACTGCAAGAAAAGGGCCCTATGCACAGCAATCAGACTTCCAGGACCCACGGCCTAGAAGACAGGCACATGAGAAGCCTGAGGAAACCCAGCAGACTACCCGAGAAGACAGGACCGAGCCTTCGCAGCCTGCAAGCACAGGGCACAGCCCGCCGCGTGGGGGCCCAGGGGCTGGCTTACCCATTCCTCTGCCAAGGGGCTCGCCAAAGCTTCGAGACATTCCCACCTCGTTTCTGCCAAAGGCTCTCTCAAATCCTGCACCCATGCCACGCTCCATTTCTGTGGAAACAAACATTACCCTAGGCCTTTCCCCGAATGACCGCCGTGTCTCAGGTCACACCGAGCAAGAGCTCCAGGCGGCGGCCGCCACCGAGAGCACACAGCCCTTCCACCAGAAGCCATCTCTCGCCCTTCACTCCTCACACACAAGTCCACGTGAAGTCCTGCCGGCCACCCCGGCCACGGCCCCGCAGTCCGCCCAGCCACGGCACGCGCCACCAGCCCCCCACAGGAAGTGGAGGCCACTGCAGGGAGGCTGCCCCAACCGAGGCACGCCCACACAGCTCTCCCCACCCACCGCTCCAACAGCCCCTCTACATGGTAGCACCGGCCAACTTCCTCAGCATCTTTTCCAGTGTGTTTTTGGTCATGTTGTGGTCCTGAGGACTGAACTCAGGGCCTGCTACCTCTGAGCTATACTCCCAAGTCCCCTTTTCCCGCTTTAAATGTTCAGTCTGAAACAGTCTCATAGGTTGCTGAGCTTTACCACTCCACTGCTGAGGCTGTCCTCGAACCCTCGGTCTTCCCGTCTCAGCCTCTGAGGTACTGGGATTATAGGTGGGCACCATCACGCTTGGCTTCTAACGTCTTTTTTCTTGGGGTGGAAGGGGGTTTACTGGGAACTGAACCCAGGGGCATTATGGTACAATTCTTGCCCTATTTTATTTTATTTAGAAATGGTTTCGCTAGGTTGACGAGGGTCTCACTAAATACCGAGGCTGGCCTGGAGCCTGCGACCCTCCTGCCTCAGCCTACCAAGTGCTGGGATCACAAACATGTACCACCATGCTAGTCTTCTCGTGTCTTTAAGCGTCTTACTGGTGCATCTGGAGCCACACATCTTGGTGGAGTATAAGATGGTACAGGTTCTGGTGTTTCTTCAAAGCCAGCTTTGAGCTCCAAGAGAGGAAAGCCCGCCACAGCTGGCACCTGCCTGCTTTTTTTTTTTTTTTTGGGTGGTACTGGGGTTCCTGGAAACCCTTCTACCTCTGGGCTACACTCCCAGACCTATTTTATACTTTTATTTGGAGACAGTCTCTTAAGCCAGCGCAGGGATTACAAGCGTGCGTCACCACGCCCGGCCCCTGGCTCCTTCTTTAACTACACCCACCTCACACCACACTGAAACACGCATCGCACCATGCCCTCCCATACAAGGCCTAGGAGTAATGTTGGTCTCACTCCTTAGTGCAGGCCTGACGCGCTGGCTTGAGCTCCCTGACCGTCAAAAGCCCTGGCGTCCAGGGAATTCCCTGCGAACCCAACTTACTCAAGAGCAAAACAAAAAGAGGATTTTTGTTTTCGAATACTGCACTGATCCAGTCTTACTTAATATTACATTTATTTAAAACGTCTTATAGCCATTCCATCAAAAATTGATCTAGAGCTGGGCATGGTGGCATGCCTGTAATCCCAGTACCTGGGAGGCTGAGACGGGAGGTTCAGTTTCAACGTCAGCTTAAGCAACTCAGCGAGGCCCTTAGCAACTTAGCAAGACCCTGTTTATAAATTAAATTAAAAAAAAAAATAGGGCTGGGAGTATAGCTCAGAAGTAGAAGGCCCCTGAATTCCACCCCAGGACCACACACACACACACACACACACACACACACACACACACACACACACACAAACTACACGAGAACCTCGCTTATGCCTAGTGTCAACCTGAGCCGTGAAGGTTTAAACCCCAAACCTCTTACCACTTTTGACAGTGAGCTTTAACTTCCCTCACACACAGGGCCCGCCTGGTGCCCGCTGCCTGCGTGCCGGCTTGCTGCACTGCCTGGCTGTCTGTCCTCGGCACTCACCTGCTCCCGCGGGTGCCGTCGCCCCCCACAGCGACACCCCACGCTGCTGACGACTGGCCCGAGCCACATGTCTCAAACTCCCACTTTTGGTTCAATCCACACACCCCCCCCGCAGCAGGCAAGCCCGAAAGCACCAGAAACACAGAGCTCTGTCCCTGTGACGCCAGTCCCCTCCAGGGGAGAGGAGGAAGCGCGCCCGCTCCCTCAGCTCTGGCAAAGGGAACAGCCCTGAGATCAAGTTCAGCGGCTGCGAGTGCTTGCTCTATTATTTTCAAGTACGCACTGCTATAGGCCAGCAAGTAAACACTGAAACCCAAATACTTCATGACTTCCCCCTCCAGGAACTTGTACAGAAGTTGCTTGCCGAAGCCGGGTGTGGAGGGGCACGCTTGGAATCCCAGCATTTGGGAGGCTGAGACAGGAGGATCGCGGTTCGTGGACAGCCTCAGCAACTCATTGAGACCCTGTTTCAAAATAAAGACTAAAAAATAGGGCTGAGGTACATAGCTCGGAGGTAGAATGCCCCTGGGTTCCATCCTCAGTACCGCAAAAAAAAAAAAAAAAAAAAAAAAGCTTGCCACCAAGTGAGGCCCAAAGTCATGCAGACAACTCCAAAAGGGCTGACCTGCAGCTTCTCAGCACCACGGCCGCGCTGTGCAGGAGCTGGTCCTCGAAGCTGACCGAGGCAGGGCAGGATGGAGAGCTGGGCTCGGAGCCACCCGGCCCACAGAGCACCGGCTCTCGGCCTCTGGGCCCAGGCAAGCATGAACGTGCCTGCTGCTGAGAAGTGTGAGCGTGGGGGAGACCCAAGGCCACGGCTTCGTGCAAGGACAGTCAACACTGTCACCATCAACACTGTTGCTGGACTTCCACAAGGGATCAGGAGCAGGCAGGTGCAGTGCACACCTGCAATCCCAGCATTTGGGAGCTGACACAGAGGCCTCAGCGGCTCAGCGAGACCCTTTCCAAATAAACGGAGCCAGGAGTGCAGCTCAGAGGTGGAATGGCCCTGGGTTCAATCCTCAGCATCACAGGAAGAGGAGGAGGGAGAGCAGGGAGCCAGCTAGGGTGTAGCTCAGAGGCAAATGCCGATGGATGGGTTTAATTAACCTTGACCAGTTTTTTTTTTTTTGGGGGGGCCCTCTAAGTTTTAAATGACAATACCCCAGAATGTGTGTTTTGCAAAAGCTAAATCCAGCTGGGCACGCTTGTAATCCCAGAGTTTGGGAGGCAAAGACAGGAGGATCACGCTGGTTCGAAGCCAGTACCCTGTTTCCAAATAAAAAGTATAAAACAGGTCTGGGAGTGTAGCCCGGAGGTAGAAGGGTTTCCAGTACCACCAGAAAAAAAAAAAAAAAAAAAAAGCTAAATCCATGGTGTCTAAGAGACTTTCTTTTTTTGTGAGCTACACCCCCTGCCCTAGTTTATTCTTTTTTTTTTTTTTTTTGCAGGTCTGGGGATGGAACCCAGAGGCTTTCTACCTCCGGGCTATACCCCAGACCCATTTTATACTTTATTTGGAAACAGGGTCTCACTAGGTTGCTGAGAGCCTAAGTAGCTGAGGCTGGCTTTGAACCTGTGCGATCCTCCTGTCTCAGCCTCCCAAGCACTGGGATCACAAGCGTGCGCCACCACGCCCAACACAAGAAAGCTTTTAAAATGTTCCTGGCCATCTCGAGCAAAGCAGGCCTACGATTAAGCCTAGCTTCTGAGATGTTTAAGACATCGACTCAGCAGGAAAGCAGGAGCGACACCCAGTGAATGAGGGCTGCAGAGGTGCAGCAGGAGGAAACACAAATCTTACCATTTATCCGGCCCATGTTCATCCCGGATCCAAATCGCCCCATGTTTTCCATACCGCCGCCAAAGGGTCCCTCCATGCCTGCAAAAGAGGGCTGCGTTTTAGAGCCATCCAAGGAGACTGGTCAGACTGGTCGGACTGACCAGAACTTCAGGAAAGAGAGGCTTCCCATTTTCACCCTGGGCACTGTCTGCCAAGAAATGACAAGTTTAAGGGGATTTGAAAAATCAAAGAAGCTGGTGCCCTTTTTTAAGAATTCACCATCCTAGCCAGGCACGGTGGCCCACTTATAATCCCAATGCTTGGGAGGCTGAAACAGGAGGATCGCAGGTTTGCAGCCAGCCTTAGCCTTGTGAGGCCCTCCCCAACTTAGTGTGACCCTGTTTCAAACGAAAACATAAAAATAGGGCCGGGGGTGTAGCTCAGAGGTAGAATGTTGGAGTTCAATCCTCAGCAGCAAAAGAGATAGAACTCGCCACCCCCAGTAGCTGAGCGGACTCCCCCTCAGTGAGTACACAGAGAGGTCCAGAGACGAGTGGTGTGTCCAACGACACAGTGAGCTCCAGCAAGAAAGCAGCCGGAGCCAGCAGCACAGAGCAGGCAGGCAAGGACTCCGGCCTCTGGAAACCCAGGTGAGCTTGCGAGACAGGCGAAGCGTGAGGGAGGGGACCGCTCAGGGGTGGCCGCGCCTGTGCTTCCTCTTACCTCCCATCTTGCTTATTCCAAATCCTATGCCTTCCATGGCCATTCCTTAAAAAGAAAGGCAACGCAGTGATGCTGACGCTTAACACAGGAACCCCAAACCACTCAATGCACAAGAAATGTCTGGTGACAAATACATTTTGTCCAGAATCAAAGACAAAAACCGGGGAGGCAGCTACCATTTGGGCGGCCAAAGGTCACGTCTCAAGGAAACGACCCAAGCCTTTAACAGATCCATCACCACGCGGTCAGATTCTGCAGGGTCTACATAGTTTTACTAAAGCACCAAGTTGGACGACGTTAAACACGGAGTATGATCCAGACACAAACTAGAAGACATACGCTTTTTGGAATTCTATTTTACGGGCAGAAGTGACTTTTCAGAAAATCTCAGTTAAAGGTTAAGTTCTCAACATAAAAGGCCCCCGTCACATTCCCAGACCCTCCTGGGTGCTAGGGAGCCAGGGAGCCGTGAGAGCCGCCTGGGGCCTGTGGCCCAGGGATGGCGCTGGGAGGAGACCAGGGGTATGCAAAAATTATAGGGCACTAGGGCACCGAAACCACGATTTCAAATGATCCCCAAAAAAGCCGGGCGTGGTGGCGCACGCCTGTAATCCCCACGCTGGGGAGGCGGAGACAGGAGGATCGCGCTGGTTCGGAGCCAGCCTCGCTGGCTTAAGAGACCCTGTTTCCAAATTTAAAAAAAATATAAAAAATAGGTCTGGGAGTGTAGCCCGGCAGTAGAAGGGCTTCCAGGAACCCCAGTGCCCCCCCCACACACAATAAATAAATAAAAATCTAAGAAAACTCTTCAGTCTGAGATCATAAACATGAAACATTCCTTAATTATAAAGAAATTCCTCGTTCAGAAATTAAAACCCTAAATCAAAAAACGTGCGGCGACTCGCCACACCCGGCTCCCCCAATCCCGAGCTGCCCCTTGTCTTCCTGAGCAGCGCACATCATCTCCTCTGTGGCCCGTGGCAGCTCGCCCAGGGTCCAGTCGAGGCGGCAGCGCAGCCGCGCTGTGGTCCTTCAGGAGACCCAGGCTGTCAGGTGTGACCGTGCAACACGGCTCACTCGCCTCTTTTCTTCCAAATGGCGTGACTACCTCGACTCTGTCACGGAGTTTAACAAAAGGCCAGAGCAGTGACTTTTACCAAGGAGCCAGGCGTGGTGGCGCACGCCTGCAGCCCTGTGCTTGGGAGGCCACAGGTTGGAAGCCAACAACTCACTCAGTGAGACCTTGTTTTCAAATAAAAAATAAAATAGGGCTGGGGGTGTAGATCAGAGGTTCCATCCCCTGCACCACAAACGACCATGAGGATTCAACTCCCAATACTGCCTTTTCAAAATGAAGCTGAGCTGGACCAGGAGGGAGTTCTGACCTGAGAATCTACCCCATCTGAAGTGCTCAGGCCCGAGGAGGTCAACCATTAAGGAGCAGCCCCACCAACGCCCAGATGAGGCCCACCGCACGCTTACCTGCAGGCCCTAGGTTGCCCATGCCGATGCCTTTGTTGAGGTGGTTGGCATCGATAGGCTGCCCTCCTGGCCCCAGGCCCATGCCGATGCCGCCAAGTCCATCTGGAAGGAGAGAACAAGTGAGAGGCCCAGGGCCGCCCTGCCCAGGTCGCCCAGCCCCTCGGCTGTCCGTGCTGGCACACTTGTTTGTCTACTCACCCCCAGCCTGGCCGGGACCCCAGGAGCACTCCCCAGCCTCCTCTTTTCATTTTGAGGCAGGACCTCACCCAGGGGCCCAGGCTGGCCTCCAAGGTGTAAGGCTCCTGCTTTAGCCACCCAAGTAGCTGGGCGTGTCGTGCCACCGTGCCCGGCAACACGCACGAATTAAGACAAGTTGAACTGGAGCTGACGTGGAGTTGCACACCTATAATCCCAGTACTTGGGAGGCTAAAACAGGAGGATGAGGGGCTCAAGGCCCTCCCAGCAACACAACAGGACTCTCTCAGCAACCAGCGGGACCCTTTCAAAACAAAAAGGGCTGGGGTGTAGCTCAGAGACAGAATGCCCCGGGTTCAATCTACAGTGGCACACACACCCCAATGGCAAAGGGCACAAACATTGGTGCACACCACATGCTGACCTGGCAGCCCAAAGGATGCGTCTCACAAAAACCAACGGTGTACACTACACCAACCAGTTCACACACTGTGCCACACTATTTATTTGCAGTACTGGGGATGGAACCCAGGAGCATCCTACCTCCAAACTACACCACTAGCCTTATTTTTTTTTTTGTTTTGCGGGTCTGGGGATGGAACCCAGGAACACTGATTTCCGAGCTACATCCCCTGCCCTATTTTTTATTCTTTATTTTGAAACAGGGTCTATTTTGCAGAGGGCCTAAGTAGCTGAGGCTGTCTGCGAACCGCGATCCTCTGGTCTCAGCCTCCCGAATGCTGGGATTACAAGTGTGCGCCACCACGCCCAGCTTCCTAGCCTTATTTTTTATTCTTTACTTTGAAACAGGGTTTCTCTCACTGAGGTGCAAAGGGCCTCACTAAGCAGTAGCAGAGGCTGTATGAGAACCGTGATCCTGTCTCAGCCTCCCCAAATGCTGGGGTTACAAATGTGCACCACCATGCTGGCTCTACACTATTATCTTAGATACCTTGTTTTTTCAGTAACAATGAAGCCAGAGAACCCCTCCCCAGCATCCTAACTTGATCAACAGCCCACCCTCAGCTCCATGCTCTGCAGGCAGAGACACAGGAACAGACTGGCCTCTGATGAGACCAAGCCACAGGGTATTTAACCTCATCAACATCCTGTGTCTGACTGCTTGGCAACAGCAGTGAGATCACCAAGGTGACTGGCTCCCCAGGCGGGAGGCTGTGCACCTGGCCCCTTCGGCTCCTCAGGTGCAGTCAGCAAGAGCCGAGCCAGAGATTCACATGAGCGCTCGCCTGGGAACTGGTGTCCTGAGACTCGGCTGCCATCCTTCTCTTTGTAACAGAGCCCTTTCAAGCCAGGCGTGGTGGCACACGCTTGTAATCCCCATGCTTGGGAGGCAGAGACAGGAGGATCGCACAGGTTTGAAGCCAGCCCGTTTCCAAATAAAAATATAAAAAGTAGGTCTGGGAGTGTAGCCCAGAGGGAGAAGGGCTTCCAGGAACCCCAGTACCACCAAAAAATAAAACAAAAATAAGTAACTAACAGTGCCCTTTCAACACACAGGCCTTCTAGTCTACTTTCCCGGTACTGGGATGGACCCGTGGGGTATGCTAGCCCACATGTTCTACTACTGGGCCACACCCCCTTCATTTCCTTTATTTTGTTTTTTGGTGGTACTGGTAATGGAACCCATGGCCTTCTACCTCCAGGCTATCCTCCCAGACCTATTTTATATTTTATTTGGAAACAGGGTCTCACTAAATCTCTGAGAGCTTCACTACATAGCTGAGGGTGGCTTTGAACCTGTGCGATCCTCCATCTCAGTCTCCCAAGCACTGGGATTACAGGCATGTGCCACCAGGCCCAGCTGAGTCCCTTCATTTTCAAGCCACCTCAAGACCCACCTCTACTCTGCACTGTAATCCTACACCACAGACACACGGCACTTCGTTCCACCTCTTAGGGCCTGTGGCTGGAGCTGCTGCCCAGGCCGAGGCGCCTGGCCACCGGGAGGTGGTCCTCCTTGCCACGGGCCAGCCTGCCTGCACCACTCCCCGGATCTCCTGCTGCCCCAGCCCTGGCTCCCCATTCGTCTCCCATGTCCGCTGCGTGGGATGTACAATCACACAATCAATTTGATTTCCCTGTTAGGAGAGATTTTCACCTAGATGTTGTTGCAAATATAGCCAATCCTTTTTCTTGTCTTAATAAGAACTATGCAGGCCAGGCGTGGTGGCGCACGCTTGTAATCCCCGCACTCAGGAAGCGGAGACAGGAGGATTGTGCAGGTTCAAAGCCAGCCTTGCTGGCTTGAGACCCTGTTTCCAAATAAAAATATAAAAATGGGTCTGGGAGTGTAGCCCTGAGGTAGGTTTCCAGGAACCCCAGTACCACAAAAAAAAAAAAAAAAAAAAAAAAAAAAAAAAAAAAAAAAAAAAATACAGCTAGCCAAGTATCACCGGTGGCACATGCTTCTAATTCCTGCACTTGGGACGCTGAGACGCGGAGACTTTCAGCTACTGAGTGAGCCCTGTGCAACTTAATGAGACCATTCCAAAATAAACCATCAGCTTAGGCCCAGCGAGTCTCGCTCAGAGGGAGACCCGCCTGGGCTGCGTTCTCAGTGCAGAGGAGAGCACTGTAAGGCTCTCTGCGCCCCACGGAACCCCATCTTAGTATACACTCAGAGCCACCCCGGCCGTTTCCTTTCGGGTCCTACTGGCGTCCACTCCTCACTGACCTGTCTCTGCAGTATGACTGCCCACCTGGCACTTCCTGCAGGCGGACCCAGGCTTCACCCCACGTGGCCTATGTGAGTGCCGCCTTCCTCTGACGGCTGATCTATCCCACCCCGTGGCTTTCCCGCATACTTAACCTACTGCCTTATGGCCGTCTCAGGTAACGCAGCTATGGACCTGATACTCTTGTGTGGTCGTAGTTTTTCTGTGGCACTGGGGACTGACCCCTCTGCGGGGCCACGTGGTACCTCCGCGGGGCATAGCGTTAAGTCCCTCTGCAGCTTCTAGGCAGCAGGTGTAAGTTTTTAGGATGGGCGAGGCAGTGCATGTCTGTAACCCAGGGCCCAAGAGGCTGAGACAGGAGGATGCGGGCTCCAGCCGGCCTCAGCATCTCAAACCCTCGACACTGAGCATCCTGCCTTACAACAAAGTATTCCTAACATCTTCCTTAGAAGGTTGTGAGCTTCTCTGCTCGTTTGTCATTCTGAAAAATCTATAAGAAAGAACTGCCCAAGAGAATTCAGGGTTAACGTGGCGCAAGTTTTAAGTGTGACTGTAGCATGGTTTGTGTTTAGTGTAATCAAATACTTACGGGGAAGTTGCTGTGGACGTTCAGGAGGGAAAAAATCTCCCTTTGGTAAGGCCCTCTCATCCTAAAAGAGAAAGAAAACGAACACGGCACTGTATCAGCTGCAGCAGTCCCACCACCAGAGCTGCTGCACACGTGAGGTGTGTTCATAAAGCACGGCTAGTCCACCCAGGCGGAAAGGTAGGCGGCAACACGCTCCGGCCTTCCGCACGGCTTCTCCCAGCGATGGGCCTCGCAAAGCACTAGCGATGTACTCTGTGCTCCAACGGGTCCTGTGACTCCAGCTCTTCAGAAAGCTAAACCCGCTATTTAATGTTTTAAAACACTGTTTGTTTCGTGTACTCCTGTCTTCCTGAACCTGAGTTCCAACTAGACTGCCCTCACAGGTTCTGGTCGTGTTTACTTTAGTATTACCTTTGGCACCACCACAGCAGGGCTAATGTTTATCAGGACTAAGATGCTCCAACACACCTGTAAAACTGTCTGAATCAAAGGCTGATTATGCTCACCACAGATGTGCTAAGCAAACACAACGTCCCACTCTGAATACTGGAAACCCTTCCATAGAACCACTTCTCTGAAACCCATCGATTGCTCAAGCAGGATACACAACCGACTTCCTGATCATGCCAACAATAGACAAATGCACAGAAAGACCCAGAAACAAGAGCAGTATCAGCAAAGGCTACGCTATCGTAACGTGCTCCACAAGCTTCCCAGAACGCTTACGCGTCCACTCCTAACAATCCACATCTTTCTGTGGAGTGAATCGGGTATCAGGAGGAGACTATTAACTTACCATTTTGACGTGCATTGGTCTATCAAACAGCAGCTGGCCATTAAACATAGCTGAGGTTACAATTAAGGCATTCTTACAAATGCAAAATCATGAAGAGCAAGAAATGAGATGCCAGTTACCACCCCTCTCAGCCGGCCTTGTGAGCCTTCTGACTCATTACGCTTTCAAGAATTTCCTTCGACAATAGAAAGAACAATAAGGAAAGCTGGAGGGAACGACAGCTCTGTAAACCTCCGCTGCTTCCCGGTGTGCTGTTTTGGTCATAACCTTACCCTGCCGACATCCCTCCTCAGTAGTCACCCCAGAACTGTCTGAATTAGGCCAAGTGCCATGTGTTTTTTTTGGTGAGACACTCAGTGACAGTACGGCCCGAGTTTACTGACTACATGCACGTACTGTACTGTCCATCATGACATTAAAAAGTGTAACTCTAGTCTAGGGTAAGCCCAGGGTCAGGCAGAAGTGCGCCTTCCCACCGTGGACAGGACTCGTAAGGGCATCGTATACGAGTAACAGTCCCATTTCTCTCCAGGGGGCATTTCCCAGAGTTCCCCATTCAAACCCAGACTCCCCTGAAAAGAAGACATTAGAAAAGACCACTCCTGTGCCGGGCGTGGCGGGCACGCTTGTAATCCCTGCGCTTGGGAGGCAGAGACAGGAGGATCGCGCAGGTTCGAAGCCAGCCTCGCTGGTTTGAGACCCTGTTTCGAAAAATTTTTTAAAAAAAAGTATAAAATAGGTCTGGGAGTGTAGCCCAGAGGAAGAATGCCTCTGGGATTCACCCCCAGTACCACCAAAAAAATAAAATAAAATAAAATAAGAAAGAAAAAGAAAGAAAAGACCACTCTGGGCATGGGCCTCTGCGTCACCAACCGCCCCTCTACCCACACTGCACTCAATCGGTCCCCAGGAATGCTTCCCCTCTTGCCACACACAAAGCAGGAATATAGTTCCCACTTCCTGCAGAGCTGGGGCTGCGGCTACCCCGTTTACCATGAGGCAGATCCCTGCAGAAGGATACATATGGCTTGCACAGCTTCAATGGACTGTTCAAAAGTCACAGTGCCTATTCCACGACTTTTCCCATCTTTATCTTCCAGAATGTCTGCTCGGACCACCACACCAGCCATACTAAATACTTCCTTCAGTTTCTTCCAGCCAACTTTATAATCCAGCTAATCGAGAGAAGGGAGTCAAAACTTCAATGTAAATATCTCAAGGGAAACATTTTTACATGAATACGAAATGCTTTGGTTGAAAACCAAAACTAGATGACTTCACTAGATGATCGTAAGTTCATAGCCAGCCTTAGCGACTTAGTGAGACTCTGTCCCAAAATAAAATAGTATAGCGCAGAGGTAAAATGCCCCTGGGCTCAATCCCAAGTACCACATAAACATAAAAAAAAATCAGGCGTGGTGGTATACACTTGCAATCCCGGTACTCAGGAGGCTGAGAGAGAAGATGGCAGGTTCCAGGCCAGCCTCTGCAACTCAGTGAGACCCTGTTTCAATAAAGAATAAAAACTAGGGCTGGATGGCCAGGCGTGGTGGCACACACTTGTAATCCCTGCACTTGGGAGGCTGAAACAGGAGGATCGCATAGGTTCAAAGCCAGCCTCAGGTACTTAGCGAGGCTCTCAGTAAATTAGTGAAACCCTGTTTCCAAATAAAATATAAAATAGGTCTGGGAATATAGCCCGGAGGTAGAAAGCCCCTGGGTTCCACCCTGAGTACCACCAATAAAAAGAAAAAAAACTAGGGCTAGGGTTGTAGCTTGGAGGAAGAATACCCCTGGGTTCCACCTCCAGTACCAAAGGAAACGGGAGGCCTGGGTACATAGCTTGGAAGCACCCTGGGTTCAATCCTCTGGGTTCCAGAGACATTTTTTGTATTAAAAAAAAAAAAAAAAAACCCTGGCTGCCAGGCGTGGTGGTGCACACTTGTAATCCCAGCATTTGAGAGGCTAAGACAGGACGATCTGGGTTCGCAGCCAGCCTCAGCTACTTAGTGAGGCCCTCTGCAACTCAGTGAGACCCTGTTTCAAAATAAAGAATAAAAAGTAGGGCTGGGGGTGTAGCTCAGAGGATAACGTCCCTGGGTTCCATTCCCAGTACCGCACAAAATAAATAAAAAATTAACCCCCCCGCCCACCCTGCTAAGGTTGGCACGCCCCCCGCCCACGTTCACCCTGCAGAGGACGAACACACCACAGCAGTGTCAGGGCCCCGTCTTGCCTGCCTCACCCCGCACAGCCCATGGAGCACAGCCCGAGCATTCTGTAAGCTCCGCGAACCCATGGTCCCACAGGCTCAGGAACGCGGCGGCCACGGAGGGACCAAGGCCAACCTCAGGGCCAGCTTTTAAATAGTCTAGACATAGCCCGCATTTAAATGTGTGCTCTCGGCCAGGATACGGGGTATCCTTCTGATCCCAGAGCTTGGGAGGCCGAGACAGGAGGACTGTAGGTTCGCAGCCAGCCTTGGCTGCTCAGTGAGCGCCTCTGCACCTTGGCGAGACCCTGCTCCAAAATAAGAACCAAGTACAGGGCCGGGCGCAGCTCGGAGGCAGAAGGCCGCGGGGCGCTCCTCAGGACCAGGCCCTGCCCCGCTGGGCTCTGCCCGCTCACTTACGTTGGCTACAAACACTGTGCTCCCCAGTCTTCCGGCCTGCAACGCATGGAGAATCTCGTTTGGGATGTTGGGGTTATTTAGGATACTGGGCGGGATCGCAGCCATTCCTGGGCCACCGGGCCCCATACCCGTCCCGCCGGTCGTGGCCATCACCTTTTGCATCGCTCTCCTGGCGTGTTCACCGTCGGGGTCCTGAAACAAGCGCACGGGGTCACGGGGCGGCCAGGCCGGGCCTTGCCATCGCGGCCGCCCAGCAGCGACGCGGGTGGGACGCGCCACCTGCGCTGCGTATGGAGAGGGAAGCACTGCTCACACCCACACGAGGAGACAAAGAACCACGGCTGGGGATGGGGGGCAAGAAGGGCCTTAAATTTCATGCTGAAAATACAGCCTGCAAGTGAAGGAAGAAACCAAAGGCCCCAGGGGTGACAGGATCAGCTGACCTCAAACTAAAGGAAGAGCGGAGCAGGCTTAGGAGGGCTGGAATGCTAACTAATCCCGTGGGGTTTGGGTCATTTCTGCAAAATCCATCAGCAACTGTTCCAAAAGTTTGCAAGCTCAGTCCTGATCTTAAGGTACCCGGCCCTCCAGGACCTGAGGTACTGGACTCAGAACCCAACGGCTGAGCAGTGCAGGAGCACCCACACGGGCTTGTAAAGTGCAGGGACAGACACGCGCCTCTAACCCTCTGTCCTGCCCTGCCCCCATACACGAGACACCTGAAAATCCCCACCGTGGCTGGGCATGGGGGTACACACTTGTGCCGAGAGGCTGAGACCGGAGGATCAAGGGTTTGTAGCCAGCCTCAGCTACTTAACAAGAGCCCGTTTCAAAAACAATTTTAAAAAAGGTGGGGGGCTGGCCAGGCATGGTGGCGCACACTTGGGAGGCGGAGACAGGAGGATCGCGCAGGTTCAAAGCCAGGCTGGCTTAAGAGACCCGGTTTCCAAATAAAAATATAAAATAGGTCTGGGAATGTAGCCCGGAGAAGGGTTCCATCCCCAGTACCACCAAAAAAAAAAAAAAAAAAAAAAAAAAAAGGTTGGGGGCTGTCGTGTAGCCAAAGGTAGAATGCACCTAGGTTCGACCCTCAGTAACACACACACACACACACACAACCTGATCATGCTTTCTCTATAAATTCTGAATATACCAATCCTCCTCCCCAAGAAAACAGTAAGTCAAAGTGAAATTTAATCAGTGACAAAGGGGAGAGAAACTTTTTCCTAGAGGGAAAAAATAGATATGGGTTAGATATGAAAGAGGATCTGAGTAATGACAAAATCACTTTAAAAAGGAAAAGAGTGAGCTGGGTGTGGTGGCGCACGCTTGTAATCCCCGCGTTTGGGAGGCGGAGACAGGAGGATCCCGCAGGTTCAAAGCCAGCGTGGCTGGCTTAAGAGACCCTGTTTCCAAATAAAAATATAAAAAATAGGTGTCTGAGAGTGTAGCCCGGAGGTAGAAGGTTCCAGGAACCCCAGTACCACCAAAAAAAAAAAAAAGAGAGAGAGAGAGAGAGAGAGAGAGAGAGAGAGAGAGAGAGAAAAGAGCGGCTGGTAAGGAGTCTGCCCAGCAAGAGCAAAGCCCCTGGGTTCCACCCCCAGCACCACGCGCACACACACATGGCCACAAGGCCAGGCACACATCCCGATGGACAGACGCAGCACAGCCATCTCCCACACACGAGCGAGCGCCCGGCGGCCTGGCCACCACCCGCAATCCTCACGGGTGCCGGGCTGTGCTGGGACGGGCTCTTCTCGCTAGGCAGCAGGTGGCTCGACTACGCGGCAGCCCAAGAGCACTCCTGAGCACCGCTCACCAAGGGCCCGAGTCCAGAGCGCGCCCAGCACCGGGCCGGGGCGGGGCGGGGCTTACTTCTTTGACTTTGAGGGGTCTTCCACTCAGGCTATGCTTGTTCAGAACTTCTGCGGCCTTTTTCATGCTCTCTTCCATCTTGAATTCCACAACGCTACAAAGAGTCAGACGGAAATGAGTGAACCTGTCCCTCAATTTGCAAGGCTCAGATGCCAATAAGTAATGAGATGATACTTACGCGCATCCCTTTGGAAGAGGCCACAACCAGTCAGAAGAGCAAGGAAAGGCAAAAGAAAAAGAAACAAAGAGTCAGTTACCCATGGCAGTCACCAGCGAACCAAAGCTACGACTCCGTAACAAAGCTGTCCAACCGCCCTCCGAGGGGAGCTCAGCGCCTCGCCTCCTGGCCTGTCTTGCCCTCCACATCACCAGCGCTGCGCTGCGGCTGCTGCAGGGACAGCGCGCAGACCTAAACTCGGGTTTCTCCAAGAAAGCACACCAGCTTTACACCTGCCTCCTCTCCTCCTCGATTCCTCGGGCTCTACTGGACCCACCCGCCAAGAGCTAAGGGTTACTCTACACCATTCTACTGCACGACAGAAATGGTTTATGTTCTCATTCAACTAGGCCAATTTGGATGTTCAGGTTTGTAATGTTTGGTTTACAATTTACTGGCACAAAGGCAACTTTTCGGAATCTTTGGTTCACACAACTTTCAAATTCAGCAAACAACCAAGAGTAACATTTTCTAGACAAGAACACACGGTTTACATTAATTATACCACCGCTAGAATTCCATGCATAATTCACACACAGCCAATTCCTGTTAACAAAGAAACAATACTGCTGCGGCCCCCAGCTCCCCAAATGGGGCATCCAGACAATACCAGAAGCTCTTGGGCAGCCGTGTGGAAGAGCGGGACTCCCGAGGCAGCCCCCCACCCGCCGGGTGCTGGCCAGGTCGCGCGTGGCTGTCCGCGAGCACTCACTGCCTTCCTGCCCATTCGAGTCCACGCCATCATACAGTACATTTGTCATGTAGTAAATCCACAGAAGAAATTCTCTGACACTTACCCTTGACTTTCCTTCAGCGTCCATTAAGAGCTCCACGTATGTTACCTCACCAACTACAAATCAGTTTCCAGACGACACATAAACCAAGGGAGAAAAGCCAAGAAAACAATGGGAATTTAGAACAATCATCAGCAACCTTGTATGGAGCCTCTGCCTTCTAAGAAAGCCCAGAAACACTCCATATTCTAGCCACAGACTAGGCATTACAGGTGTGCAGTAAGTGGTGAGACCATTAACGCTGTGTCCTTGACTCCTCCCACCGCAAGAACGCTACTTCCACAGATTTCAGTTTCAATCGCCCTTCCTGGAGGACGCATTCATGGCGCGAGGCAATCCAAAGCCACAGGAAAGGAGTCTGCTGGCCCACTTCTGGGAAAGGAGAAGGTCCACACAGACGCTCTGACTAACTAGAGGAAGCGGGCCGTGATCCACCGGACTGGGCTCACAGGCTAGGAACGCACAGGTGCCCAGTGCGGCGGCTCAGGGACACAGCTCCAGGCCTGGCTCAGGCGTGCCGCCGTGCAATTAGAGCACTGCGCCTGTGTCAATGCGCTTGGCGCCATCTTGAAACAGCTCACTGGTGAACCAGAGGCCCCTCCTTTTCATTCCGCACGGGCACGGGCCCCACCAGTTCTGTAGCTGGTCATACACACAGCACTAGCCCCACAATTTTGCAGCAGCAGGCTTGCAAGTGCCATCGTAAAGCCAGAGCAGTCTGAGTTCTCTTCAGTGAACGAGGTCAGGCCTTACTCTTGCTGTTTCTAACGCTCCCCATAAAAAGGCACATTTCAAATTTAGGGCTCAGCTGGCAACCAAGCAGCTAAACAGACTCGTGACTGAGTTGCACAAAGGGAGAACAGAGCATCTCAGAGCTGGCCGCAGACTTTCCTCAAGGTTTGGATTGCCGATTCATGACCACCGTGACCAGATGTTAGAATCCATCAAGACAACCACCAAAATGGCTGCTGAACTTGAAGATGGCGCATACACTGAAAGCTGAACTTGAGAAAACAATCTCTAAGCAGGACTCCCAACATTTAAGAGAGCTTAAGCGTGTTAAGAATTTCTTTGAAGGACTTTTGGTGTTAAAGCCTTCAATTCACGATGGCTTAGCAGTACAAGGGTAAAATTAGCCCACTTGATGCGTACTCCTCGGCCTGAGGGACATTAAAATCGTGAGGATTTTCACATGAATACGACAAGGAAGGATTCAACTGGAAAACCAGGAAATGGCTTCGCCAATGCAATTAGCACTCTGAAGGGCACGTTTACCTACGGATTTGCACCTGGCTGCAGGCTGCGGGCAGGTGTTAAGTCTACAGCCTCGCCTTCCTTGTCCTTGCCTGAAATGCATCCGGGCTGGCACTTTGCACAAAACGGGAAGGAGTGCAAAGAAACCAAGAAACGGTGGGGACCAGCAGAGTTAACTTCTGGAGAACATACGCCAACGGGGCAAATAAAACTCATCACCGCCAAGGGACAATGCATACGGGCTTTCATTTAAACTCAGCAAAGTAAAGCGGTTCCCAAAACGTGTGGCCACTCCTGAGGCCATGTTAGCCATTTGTTTCAACAGCAGCAGCCATTCAAAGCCCCACAGCCCTGTCTCCACCTGGATGAAAAGGCCAAGGAGCATCCCAACAGTGACGAGATCCCAGGTTAACTTCCTACCTTAAAAGCCCTCAGCACCTAACTCAAGACAGCTATAACCATGTTGTCAGGATTCAAATGACGCTGCATTTAGTTTCTCGTCTACTGCCCATAAAAGACATTCGTCAAGAAGCTCTTACCGTAACCAGGAAAGTCAGTCCAAACTTCCCCACAGTCATAACCATTAACGAAATGCTAGGTTAAGAAATGATGACTTCTCCCTATTTAACATTCTAATGATGTACACTCAACTTCAATCCTTTGCATGAAACAAAAGCAAACAAAACCGTAGCTTTAAAATGTCCCCTCCAAAGTCCAACTGTCATCTGTGGCCCCACTAAGTCCGCTGCCCTCGGGCCCCATCAGTAGTAACAGGCCCTCACCGGTCTCCAGGCTCCCTCCTCCCTACTCACTGGCTCTGGGGGCTGCCCCATTTCCAGGCCGTCCTTCCCTGCAGAAAGACAAGCATGAAGCCTTAAAGACCCCTTCTCCTGAGGAAGCAAAGCCACGCCTGTGCCGCCAGCACAACTACCACCAGGAATGTGAAGGCAAAGCCTGGACTAAGGAGGGGCTGACGGGAGCAAGCTGTCAGCAGAGTGGAGCTCCAGGCAGAGATGGGAGGCGGCCGCTCCACTTCCACTCCCTTCCCCAATCGCGCTCCCCACACCCCAAGAGTGGGCGCTGAGACAAGCCTAAACGCAGCTTTAAACCTGTGTCGAAAGGAAAAAAGCGGCTGTTAGGTGTCCTCCTCTATCCTCATTCAAAACTGCCCCCAAATCATTCTAACCAATGTCTAAGTGGATTATAAAAATATTGCCTCAAAAAAGTACTGTGAGTTGAAGCTGGTAAGCAACCCGGAGTACCGTGATTTAACAGTCACGCACCAACTTTTAACAAAAGTATTTGTTTTTGTGTTCCCATTTACCGCTCGAGTCTAAAATAGACTAAAAACAGGAAAAAATACAGAAACCAAAGTTTCACTGAAGAGAATTCATGTGATTAAGGCCATCAATTTTTTTTGGGGGGACGCTAGGGATAGAACCTAGTCTCACACATGCCAAGCACAAGCTCGGCCACTAACGTGCACCCCCAAAGCCTTTAGTATTTTAAAAAGGGACAGGGGAGTTGAAAAGCAGGGCGCGCTGACAAATGTCCTGTAGTCATAATGGCCAAATGGCAAGTAGTCAATTTAAGTGAGGGGGTACACAGAATAAACGCCCATTTTATTCTGAAGCTTTTCTCTTGGTGGGAACAAAGACAACCTAAAACAAGTGAAATAAATATTCTCCACAATTACCTGGCTGAGAGGCCAGGCGGAAGATGGGGCCACACCTGTCCCCAACTCATGGTGGCAGCGGGCCGCAGTGATGCGGGGACACTGGGGGACGCTGTAGCCTGTGAGGCCTTTCCGAAGTGAGGCCACACTTCCACAAAGTAAAGGGGGACTTATAATCCAGGGGCACTCTACCTCTGAGCTACTCTCCCAGCCCTTTTTATTTTTTATTTTAAAATAGGATCTCGTTAAGTTGCTGGGGGTAGCCTTGAACCTACGATCCTCTCTCTCTGCCTCCCAAGTACTGGGACTACAGGTGCGCACCACCACACCTGGCTCCAACAAACTCAAATAGGAGAGAGTGGAGTGGGCAAGGGTTGCACTTATTTTTTGTAGTACTGGAGCTGAAACCCAGGGGCATTCTACCTCAGAGCTACATCCCCTGCCCTGTTTCTTAGTATTGTGTGTGTGTGTGTGTATGTGTGTATGTGTGTGTGTGGGGGGGGTACTGGGGTTCCTAGAAGCCCTTCTATCTCCAGGCTCCACTCCCAGACCTATTTTATATTTTTGAAACAGGGTCTCTTACGCCAGCGCGGCTGGCTTCGAACCTGCGCGATCCTCCTGTCTCCGCCTCCCAAGCGCGGGGATGACAAGCGTGCACCACCGCGCCTGGCATATTTGCATTTTTTTAAACAGGGACTCACTGAGTTGCGAATGGCCTCACTGAGGCTGTCCGCGAACCACGATCCTCCAGTCTCCACCTCCCACGCCCGGCCCAAGGGTTGCTTTTAAACAGAAAATGAAGCTCAGCCCCAAAGACCCACCAGGCCAACTGTCTCTAAGAGTCGGGGGAGCTTTGCGTAGGCTGCTAGTCCTCTGGACCTTTCTATCAGCCAGATCTGAAACTCACTTCCAGTGATGCAGTAAGTAGTAACAGGATTAAGTGCTTAAGGAAATCCTTGCTTACACAAGTTAAACTGACTGCTGCTGGACGCAGGATTGACTTGGGAATAAGCGACAGCACTGACCTTCCTGTCTTCCGCCCGCTGGGCTGTCTGTCGCTGGCAGCGGGTGCGGCTCTGGCTCTGGCTCTGCTGCCAGGCGGTGCTCACCTCAAGGCTGCAGACCCCTGGCTAGGCCAGGAGAGCACACCCTTCTCCTTTGGCTCACCAAAGCCCTCCATGTTTCTCCTAGTCCTTGGGCTGAGCCGCCTGGGTGCGATGCTAAGAGTCACTGTTAATTAACCTGGTCTGGCCGGCTCCAACTCAAGCTTCAGATAACACTGCCCTCAATTTTCTTTTTCAATTCAGCAACTGTGGTGTTCATGGCGGCCATTTGTTCCACAAAATACCTCAGCTAAAAACTAAGTATGGTCAAAAGCAAAGACAATGGAAGCCTTCTGTTCCACTGGCACACAGGAGGGGAGGCTGGGAGCAGGTGCTCGAGCAAGGGCACTGTGAAGGCAGTGTCCCTGCTGGCAGGGCAGGCAGGGCGGGCAGCGTGGCTCAGAGCCGGCACCGTGGGTGTCCACGACAGTGCCACCGACGGGCTTCCACCTAGTGCCGAGGGAGCAGCTCTCGTGGTATCAGATGACAGCATCTCGGCGAGCACTGCTGACGCCAAAATTAAACACGGCAAGAAACACCCGGTGGCCCCAGAGACCAGGAGCGCAGGGCGCGGCCCGGCCCACGCCGCACAGCCGTCCTGAGCGGCTGAGGCCAACTAATTGTAGCTCTCGCCCACTGGTTCCCTGTGACGAGAAGAGGCCTACGATGGCCGGGGAGGGCCTCAGGTGCAGTCTGGTCACATCCGTCCAATCTCGGCCCCCAGTCAAGGGTATTTTGCATCTGCTGCTTTTAGGGTGTTGAGGCCTCTAGCTGCCATTTGTCCTGTGTGCTGATTCTTCAAAAAACTTAAAGCTTATTGCCAACAGATTTCAAGCAAGTATTTCAGATTTAAAATAACCACGTTGACAAAGTTCTGATTAACCTAAGCATGAATAAAAATGTATTTTTATCTTTTAAGTGTATTCTAAAACCTCATGATAGCTGGTGTGGTGGTACACGCTTGCAAGTTCAGTTCTTGGGAGGCTAAGACAGGAGGATGGCAGGTTTGAGAACAGCCTCAGCAATTACTGACACTTCATCAGATAACCTATGGAGACCCCGCTTCAAAAATAAAAATAAAATAGGTCTGGAGAGAGAGGTCAGAGGTAGAATGCCTCTGGGTTTGATCCCTAGTGCCACACACACACACACACACACACACACACACACACACACACACACAAGCAATCATATGTATGTAAACGGCAAATGTCTTTAAATTTCATATACTGAATATAAACATTACTATAAAAAGGATTACCTTTCTCTTACCAAGCACCTTACCCACAATCCAATACTGCTAATAATTTAAACAGCAAAGTAATTATTTAACAAGTACAGGGGAGCTCACACAAGAACATTTTAGAATTTGTTAAAAATAACATCTTTACTGCACACCTGTAATTCTAAATTACACCACCAAGACTACACTGAGGGCTGAGCCCAGGCACTCATAGCAGTATGCCAAGGGAATATGAGAACCAGTTTGGAAGTATCTGAGCAAACCAGCAGGCTGGCTCCACACGTATTCAGGGCACAATAGGAAGTTGAGGTGAACTGCTTGTACACCCAGGGCTGTCGTGGCCGCCGCCGCCGGCGTGAAGGCGTCCAAACCCGGAGTACTGAACGGGAGGCAGTGAGCGTGTCGCCCACTGTATCCATCATGCCCCAAACTGGCTCACACACTCCTAAAAATGGAAAATAATTTGGCCTGCAATCTCTTACAAAACTCGAACAATTGCATTGACAAAGCCACATTCCTGGTTCTTGGAACTACTATAACTTATCATCAATGGAAATAGCAATTCAGCAGTTCACCAAATCACGAGAACACAAATTTGGGGTTATCCCAAAGCTAATTCGAAGGAGACCCGAGTGGACTGGACAGCAGCTCTACGCTTGATTGAAGCAGCAGTCCCCAAAGCCAAGAACACTGCACCTGGGAGGCCACGGGCACGCCCTGCAGACAAAGAGCTTCCCTCTGCCGAGGAGCGCGGGCAGGGCGGCGTGGCCGAGCAGGCAGAAAACCAAACCTCACAGCAAACCCTGCTCGCCCCGTGCTATCTGGAAAACACCACTGGGAGCAGCACGCGAGACCACTCCCTCGCGGCGTGGCAGCTGAAGTGATGGCGGGTGACGGCTGTGGCCGTGCGGGCTTCGAGACCCCGTGCAGGGCCCACTAGTGCCCAGGCCAAGATGGCCCCACGAGGCCTCCTCCTGGGAGGACTGGTCCTCTGACAAATAGCTCAGTCTCCCTTGGCTGTGAATGCTCCAGAAAACTGATCCCTTCCGGTCCTTGGAAGACTCACGGAGGGTGAGCCGAGTCTGGGCCCCTCGGGTGAGGGGCCCCCAAGGCCTCCTACAACCTGCTTCCTCTGTCCAGAGCTTGTCTAAAGCAGGGCTAAGCAATCGCTCTAGGCGTGAGTGCCACCAGCAGGGCCAAGAATCAAGACAGACAGGAAGACCAAGCAGAAGAAGAGCGAAGGCAGAGAGGACGCGCGGGCGGGCGCGGGCCTCCTGGTGGGGCGGAGCCTGGCTCCCCACCCTAGCTAGAAGGGATGCCTGGGCTCGGACAGCCTGGACCCGTAGGTGCCACATTACAGCGCATCCCTCGTTTCCAGCTCGCCAACTGCCAGAAAAGGGAAACCCTAACGGTGTCAATAGAAGAGAATATTTTATAGTTTGGAATCTGAGCAGCATTCATTCCAGCTACCAAATTTTGACCCCAGGATGGCATCCACAAAATTTATACGAACTTCCTTCCTGCCAGACTTAAAAAGCTTACAAAAAGAAAAAAATTGAAAGAAAAAAATCTCCCACATAATGTGAAGAATCCAATAAACTTCCTCAACACAAAAGGCTCCTCTCATGCCTAATGGAAGCCCTATTAAGAGCATGAAGCCAATGAGCTCTTCTGTAGGCCAAGGGACCATGCGCACCCCGTGCTGGACGCATGGGCACGACCAAGTGGGCGGACCAGCCACGCCTGCACAGAGCGCTCACGGACAGAGGCTGGCTGAGGCACTAGCAGGAGATGCCACCGACCTCCTCGCCCTCCTCAACCACCGGCACCTTTACCTTTTTCTTTAACCAGGTCTTTGAGTGACTGCCACTTCACATCGAAGGGGATGTTTGTAATGAAAGCTCTGTATCTCTTAGTCGGGTTGGCGTATGGCTCAAAGCGATTGCCTCCTCTTTTTATGTTTTTCTCCTTCCTCTTCTCATTCTGTGTAGGTCGTTCCCCTTCACTGAATTCAAAAGAGGGGAAAGAGTTTATGTTAGCACAGTGTGAAAACTCGGCATTTGATCTGCTGGGTTTCCAATTCCACAGAGCTAAGTGTAGCACAACAGTTACGCTGGCTGTGATCTGAGACATTCAAACTAAGTGCTCCAGGGGCCGTGGCGCACCCCAAGCCCACCTATGGCCACCCTCCCCTGAGCCGAGCGCTTGTCATCCCAGCACTGGAGGCTGAGACAGGAGCAGCACAGGTGCAAAGCCAGCCACGGTAACTTAGTAAAGCCCTCCATGACTCAGTGAGACCCTGCTTCAAAATAAAGAATAGCCGGGCGTGGTAACACATGCTTGTAATCCCAGCACTTGGGAGGCTGAGACAGGAAGATCGTGGTTTGTGGACAGCTTCAGCTAATACTTAGTGAGGCCCTGTGGAACTCAGTGAGACCCTATTAAAAAAAATGATAATAATAATAAATAGGGCTAGAAGCCGGGTGTGGTGGCACACGTTTGTAATTCCAGCATTCAGGAGGCTGAGACAGGAGGATCACGGTTTGCAGACAGCCTGAGCTACTTAGTGAGGCCCTCTGCAACTCAGTGAGACCTGGTTTTAACATAAAGAATAAAAAATAGGGCAGGGGGTGTAGCTTGGAGGTCGAATGCCCCTGGGTTCCATCCCCAGACCCACTTTAAAAAAAAAAAAATAGGGCTAGGGTGTAGCTTGGAGGTCGAATGCCCCTGGGTTCCATCCCCAGTACCAAAAAAAAAAAAAAAAAAAAAAAAAAAAAAAAAAAAAAAAAAAAGATTAAAATAGGGATGGGGTATAGAAGTAGAATGGCCCTGGGTTCCATCCCCAGTACCTAAAACAAAAAAACACCCTTCCCACCAACACCTAAAACAAAAAAACACCCTTCCCACCAACACCGCAAATGCTCCTCCAGCTGCAGCAGAGGGCAGTGGAGCGGCGGCTCCTTTACGTTAGCTCTAAGAAAAGGGGAACGAGAAGGGGAGATTTCTATGAGGACTCTGAGATGGAGAAGTTCTGGAACGTGGAATGTCGGTGCCTGTGTAACAGTATGCATTTACTTATGTGCACATTCTGACCAATTACCTTTTTCTGAGTGGTACTGGGGATTACACACAGGGCGTTCTAATCAGCCCTATTTTCTTTTTATCTTGAGACAGACTCTTCCTCGGCTGATCAGACTCTCGCTACTTCCCGAGGCTGTCCTCAAACCCACAGGCTCCCAGGTGGCCAGCCTTGGCCAACACACACACTTCAAAATATCGGGGGCTGAAGCCAGGGGCATTCCCTCTCCAAGCTACACCTCCAGTCTTATTTCTGAAACAGGATCTAAGTTGCGGAGGCCTAAGTAGCTGAAGTTGGCCACAAATCTGCCATCCTCCTGCCTCAGCCTCCCAGGTAGCAAGATTACAAGCACGTGCCACCACACCTGGCCTATCTATTTAAAAAAGACTGACCAGATGCTGTGGCATGCACCTGTAATCCTGGTGTTGGGAAGCTGAGACAGAAGGATCACAGTTTCAAACACAGCCCCAGCGACTTAGTAAGACTTTGACTTTTTTGGGGTACTGGGGAGTGACCCAGATGTCTACCTCTGAGCTACACCACCTATTTTTCATTCTTTATTTTGAAACAAAGTTTCACCAAGTTGTGGAGGGCCTAAGTGGCTGAGGATGGCCACAAACGTGCAATCCTCCTCTGTCAACCTCCCCAGTACTGGGATTCCAAGCGTGTGCCACCACATCAGGCTGACACTCTCTTTGGTCTTGTTTTGGGGATTGAACCCAGGGGCATTCTACCTCCGAGCTAAATCCTCAATCAGCTCAATCCCCCACCCCCAGTACTGGGGATGGAACCCAGAGGCATTCTACCTCCAAGTGACACCCTCAGCCCTTTTTTTTATTTGAAATAGGGTCGCCGGGCGTGGTGGTGCACACTTGTAATCCCTGCGCTTGGGAGGCGCCTGGGAGGCGGAGACAGGAGGATCGCGCAGGTTCAAACCCAGCTGTGCTGGCTTAAGAGACCCTGTTTCCAAATAAAAAAATATAGAATAGGTCTGGGAGTGTAGCCCTAAGGTAGAAGGGCTTCCAGGAACTCCAGTACCACCAAAAAAAAGAAAGAAAGAAATAGGGTCTCACTGTGTTGCAAAAGGCCTAAGTAGCTGAGGCTGGCCATGAACTACAATCCTCCTGTCTCAGCCTCTCAAATGCAGGGATTGCAAGCATATGTCCCACGCCTGACTATTATTTATTTTGAAACAGGGTCTCATTAAGTAGCTGAGGCTGGCCATAAACCCAGATCCTCCCGTCTCAGCCTCGCAGGTGCTGGGATTACAAGTGTGCACCACCACGCCCAGTTCCTGAGACCCTCTTTCAAAATACAAAATAGGAGCCGGGGGTGGTGGCGCACACTTGTAATACCAGAGCTTGAGAGGCTGAGACGGGAGGATCCCACCAGCTACCTAGTGAGGCTCTCAGCAACTCAGTGAGACCCTGTTTCCAAATAAAGTATAGAATAGGTCTGGGCGTAGAGCCCGGAGGCAGAAAAGCCCCTGGGTTCCACCCCCAGGACCACGAAAATAAATAAACAGGTGTGAGGTGTAACTCAAAGGTAAAATGCCCAAACGTTCGAGCTCCAGCACCATCAAAGGGAGGCTGTACCTAGTGTAGCAGAGCATGCTCTCCCCCCCCACACAGAGGGAACAAAGCATCCTCCACTTGGTCCTGCCACTTGGGGCTAGGACCCCATGTCCGAGCAACAGGCCGCGCCCGCCCTCAGCAGAGAAGGGCGTGCTGGCTCCTCGCTGGCTCCTCACTGCGCACCTGCCTGTCTGTCTCCCGTGCTCCTTCCTGTTTATCTTAGGATTACATCCCAACCCTCCCTGCTGTGCATTCCACCCCTAAGCTGTACAGATACATGTTGCTTACAGTGGGCCTGACAAGTTTCAAGGAAACAGACATTTCAGTGGCAGAGCGCGGCCGGGGGGGTGGGGGGCAGCCACCATGTGCACAGAGCTGGCTGCTCAGGTCGGCCCTCTGGCCTTCCTGCTTCCCCAGCCAGCCCTTGGTCTTCCTCCGCACCACACCCCAAACAACGTGTGCAGGCCATGAGAAAGCTGGAAAAGATGCTGGCACGGAATCCTACTACTTGGGCGGCTGAGACGGGATTGCAGATTCGAGGACAGCCTCAGCAAGAAGGGAGACTTTCAGCGACCTAGTGAGACCCTGTTTCTTTCTTCTTTCTTTCTTTCTTTCTTTCTTTCTTTCTTTCTGTTTTTTGCAGTACTGGGGATGGAACCCAGGGCCATTCTACCTCGAGCTACACCCCCAGCCCTACTTTTTTTCTGTTCTTTATTTGGAAACAGGGTCTCACTGAGTTGCAAAGGGCCTAAGTAGCTGAGGCGGTCCCTGACCTGAGATCCTCCTGCCTCAGCCTCCCGAATGCTGGGATTCCAAGCATGCACCACCAGGCCCAGCTAAGACCCTGTTTCTAAGTAAAAAGAGGGCTGGAGGTGTAACTCAGAAGTAGCATGCCCAAGTTCAGTCTCCAGGGCCACCAGCACCACCGACGAAACAAAGGAACAAGGAGCCGAGACTGTGGCGCTGATGATTTGTACCTGCTGCAAAAGAAAGCCCGACGCTCTATTCTCACTTATCTTCAAGATAAAACGAGGGAAACACACCCCTCCAGCCCTAAATATATATATGGCACTTGGACTACTAAGGACTGAACCTATGGGAATTCTACTTCTGAGCTACACTCCCAGTCCTATTTTACTGATAATTTTGAAAAAGGGTCTCAACTAAGTTTGGGGGCCCAAGTTGCTGTGGCTGGCTGAGAACCTGCAACCCTCGTGTCTCGGACACCCAAGTACTGGGATTACGAGTGTGTGCTACCACACCCGGCTTCCCGAAAGCCTTTGAGAAGTGCCTTTTTACAGGCTAATTAACTTGATGACAATGATTAACCACTTTCTCCTGAACAGCCCACATTTGAAATATCAGAGACGTTAAAATGAAGTTTATGCTGAGAATGGTGGTGCACACTTGCAATCTCAGTACTTGGGAGGCCGAGCCGCGAGGATCACAGGTTCGAGGCCAGCCTCAGCAAATAGGAGACTCTCATCAACCTAGAGAGTACAGAAAGAGCACGACTAGTAAAAAGACTGAATGCCTACTCCACCAAGAACCGCTCCGCTGCCTGCATTCGAACGCCGCTTCCCCACTTCCCGCCCGTGGCGTGCGCTCACTCCACTGGGAGCTGCTGTCCTGGGAAGGCGTAGTTTGAAAGGCAACCTGAGCACCTGAAATTCTTATCACGCCTTGGGAAGAGCGAGGACCGTCCCCCCCTTGGGAAGGTCCTGGTCCTTTAAATCCTGAGCCCCCAAAGCACCCCCCCCCCCGCGGTACTGGGGTGGAGCCCAGGGGCGGTCGACCTCCGAGCCGCACCCCCAGCCCTATTTTGTATTCTTTATTTTCAAACCGGGTCTCACTGAGTTGCGGAGGGCCTCACTAAGTAGCCGAGGCCGTCCGCGAACCGCGGTCCTCCGGTCTCGGCCTCCCGGATGCTGGGATGCCACGCGGGCGCCATTGGAGCTGCAGGGATGTCTTCCTGAGGGAGACTAAACCCACCCTAGGGTAAAGCACGCCTGCCATCCCAGTCCTTGGGAGGCCGAGACCGGAGCACAGGTTTCAGGACAGCCGCAGCAACTTGGTGAGGCCCGGTCCAAAATAAACTGAAACAGGGCTGGGGGTCAGGCTGCTGGTGCACACTTGAGACCGGAGGGTCTTAGTTCCAGGACAGCCTCAGTTACTTTGTGAGGCTTTGCAACTCAGAGAGACTGTTTCAAAATAAAGAGTAAGAAATAAGAGTCCTGGTGTAGCTTGGAGGTAGAATGCCCCTGAGTTCCATCTCCAGCACTCCAAAAAAAAAAAGGACCTGGGGTATAGTTTAGAGGCAGAATGCCCCTGAGTTCGGGTTCAATTTCTAGCACCCTTTACCTCCCACCATCCCCACCCAAAAAAAAAGGTTGTGAGCAGTATTCTAGTTCCAGGTCCATCCTTTTGTGTGTGTGTTGGGGGGGGGAAGACTTGTACCCAAGGACATTCTACCTCCAAGCAACACCCCCAGACCTATTTTCTATTTTTATTTTGAAAGAGGGTCGCACTAAGTTAAAAGTCTCACTATTTGCTAAAGCTGTCCTTGACCCCTCAGCCCTCCGGTTTCAGCCTGCCAGGTACTGGGATTACAAAGCATACGCCACCATGCCCAGCTGGGGCATTCTACCTCAAAGATACACCCCTAGGCCTATTTTATTTCATTATTATTATTATTTTTTTTTTTTTTTTTTGGTGGTACTGGGGTTCCTGGAAGCCCTTCTACCTCCGGGCTACACTCCCAGACCTATTTTTACATTTTTTATTTGGAAACAGGGTCTCCTAAGCCAGCGCGTGCGGTTGGCTTCGAACCTGTGCGATCCTCCTGTCTCTGCCTCCCAAGCGCAGGGATTAAAAGTGTGTGCCACCTCGCCCGGCCCCCTAGGCCTATTTTAGATAATGGTTTTTAAATGGAAGGTTACCTCATACTGGCCTCAAAACTGTGATCCTCCCATTTCAGCCTCCCAAGTACCACAATTACAGGCATGTGCCACCACAGCCTGCTGGTTTTCACCAGCAAAACCTGTATCCATGGCAGCTCACAGAAATGCTCCAAGAATCAGCAACAATGACCCTAACAAAAAGCAGACTGGTAGTTGCTAAGCACAAAATATCAAAGGAGCAGAATACAGGCGGCCAAGCCCTAAGGCCTCACACATGGAGGTCTGAACTCCAAGGGCACTGTGTCTGCTTGGCCCCAATACTGCACAAAGAGGTAACTGCTTAGACCTGAAACACAGTAACTGTTGCAATGACAATCTTTCTACCAACAATCTTCTTAAGAGGGTAAGAGTAGAAGAGATTCACATGCAGCTTTCTCACGCCGCATCTTCTGACCGGGCTTTCAGATACACCACTCAGGGGGTGTGGTGGCACATGCTTGTAATCCCCGCGCCTGGGAGGCTGAGACAGGCCTCCCAAGGATGGCACAGGTTCGAAGCCAGCCTCAGCTACTTGGTGATGTTCTCAGCAACTTAATGAGACCCTGTTTCCAAATAAATTATAAAATAGGGCTGGGGGTGTAGCACAGAGGTAGAAAAGCCCCTGGGTTCCACCCCCAGTACCACAAAAAATAGAAAAATAAAAATAATAAAATAGGGCTGGGTGTAGCTCAGGCTGAGTCCCAGCCTGGACAACGGCTAAAACAAATAAAAGGCAAGCCTAGCCCTTAACCTAGCCACGAGTGGAATCAAAGGACGGAGCGAAGCAAACCTCCAGCGGCGTGTACTCAAGCCAGCCAGCCCAGCTCCCCTCTACGTGTGTCACTGGGATTGAACCAGAGGCATTTTACCTCGCAGCTAAACCCCAACCCTATTTATTTATTTTTTTTGGTGGTACTGGGGTTCCTGGAAGCCCTTCTACCTCTGGGCTACACTCCCATACCTATTTTCTGTATTTTTGAAACAGGGTCTCTTAAGCCAGCGCGGCTGGCCTCGATCCTCCTGCCTCTGCCTCCCAAGCGCAGGGATTACAAGCGTGTGCCACCACGCCGGCAACCCTATTTATTTTTTATTTTGAAACAGGATCACTAAGCTGCTAAGGCCAGCCATGAACCCTTATCCTGACTTTTTTTGTGTGGTGCTGGGACTTGAGTCCAGGGGCATTCTACCTCTGAGCTATACCGCGAGGCCTATTGTATTTTTATTTGGAAAAAGGGTCACTAGGTTGATGACTACTTGCTGAGGCTGGCCGCAGACCTACGATCTGCGGTTTCAGCCTCCCAAGCACTGGAGTGCATTCCAGGTGTGCACTGCTTTGCCGGCTCCCTGTTCTAATTTCGAGCTCACCATCTAATGTGCCTGGAATCTCTCCTCACCACTGGGTGAGACGGCTTACACCGCAACTCCAGCTCCAGCTACTCACGAGACGGAAGCAGGGGGCCTCCAAGTTCAAAGCCGGCCGGGGCAACTTAACAAGGTCCTGTCTCAAAATAAAAAGCGTAGCCAGGCGTGGTGGCACTCACTCTCTTGTAATCCCAGCATTTGGGAAACTGAGACAGGAGGACTGTGGTTCGCAGACAGCTTCAGCTACTACTTAGGGCCTCTGCAACTCACTGAGACCCTGTTTCAAAAGAAACTAAAAAACAGGGTTGGGGGTGTAGCTCAGAGGCAGAGTTCCATCCCCACTAACACACACACACACACACACACACACACACAGTACCTTTGGTGTTATAACATATAACTAATTCCAACCTCTCATTTAGCAAAGTTATGGCAGCACTTTACCCTATACACAGGAAATAAACACATCTTAAAGCTCTCTAAACAGGGTCCTCTAAAATCCTAGGAGACTATCCTAACACAGATGGTTAAAAAAAAAAAAAAAATCAAACACATCCCTAAGCTGTTCTTTGTGGGGGGTTTTTTTAGCGGTACTGGGGTGGAACCCAGGGGCATTCTACCTCCAAGCTACACCCCCAGCCCTATTTTTTTATTCTTTATTTTGAAACAGGGTCTGAGTTGCAAAGGACCTCACTAAGTAGCTGAGCTTGTCGGGGAACTGTAGTCCTCCTGTCAGCCTCCCAAATGCTGGGATTACAAGCATGCACCACCAAGCCTGGCTGCTCCTATGCTGAGTTTTGAGGAAAACTAGAGGAAGCTTTTCTCTGGGTTTCTAAAAACTCGTTAATATATATCTTTAAACTGGTACTGGGGATTCAACCCAGGGGCATTCTAGCTCCAAGCTATACCCCCAGCCCTATTTTATCTTTTATCGTGAAACGGAGTCTCACTAAGTTGCAGAGGGCATAAGTAGCCGAGGCCGGCCATGAACCTGTGATCCGCCTGTCTGCCTGCCAAGTACCCGGATTACAAGGGTGTGCCACCACAACCGGCTCTCATTAACATTTTGTTCCACTGCAACTAAGGAGAGAGAATCTGGAATTTTCTCCAGATTTGTTGTCTAACAACAATGTAGCCAGTAGTGAACACTCATTAACCTAAGTGCCTTACTGTTCCCTTTAAATCACCATAAACTATCAGCCGGCCGTGGTGGCGCACGCTTGTCATCCCGGCGCCTGGGAGGCTGAGACAGGAGGATGGCGCAGGTTCGAAGCCAGCCTCGGCTACTTAGTGAGGCTCTCGGCAACTCAGTGAGACCCTGTTTCCAAATAAAGTATAAAATAGGCCTGGAAGTGTAGCCCGAAGGTAGAAAGCCTCTGGGTTCCACCCCAGTACCACCAAAAAAACAAACAACACCCCAAAACTATCAACTTGTCCATGTTAAAAGCTCGAGGGAAGGCTGATTTACGGAGACACAGAAAAAGGTATGGGTGGGGGAGATCTCGGAGGACGGAGCCTGCGCTTGCTAGTGTTGAAAGGCTACACTTTCTAGACGAGGTGAAGAAAAAGTTCTGGACAGTGCTGATGGGTTCACAGCATCCTAAGTGGGCTCAACACCACCTAAAATGGTTAAGATGGAAAATCTCGTGTTAACACAATAGAGAAAACAACGGGCGGGGGGGGGTGGAAAAACCAAGGCGTGACCGGCCCACCCCACGCTCCGGTGACTGCGATCAGAACACGCGCGTTTGCCCGGGACGCCGGCTGCCGCCTTCCTCCTCTGCGGGAACTTTAACACCCCCGGGCAGAGCTGCGACGGGGCTGGGGAGGGCGATGGCGCCGGGAGCGGGCGGTCCCGCGAGCGCCGCCGCCGCCGCCCCTCCCCCACGCCGCGGCGGGGAAACTGAGGCCGGCGCCCAAGGTCACGGCCCGGCGAGCCCGACCGGGCGCCCGGGCCCCGCACAGCTCGCCGCCCGCTCCTCGGGGGGAAAGGCCCGGCCCGGCCCGGCCGGAGAGGCCGCCGCCCGCCCGCCCGGCCCCGGGGGCCGTGGACACTCACCCCTTCGGGCCCGGAGCCCCGTTGCCACTCGGTACGCCGGGCGCGCCGCTCTCTTCCTCCATTTTGGGCTCCGTCGCCGCCACCTCGGCCGCCGCTTCGACCCCTGCCGCCATTTTCTCCGCGTCGGGGCTTTGTGTGAGCGAGCGGGCTGCGCGGCTCTGCGCCTGCGCGCCCACGTGACCGGCGCGACCAGTAACGCCTGCGCGCGGCGCGCGCTCTGGCCCCGCCTCCCGCCACGCCCCAGCCGCGCGCGCTCTAGCCCCGCCCCCGCCACACCCCGCCCTGCCGCGCGCGCTCTAGCCCCGCCTCCGCCCCGCGCGCTCTAGCCACGCCCCCGCCCCCGCCCCCGCCGCGCGCTCTAGCCCCGCCTCCGCCCAGGCCGCACCCAGGCCGTGCGCAGGCGCAGACGTAACGCAGCGCCTTCATTCCTTCCCCAGGCAAACTTGAGTTAGTCTTTGCCCGACGCTGGGCTGGCTCTTCAGGACTCACAGGGGAGGCGTGGCCTCAGCGCGCCTGCGCGCACACACGTGTGCCTGGACCGCATCAGGCCCAGCTTTCTGTAACCAGAGCTGAGGAGAAGGGAGAGAGTTCCATCTGGGGGTTCCTGGAAGGCCTACAGGACGTTTACAGACAGGATAACACCAAACTCAACCCATCTCTCGATGTACTTGGGAATATTAAATTGGAGCCGGTGTGGTGGCGCGTGCTTGTAATCCCAGTACTTGGGGGGCTGAGACAGGTGGATCGCGGTTCGCGGACAGCCTCAGCTACTTAGTGAGGCCCTCCGCAACTCAGGGAGACCCTGTTTCCAAATAAAGAATAAAAAATAGGACTGGGCGGGGCATGGTGGCTCACGCTTGTAATCCCAGCATTTGGGAGGCTGAGACTGGAGAATTCCAGTTCGCGGACAGCCTCAGCTACTTAGTGAGGTCCTCCAGCTAAATTGTTGAGAATCTTGCTAAATTGCTGGAGGCTGGCCTCTAGCCTGCCATCCTGTGTCAGCCTCCCAAGTGCTGGGATTACAGGCCTGGCGCTGCTCGCTCGCGCGCGAGCTCTCTCTCTCTCTTTTTTTTTTTTTTTTTTTTTTTTTTTTTTTTTTTTTGCAGGTCTGGGAATGGAACCCAGGAGCATTCGACCTCCAAGCTACACCCCCAGTCCTATTTTTTATTCTTTATTTTGACACCAGGTCTCACTGAGTTGCAGAGGGCCTCACTAAATAGCTGAGGCTGGCTTTGAACCTACGCAATTCTCCTGTCTCAGCCTCCCAAATGCTGGGATTACAAGCGTGCACCACCATGCCAGGTTTATTTTTTATTTGAAACAGGGTCTCACTACATGGTCATGCCACGTGGTTGCAAGCCTGTGATCCTCCTCTCTTGGCCTCCCAAGTCCCGGGATTACAGGCATGCACACCCCACCTGACTTTGTTATATAACTCTGGCCCCTGCTCTCCACTTAAAAACTGAGATGAGCGGGCACACTTATTATCTCAGTACTTGGGAGACCCAGGCAAGAGGAGAGCAGGTTTGAGGCCACCCTCAGCAATTTAATGAGATTCTCAACATCTTAGCAAGACTCTGTTTCCAAATAAAAAATAAAAACGGTTGGAGGGCCAGGATATGGTGATTCATGCCTGTAATCCCAGACTTTGCCAGGCTAAAACAAGACGATCACAGTTTTGCAACTAGCCTCAACGATTTAGCAAGGCCCTCAGCAATTTAGTGAATGCTGTTTCAGAAGAATAGAAAGCTGGGTGTGGGGCGCACGATTGTAATCCCTGTTCTTGGGAGGCTGAGACAGGAAGATTGCAAATTCGCAGCTACGTAGTGAGATTCTCTGCAACTTAACTTAGTAAGACCCTGTTTCAAAATAAAGAATAAGGCCGGGCGTGATGGCGCACACTTGTAATCCCAGCATTTGGGAGGCTGAGACCAGAGGATCATGGTTCTCAGACAGCCTCAGCTACTTAGGCCCTTTGCAACTCAGTGAGACCCTATTTCAAACATAAAAAGGACTAAAAACTAGGGCTGAGAGTGTAGCCCGGAGGTAGAAGGGCTTCCAGGAACCCCAGTACCACCCAAAACAAGCAAACAAAAACCAGGGACCGGGTGGGGTTGGGGGGTCCCGGGGCCCAGCACCGGCCACCTCGGAGGAGGCTCTTCCCCGGGCCCCGTCCCTGCACAGGGCCGCGGTCACTGGCCCTGCAGCCGCCCGCCAGGGTTTAGAGATGGAGCCGACAAGTCCCCTTGCCCGGGAAGGGCTTTTATTCATCAGGGGTGGTTTCTGGAACGCAGTGCAAGTTCATAAGTGGAGGGCGCCAGGAAAGCGAGCCTGCCAGGTGCAGAGAAGCAGAGGAAGCTTGCGGGCGTCCAGCGGGGCCCCGGCGGCGTCCGCCTGTCCGTCGGGTCCGGCGCAGCCCCGAAGCCGTCCATTCCGGGAGGGTGGGCCGGCCCCCGGCTTCACACCGGCGTCTCCTCCGCCGCCTTCCGCAGGAGCCCCGCGGCCAGCGGGGAGCACGGCGGGTCCTGGGCGCCGTCCGCGTCCCGGATCTTGAGGCGCACCTTCTGGTTGGTCCTCCTCCACTCCGAGTACAGCTGGCAGTGGTAGCGGAAGGACACCTGCGGGCGAGCCTCCGTGGGTGGGCGGCGGGGGGCCAGGCCGCAGATGGTGGGGGCAGCGGGGCCGGGACGCAGATGGTGGTGGGCAGCGGGGGACCAGGCCACAGATGGTGGGGGGCAGCGGGGCCAGGCCGCAGATGATGGGGGTCAGTGGGGGACCAGGCCACAGATGGTGGGGACAGTGGGGCCAGGCCACAGATGGTGGTGGGCAGCGGGGGACCAGGCCACAGATGGTGGGGGCAGCGGGGCAGGGACGCAGATGGTGGGGGGCAGCGGGGCCAGGACACAGATGGTGGGGGGCAGCGGGGCAGGGACGCAGATGGTGGGGGGCAGCGGGGGACCAGGCCACAGGTGGTGGGGGCAGTGGGGCCAGGCCGTAGATGGTGGGGGGCAGAGGAGCCAGGCCACAGATGGTGGTGGGCAACGGGGCCAGGCCGCAGATGGTGGGGGCAGCGGGGGACCAGGCCACAGATGGTGGGGACAGCGGGGCCAGGCCACAGATGGTGGGGGCAGCGGGACAGGGACGCAGATGGTGGTGGGCAGCGGGGACAGGCCACAGATGGTGGGGGCAGCGGGGCCAGGCTGTAGATGGTGGGGGGCAGAGGGGCCAGGCCACAGGTGGTAGGCAGCGGGGGACCAGGCCACAGATGGTGGGGGCAACAGGGCAGGGACGCAGATGGTGGTGGGCAGCGGGGCCAGGCCGCAGATGGTGGGGGCAGCGGGGCCAGGCCACAGATGGTGGGGGCAGCGGGGCCAGGCCGTAGATGGTGGTGGGCAGCGGGGCCAGGCCACAGATGGTGGGGGCAGCGGGGCCAGGCTGTAGATGGTGGGGGGCAGAGGGGCCAGGCCACAGGTGGTAGGCAGCGGGGGACCAGGCCACAGATGGTGGGGGCAACAGGGCAGGGACGCAGATGGTGGTGGGCAGCGGGGCCAGGCCGCAGATGGTGGGGGCAGCGGGGCCAGGCCACAGATGGTGGGGGCAGCGGGGCCAGGCCGTAGATGGTGGTGGGCAGCGGGGCCAGGCCACAGATGGTGGGGGCAGCAGGGCCAGGCCACAGATGGTGGGGGCAGCGGGGCCAGGCCGTAGATGGTGGTGGGCAGCGGGGCCAGGCCACAGATGGTGGGGGCAGCAGGGCCAGGCCACAGATGGTGGGGGCAGCGGGGCCAGGCCGTAGATGGTGGTGGGCAGCGGGGACAGGCCACAGATGGTGGTGGGCAGTGGGGGATGAGGCCACAGATGGTGGGGGCAGCGGGGCCGGGCCGCCGATGGTGGGGGCAGCGGGGCCGGGCCGCAGATGGTGGGGGGCAGCGGGGCCGGGCCGCAGATGGTGGGGGGCAGCGGGGCCCGGCCGCAGATGGTGGGGGGCAGCGGGGCCGGGCCGCAGATGGTGGGGGGCAGCGGGGCCGGGCCGCAGATGGTGGGGGGCAGCGGGGCCGGGCCGCAGATGCTAGCTCCCAGACCGTACACCCTGGGTTCTCCTGGGGACGCAAGGCCACCACCCCTGCAGGGAGCAGGCAGCGACCCTCTGTCCCTGGGGGAGGGGGAGCCACCCAGCCTCTTTGAAGGGCTCAAATGGCAATCAGCCACCAACTGCGTAACCTGGGCACCAAGGGGCCCCTCTGCAGGTGAATAGATAAGCAGGGTGCACAAGGGGCCCCCAGGAGTGCTCAGAGCTGAAGAAGTGAACCAGCCTGCGCAGACCCCACACCTGTAATCCAAGCACTTGGGAGGGTGAGACAGGAGGAGAGAAGTTTTAAGGCCAGCCTCGGCAATTTAGTGAGACCTTCGTAACCTGGGAAACATATATCAAAACAAAAATTAAGCCGGGTGTGGTGGTGCGGGCTTGTAATCCCAGTACAGGAGGATCGCAGGTTCACAGCCAGCCTCAGCTCCTTAGGGGGGCCCTTCACAACTCAGTGAGACACTGTTTCAAAACTAAAAAGACACGCCCAGTGGTGGCACACGCTTGTAATCCCCAAGCTTGGGAGGTGGAGACAGGAGGACCATGCTGGTTTGGAGCCAGCCTCGCTGGCTTAAGAGACCCTTTTTCCAAATAAAAAAAAATATAAAATAGGTCTGGGAGTGTAGCCCGGAGGGAGAAGGGCTTCCAGGAACCCCAGTACCACACACACACACACACACACACACACACACACACACACACAAGAAAAAAAAAACTAAAAAGACTAAACACTAGGGCTGGGGTGTAGCTCGGAGGTATAATGCTTCTGGGTTCCATCCCCAGTACCACAAAAAAAATTTTTTTTAATTAAAAATTTAAAAAATTAGGGCTGAGGATGAAGCTGGGAGGTAGAATGCTACTGCTCCTGGGTTCAGCCTCCAGAATCAGATAAAAAAATAAAATAGAAAATGAGGGGGTGGCACATCCCTGTAATCTCCCAGTACTAGGGAGGCTGAGACAGAAAGATCACAGGTTCAAGGCCGACCTCAGCAATTTCACATGACCCTCAGCAATTTAGCAAGACCCTGTTTCCAAATAAGAAGGGCTGGGAGGTTGGGCGTGGTGGCGCAGGCTTGCAATCCCAGTACTCGGGAGGCTGAGACAGAAGGACCGTGACTCACGGACGGCCTCAGCTCCTTAGTGAGGCCCTCTGCAGCTCAGTGAGACCCTGTCTCAGAAAAGTCCAAAGGACTGGGGGTGCCATTCAATAGTAGAGAACCCCTGGAATCAATCCCCAGTCCCATAAAAAAAAAAAAAGTAGATGTCAATGAACCCTCCAGCATGTACGTCACTAGTGGCGTGAGGGTTTCCCACAGTGGATGCCGTACGTGGTGGCCAGGAGCTCTGGTCACCTCTGGTGGAATCCTGCTGCTGCGGGGCTGGGATGGACCAACGGACAGTCTACACCTACACTCTGAGCTACACCCCAGCCCCTTTATTTATTTTATTTAGGTGGTACTGGGGTGGAACCCAGGGGCCAAGCTGAGAAAGAAAGAAAAACAAAAGAAAGCCGGGCGTGGGTGCATGCTTGTAATCTCTGCGCTTGGGAGGCTGAGACAGGAGGATCGTGCAGGTTCAAAGCCAGCCTCAGCTACTTAGTGAGGCTCTCAGCAACTTAGTGAGACCCTGTTTCCAAATAAAGTATAAAATAGGTCTGAGAGTATAGCCTGGAGGTAAAAAGCCCCTGGGTTCCACCCTCAGTACCACCAAAAATAGAAAGAAAAGAAAACTTTTTTCTTTTCTTTTTTTTTTTTTTTTTTTTGGTGGTACTAGGGTTCCTGGAAGCCCTACTACCTCCGGGCTACACTCCCAGACACCTATTTTTTATATTTTATTTGGAAACAGGGTCTCTTAAGCCAGCAAGGCTGGCTTTGAACCTGTGCGATCCTCCTGTCCCCGCCTCCCAAGCGCGGGGATGACAAGAGTGTGCCACCACGCCAGGCAAGAAAATTTGTTTTCGTGTGTGTGTGTGTGTGTGTGTGTGTGTGTGTGTGTGTGTGTGTGTGTGATATACTGGGGATCAAGGGGCGTTCCCCCTCCAAGCCACGTTTCCAGGCTTTTGATGTTATTTGGAAACAGGTCTCCCTAGGTTGCTGAGGGCCTCAGGGCTGGCCTTGAACCTGCGAGCCCCGCCCAGAGTCCTGGGGTGGCAGCGCGGCCTCGCCCGCTTCCTCTGTGGCTCGCCAGGTCAGGAGTCCTCGGGCCGGCCACCGCCGGGCACTCACCAACGTCCAGAGCACGTAGATGGTGAAGAGCGCGAAGGTGAGGGCCACCAGCCCCGCGGCCTCCAGCCGGCTGTGCAGCCGCAGGTGGTCCTGGGCGCCGCGCAGGCACAGCCAGCCCGAGATGGCCGCCAGCGGCGTGATGAACAGAAAACACACCATGTCGCAGCACAGCGTCCGCTTCTCCGTCCTGGGCCCCGGGTCCTTCAGCCACTAGGCAGCAGAGGGGACGGCAGAGGGGGACGCTGAACGCCGCGGCCGCCGCCCCCCTCCCCGGCGCTGGCGCTGACCAGGGCCTGGCCTGCGCTGGGAACCACCACTTCCCCTCTGAGCTACACCTGCCCTTGCTATTCATTTTTATTTTATTTATTTTTTTGTTTTATTTATTTATTTTTGCGGGACTGAGGAGGGATGGAACCCAGGGGCGTGTGCCTCTGACTTAGGCTCCCAGGCCTTTCTTTTTTCTTTCTCTCTCTCTTTTTTTTTTCTTCCCAGTACTGGGATGGAACCCGGGGGCATTTGATCTCGGAGCTACACCCCAGCCCCGTTTTTAACTCTTTATTTTGAAACAGGATCTCACTAAGTTGCAGAGGGCCTCACTAAGTAGCTGAGGCTGTCCACAAACCACGATCCTCCAGTCTCAGCCTCCCGAATGCTGGGATTACAAGTGTGCCACCATGCTGGGCCTTCTTCTTCCTTCCTTCCTTTCTTCCTTTCTTTCTTTTTTTGCTAACACGATCTTAGCGGGGTCTGGTGGTGCACGCCTGTAATCCCAGTACTTGGGAGGCTGGCAGGAGGACCACAGTTAGAGGCCAGCCTCAGCATGTAGTGATACTCTCATCAACCTAAGGAGACCCTGTTTCAAATAATAAAATAGGGCTGGGGGTGTAGCGGGGAAATACAGTGCCCCTGAATTCCATCCCCAGTAGCAAAAAAAAAAAAAAGAAACATAAATGAATTTCATGCTTAGACTTGGATGCAGTCCCCTAAGATATCTCATTATAGACATGCAAAAATATTCCAAAATCCAAAAGAATCCAAAACACAAGAGGCTCCCGTCCCGAGCCCTTCAGACGCCGTCAGCGCGGGGAGAAGGCTTGCTTTGCACGTGCCAGGCTCTCTAGGCTCCAGCCCCGGCACCAAAACAAAACAAAAATGGGGGCCAGCCCTGGGGCATCCCTCCAAACCAAGTATTAGGGAGGCTCTCGGCAATCTGAGGGAAACTGTTTCAAAACAAAATAAAAGTAGAAAGATAGCCTGTGATCCCAGTACTTGAGACACCGAGACAGGAGGATTGCGGGTTCAAGCCCAGCCTCAGCAACTCAGAGCTTAAACAACTTACAGAGCTCTTGTTTCAAAATATAAAATAAAGCTGGCCGTGGTGGCACACATTTGTAATCCCAGTACTTGGGAGGCTGAGACAGGAGGATCGCAGCCTCAGCTACTTTTTTTTTTTTTTTTTCTGGTACTGGGATTGAACCCAGGGGCATTCTACACCCAAGCTGCGCTGCCAGCTCAAATTTTTTTTTTCTTTATTTGGAAACAGGGTCTCACTAGGTTTCTAAGGGCTCGCTAGGTTGCCAAGTCTAGCTTTAAACCTGCGATCGTCCTGTCTTAGCCTCCCAAGCACTGAGATTACAAACTTGCGCCACCACCACGCCCAGCTAAGCCTCAGCTACTTAGTGAGGCGGTCTCAAAATAAAGAATAAGAAATGGGGCAGGGATGCAGCTCAGAGGTAGAATGCCCATGGGTTCAACCCCCACCAGTATCACAAAATAAAATAAAACAAAATAAAATGGGCTGGGGGGCCGGGCTTGGTGGCGCACACTTGTAATCCCATTTGGGAGGCCGAGACAAAAGAATCCCGGTTTATGCACAGGCTCAGCTACGACTTAGGTCCTTTGCAACTCACTGAGAACATGTTTCAAAATAAAGAATAAAGGCCGGGCGTGGTGGCGCACGCTTGTCATCCCAGTACTCCGGGAGACTGAGACGGGAGGATCGCAGGTTCACAAACAGCCTCAGCTACTTAGTGGGGCCCTTTGCAACTCGGTGAGACCCTGTTTCAAAATGAAGAATAAGAAATAGGGTTGAGGGTGTAGCTCAGAGGTAGAATGCCCCTGGGCTCCATCCCCAGTACCGCAAAAAATAAAAATAAAAATAAAAAAAAATAGGGCTGAGGGTGTAGCTCAGAGGTAGAATGTCCCGTGGGTTCCATCCCTACTACGGAAAAAGTAAAATAAAGTAAAATAAAATAAGAAGGGCGAAGGTGTAGCTCAGAGGTAGCACCGCCCGCACCCGCACCCGCCCGCACCCGTGGCGCTGATGGGGTGGGGGTCCCGGCCCCCATCAAGGCTCCCGCGGCCTCCCCGCCCCGCGGTACCTCGGTGAGAGGCCGCGGCCGCTTCTCCACCGCAAACTCGGTGCGGCACAGCTCGCAGTAGCTGGTGTTGGACGACGACAGCCACTTCTCCAGGCAGCTCCTGTGCACGGCGCCCAGGGTGCCGGCGCAGCCGCACGGGGACAGCAGGCGCTCCCCGTTGGCGCCCTCGTGGCAGATCCGGCAGAAGGGACAGTCGCTGGACACAGAGAGGGGACCGTGAGGGCCGCCCGGCTCCCTGCAGAACCTGAAACTCACCATGGCCCCACGCTGCCACGTGCCGGACTCCTAGACATCCTCCAAAGTCCTGCTCTACCTGGATTGCCGGGGGCCGCAGGCTCCTCCCAGGCCGGCCATTTGAGGCTTAGGTCAGCGTCCTGTGTCACCCTCTTCTCCTGCAATACCATCCTGATTATCCTGGGCCTGTTTCAGCGCCTCAGCCGGGCGTGGTGGAGCACGCCTGTAATCCCAGAACTCGGGAGGCCGAGACAGGAGGATTGCAGGTTGGAGGTCAGCCTTGGCTAGTAGTGAGAGTCTTAGCCACCTCGCAGACCGTTTCACAATAAAAATGAAACAGGGCTGGGGGTGCAGCTCGGTAGAATGTCCCTGGGTCCGATCCCTACTACCATAAACAAACAGACAGACCCAGGTCTGACCCCGCCAACTGCTCAGCCCTGAGCCACAGCCCCGACGCTTTACTTTTATTTCTGTCTTTTGCTATTGGGGATTGAATCTGGGGCGTTCTACCCCCGAGCTACAACCCCCCACCCCTATTTTATTTTTATTTTGAAACAGGTCACTGAGAGTCGTGCCACGTGCCGATTTGCCTCAGTCTCCCAAGTCCTGGGGTCCCGAGTGCGCGCCCCCAAGCCTGGCTTATTTTTATTTTTTGAAACGGTGTCCTGTTAAGTTGCTGAAGGTCTCAGTAAGTTGCTGAGGCTGGCCTCGAACCCGCGATTCTCCTTCGTCGGTCTCCTAAGTACTGAGATGACAGGTGTCACCCAGCGATGGGATGCGTTTTCAACCTGGGCTATTTCCAGTTTACTGAGGGCTCCCGGGGGGTAACGCCACTACTGACAAGGGATGTCATCTGTACCTATGTGAGGGCCTTCGCCCTCCAGCTCCACCCCCCGTTCTTTTTTATTCTTTATTTTGAAACCGGGTCTCAGTGAGTTGCGGAGGCCTCACTAAGGAGCTGGGACTGTCCGAGAGCTGCCATCCTCCCGTCTCAGCCTCCCGGAGGCTGGGGTCACAAGCGCGTGCCACACGCCCGGCTTTGTGTCCCCTCACAGAACTGGCGAGGTCACTGTCCCAGCGGACTCTGACCCAGGGGCCAGAGGGCAGCTGCGAGCCCAGCCCTGCGCCCAGGGTCGCTCGACGCTCGGCCTCGGCTGCCTTAGGAAAACCAGGTCCCAGATTCCTCTCTTTTCTTTTCTTTCTTTTTTTTTTTTTTTTTTTTTTTTTTTGGTGGTACTGGGGTTCCTGGAAGCCCTTCTACCTCCGGGCTACACTCGCAGACCTATTTTTACATTTTCATTTTGGAAACAGGGTCTCCTAAGCCAGTGCCCGCGGCTGGCTTGGAACCTCCTCCTGTCTCCGCCTCCCAAGCGCGGGGATGACAAGCGTGCCCACCACGCCCGGCTTCTCTCTTTTCTTTTTAATGGTACTGGGGATCGAATCCAGAGGTGTTCGACCTGTAAGCTCCTCCCCTAGATCGTGTGTGTGTGTGTGTGTGTGTGTGTGTGTGTGTGTGTGCATGTGTGTGTGTGAACCAAGGGGCATTCTACCTTTGAGCTGTCCCCCCACCCATTTATTTATTTATTTATTTATTTATTTATTTATTTAGTGGTACTGGGGATGGAACCCAGGGGCATTCTACCTCTGAGCTGTCCCCCCACCCATTTATTTATTTATTTATTTATTTATTTATTTAGTGGTACTGGGGATGGAACCCAGGGGCATTCTACCTCTGAGCTACACTCCCAGCACTATTTTTTATTCTTTATTTTGAAACAGGGCCTCACTAAATTGCAGAGAGCCTCACTAAGTAGCCGAGGCTGGCCATAAACCTGCAATCCTCCTGTCTCAGCCTCCCAAGTACCAGGATTACAGATGTGTACCACCACGGCTGGCTTTATTTTTCATTTTGAAATGGGGTCTCAGTAAATTGCAGAGGGCCTCACTAAATTAATGAGGGTGGCCTTCAATCTGCAGTCCTCCTGTGTCAGCTTCCCAAGTACGGAGATGATGGGGGGGGCGCCACCTTGCCCTGCTCAAAATTCCAGGTTCGTGTGTGTGACCTCCAGGTTTCCCCTAAGAACATGGAATTTTGGCTTTTTCTAGGAGTCACAGCTGGCCGGTGGCTTCCTGCTCCCGTGGGTGGCTGCTGCCTGGCTTCTTCTCCCTGGCGGTTCGGCCCCGGCCTCTCTGGCAGGTGGGACCCCAGCCTGGGAGGAGGTCACGGGCTCAGGAAGCAGTGGACAGCAAGACGCTGCTCCTCGCCACTCACCTGGGCGTGTCCAGCGTCCGGACGACCGTGGAGAGCAGCCGCCCGTCCCTGGACGTCACCTGGGCCACATACTGGGGTGGCCGGAGGCCTGGGGCCTCCACAGCTTTGGAGCAGGCAGGGCCGCCGGCGCGGTCACACAGGGAGCCGGGGAGGTGGCAGCAGTCACCTGTCGTCATGGCCAGAGGGAGCCCCATGTCCTCAGGGCCGGAGGCCCATGGTCCCGGAGCCTGGAAGAGGCAGCGCTGGTGAGGGGGAGTCGGAGTTCCGCTGCTCCCGGTGGGGCCACGGGGGAGACTGGGGATGGGCCAGACATTCCACACCCAGCCACACCCAGCCCTACTCTTTTTGTATGTATTTATTTTATTTCTCATACTTATTTATTTATTTTAATTTATTTATAGGTACTGGGGATGGAACCCAGGGGCATTCCACCTCCAAGCCACGCCCAGCACTACTTTATTTTTATTTTTTACTTTTATTTATTTATTTATTCATTTTATTTATTTTACTTTGCAGTACTGGGGATGGAACCCAGGGGTATTCTACTTCCAGCCCTATTTTTTTTTCTTTCTTTATTTTACTTATTTATTTATTTTTTTTGGTGGTACTGGGGGTGGAACCGAGAGGCTTTCTACGTCTGGGCTACACTCCCAGATCCATTTTATATTTTATTTGGAAACAGGGTCTCACTAAGTTGCTGAGAGCCTCACTAAGTAGCTGAGGCTGGCTTCAAACCTGTGTGATCCTCCTATCTCAGCCTCCCAAGTGCGGGGATTACAAGCGTGCGCCACCACGCCCAGTCTATTCTTTATTTTGAAATAGTGTCTCACTAAGTTGCAGAGGCCGAAGTAGCTGAGGCCGCCCTGGACGGGCTATCCTCCTGTCTCCGCCTCCCAAGCGTGGGGATTACAAGCGTGCGCCACCACACCCGGCTTTTTCTTTATTTTGAAGCAGGGTCTCACTGAGTTGCAAAAAGCCTCACTAAAGCCAGATGTGGTGGCACACATTTGTAATCCCAGCATTCGGGAGGCTGAGAGAGGAGGACTGTGGTTCGCGGACAGCCTCAGCTACTTAGTGAGGCCCTCTGCAATTCAGGGATACCCTGTTTCAAAATAAAGAATAAAAAATCAGGCTGGGGGTGCAGCGTGAAGGTAGAATGACCCTGGGTACTTCAAAAAAAAAAGAGCCTCACTAAGTAGTAACTTAAGCTGTCCACGATCCTCCTATCTCAGCCTCCCAAGTAATGGAATTGCAGACTTATGCCACTGTGCCTGGCTCCCTCCTCCTCCTCCTCCTCCTCCTCCTCCTCCTCCTTCTTCTTCTTCTTCTTCTTCTTCTTATTATTATTATTATTATTATTATTTGGTGTGTGTGGTACTGAAGATGAAACCCAGGGGCTTTCTACCTCCGAGCTATACCCCCAGCCCTATTTTACTTTTTACTCTGAAAGAAGGGTTTGCAAAGTCGTAGGGGCCTCACTGAGTAGCTGAGGCTGGCCTTGAACCGCGAGCCTCCTGTCTCAGCCTCCCAGCGCTGAGATGACACGCGTGCCCGCCACGCCCGGCTCCAGGTCTACTTTTATCACTCTGCCAGCCACCGTGTGACTCAGAGGAAGAGAGCGCGAAGCCAGCCTGCAGCGGTGCACGGGGCCAGCGTGCGGCAGGGCTGTGCCCTCGGAGGGCGCAGCCAGAAACCCCACGCGCTTCCGGGCCTCCTCAGTCGGCCGCCGCCAGATAAGCAGGTGTCGGCGAAGGCGAGAGGACCAGCAGGAAAGCTGTGGGCCCCCGATAGCGTTCGCGGCAGCCGGGCCTGGACCCCGCTGCTCTCCCCGGGGTGTGAGCAGGGCAGGCCGCTGGGGCCCAAGGGGATGCCTGCAGAAGGGGCCAGTCCCCCTGCCCCGCCTTGGCCCTGCCCAGGACTCGGCATTTTTGTAAATAACTGGGCACGACAAGCACCGTCACGGCCCCTGCGTATTAAGTACATTCGAGGACAAAAACAAGAAACTGGTAAGCTGCTAATGCCTGGTCCGCAAATCACCGAAACCGCATCCGCGGCTGAGGGACCCGGGACTGGGGACTGTGCCGAGCGCCCGCCTTGGCCTCCTCCCGCTGGGCTCTAGCGGTTCTTCTCCTTCAAAGGCCACCTCCCTGGACGGCCCTCTCTCCCCACTTGGCTGAGGGCCACTGATGGCCGGGGTGGTGGCGCTTGCTTGTAATCCCAGTACTTAGAAGGCCGAGACGGGGGAGTACGGGTTCCAGGCCAGCCTCAGCAATTTTGTGAAACTCTGTCTCAAAATATAAAAGTAGCCAGGGGTGCTGGCATGTGCTTGTCATCCCAGCACTCGGGAGGCTGAGACAGGAGGATCGCTGTTCGTGGACAGCCTCAGCTACTACTTAGTGAGGCCCTTTGCAATTCAGTGAGACCCTGTTTCAAAATAAAGAATAAAAAATGGGCTGGGGGTGTAGCTCAGAGGTAGAATGTCCCTGGGTTCCATTCCAGTACCACAAAAAAAAAAAAAAAAAGAAAGAAAGAAAGAAAAAGAAAAGAAAGAAAGTAAGAAATAAAATAAAATAGTGCTGGGGGGTGTACCTCGGGGATAAAAGGCCCTTGGAGTCAATCCTTAGTACCACAAAAAGCAAAAAAGAAGCCGGGCATGGTGGCGCACGCTTGTAATCCCCGTGTTTGGGAGGCCGAGACAGGAGGATCGCACAGGTTCGAAGCCAGCCTCAGCTACTTAGTGAGGTTCTTAGCAACTCAGTGAGACCCTTTTTCCAAATAAAATATAAAACAGGTCTGGGGGTATAGCCTGGAGGTAGAGAGCCTCTGGGTTCCATCCCCAGTGCCACCAAAAAAAAAAAAAAAAAAAAAAGAAGCTGGCTAACATCAGCCCTGACCATATTACCCATCATCAGCGGCACAGAGCTGTGGGGAAGGTCCGTGAGAGCGCACGCTATGCCTGGATACAGCAGGCGCTCAATAAACACTCACCGTGCTCACTCCAGGATAAAGTGGGGCCCGGCGGAGGCACATTCACCCCTCGCCCCGGAGCGGCGCCTGTGTGCTTTCTCAACTCCGCGGCCTGTCCCGAAGTCACAGCGGCCGGCCCTGGCGCTGCCCTCCTGCCCGGCCCTGGCTCTGCCCTCCTGCCTGGCCCTGGCTCTGCCCTCCTGCCCAGCAGCCGTGGCTCTGCCCTCCTGCCCGGCGGCCCTGGCTCTGCCCTCCTGCCCGGCCCTGGCTCTGCCCTCCTGCCCGGCCCTGGCTCTGCCCTCCTGCCCGGCCCTGGCTCTGCCCTCCTGCCCGGCCCTGGCTCTGCCCTCCTGCCCGGCGGCCCTGGCTCTGCCCTCCTGCCCGGCCCTGGCTCTGCCCTCCTGCCCGGCCCTGGCTCTGCCCTCCTGCCCGGCCCTGGCTCTGCCCTCCTGCCCGGCGGCCCTGGCTCTGCCCTCCTGCCCGGCCCTGGCTCTGCCCTCCTGCCCGGCCCTGGCTCTGCCCTCCTGCCCAGCGCCCCCGGCAGCTCCTCGGAGCCCGGCTCCTGCGCCCGTCCCCGCAGGGCGGACCAGGCCGGCGGCACGGGCACCGGGCACGGGCACCGGCCAGCTCCCGAGTGCCTGGCGCTGGAGTGACCCACTTTCACAGATGGGGAAACCGAGGCTCACGGAGGCGCCCACTGCACCCCGGGCGCGGGGACCTCCTGCGGCTCTGGGGCTGGAAACCCGGTCCGCCCGGCCCGGGCCGGCGGGGGCCAAGGGTCCGAGCCTGGCTGTCCCGCCCGGGGGCCAGGGTCCGGCTGGCGCCGGGGTCCGGGCCCCGCCTGCGCCCTCGGTCCGGCCGGCCGCCCGGGCTTACCTGATCCGCGGCCGGGCCGGGCGGCCGCGCAGGCCCCTCCGATCGCCCTGGCCCGGGTCCCGGCCCGGCCCGGCCCGACAGCGTCCCCGGCTCCGCTGGGACCCGCACCTGCGTCCGGGCACCGCCCGCCCAGAGGACGGCGCCGCGGCCAATGGCAGCCGCGCCTCGCCCGCACTGGCCAATCAGCGCGCGCGTCCCGCCTTGAGGGCGGGGCCGGGGGCCGGGGACGTCCTGGGCGGTCCAGGCCCCGCGGTGCCGCAGCAACTGGCCCCGCCCCGCCGCGCCCTGGCCCCGCCCCGCCGCGCCCTGGCCCCGCCCCCGGGCCCGTCCTGGCCCCGCCCCGGCCCGCCCTGGCCCCGCCCCCGCCGCGCCCTGGCCCCGCCCCGGCCCGTCCTGGCCCCGCCCCCGGGCCCGCCCCTTCCCAGCGCGGAGTTGGAGAGTAGCCCGCGGCGTGGTTTGCGGTGTATCGCCGTTTTTGTTTTGTTTTGACTTTTTGGTGCTGGGAATGTAACCCAGGGGCGCTCTGCCTCCGAACCGCACCCGTATAACTTTTTTTTTTTTTTTTTGCTTTGAAAGAAACTCTCGCTAAATTGCTCATGCTGGCTTCGAACCTACGATCCTCTTGTTTCGGATTCCCAAGGGTTGGGATGAAAGGCGAGCATCCCCACGCCCGGCTCAGCACGCCAGTGTTTCTTGCCAAATTATTCCTAAAAGCATTCTCGGCCTCCATTACACTTCCCCGCAATCACAGGAGAGGGAGAGACAGGATTGTCTTTCAAGAGAGGCAGCTGAGCTGGGTGTGTGCACGCACTTGTAATCCCAGGATTTGGGAGGCTGAGACCGGAGGATCGCGGTTCGCGGCCAGCCTCCGCGACTTAGCGAAGGCTGTCTCAACTCAGTGAGGCCCTGTTTCCAAAAAAAAAAATATAAAGAGACTTAAAAATAGGCTGGGGTGTAGCTTGGAGGTAACAGTGCCCCTAGGTTTCATCCCCAGTACCGAAAAATAAAATAAAATAAAGAGAAGGCTGACCCAATATTTGGGGGGCTGAGGCAGTAGGATCACAGGTCTGCGGTCAGTCTCAGCAACTTAGAATTATTTTAAAATAAAGAAGAGGGCCGGGCTGGGCGTGGCGGCGCACGCTTGTAATCCCTGCACTTGGCTTGGGAGGCGGAGACAGGAGGATCGGGCAGGTTCGAAGCCAGCCGCGCTGGCTTAAGAGACCCTGTTTCCAAATTTAAAAAAATATATAAAATAGGTCCAGGAGTGTAGCCCGGAGGTAGAAGGGTTTCCAGGAACCCCAGTACCACCAAAAAAAAAAAAAAAAAGAGAGAGAGAGAGAGACCCTGTTTCCAAATAAAAAATATAAAAAAGGTCTGGGAGTCTAGCCCAGAGGCAGAAAGCCTCTGGGTTCCACCCCCAGTACCACCAAAAAAGAAAAAGGAAAAAAAAGAAAGAAAAAAAAAAAAGAGAAACAGAGTCTCACTGAGTTGCAGAGGGCCTCACTAAGTAGCAGAGGCTGCCCCCGAACCGGAACCTCCGGGCTCAGCCTCCAGAATGCTGGATCACAAGCGCGCGCCCGACGCCCGCTGTCTTTCGCCCTTTTTACCCGCCCTTATTTTTTATTTATTTATTTATTTTTTTTGGCGGGTCTGGGGTTGGAACCCAGGGGCATTTGACCTCCGGGCTACACCCCCTGCCCTATTTTTTATTCTTTATTTTGAAACCGGGTCTCACTGAGTTGCAGAGGGCCTCACTAAGTAGCAGAGGCTGTCCGCGAACCGCGATCCTCCCGGTCTCAGCCTCCCACAGCTGGGATCACAAGCGTGCGCCACCACGCCCGGCTCTTTACCCGCCCTTATAATGGGCGTCTTGGAGCTTCCGACCCAGGGCGCACTCAGAAGCCCTGGACAGGCCCCTACCTCCAGCAGTCGCACTCGCCGCCGTGGCGTGCGCGGGCTGGCTGCTTCCTCCGCGGGATGCCGGGCCACTCTCTTTCTGGTCCCCGTCTGTAAAGCCGCCCCCGGCTGTGAACAGGCTCCGCGCACCCTGGGGTGCTGGCGCCCAGGCCAAGCGGCGCCACCTGCTGCTCACCCTCCGCACACGCGCCCGGCACCGAAGCCAGGCCCTCACAGGCGGTTTTCCTCTCCTTCCTTCCTTCCTTCCTTCATCTTTTCTTTCCTTCATCTGTTCTCTCCTCCTCTTCCTCCTCCTCCTCCTCCTCCTCCTCCTTCATCTCCTCCTCCTCCTCCTCCATCTCCTCCTCCTCCTCCTCCTTCATCTCCTCCTCCTCCTCCTCCATCTCCTCCTCTTCCTCCTCCTCCTCCTCCTCCTCCTCCTCCTCCTCCATCTCCTCCTCCTCCTCCATCTCCTCCTCCTCCTCCTCCTCCATCTCCTCCTCCTCCTCCATCTCCTCCTCCTCCTCCTCCTCCTCCTCCATCTCCTCCTCCTCCTCCTCCTCCTCCTCCTCCTCCATCTCCTCCTCCTCCTCCATCTCCTCCTCCTCCTCCTCCATCTCCTCCTCCTCCTCCATCTCCTCCATCTCCTCTTCCTCCTCCTCCTCCATCTCCTCCTCCTCCTCCTCCTCCTCCTCCTCCTCCATCTCCTCCTCCTCCTCCATCTCCTCCTCCTCCTCCATCTCCTCCTCCTCCTCCTCCATCTCCTCCATCTCCTCTTCCTCCTCCTCCTCCATCTCCTCCTCCTCCTCCTCCTCCTCCTCCTCCATCTCCTCCTCCTCCTCCATCTCCTCCTCCTCCTCCATCTCCTCCATCTCCTCCTCCTCCTCCTCCCCATCTCCTCCTCCTCCATCTCCTCCTCCTCCTCCTCCTCCCCATCTCCTCCTCCTCCTCCTCCTCCTCCTCCTCCTCCTCCTCCTCCTCCTCTTCTTTTCCTTGGTGTTTGGAGACTTTCTACCTCTAGGGGAATTCCACAACCCCAACTCTTTTTTTTTTTTTTTTGCTGGTTCTGGGGTTCCTGGAAGCCCTTCTACCTCCGGACTACACTCCCAGACCTATTTTTACATTTTATTTGGAAACAGGGTCTCCTAAGCCAGCGGGCATAGCTGGCTTCGAACCTGCGCGATCCTCCTGTCTCCGCCTCCCAAGCGCAGGGATTACAAGCGTGCGCCACCACGCCCGGCCTCAACCCCAACTCTTTTTGTGTGGTACTGGAGGTGGAACCCAGCCTCTGCCTCCGGGCTGTACTCCCAGACCTATTTTCTATTTTTTTTGGAAACGGTCTCACTAAGTTGCTGAGAGCCTCACTCAGTAGCTGAGGCTGGCTTCGAGCCTGTGCGATCCTCCTGTCTCAGCCTCCCAAGTACTGGAATTCCAAACATGTGGCACCACGCCCAGCTACTTTTAAAAAATTTTTTGTGGTACTGGGGATGGAAACCAGGAGACTTCTACCTTTGAGCTACATCCCAGCCTGATTTTCTATTTTTTATTCTGAAACAGGGTCTCACTGAGTTGCAGGGAACTTCACTAAGTGGCTGAGGCTGTTTGCAAACTGCGATCCTCCTGTCTCAGCCTCCCAAAGGCTGGGCTCACAAACATGCACCACCACTTGTTTGGAAACAGGGTCTCACTGAGCTGCTGCGTCTGGCTTCGAACTTGTGATTCGCCGTCTCGGCCTCCCAAGTACTGGGATTATGAGCATGCACCACCACTCCCGGCTTTTTATTTAAAAACAGTGGCTTGCTAAATTGCTGAGTCTCATTCTCACTAAACTGAGGCTGTCGTCCAATCTAAAATCCTGTCTCAGGCCGGGCGTGGTGGGCACGCTTGTAATCCCGCGCTTGGGAGGCGGAGACAGGAGGATCGCGCAGGTTCCAAGCCAGCCGCGCGCTGGCTTAGGAGACCCTGTTTCCAAATAAAAATGTAAAAATAGGTCTGGGAGTGTAGCCCAGAGGTAGAAGGGCTTCCAGGAACCCCAGTGCCACCAAAAATAAAAATAAATAAATAAATAAATAAATAAATAAATAAAATCCTGTCTCAGCCAGGCGTGGTGGTGCACGCTAATAATCCCAGCATTTGGGAGGCTGAGACTGGAGGATCGCGGTTCGCGGACAGCCTCAGCTACTACTTAGTGAGGCCCTCTGCAACTTAGTGAAGCCCTGTTTCAAAATAAAGAATAAAAAATAGGGCAGGGGGTATAGCTCAGAAGTCAAATGCCCCTGGGTTCCATCCCTAGACCTGCAAGAAAATAAAAATAATAATAATAAAATAAAATAAAATCCTGTCTCAGCCTCACAAGTACGGGGAGTCCAGGGGCTCCACAGCGCCCTCACAGTGACTACAAGGCTCTCCACAGCACATAAAAATCAGCTTGGTTCCTGCCCCAGAACTGGCATTATCAGTGTCTCCAGAAGTACTCAATGATCTCTTTGGTGTCTGGAACCTTCTGTGGGTACCCCATCGATTAAGCCAGCTATGCCCAGCACACGCCCCGCAGGTCACCCAGGAGTCGTGTGAACAGGGCGCCTGTGTCCCAGGGCACCTGCACCGTCAGCCTTGCCCGGGCTGCTGGCCAGCCTGCGACCAAGCCCTGGCCCCCTCCAATGCCAGGCCGAACCGCGAGGGCCGCTCCAGCAGGGCCACCAATCCTGGGGGAGGGATCCGTGGCCCATACAGCCTCTGCCACGGGCACCTCCTGCCATCCCTCTCACGAGCCAACCTGCGCCGGAGAACGGCCGGAGAACTGCGGCGGGCCTGAGGCCCCCCACCCACCGAAAGAGCCCTCCTGCCCCAGCCTGGTGCTGGTGAGCACACAGGCCAGGCCCCCAGCAGAGGGTGCACGCTGGGGATGGGGGGGTTACACAGGCCAGGCCCCCAGCAGAGGGCGCACATTGGGGATGGGGGAGTCACACAAGCCAGGCCCCCAGCAGAGGGTGCGTGTGGGGGTGCGCAGGCCAGGCCCCCAGCAGAGGTCACACCCTGGGGATGGGACACGCAGACCTGGCCCCAACAGAGGGCGCACTCTGGGGGTGGGGGGTCACGCAGGCCAGACCTCCAGCAGAGGGCGCGTGTCAGGGCACAAAGGCCAGGTCCCCAACAGAGGGCGCAGGTTGGGAAATGGGGCACACAGGCCAGGCCCCCAGCAGAGGGCACACGTTGGGAAATGGGGCACGCAGGCCAGGCCCCCAGCAGAGGGTACACACTGGGAAATGGGGTATGCAGACCTGGCCCCCAGCAGAGGGCCCACGTTGGGAAGTGGGGCAGGCAGACCTGACCCCCAGCAGAGGGCACACACTGGGGATGGGGGGTCACATAGGCCAGGTCCCCAGCAGAGGGCAGACTTTGGGGCGCACAAGCCAGGCCCCCAGCAGAGGGCATGCACTGGGGATGGGGTGCTCAGGCCAAGCCCCTAGCAGAGGGCCCACGGACGGGATGGGGGGCGCCCTGCTCCCCTGGCTCCTGGGGGTCGCCCAGGACACTCCACACTTGACCCCCGCAGAGCAGGGCGCCCCTGCCTGCCCCAGCTCATCCCTGGAGAGGCCTGGCTCGGCGCTGCCTGGGGAAGAAAGAAGACACAGGCCTACGCAGGTTTCTGTACAGGAGTTGGCTTGTACGCTTTAGTAACCGGCAACGGTGCAGGGCCAGGGGAGAAGACTCGGGCGCCTGGGTTGGCGGAAATCTCACCAAGTGTATAAAGAATCTGTGTTTCTCTACAATAACAAAAACCAGAGGCTAGAAGAGCGGCTGTATATACAAAACACGGAGATATTGCTTCGCTTGCAAACGGGTTCCTGACCAGACGGGGGCTTGACGCAGAGGGGCCGGCGGGGCGGGAGCGCTGCGTGCAGAGGCGGCCGAGGGAGGGCTCCTCTGGGCCAGCCGCGCGCTGGCCCCGGCTCCTCGGGCGCCCGGGGCTCTGGGTGGGATGAGGACCCAGCTGGGGCAGGCGGCGCTCCCTGGGTCTGCCGTGGAGCGGGAGAAGCCGGTTCCGTCCACGTGTCGTCCTCACCTGGCGCTGGCTGCCCCGCCAGGCCGCGGGCACAGGGACAGCAGGGGCAGGGGACGGGGCGGTGGGCGGCGGGCGGGCCGGGTCACAGGCCTTGGCAGCACTGCAGCTTGCTGGGCTTCTGTCCGTCGGTGGTGGGCGGCACGCTGATGTCCACTACGTTGTTGCCAGGGGACTCGTCGTGGGCCGCGCGGTCTGCGATTTGCTTCTGTGACACGATGCGGTAAATCTCTGCAGCGGGAGGGGTGGGCGCAAGGCAGATCGCCTGGGTCAGGCCCAGCCCTGCCGCCCACCCTGCCCTGGGCGGCCCCGGGGGGCAGGGCAGCCTCACACTGCACCAGGCAGCCTGGCCTCCTGCTCCTAACTGCTATCAGAGTCAGAGGCCCCTCTTCCCTTCGGAGGACACTTCGGAAGCCACGGGGCTCTGTGCAGCCCAGACAGGGCCGGCCACAGGGCTAGGCCGAGACCACGGGCAGCACGGTCTGACGGGGGGCACCTGCTCCTGGCTTCAGACTGACCCCCAGCCTTTTGTGTGTGGGGGAGGGGCTGGGGCTGAACTCCAGGGCCTTCGACCCTCAGCCGCAGCCCTATTTTATTTTCGTTCTGAACCATCTGGCTGGGTTGCTGAGGCTGGCCTCACGCTGGCAATTCTGTCCCGGCTTCCCGAGGCGAGCCCACCTGTGAGAATGTTCTTGAACGCTTCTTCCACGTTGGTGGAGTCCAGGGCCGAGGTCTCAATGAAGGACAAGTTGTTCTTCTCTGTAAGAGAGTGAGGGCAGAGGTGGGTAAGCCTGGCTCCTCTGCCCCGCCTGGGTCCGAGGTGGGCACAGGTGGGCTCCTCCCAACCCGCAGGGCGCACCTGCGAAGGCCCGGCCCCGAGGTGGGCACAGGCGGGCTCCCCCGCCCCCCAGGGCGTACCTGCGAAGGCCCAGACCCGAGGTGGGCACAGGTGGGCTCACGCTGCCCCCCAGGGCGCACCTGCGAAGGCCCGGGTCCCGAGGTGGGCACAGGCGGGCTCACGCCACCCCGCAGGGCGCACCTGCGAAGACCCGGCCCCGAGGTGGGCACAGACGGGCTTCCCCGCCCCGCAGGGCGCACCTGCGAAGGCCCGGGTCCCGAGGTGGGCACAGGCACCCCCCAGGACGCACCTGCGAAGGCCCGGGCCTCGTCGGTGGGCACGGCCCGCAGGTGGCGCAGGTCGCTCTTGTTGCCCACCAGCATGATGACGATGTTGCTGTCAGCGTGGTCCCGCAGCTCCTTCAGCCAGCGCTCCACGTTCTCGTAGGTCAGGTGCTTGGCAATGTCGTACACCAGCAGCGCGCCCACCGCCCCGCGGTAGTACCTGTGGACAGGCCCCGCGGTGGTACCCGCCAGCCCGCCCTGCGGCCCCGCCCTGCTCCCCAGACTCAGCACAGGGACGTGGGGCTGCAGGAGAGTTTGGGCTGGGGTTAGAGGGCACCAGGCGGTCCTCAACACAGACACGGCAGCAGCGCCGGGCTGGCCGGAGGGCAGGCCCTACCCACACAGGGACGCAGGCCAGGCCTGCGGCGGGAAGGACTGGTGCAGGAGCCCGACGGGCAGCCGGCGTGGGCTGCGGGGGCTTTCTGCGGTACTGGGGTGGAACCCAGGAGCATCGCACTTCTGAGCCACAGCTCAGGCGCTTACTAAGTTGCCGAGGCCCGGTCTCATCCTCCTCATCCGGGATTACAGCTTAGGCCACCACACCTGGCTTGAATGGCTTGAATCCATGGACATTTTACCTCCCAGCTACACTGTCAGCCTATTTATTTATTTATTTTGCAGTACTAGGAATGGAACCCAGGGGCACTCTACCTCCGAGCTACACCCCCAGCCCTATTCTTTAGTCTTTATTTTGAAACAGCGTCTCACTGAGTTGCAAAGGGCCTCACTAAGTAGTAGCTGAGGCTGTTCTGGAACCACGATCCTCCTGTCTCAGCCTCCCGAATGCTGGGACGACAAGCCTGCACTGCCACGCCTGGCTTATTCTTAATCGTGACAGGGTCTCACTAAGTTGCCGAGGCTGTCCTTGAACCTACGAATCCCGTCTCGGGCTCCCAAGCGCTGGGATCCCAGGTGTGGACGGTTCTTTTGAATATTACTTTTCGTCAGGGCTGTGCCGGGCAGGGCTCGGAGCCGCCCACAGCAGGCGGGCACCTGGCACTGCCATGCACCCCGCCCGTGCCAGTTTCATTTGGCCGGGTCTGGCGGGCCCTGCCCTCCCGCCGGGGCTCACGCACGCCGAGGTGATGGCGCGGTAGCGCTCCTGGCCGGCCGTGTCCCAGATCTGCGCCTTGATGGTCTTGCCGTCCACCTGGATGCTGCGCGTGGCGAACTCCACGCCGATGGTGCTCTTGCTCTCCAGGTTGAACTCGTTGCGGGTGAAGCGCGACAGCAGGTTGCTCTTGCCCACGCCCGAGTCCCCGATGAGCACCACTGCGGGCAGCGGGAGGACGGTGAGGCGCGGAGGCCGGCCTCCCACCAGGCCTCCCGGACGCCCCGCGGCCCTGGGTGCTGGAGGGCGTGTGGAGCGCGGGCAGCGCGGAGGCAGGCGGCCACCTGCGGCCCGCGTCCACGGAGCGCAGCCCGCGCCCACTCCTCCCGCGCCTCTGTCTGGGCTGAACTGCCTGCCTCTCGTTCCTCTTTCTTTCCTTCCTTCCTCTTTTCTTTCTTTCTTTTCTTTTCTTTTTTTGGATGTGGCCCTGGGGATTGAACCCAGAGACACGCTACCTCCAAGCTTTAACTCCAACCCTATTTTTATTTTACGTTTTTTGTGGTACTGGAAATTGAACCCATGGTGTGTGTCTGTGCTTTAAAAGGTGGGAAGTGAGAAGCACCCCACGCACACGCCGACTCCCCACTAAGCGCGGCAGCGGAGCCCAGCAACTGAGCAGGACTGCGCTCACAATAAAAAAAATAAAAAGCCGGCGTGGGGGCGCACGCTTGCCATCCCCGCGCTTGGGAGGCTGAGACAGGAGGATTGCACGGGTTCCAAGCCAGCCTCAGCTACTTAGTGAGGCTCTCAGCAACTTAGTGAGACCCTGTTTCCAAATAAAGTATAAAATAGGTCTGGGAGTGTAGTCCGGAGGTAGAAGGGCTTCCAGGAACCCCAGTACCACCAAAAATAAAAAAATAAAATAGGGCTGGGGGGTGTAGCTTGGAGTAGGATGCCGCTGGGTTCCATCCCCAGTTCTGCAAAAATAAATAAAAAATTAAACAACAACAAAAACACAGGGCTGCAGATGTCGCTCCAGGGTGAATGCCCCCGGGGTTTAATCACCAGTGCTTCTGTCCAGAACACACACAGCCTGTGCCCACGAGGGGCACGGGAGCAACCAGGTGGAGGAAGGCGTGGCCACCCTGGCTGGCGGGGAGGCGGCCCCGCCCTCCAGGGCCGGCTCTGGGGAAGGGCCAGGCAGAAGGGCCAGCAGGACAGCGGAGGGGTGTCCTTGGCCAGGGAGTCAGGGTGTGAGCCGGGCGCACGTGCAGACGCTGGAGCCAGGCAGCCGGCTCGCTCCTTTCCAAAGCCCTAGGAGGAGCCGTCCACACCCTCCCTCTGCCCTGCGACCTTGCAACCCGGCAGGACCCCGGCCGCAAGTAGGCCCCAACCTCGCGGGCCAACGCCTCCCACGAGGCGCACAGGCCGACTTGGTGCCCTGAGCTGGTCCGCGCCTGGTCACGGGGCAAACGCGCGCGTGTCCCCAGCCTCCGGTCGTCCAGGCCACCGCATGTCTCGGGGTTGGGGTCAGCACCTGCTCTCCTGAGGTCCCTGCGGCGCTCCCCCCAGCCCAAGGCCTGTTTTACTCACTCACGGCCACAAGAGGGCAGCAGCGGCGCTGTCAGGCTCAGCCTTCCTCCACCCCTCCCTAAGCCCCCCCAGGTCCCCTCCAACTCCCCCCTCCCCACGCCCCCCTCATTTGTGTCCTGCACCTGCCCGGGGGGATGGAACCCAGGGGCATTCCACCTCTGAGCTACACCCCCAGCCCTAGTTTTTATCCTTTATTTTGAACCACGGTCTCGCTGAGTTGCAAAGGGCCTCACTAAGTAGCTGAGGCTGCCCGCAAACCAGGAGGCAATCCTCCTGTCTCGGCCTCCCGAAGGCTGGCTCACAAGCCTGCGCCCCCACGCCCGCTCTTTCTTTTCGGATTTTTACAGAGGCGTGCTAGGCTGAGGAGTGGCTCCTACCTGCTGAGGCACAGAGACCTACCGGTGGGCTTCGGTCTCTTCTGACCCTGCAGTGTCCCTGGCAGCGCCCATCGCCGCCCCGGGCACCCCAAGAGCCCCTGAGTGGAGCATCATGAGGGGGAGAGGCCGGCGAAGCGGGCGCAGGCAGGAGGACCACGGCCGGGCCAGCCTGGGGACCACGGCCGCACCGCCTCAAAATAAAGACAGAGGCCTGGGAGGCAGCTCAGGGAGCGCGCCCGGGGTTCAACCCCAGCCCAAATAAAGGGATGAAACTGGCACAGCTCTCAAGTTCAAGGCCAGCCTCAGCAAGCCAGCAGACCTTCAGCAGCTTGTGTGATAAAACAGGGCCGGGTGGGGCTTGGAGGTAGACTGCCCCGAGGTTCCTCAATCCCCAGTGCGGCAATAAAATAAACACAAAGCTCCTGCTGGGCCTGCCTCATGCATCCTGCGCAGCCCACTTCACAGACAAGGAAACTGAGGCAGGGCCGCTGGGCAGCGGGGCGGAGCCAGGCAGGCTGGCCCTCCTGCGCCCGCCGGGCCGCAACTCACCCAGGTTTTCTTCTTTTTGGTACTGGGGATGGAACCCGGGGGTATTCTACCTCCAAGCTACACCCCCAGCCAAAAAAAAATTTTTTTGTGTGTGTGGTACTGGGGATGGAACCCGGGGGTATTCTACCTCCAAGCTATACCCCAGCCCTATTTTTTTTAATTCCTTATTTTTATGAGAGTCTCATTACTTGCTGAGGCTGTCCTCAAACCTGTGATCCTCCCGTCTCAGCCTCCCAAGTACCAGGTTTCTAAGTGCCACCATGCCTGGCTGTCTGAGCCCGTTTTCTAGATCAGACGTTTCCTCCCTCCTACCTCCAGTCTCTGCCCACCCCAGCACACAGCTCCGGGGTCTCGCTTCTGCCGGGCACGCCTGCCCCTCTCTCCAGCTGCCACCGCTGGGCATCTTGCTCCAGGTGGCCAGCAAACTCCTACTCCTCCTTCAATACCCGAGGTCAGCATCCACCACCTGGCCTGCCCACGGACACGCGATGGGCGCCCAGCACAGGACTGCCAGTTCAGAGGACAGGGAGAGCGGACAGACCTGTGCCATACCATGCCACCAGCTAGCTACCCAATCAGCGCAGGCCACGCGGGCGCTCTGTCCCCAGGCATCACATCCCTGAAAATGGCGCAGGAGGCACAGGCCCTCCCCGCACACTCAGGGACGGACCCTGGCAGGGCCGAGTGGCCAGCCCAATGCCACTCAGCAGGACAAGGCCATCGCTGCTGCCAGGTGGGCGGCAGGAAGGACTGGCAGTGCCAGGCTGAGGCAGAGGCGCAGGAGGGCCGGGCTGGGAAGGAAGGCGCCGTTGTGGGGAGCACCAGGCATCTGTCGTCTTAGAGCATGCAGGGCCCAGGACACGGCGCTTCTAAGTGGTGCCTCACTGGCCGGGAAAGGCCTGGCCAGGACACTTGGCTCACAGGGCCCCGCTAGCTGAAACCAGAGAGCTGGCACCTTTTGGAAGCCATGCGAGACCAGCACCCCAGGGCCTCGGACCAGCCTCGGGCCAGGGTGGGGCCTCCAGGATGAGAACTCTGGCCTCACCAGGGCCAGCAGCTGGGGGCCTCTTGCCTTAGCTAACCCTGGGGACAGGCATCCACCCAACGCCAGGACACTGGCCGGGCCCTTGTCCAAGTGGGGTGCGATGGTTATGTCTGGGTCCCAAAGTAGCAACTAGGGCATCAGGCTTGGGGGCCTGTCAGTAATCTTGGGGGCCTGCCCCGGGCAGCAGGCTTGGGGTCCTGTCAGTAATCTTGGGGGCCTGTCCTGGGCATCAGGCTTGAGGGCCTGTCAGTAATCTTGGGGGCCTGCCCCGGGCAGCAGGCTTGGGGGCCTGTCAGTAATCTTCAGGGCCTGTCCTGGGCAGCAGGCTTGGGGGCCTGTCAGTAATCTTGGGGACCTGTCCCAGGCAGCAGGCTTGGGGCCCTGTCAGTAATCTTGGGGGCCTGTCCTGGGCAGCAGGCTTGAGGGCCTGTCAGTAATCTTGGAGGCCTGTCCTGGGCAGCAGGCTTGAGGGCCTGTCAGTAATCTTGGGGGCCTGTCCTGGGCATCAGGCTTGGGGTCCTGTCAGTAATCTTGGGGGCCTGTCCTGGGCAGCAGGCTTGGGGGCCTGTCAGTAATCCTGGGGGCCTGTCCTGGGCAGCAGGCTTGGGGGCCTTGTCAGTAATCTTGGGGGCCTTTCCTGGGCATCAGGCTTGAGGGCCTGTCAGTAATCTTGGGGGCCTGCCCCGGGCAGCAGGCTTGGGGGCCTGTCAGTAATCTTCAGGGCCTGTCCTGGGCAGCAGGCTTGGGGGCCTGTCAGTAATCTTGGGGACCTGTCCCAGGCAGCAGGCTTGGGGCCCTGTCAGTAATCTTGGGGGCCTGTCCTGGGCAGCAGGCTTGAGGGCCTGTCAGTAATCTTGGAGGCCTGTCCTGGGCAGCAGGCTTGAGGGCCTGTCAGTAATCTTGGGGGCCTGTCCTGGGCATCAGGCTTGGGGTCCTGTCAGTAATCTTGGGGGCCTGTCCTGGGCAGCAGGCTTGGGGGCCTGTCAGTAATCCTGGGGGCCTGTCCTGGGCAGCAGGCTTGGGGGCCTTGTCAGTAATCTTGGGGGCCTGTCCTGGGCGACAGGCTTGGGGGGGCCTTGTCAGTAATCTTGGGGGCCTGTCCTGGGCAGCAGGCTTGGGGGCCTGTCAGTAATCTTGTGGGCCTGTCCTGGGCATCAAGCTTGGGGGGGCCTTGTCAGTAATCTTGTGGGCCTGTCCTGGGCATCAGGCTTGGGGGGGCCTTGTCAGTAATCTTGGGGGCCTGCCCTGGGCAGCAGGCTTGGGGGCCTGTCAGTAATCTTGGGGGCCTGCCAGTAATCTTGGGGGCCTGCCCCGGGCAGCAGGCTTGGGGGCCTGTCAGTAATCTTGTGGGCCTGTCCTGGGCATCAGGCTTGGGGGGGGCCTTGTCAGTAATCTTGGGGGCCTGTCCTGGGCAGCAGGCTTGGGGGCCTGTCAGTAATCTTGTGGGCCTGCCCTGGGCATCAGGCTTGGTGGGGCCTTGTCAGTAATCTTGGGGGCCTGTCCTGGGCATCAGGCTTGGTGGGGCCTTGTCAGTAATCTTGTGGGCCTGTCCTGGGCATCAGGCTTGGGGTCCTGTCAGTAATCTTGTGGGCCTGTCCTGGGCATTAGGCTTGGGGAGGGCCTTGTCAGTAATCTTGTGGGCCTGTCCTGGGCAGCAGGCTTGGGGGGGCCTTGTCAGTAATCTTGTGGGCCTGTCCTGGGCAGCAGGCTTGGGGAGGGCCTTGTCAGTAATCTTGTGGGCCTGTCCTGGGCAGCAGGCTTGGGGGGGCCTTGTCAGTAATCTTGGGGGCCTGCCCTGGGCAGCAGGCTTGGGGGCCTTGTCAGTAATCTTGGGGGCCTGCCAGTAATCTTGGGGGCCTGCCCCGGGCAGCAGGCTTGGGGCCCTGTCAGTAATCTTGGGGGCCTGCCCTGGGCAGCAGGCTTGGGGGCCTTGTCAGTAATCTTGGGGGCCTGCCAGTAATCTTGGGGGCCTGCCCCGGGCAGCAGGCTTGGGGGCCTGTCAGTAATCTTGGGGGCCTGTCCTGGGCAGCAGGCTTGGGGTCCTGCCAGTAATCTTGGGGGCCTGTCAGTAATCTTGTGGGCCTGTCCTGGGCAGCAGGCTTGGGGGCCTGTCAGTAATCTTGTGGGCCTGTCCTGGGCATCAAGCTTGGGGGGGCCTTGTCAGTAATCTTGTGGGCCTGTCCTGGGCATCAGGCTTGGGGGGGCCTTGTCAGTAATCTTGGGGGCCTGCCCTGGGCAGCAGGCTTGGGGGCCTGTCAGTAATCTTGGGGGCCTGTCCTGGGCATCAGGCTTGGGGTCCTGTCAGTAATCTTGGGGGCCTGTCCTGGGCAGCAGGCTTGGGGGCCTGTCAGTAATCTTGGGGGCCTGTCCTGGGCAGCAGGCTTGGGGGGGCCTTGTCAGTAATCTTGGGGGCCTGTCCTGGGCAGCAGGCTTGGGGGCCTGTCAGTAATCTTGTGGGCCTGTCCTGGGCATCAGGCTTGGGGGCCTGTCAGTAATCTTGGGGGCCTGCCAGTAATCTTGGGGGCCTGCCCCGGGCAGCAGGCTTGGGGGCCTGTCAGTAATCTTGGGGGCCTGCCCTGGGCAGCAGGCTTGGGGTCCTGCCAGTAATCTTGTGAGCCTGTCCTGGGCATCAGGCTTGGGGTCCTGTCAGTAATCTTGGGGGCCTGTCCTGGGCAGCAGGTTTGGGGGGGCCTGTCAGTAATCTTGGGGGCCTGTCCTGGGCAGCAGGCTTGGGGGCCTGTCAGTAATCTTGTGGGCCTGTCCTGGGCGACAGGCTTGGGGGGGCCTTGTCAGTAATCTTGGGGGCCTGTCCTGGGCAGCAGGCTTGGGGGCCTGTCAGTAATCTTGTGGGCCTGTCCTGGGCAGCAGGCTTGGGGGCCTGTCAGTAATCTTGTGGGCCTGTCCTGGGCATCAAGCTTGGGGGGGCCTTGTCAGTAATCTTGTGGGCCTGTCCTGGGCATCAGGCTTGGGGGGGCCTTGTCAGTAATCTTGGGGGCCTGCCCTGGGCAGCAGGCTTGGGGGCCTGTCAGTAATCTTGGGGGCCTGCCAGTAATCTTGGGGGCCTGCCCCGGGCAGCAGGCTTGGGGGCCTGTCAGTAATCTTGGGGGCCTGCCCCGGGCATCAGGCTTGGGGAGCCTGTCAGTAATCTTGGGGGCCTGTCCTGGGCAGCAGGCTTGGGGTCCTGCCAGTAATCTTGGGGGCCTGCCCTGGGCAGCAGGCTTGCAGGGCCTGTTGGGGCTGGAGGGCGGGGAGCGTCTCTGGAGCACTGAGCAGAGGAGAGCCATCTGAGACGCCCGCTCCCAGGGGCCGACTCTCTTTCGCTCTCCCCTTGGGCAGGGTGGACTGTGGCCGGCTTCCCACCTGACCCAAGTCCCCACGGGCCAGGCAGGCACTCACTGCCGTGAGCTCCAGGGCCAGGCAAGGGCTCTTGAAGGGCCTTGGTGGCCCCTGGGGACAGGCCGCTCCCGCGGGAGCCCCCTGGGCGTGTCCATCAGAGAAGTCAGGGCTGTACCTCCAGGGGTCACCCCGCAGGCTGGGGTAAAGGCCCCTGCCCAGCAGGATAAAACCTCAGGAGAATAAATGCGAGGCTCTATAATTAGGTACAAATCAACCACCTCACTCCTGGGAAGGGGGAAAGGCTCAGACAGAAAAACAAACAGCTCCCCACCCGTCACGGGAGCCCGCCTGCCACACACACCACGACACACGGCGGGGCGGGCGAGGTGGCGCACGCCTGTAAGCCGGGACTTGGGAGGCGGAGCCCAGAGGACTGCAGGTTCAAAGCCAGCCCCACAAACTGGCCTCATCAAGCAAAGACTCTCATCAACCTAAGGAGACCCTGTTTCGAAATAAAAATAAAAAGCCGGGCGTGGTGGCGCACACTTGTCATCCCAGCATTCGGGAGGCTGAGACCGGAGGATCGCGGTTCGCGGCCAGCCTCAGCTACTTAGTGAGGCCCTGCGCAACTCAGTGAGACCCGGTTTCAAAATAAAGAATAAAAAATAGGGCAGGGGGTGTAGCTCGGAGGTCGAATGCCCCTGGGTTCCATCCCCAGACCTGAAAATAAACAAACAAATAAATAAATAAATAAATAAATATAAAAAATAGGGGTAGGCATGTAGCTTGGAGGTGAATGCTGCTGGGTTCAATCCCTGATACCACAATAAGTAAATATAAATAAATAAATAAGTATATATATATATCTCTGCATATATTTGTTTCCATTTTACACGGACAGAATAGATAAAAGAAAGACCAGAGGGTGTCTTTGGTTGAGGTAAAGTTGTGGGGGGTCTGGTGAGAGGCTTTGAGGGACACGCACCTTTGTGCGCCTGTGTGTGTGTGTGTGTGTGTGTGTGTGGTATGGGGATGGAGCCCAGGAGCATTCTACCTCTAAGCTACGCCCCAGCCCTATTTTATTTTGGTTTTGAAACAGGGTCTCTCTAGGTTGGTGACTCTCACTACTTGGCCTTGAACCTGCGATCCTCCTGTCTCAGCCTCCCAAGTGCTGGATTCCGGGGGTGGGTTCACCCTTTGAGGCTCAGGGAAGGGAGGCCGTGGGGGGCGGACAGGTGCCCAGGCTAGCAGAGGCTTGGCGGGGCTTCCAGGAAGCCGGCTCTGGAGCCCAGTCGCGGGAGCGGCCGCGTTGCCCCTGACCCAGTAACCACTTCTGGGAATGCACATGCAGGAAGGGACCCAAAGGGCAGCACGAGGCCCGGTCGACCGCTCCAAGTGGTTATTTATAACAACAAAAGGTCGAAAATAACAAGCGGGCAGTGACCAGAGGAACCCGCGTGTGGGAAATGGGTGAAAGGCCCTGCCCGGGCCACGCCACGTCGGCTGGTGCCGGGAGCCAGGAGCCCTGCCTTGCAAGGGAAGTGGGGACGGCCACCTGCCACAGGTCCAGGGTCTGGCCCACCGGTCACAGGGGCCCTCAGAGACCTCCGAGCTGCACTGCCTCCGGGTGAGCCCCGGGGCCTGGCACCTGCTAACCCAGAGGCTCACGAGACATGCAGGGTGCCACTGGGGGACTGCATCGCCACCGGAGCCCGCCCTCTCCCTGCCTGGGGCATCTCCCCACACGCTACCCCGGAGGGAGACTTCCGTGCTAGACACCCAGCCAACACGCCAGGTACTGTCAAGACAGCAGGTCAGCCCCGGCCGGCTTCGGATGTACCACGCTGCCCACCTGGTACGGCCAGGCTCCCCCAATGCGGGGAAGATGCCTGCAGCTGGAGAGCCCCCCGCAGAAAGGCAAAGGTGCTTGCAGGCCCAGGAGTCAGCTCTAGACAGCCGCCATCGGCCAGGGCCAGCACACCTTGGCAGAAGGTCCAAGAAGCCAGGGAGCCCTGAACGATTCGGCCGAGAAGGGAAGGCTACTGGGAGACGCACCACACACGGCCGCCTCACCCGCCTCCCGCCGTGCTCCCAGAGCCCAGACGCTCAGGCCGGGGAGAGCTGCGCCAGGCAGGGCCCTGAGCCATCGGCCCACGTGTGTTGGGGGAGGAGGCCTGAAAACCCCACTCCCGGATCCAGGCTGCAAGCCCCGAAACGTGCTCCCTAAGTGGGAAAGCCCACAGCTGGCCTGGGTCGCATCCCACACAACCCCATGGCGTCTCGCAGCCTCGGGTTCCTAGTCTGTAAAGCAAGGCTGGGTTATACTGACCTCACAGGGTGGCACGCAGGATTTAAGTGCGTCCACAAGAGCCCGCCACGGTGATGCACACCTGTAATCCCAGTACTGGGGAGGTAAGACAGGAGGACTGCAGGTTCGAGGTCAACTTCTGCAATCTATGAGACCCTCTTTCAAACTAAAACATTTTTTAAAAGCCAGGGTGCATATTTCAGTCGAAGAATGCCCCTGGGTTCCATCGCTAGTACTACACCCCCCAAAAAAAAAAAAACATTAAGTAAAATCTGTTCACGAGTGTAAAGTGCTTGGAAAAGTGCAGGTACAAGAGCTGCAAGTTGAGACGGAACGAGTGCAGCACACACAGGTACCCCGCCACTGTATCCCGCTCCCATCCTCCCGGCCGACGAAGACCCGCCCCCAGCGTCCGCCCCACCCCTTCCGGGCTCCGCCCCCAGGAGCAGCTCCCAATCAGGCCTAACCACGAGAGAGACCCGCCCCGTCCCACCCGCCGCGCGGACACGCCCATCACAGCATGGCCCCGCCCCCGGCCCCGCCCCCGCCCGCTCGCGCTTTCTACCTAGCCCGGCCCGCCAAATCCGGCGCGCCCCGCCCCCTCCAAAGGCCCCGCCCCCAACGGCCTCGCCCACTCGGGGCCCCACCCCCTCTGGGCCCCGGCCCCGCCCCGGAGCATCCCCGGCCCCCAAATCTCCTTCGGCCTCCGGATCCTCGAAGCTCGCCCTCCGCGCCGAAGCTGAGGGGGCCCGGCCTGCCGCAGCCTTCCCGGCTACCCGACCCGCCGGCCCCCAGCCCGGGCTGCAGCCGGGGCCCAGGGCCCGGAGCGGGCCTCGGCCCGCCTGCCCGCCGCCGCGCCCCTCCCGTGTGTGCCCCGCCGGTCACACCTTTGAATAGGTAGTCGTACTCGTCGTCCCGGGTCCCCATTGTCCTGGCGCTTCCGGCGGGATCGGCGACTCCGCAGCCCCACCACAAACACCCGACGGGGGCGGAGCCGGCGCCGCGCAGAGCGGCGGCACGGTGACCAATCAGCAGCGAGATCCAGAGAGACCGGCACCCAGCGCAACCAATCAGAGGTGAGAGCAGAGCCCCGGAGGTGGGTGCCTCCTGGGGTCCGCCCTCCTTGCCCTCGGTCTCCTAGAGAAAGGCGGAAGGAATGCGGACCTTTCTGAACTGACAGCCACAGCAGCCTATCAGAAGCACGCTCAGGAGGGCGGAGCGGAAGACTGGAAGAATGAAAGAGATTGACGGAATGAACAGCCAATGAGGGGTTGGACTCAGACCCAATCGGAGTACCAGACAACCGGTCCAGGAAGGGAAATGGGGCTACGTCCAGGTGCTGTTACGCTGCCTAACGTCCCGATGACGTCATAGGTCAGTGCTCAGGGAGCTGACCGCCTGAGAACATGCCCGAGGCCTCTGCGTTGGGGTCTCCTCCCTCGACTTCACTTTCCAGCTTTCTCCTCTGTTGCTCGGTTTCCTGCGCTGAAGGAGCCCGCCTACGGCATCTTTGGAGGATGCATGGATCGTTTTCCCCAAACACATCCACCTTCTGCCGTGAAGTCTTCATTTAAGGGCATGGTGGCACACGCCTGTCATACCAGCGTTTAGAGGCTGAGACTTGAGGACTGCGGTTCGCGGACGGCCTCAGCTACTTCGCGAGGCCCTCTGCAACTCTGAGACCTTGTTTCAAAATAAACATAAATAATAGTAATAAAAATAGGGCTGCGGGTGTAGCCCGGAGGTAGAATGCCCCTGGCTTTCACCCTCAGTACCGCAAAAATAAAAAATAAAATAGGGTTAGAGGTGTAGTTCAGAAGTGGAACACCCCTGGATTCAGTCCCCAGTGCCCCCCAAAGTTTTATTTTGTGTGTCTGTGGTACCTGGGATTGAAGGCAGAGGGTTGCCTCTCAAGTCCACCGCAGCCCTCTTTGTTCTGAGTCGGGCCTGTCTCCGTCGCTGGCAGCCTCGCTGAGGTGCGGAGTGAGGCTGGCCTCCCACCCGCTGCCACCTCGGCCGGGACTGCGGCTGCGGGCGCGGCTGGGCTGACTTTGGCGACCTCTGTCCTGCGACCAAAACGCGTCTCCTGCTCACCTGTGCTGGGCTGGATGAGCAACAGCCCCAGGTATTCTGTGAGATCTCATGACGTCCCAGCCGGCCTCCCAGATCTTTTACACGGGGCCTTTCGTCGGATCGATAGATGCCTCTTTGAGGACAGTCAACAGTACTGAAGGTGGTTTTGAAAGAGTTATGAATTCCTCAGCACCTTGGGACCAGCAGGCCTGGCTGAGGAGTAAAGGGCTGGAGAATTTTATTCTTTGAGGGTCTGTTTGAGCCCAGGAGAATTTTATCTACACCCTCAATCTTATATATTATTTTAAAAAAAATTTTTTTTTGCAGTACTGGGGATGGAACCCAGAGGCATTTGACCTCCGAGCTACACCCCCAGCCCTATTTTTTAATTCTTTACTTATAAACAGGGTCTCACTGAGTTGCAGAGGGCCTCACTAAGTAGCTGAGGCTGTCCTCGAACCGTGATCCCCCGGTCCCAGCCTCCCGCATGCTGGGATGACAAGCGTGTGCCACCACGCCCGGCTTATATATTTTTGTTTGTTTGTTTGTTTATTTGGAAACAGGGTCTTGCCAGGTCACCGAGCATCTCACCATGTTGCTGAGGCTGGCTTCGAACCTGAGATCCTCCCGTCTCAGCCTCCCAAGTACTGAGTTGCGAGTGTGCACCACCAAGCCCTGCTCAGGCTCCCGTGTTAAAGAAACATTTCCCTTGTTCTTCCTTTACGCCTTATTTCTCTATTTTTTTTTTTTTATTTCTTCAGTCCTACCTCAGTAAGAACATCTATGCTCTGTGCTCTCAGCAAATTTTTAGCATGATATAGGATAGAAAAAATAAAAGAAATAGGTAGAATGTATAACTTTAAAAGCCTGGCAGCCATGTATGGTAGTGCAAGCTTACGGGAGGCTGAGACGGGAGGACCGCGGTTCGAGGACAGCCTCAGCTACTCAGTGAGGCCCTCTGCGTTTCAAAATAAAAAATAGAAAATCAGGCTGGGGTGTAGTTCAGACGTAGAATGCCCCTGGGTTCCATCACCAATACTAAAAAAAAGAAGAAAGCCAGCCAGCCTGCCAGCCTGCCAGCCTGCCAGCCTGGTGCTACAGATCTTCCTACTTTACTCCCGAGCCGGAGCCAGTTCTCTACCTGGTCTGTCTCCCAGGTTCCCGGGAGCTGTGAGTCTGGGTGCTAACCCAGGAAGGAAAGCCCCAACTCCCCTAAGTCCTGGTAACAGGACCGAGAGGGTATCTGCAGAGGCCTGTCGTTCATTCGGGGACTTCCCAGCTTATCTCTTGCGGGAATGAAGACCACAGCAAGCATGGCGCGGCGGCACACACTTGTCATCCCAGTACTTGGGAGGCTGAGACCGGAGGATCCCGGGTTCGCGGCCAGCCTCGGCTACTGAGTGAGGCCCTCTGCAGCTGCAAGAAAGAATAAAAATGAAAATGAAAAGGGCCGGGGGCGTGCTCAGGGACGGAATGCCAGAGGTTCAAGCTCCAGTACCCCCAAAATAAACAAATGCACCAAGGGCCTGAGCCCCCAACGCATGCCTCAGCCCGGAGGTGACCACATCCTTCTTCGAACACGCGTGCGTCACTTTCTGAAAGGAATCTCCGTCTACGTCTCCGAGCCGAAGCTTTTTGCCCTCCCGTGAGCCGCTGGGAGTGCTTCTGGGCCTCCCGGAACCAGCACCTCTCCGTGACGGCTGTCCCTTCCGATATTACTGACTATAATGTCTGCCTGACTCCCTCCCTCCCTCCCTCCTTATTTATTTATTTAAATTTATTTATTTTAGAGCCTGGCGTGGTGACGCACACTTGTAATCCCCGCGCTTGGGAGGCTGAGACAGGAGGATCGCGCAGGTTCAAAGCCAGCCTCAGCTACTTAGTGAGGCTCTCAGCAACTCAGTGAGACCCTGTTTCCAAATAAGTATAAACTAGGTCTGGGAGTATAGCCTGGAGGTAGAAAGCCCCTGGGCTCCACCCCCAGTACCGCAAAAATAGAATAAATTAAAAATAAATAAATAAATAAATATATTGTGGCGTGTCTTATTTTCCAGGGTCTCTACTCTCTGACGTAGTGTGTTATAGTTCTGTCCCTTCTTTCTACCTTTGTAATAATACATTTTGCTTAAACTCACAAAAAATAAATTATTTATTGTGGTCCTGGGGATGGAACCCAGGGGCATTCTACCTCCGAGCGGCACCCCCAGCCCTGTTTTATTTTTATCTGGAAACAGGGTCTCGCTAAATTGATGAGTCTCACTACTTGCTGAGGCTGGCCTCGAACCTGTGACCCTCCCGTCTCAGCCTCCCAAGTGCTGGGATGACAGGTGTGCAGTGTGCCCAGCCTGCAACGCCTTCTCCATTCTTCTGTTCAGGTCCTGTCTCCTGTCAACAAGATGTCACCCAGGAGACAATGGACTGTACCGGTCTCCAGCCCAGCGGTACGACCGTGCTGGGTAACGCATGTGTTCAGTGACCGATGCTCTGACCGCAGAGCTCACGTGCTAGTTTCAAAACAGCTCCAATCACTGCTGCTGCCGTCGCATCCCTGAAGAGCCCACCCGGCTTCCCAGCCAAGAATGTGGCCTTTTCCCCAACATGGCAGCACAGGCCTGTAATCCCTAGACTGGGAGGCTGAGACAGGAGGATCGCTGGCTGGCTCGAGGCCAGCCTTGACAACCTTGTTTTGAGTAACTTAGATCGTGTTTTATTTTTATTTATTTATTTATTTATTTATTTATTTTTGGTGGTACTGGGGTTCCTGGAAACCCTTCTACCTCCGGGCTACACTCCCAGACCTATTTTTACATTTTTATTTGGAAACAGGGTCTCCTAAGCCAGCGCGCGCGGCTGGCTTCGAACCTGCGCGATCCTCCTGTCTCTGCCTCCCAAGCGCGGGGATTACAAGCGCGCGCCACCACGCCAGGCTAATTTTTTATTTTTTATTTATTTATTTTTTTTACTAGGGATGAAACCCAGGGGCATTCTACCTCCGAGCTACACCTCCAGCCCTATTTTTTATTCTTTATTTGGAAACAGGGTCTCACTGAATTGCAAAGGGCCTCACTAAGTACCTGAGGCTGTCCGCGAACTGCAATCCTCTGGTCTCAGCCTCCTGGTCTCAGCCTCCCGAGTGCTGGATGACAAGTGTGTGCCAGCACTCCAGGCTTGTTTTTAGTGGTTCTGGGATGGAACCCGGGGCTTCAGGCACGCCCTGCCACTGAGCTCCACCCCAGCCTGCAAGCTACACCGAACGTTTGAGCTTTGATTGTCAGCTACGCTAGATGCACTAACCTGTTTATGGCAGATGAATTGGTTTTCCAGATTTGGTACAGACACGTTTATATTTTTTAAAAACTAGGTGGAGGGCCCAGCGCGGTGGTGCACACTTGTAATCCTAGCACCTGGGAGGCTGAGACAGGAGGATCCCAGGTTCAAGGACAGCCTTGAACCTGTAATGAGACTGTAATGAAACCTGTAATTACAACCTTGAGTTTGTAATGAGACTTTCATCAACTCAGCAAGGCTTTGTTTCCCAATAAAAATAAAACAGAGTGGGGCTGTAGCTCGAAATTAGAACGCCCTTGGGTTCAATCCTCATTATCACAAAAAATAAAAAATAAAACTGGGTTGATAAGTCCCAATAAGTCTGAGACTGCGCTGCTTGACCTCTGTGTCTGGCTTAATTATTAATAGCGACCCATTTCACTCCCAACAGTGGCCCAATTTGGCCCACGAGTTCTAGGTCACCTTATCTGTACTGGGAGGGGTTGTGACAGGTAGCTCAGGGAAGAGAAAGATCGTTCTGTTCACCAGTGCGTGCCAGGTACCCCTGAGGCCTTGGCACGTAACAGTTGCCCAATAAATACTGGCTGAATCTCCATCTCTGGTATTTATATGTTTTTGTGGGGTTTTTTGTGGGTCTGGGGATGGAACCCAGGGGCATCTTGCCTCCAAACTACACCCCCTGCCCTTTTTTTTATTCTTTATTTTGAAACAGGGTCTAAGTTGCAGAGGGCCTAGGTAGCTGAGGCTGTCTTCGAACTGCGATCCTCCCATCTCAGCCTCCCGAATGCTGGGTTACAAGCAAGGTCTCGCTAAATTGCAAAGGGCCCCACTAAGTAGCTGAGGCTGGCCGCGAACCTGCGATTTTCCTGTCTCAGCCTCCCAAGTACTGGGATGAGAAGCGTCCGCCACTACACTCAGCCAGCCTCAGCCATTTAGTGAGACTCTCATCAACCTAGTAAGACCCTGTTTGAAAATAAAAATAAAATAGGGCTGGGGGTAGCTCAGAGATAGCCCCTGAGTTCAATCCCCAGCACCACAAAAAAAGTAAAAAGTAAAACAAGGGAGAGCCACGTCACGAGGTAATAAGCCGAGGACACAGAAGTCGGTGCTGGAGTGGGGGGGCCGTCCAGGCCTGCTCCCCGGGGACCTGGGCCACGCGCTCCATCCTGGGAACCTGTTTGTGTGGACTTTGAAGCGGACGGTGTTTGAAAACAAACCAGAGGACAAAGAAGTACCAAATGTTCTGAGCTTGTTTTTATTCCAAGAATTCACGAGTCCGCCGGGACGCCAGCACGGGCTCCAGCCGTAGCACCACACACAACAGCACCCTGAGGCCCCTGGGGCCCCGCCAGTCCACGTGGCCGAGTCCGCCGTCCAGGGCCGGACTGGCCGGCCCGACTTGGTCCCTTTGTCCACCCTGTGTCCGCCCTCCGCTCCTCGGGCGGGCGACGGGCGACACTGACGTTCCTCGACCCCACACTCCCGGGTCTCCCCGGAGGGCCGCGCGCCGCGCCCACCTCCGCTGGGCTCCCCTCCCGGGAGGGCGGCAGGTGCTGCCCCGGCACCACCGGGGCCGCTGTCCTCAGCCACTTCTCCTCCACGAAGCTCCTCCCGCCCGGCAGAGCACAGCCAGGGCGCCGACCACAGCAAAGTCACAGAGCTCTCCAGGCCTGGGACCAGGCCTCAGCGCGAGGCTAGGAGGCTGCGGCGGCCTCTCTGGGCTGGATCAGCATGGTGGTGGCCTGCAGGGGGTAGTAGCGGCCCCTCCAGGTCTTCCAGAAGATTCCTTTCTTACGCTGCTGCCGCTGGCGCGGGATGGAGCGGAAGTACTGGCCGTTGAGGTTGGAGTGGCCGCAGGTGCCGAACCACCAGCCCCCTGTGGGCAGAGGAGGGGCGTCAGGCCGGCCACGTGCAGATGGGTGGGTGGGCGACGCGGGCGTGGGAACCCAGGGGCATTCTACATCCGAGCTGCACCCCCAGCCCTACTTTTTTATTCTTTATTTTGAAGCAGGGTCTCACTGAGTTGCAGAGGGCCTCACTGAGCGAGGCTATCTGCGAACCGTGATCGTCCTGCCTCAGCCTCCCAAATGCTCGGCTTACAAGCGTGCACTTTGAGGATGGGAAACTGGGGCTGTTGGGGCCAAGTCAGTGAGCTCGGCAGGGCACCCAGCCAGGAAGGAGGAGGCTTGGGTCGGGCGGCAGGGCGGTGGGCCCAGCCCGCTCACCCGAGAGGCTCTTGGCGCAGTTGAGGTCCCCGCGGAGGTCGTGGTCCTGGTCCCAGGTGGAGAAGGGCAGGGAGAGGCCGTCGGGCGTCAGGGTGCTGGCGCCCAGCTTGCTGGCCACGGGCGCGGTGAGCTGCAGGCTGTAGGCCGTGTCCTCGCCGCCCAGCCGCATGGGGAACTGCAGCGACTCGGCGTGGCCGTCCCAGTCCTGGAGCTGCACGGCCAGGCGGCTGCCGCCATCCCCGGTAATGCTGTGCACCTTCTCCAGCCCCAGCCAGAACTCGCCTGCAAGAAGCCCGCGTGAGGCCGCGCTCCACTCCAGCTCCACCCCGCCGCCTGCCTGCGCAGCCCCACCGCCACGACGCCCACCTTGGGGGTCGCCGAAGCCCGTCTTGTAGGCCTCCCACGGCTGATTGAAGTCCACCGAGCCGTCCTGGCGCCTCTGAATCACCGTCCAGCCCCCGTCTGCGCGGAAAGGGACCCGTTAGCAGGAGCGCCAAGTCCAGAGAGGGCGAGTCTCCCCTCACTCATGGCAGGGGAGGAGGGGCGGCGGCGGTGAGGGTGAGGGTCTGGTACAGAGCGTTAGTGCTTCCTGTCGTGGCGGTGTTCGCCGCTGAGTTACACCTCCTCCTACCCTGCTTATTTTTTCCTTCCTTCCTTCCTTCCTTCTCTTTCTTGCTCTTTCTCCCTGCAATACTGGGGATGGAACCCAGGGGCATTCTACCCCCGAGGTACACCCCCAGCACTATTTTTTTTTTTTTTTTTGTGGTACTGGGGATGGAACCCAGGGGCTTTTCTACCTCTGGGCTATACTCCCAGACCGATTTTATACTTTATTTGGAAACAGGGTCTAAGTAGCTGAGGCTGGCATTGAACCTGTGCGATCCTTCTGTCTCAGCCTCCCAAGCACTGGGATTACAAGCGTGAGCCACCACGCCCGGCCTAGCCCTATTTTTTATTCTTTATTTTGAAACAGAGCCTCACTAAGTTGCAAAGGGCTTCACTAAGTAACTGAGGCTGGCTGTGAACCGTGGTCTTCCTGTGTCTCAGCCTCCTGAATGCTGGGACTGCCAGTGTGCGCCACCATGCCCAGCTCCAGGACTACATTTTAGAGAAAGACTTTGCGCGGCAAGAGGGCTCCCTGCTGGGCTGCACCTCCTACCTGAGGTCATCTTGCAGTTGACCAGGAACGGCGAGGACCCTGGAGGCTGGATCTGGAACAGTCCGCTCTGCCGCTCCCCCTCTTCGAAGAGCTCCTGGCAATCCCGGGGCAGCCCTGGGGGATGACGAGAGGGAGGCAGTGAGGCCAAAGAAACCTTGGGGCCTCAAGAGACAGGGACGCTTGGGCTGGGCTGTGGTGACAAGGAGGTGCGGGGCGACCCGGGCCTCTTCACTGTCCCCTGTCTAAGCTCTTCCATGGCTCCCTATGGCCTTCTTCCGTGCGGTCTGCAAGGCAGTCTGCATCCATTCTTGCCCTCCTCATGCTGCGCTCCCTTCTCTGCCGCACCAGTGTGTGTGTGTGTGTGTGTGTGTGTGTGTGTGTGTGTGTGCAGTACTGGGGGCGGAACCCAGGGCATTCTATCTCTGAGCTACACCCCCAGCCCTATATTTTTATTCTTTCTTTGGAAACAGGGTCTCACTGAGTTGCAAAGGGCCTCACTAAGTAGCTGAGGCTGTCCGCGAACTGCGATCCTCTGGTCTCAGCCTCCTGGTCTCAGCCTTCCGCGTGCTGGGATGACAAGTGTGTGCCAGCACTCCAGGCTTGTTTTTAGTGGTTCTGGGATGGAACCTCGGTCCTCCTGTCTCAGCCTCCCGAATGCTGCCTCGGGCTGGCCTCCAGCCTGCGGCCCTTCTGGCCTCCCAGCACGGAGGGTCTTCCCTGCGCCCACCGCCTTCCTTTCACCCTGGGGCTCCCCAAGGTGGGCTCGCGCCGCTGGTCCCTCCGAGCGCTTTGTGCGTCTCTCTGGGTCCGGCTCCTGCCAGGTGCTCCTGCCAGGATGCACCTCCCCACCCCTGCGCTCTCAGGGTCTCCGCAGCGAGGGGGACCGGGAACAGTAGGTGCTCACTGAGGACTCAGGGATGGGGCTGCTGATGCTGCCGCCCTGGCTCTGCCGCTTCCCAGCTATAGATTGGCAGGGTGAGGGAGGGCCAGAGAAGAACATGGCCTTGGCCCTGGGGAGCCCTGGCTGTGGCCAGGAAAGTAGGGGAAAGGTTGCGGGGGAGGGGCAGCTTGGGTGTCCACTGCAGAAGGCCAGGGCACTTCCCGGCCCTCGGGCAGCTCCCCTTCCCCCTACTTTGCTCTCACCCAATCAGGACGGGCACCTGGCCAAACCACCAATGTGGTCTCCATTAAGCCAGCTGTTTGTCTGCCCGGCTCTGAACTTTCCCCTACTTGGCGGGCTGAGCCTGGGAGCCCCAAAGCCACCCAACATACCCTGCTTCTCCTCCACCACAGATTCCAGCCTGGGCCTGTGTCCTCTGGCCTCAGAAGCCCCTCCTGCCAGCCAGGTGCGCAGGACTGGGGAGGCTGAGACCGGAGGATGGCAGCTGGAGGTGAGCCTCAGCAACTGAGCGAGACCCTGCTTCAAACTAAAAAGTCAAGCAGGCCAGGTGTGTGGTCCACACGCGTCAGCCCAGTACTGGGGAGGCTGAGACTGAAAGCAGGCTGGAAGCCAGCCTCAGCAACTTAGCGAGGCTCACAGAAGCTTATTGACCTCGTGTCAATAGAAAGGGCTGGAGTATAGCTCGGAGGCAGATCACCCCTGGTTCCATCCTTAGCACCCCCCCCCAAAAAAAAAACCTCGAGTGGGTGTGATGGCATGCGCTTGTAGTCCCAGCATTCAGGAGGCTGAGACAGGAGGATCAGGGTTCACAGACAGCCTCAGCTACTCAGTGAGGCCCTCTGCAACTCAGTGAGACCCGGTTTCAAAATAAAGAATAAAGCCGGAGGCCGGGCATGGTGGCACAAGCTTGTAATCCCCGCGCTTGAGAGGCGGAGACAGGAGGATTGCGCTGGCTTAAGAGACCCTGTTTCCAAATAAAAATATAAAAAAAAGTAGGTGTCTGGGAGTGTAGCCCGAAGGTAGAAGGGTTTCCAGGAACCCCAGTACCACCAAAAAAAAAAAAAAAAAAAAAAAGAATAAAGCCGGGCGTGGGGGCGCACACTTGTAATCCCAGCATTTGGGAGGGTGAGAAGGGAGGACCCCAGTCGAGGCCAGCCTCAGTACTCAGGCCCTTTGCAACTCAGTGAGTCCCTGTTTCAAACTAAAGAATAAAAAATAGGGCTCGGGGTGTAGCTCTGAGGTAGAATGCTCCTGGGTTCCATCTCCAGTACCACAAAAAATTAAATAAAGAATAAAAAAATAGGGCTGGGGGAGCATAGCTTGGAGGTAGAACGCCCCTGAGTTCCATCTCCAGACTGCAAAAAAAGAGAAAAAAAAAATAGAAAGGGCTGGGGGTGTAGCTTGGAGGTAGAACGCCCCTGGGTTCCACCCCCAGTAGGACAAAAATAAATAAATAAGCCAGGAGGGGGATTCAAGGGCACACTGGGACCCCTGCCTGGTGGGGGAAGGGGGAGGAGCCCGGGGAGCACGGAGCCCTCAGGACCTGAGGCTGGAAGCCAGCCCGCAGCCCGAGGGTGCAAAGCAGGAATCTGAACCTTCACCCAGTTGGCTGTGCACAGCCGCAGATGCGGGCAGCGTGACAGCCTGGCTGTGAACTTCGAAAGCCGGGAGCCTGCGGCCGACACACATACAGTGGGACACAGGAGGATCCTTGGAAGGCGTACAGCACAGGCCGAGAGCTCAGGACGGCGGGGAAAGCTGCACGGTGTGCCCGTGCATGCGCGCGCCTCGGGCAGAAGAGGCAAGAGGGACCAGGCGCCCTGGCTTGGCAAGAGAGAAGCTGCGAATGTCTGAGCCGGGCGTGGTGGCGCACACCTGGATTCCCAGCACCTGGGAGACTGAGACGGGGTGACAGGTTTGAGGACAGCCTCGGCCACTTAGTGAGGCCCTCAGGATCTTAGATCCTGTTTCACAGTAAAAACCCGGAGCCTGGCGTGGTGGCGCACGCTTGTCATCCCCGCACTTGGGAGGCTGAGACAGGAGGACCGCGGTTCGCGGCCAGCCTCAGCTCCTTAGTGAGGCCCTCTGCAACTCAGTGAGACCCTGCTTCAAAATAAAGAATAAAAAGTAGGGCAGGGGTGTAGCTCAGAGGTAGAATGCCCCTGGATTCCATCCCTAGTACTGCAAAATAGATTAAAAAAAATTAATAATTGGGTTGGGTAGAGCTCAGGGGTAGAATCTCTAGGCTCAATACCCCCAAGTGATCTTGGGATAGCCAACCCAGAGCCCCCCCACCGCTCCTCCATCCTTCACAGCCCCCCAGTGGGCTCTAAGACGCCCCCATCGCCCTGCACCGAGAAGCTGCGGCCTCAGCTCATGGTGGGTTTTCTGTGTGTCTGTGGGTTTTTTTTTTTTTTTTTTTTGGTACTGGGGATTGAACCCAAGGCATTCTATCTCTGAGCTACACCCCCAGCCCTTTTTATTTGAAACAGGGTCTTACTACTTTGCACAGGCTCTAAGTGACTGAGGCTGTCTGCAAACCTAAGATCCTCCTGTCTTAGCCCAAGCCCTATTTATTTTTGTGGTCCTGGGGATTGAACGCTGTAACCTACCTCTGAGCTATACTTCCAGTTCTATTTTACTTTATTATTTTTTGCGTACTGGGTATGGAACCCAGGGACATTCTTCCTCCGAGCTACACTCCCAGCCCTATTTTTTTTGTTTTATTCTTTATTTTGAAACAGTGTCTCACTAAGTTGCAGAGGACCTCACTGAGTCGCTGAGTTCCACCACGAACCTGCAACCCTCCCGTCTCAGCCTCCCAAATACTGGGATCACAGGTGTGCGCCACCACGCCTGGCTTATTTTACGTTTGAAACAGACTCTCCCTCAGTTGCTGAGGGCCTGAGTTGCGGGGGCTGGCCTCGAGCCCGCGGTCCTCCTGTCTCGGCCTCCTAAGGACGACTGGGATGCAGCTCCTAACTCCTGCGGAGCTGGTGGCCAGGGATATGGGGAGGTCCCTCGGGCTTGCCGGGGAGCGGGGTGGGCAGGGTCTCAGCCCTTCACCAGCGCCTCGGAAGCCTGGCCGGGCTCAGCGGGGCTTGGCAGGGGGCAGGGCGGCAAGGGAGGGGCAGGCCGGCCGAGGCCCAGGCACTCACTGTGCAGGCGGGAGGCGTTGTGGGCCGCACTGTCGGGCGGCGGGGCCGTCTCGGGCAGCGCCTCTCCTCGGGTGGACTCGGCCTCGGCCTCCTCCTCCTCCGGGGTCAGGAGGCCCACCTGGCGGGGCGGCAGGGGCGTGAGCCGGCCTGCGCGGCCCCGCCCGCCCCGCGCCTCCCGCCGACCGCGCCCGGGCAGGCCCCGCACCTGGGCCTGCAGCTGCCGCAGGCGCAGGCGCTGCTTCTCCAGGTGGCGCTGCTGCTGGGCCACCTTGTGGACCAGCTGCTGGATCCGGCCGTGCTGCGCCTTGAGCTGCACCTGCAACCCGCGGAGCGTCTCGGGGGCCGGCGCGGCGCCGGGGCCGGGGGCCGTCGAGGGCGCGGCGCCCCGGCAGGCGGCCCCGCAGGCGGCCAGGCGGCGCTCCAGCGCGCCCAGCCGGCCTTGGGTGCGCTCCACGTGCTCGCGGAGCCCGTGGCCGAGCTGCAGCAGCCCGTGGGCCAGCACGTTCACCTCGTCCCAGGACGCGAAGCGCCGCGGCTCGGGGGGCGCGGGCCGGCCCTGCGCGCTCAGCAGCCCCGCCGTGGCGGCGCACAGCACCAGGGCGGCGCCCGCCGTCGGGGCGCAGCGCATGTTCGGGGCGTCGGGGCGGTGGCGGGCGGCGGGGCGCGGGATCCGCTCGGCTCTTTCCGGCGGCCGTCGACGCCCCTTTTATAGCCCGGGCGGTGGGCGGGGCGTGGGCGTGGCGTGGGCGTGGCGTGGGCGGGGCCGGGCGCTGCCCGAGGTGCTCCGGCCTCCGCCGCCGCGGGCCCCGTCTGGCCTCGCCCTGCGAAGCGTGGCGGACGTGACTTCCCCGGGCCTGCCCGGCGTCCCTCCCCGCCGTGTCCAGTGGGGCAAAGGGCGCCGGAGTCCACAGGGGCTGGGCGGCACGCGGGGACCCCTCCACGTTCGCAGGTGCGCCCGCGTGCCGCAGAGAGCCCTCCTTGGCGCGCTGGACACAACCCAGGGCGCGCCTGGACCTCCTAACCTCCAGGGGGGCTCCTGGGCCTCCAGTTCCCAGACCAGGCTGCCCCCAACCCAGAAATGCCTCAGGGCCCCCGACCCCTCCCGCACGAGGGCTGGTCATCGTCGCTGTGTTGGGGGGGGGGTTCGTTCTTGTTTTTATTGCCCGGTTCTCCCCTCGCCGCAGCACCTCCCGGGTGCCAGCGCCCAGAGGGGCAGGGGGTGCGCGCCAGGGAGGAGCATCGCCCCTGCTGCCCACCTCACCCCGCCAGGTCTCCCACCCCCTGCTGGGGACGAAAGCCAGGGACATTGACCTCCCAGCGACACCCCTACATCTCTCTCTCTCTCCTTTCTTTCTTCCTTCCTTCCTTCTTTCTTTCTTTCTTTCTTGTGGTACTGGGGATGAAACCCAGGGACATTCTACCTCCCAGCTACACCCCTAAACCCTTTTCTTTTTGGTTTTGAAACAGGTGTCCATAGGTCGTTGAGAAAATCACTAAGTAGCTGAGGCTGTTCTCCAACCTTCAATCCTCCTTTCTCAGCCTCCCACGTTCCTGGATTACAGGCCTGCACCGCCACGCCTGGCTAGGCAGGGTCTTTGGTATTAAAGACATTGCCTGCCGGGGGTGGTGGCGCACGCTGGTAATGCCAGAATTCGGGAGGTTCAGACCCGAGGATCGCGGTTGGTGGACAGCCTCAGCTACTTAGTGAGGCCCTTTGCAACTCAGTGAGACCCTGTTTCCAAATAGAGTAAAAACTAGGGCTGGGTTTCAAAGGTTGAATGCCCCTGGGTTCCATCCCCAGTACGGCAAGAATACATACATACATACATACATACATACATACATACATACATAGACATTGGCTGGGTTCAAGCAGAAAGTAGGGCTCAGGTAAGGCGGGCCTCCCAGCCTCCGTGTGGAGCCCGGCTGCTGGAGAGATCGGGACAAAGGGCGCCGGCCACCTGCCCGCTGACCCGCTGGCCACCAGGTGACGCTTCCTTCAAGGAACTTATGCTGGCGTCAGCCTCCCCTCCACACCCAGCCCCGTCCTCTGCCGGGAAGGGGAGCCTGGCACCCAAAACCCTCCTGCCAGGAAGAGCCTCCGGGAAGATGGCTCAGAAAATAATTTTTTAAAAAAAGGAAAATGCTGAGTTGACTCAGCGTGGCTGGTCGCCAGCAGCGGGGCCTCTGGAATCTGAAACTGCAGGCCCCGGGCGCTCGGCCTGCCTGGGCAGCCGGCCAGGAACGCGGATCCCAGCTGCGGTGAGGGCGGCAGGACAGGCAGCGAGGAAACCCCCTAGGAGGAGACGCAGGTGGCCGCGGCTGACCCCTGCCCCGCCGCCCTCCCAGGGCGACATAGCCATCCCAGCTGTCCATGGCGTGCCTCCTCTCCCCCTGGATTGATCCTCCTCCTCTCCCTCCTCCTCTCCCTCCTCCTTTCCCTCTCTTCCTCCTCCTCGTCCTCCTCTCCCTCTTCCTTCTCCTCTCCCTCCTTCTCCTCTCCCTCTTCCTCCTCCTTCTCCTCCTCTCCCTCTCTCCCTCCTCCTCTCCCTCCTCCTCTCCCTCCTCCTCTCCCTCCTCCTCCTCTCCCTCTCTCCCTCCTCCTCTCCCTCCTCCTCTCCCTCCTCCTCTCCCTCCTCCTCCTCTCCCTCTCCCTCCTCCTCCTCCTCCTCCTCCTCCTCCTCCTCCTCCTCGTCCTCCTCGTCGTCCTCCTCCTGTCCCTGGGTATTGGACTCAGGGGCATTCTCCCTGGGAGCTACTGGCCCTGTGCCTGTGACCCCCGCTCAGCCTCTGAGGTTCTGGGCCAGCAGGCGTAGCTTTCCAGCTCCTTGCACCGGGAGAGGATGACTGCTTTTCTAACCCCGCGTCCTTTCTGTGATCCGCTTTTCGGTGACTCGGGTGCCTTAGCGGTGCATGCTGTGCGTAAGCTGGTGCGGGCCTGTCATCCCAGTCCTAGGGAGGCTAAGACAGGAGGCTCACGGGGCGAGGCCAGCCTCAGCACCTTACTGAGGCCCTCGACAACTTAGCCAGACCCCGTTTCACCACCAAAAAATAACAAGGGCTGCGAGTGTAGCTTGGAGGTAGAATGCTCTGAGTTCATTCCCCAGAAGTGCGTACACACACACACACACACACACACACACACACACACACACACACACCACTTTCAGGATTGAGGCAGCTCTCTATCTTAGGATGAATGCCCTTACCACAGAACCTGCGGGCTGGCCGAGGGCTGAGGCTGCGGACGCTCCCCGCCCGGCCGGGCAGCGCCAGCTCCAGGGAACCTGCCAGCTTGAAACACCAATGCGGGGGGCTCCGACGGACTTTAGACGTGAAACAGCTCACGAGGAAACCGTGAGGGACGAGGAGTGGGCGCGGGCGGTGCGCACTTGTCCTTGGGGGTGAGCGGGGCGGTGCCGAGGCTGGGCTGGCACTGAGGATGTCCTTCCTGTCGCTGAGCTGCCTGCAGGACAGTCCTCAACTCAGGACACTCCAATTTAAGAATTTTGGAGCCAGGCGTGGTGGCGCACGCGTGTCGTCCCGGCATTTGGGAGGCCAAGACGGGAGGTTCATGGTTCGCAGCCAGCCTCAGCTACTTACTGAGGCCCTCTGCAACTCAGTGAGACCCTGTTTCAAAATCAAGAATGAAGAGTAGGGCTGCTATGTAGCTCGGAGGTCGAATGCCCCTGGGCTCCATCCCTAGTACCGCAAAAAAATAAAAAATAAAAAGCATATTATGTGGAAAGAGCCATATCTGCAGAGGAATATGCCACACACTTACAGTGTACACACATGTATGACGCGCGCACACAGAGATGCCATGCACACAGGCCTTTGACTGCAGAGGGGCGCACGCGCTCACGCCACCTGCTGGGAGCCGGGTGCGTTGCGGGTTCCGGCCCCGGCTGGTGGCCCAGGACACTCAGCACCCGCAGCCACCCGCGGCCACCGGCCAGGCCACTGGCTCCGGCCAGCATCCCTGGCCCTCCCTGGCGTTTGGGATGGAAACACAGCTGCTGTAGACTGGCCCTCGGGCGTCTGGCCTTCCTCCCCGCAGGTGCCGCAGCCGACCCACAGGGGCGGCCGGTCCTGTGTCCGCTCAGACCCTCCTGACCTAGCTCGGGGACGCAGGGATCCCTGCCCTCCTTGGCGGTGGTAATTCGGGTTTTTTGAACCATACACCTGGGCTTGCTTTTTTCCTGCTTTCTTTCTTTCTTTCTTTCTTTCTTTCTTTCTTTCTTTCTCTTTCTTTCTGACATTGGGATTGAACTCAGGTACATTCTACCTCCAAGCTACAACTTAGCCTTTTATTTTATTTATTTTTTTGGTGGTACTGGGGTGGAACCCAGAGGCTTTCTACCTCCGGGCTATACTCCCAGACCTTTTTTTATATATTATTTGGAAACAGGGCTCACTAAGTAGCTGAGGCTGGCTTCGAACCCGCACGATCCTCCTGTCTCAGCCTCCCAAGCGTGGGGATGACAAGCGTGCGCCACCACGCCCGGCTCAACTTAGCCTTTAAAAAAAATTAATTGAGCCGGCCGTGGTGGCGCACGCTTGTCATCCCCGCTCTTGGGAGGCAGAGACAGGAGGATCGCGCAGGTTCGAAGCCAGCCTCAGCTATTTAGTGAGCCCTGTTTCCAAATAAAAAAGTATAAAAAATAGGTCTGGGAGTGTAGCCCGGAGGTAGAAGGGCTTCCAGGAACCCCAGTACCACCACCAAAAAAAAAAAATTAATTGATATTAATTAATTTTTTGCAGTACTGGTTGGGGATGGAACCCAGGGGCATTCTACGTCCAAACTACACCCCCTGCCCTATTTTTTATTCTTTATTTGGAAAAAGGGTCTCAGTGAGTTGCAGAGGGCCTCACTAAGTAGCTGAGGCTGGCTGCGAGCCCGGATCCTCCTGTCTCAGTCTCCTGAATGCCGGAATTACAAGCGTGCACCACCACGCCTGGCATTTATTTATTTATTTATGGATTGAACCCAGGGGCAATCTACTTCTGAGCTACACCCCCCGCCTGATTTCATTTGTTATTTTGGAAACAGGGTCCCACTAGATTGAGTCTCACTCCTGCTGAGGCTGTCCTTGAATCTGCACGCCTCCTGTCTCAGCCTCCCAAATACTGAGATTACAGGTATGGACCACCACGCCTGTTCCCCAGCCCTGTTTTATTTTTATTTTGAAGCAGGATCTCACTAGGTTGCTGAGAGTTTTACTACTTGCTGAGACAGTCCTTGGACCTGAGATCCTCCCGTCTCAGCCTAAAGAAGGATTGCAGGCAAGTGCCACTATGCCCGGCTTGTTTATGTATGTATTTATGTATTTATGATTTTATTTTTATTATTTAGTGGGGATTGAACACAGGGGCATTCTAGCTCCGAGCTACATCCCAAGCTCCATTTTTATTCTTTTATTTTGAAACAGGGTCGCACTAAGTTGCAGAGGGCCTCACAAGTAGCTGAGGCTGGCCGCCAATCTGCAATCCTTCTCGGACAGCTCATGAGATCACGAGATACTCCACCCAAAAAATGGCCCTCACTGCCCCTGGCAACTGGCCACAGCCTTTCCTGCCACCCTCCGGCCCTCTGTTCCCATCCAGGTCACCAGGAAATGTCAGCCACCGGGCAGCCAGCTCAGGGGCGCACGGCAGAAAGGATGACTCAGAGTCCCTTCCCGTGCCCCGACTCAGATGGCCTTCCTCCTGGCCCGAGGCTGCGTCCAGCTGCACCGGCCCTGAAGGAATGACCGTGGCCGTGTGCACAGTCATTACAGGGCGCCCACACGGACGCCATCAGATGCTGGCACACGCCACCCCGCGGCATCTCACCATCAGGCTAGAAAGAGGGCCTGCCCTTGTGTGAGGACTCACACAGGAGCCAAGCTTTGAGACAGCCGCGCACGTGGCCGACTTCATGCGGCTCTCCGGGGGCAGGGTTTAAACTGACCGTTTCCCACTTCCACATCACTGTCATTTGTTTGTTTGTTTGTTTATTTATTTATTTATTTATTTTGCGGGTCTGGGGTTGGAACCCAGGGGCATTCGACCTCCGAGCTACACCCCCTGCCCTATTTTTTATTCTTTATTTTGAAACCGGGTCTCACTGAGTTGCAGAGGGCCTCACTAAGTAGCTGAGGCTGGCCGCGAACCGCGATCCTCCAGGTCTCAGCCTCCAGAATGCTGGGATGACAAGCGTGCGCCACCACGCCCGGCTTATTTATTTATTTATTTATTTATTTATTTATTTAGTGGTACTGGGGATGGAACTCAGGGGCATTCGACCTCTGAGCTATTCCCCCAGTCCAACTTTTCTTTCTTTCTTTTTTTCTTTCTTTCTTCCTTCCGTCCTTCCTTCCTTCCTTCCTTCCTTTCTTTCCTTCTTTCTTTTAGTGGTACTGGGGATGGAACTCAGTGGCCTTCTATCTCTGAGCTACACCCCTGCCCTTTTTTTTTTTTTTTTCTTTTGCAGGTCTGGGGATGGAACCCAGGGGGATTCAACCTCTGAGCTCTATTTTTAATTCTTTATTCTGAATCCGGGTCTCCCTGAGTTGCAGAGGGCCTCCCCGAGTAGCCGAGGCTGTCCGCGAGCCGCGATCCTCCGGTCTCAGCCTCCCGAGTGCTGGGATGACGAGCGTGCGCCACCGCGCCCGGCCCATGCTTTGTTTTCTATCTCTATAATTTTGTTTTCACTTTCTAGAATGTTCTAGAAATGGAATCGCCTAGAACGTCTGGTTTTTCCTGGCAGCTGTCGTGATTATTTTGCCGTCTGTCCTTCTTGGCACACATTTCAATACTCCATTTAGTTTTATTGCTGATATGGATAAACCATTCATCTGTCAAAGGACATCGGGGTTGTGGGAAATGGTTCGTGTATTACAAATAAAGGTCCTGAAGCCTGGCGTGGTGGACGCCCCTGTCTCCCCAGGACTCAGGAGGCTGAGGCAGGAGGACAGCCTCAGCAACTCAGTGAGACCTTGTTACAAATAAAAGATAAAGCCGGGCATGGAGGCGCACGCTTGTCATCCCAGCATTCTGGAGGCTGAGACCGGAGGATCGCGGTTCACGGACAGCCTCAGCTACTTAGCGAGGCCCTGCAACTCAGTGAGACCCTGTTTCAAAATAAAGAATAAAAAATTGGGCAGGGGGTGTGGCTTGGAGGTCGAATGCCCCTGGTTCCATCCCCAGACCCGCAAAAAAGAAAACAACAATAACAACAAAAAACAAATAAAAGATAAAATGTAATAAAAATGGTTGGGGGTGTAGCTCAGGGGTAGACTGTCCCTGTGTTAATCCCCAGTACCAGAATATATACACGTATGCAGCCGGGCATGGTGGCGCACGCTTGTAATCCCCGCGCTTGGGAGGCGGAGACAGGAGGATCGCGCAGGTTCGAAGCCAGCCGTGCTGGCTTAAGAAACCCTGTTTCCAAATAAAAATATAAAATAGGTCTGGGAGTGTAGCCCGTGGGAGTGTAGCCAGAGGTGGAAGGGCTTCCAGGAACCCCAGTACCACCAAAAAAATAAAAATAAAAAAAAAAATTTTTTTTGCACTATTACGGATTGATCCCAGGGGCATTCTACCTTTGAGCTGCACCTCCACCCCTATTTTATTTTTTTGTTTTGAAACAAGGTCTCACTAAGTGGCGGAGGGCCTCGCTAATTTGTTGATGTGAGCCTTGAACCTGTGATCCTCCTGTCTCAGCCTCCCCAGTACTGGGATGACAGGCGGGCGCCACCACGCCTAGCTGGCTGTTATTTTCTAAGTGTACGGTTACACTGGTATCATAAATTTCTCAAAGTGGAATAACTGGGTCAAAGGGGAAGGTTATTTGTACATCGAGTGAAGGTTACGAACGCACGCCCTCGGGAGCTGCCCATCGGACACCAGCGCTGCCAACAACTTGTGAGAGTGACCTGGCCCAGCGCTTCTGGCCATTGCCAATGGATTGTTGTGTTAAGCTTCCAAATTCTTGCCAATCTAATATGTGGAAAACATCTCACCGAGCCCTAATGTTTACCTAAGCAGAAGATTATCATTTCAAAAAAATTTATTTTGGCACTAGGGATTAAACCCAGGAGCAGTCTACCTCCAAGCTACACCCCAGTCCTTTTTATTTTTGAAACAAGTTCTCAGTAGATTGTTGAGAGTCCTGTGTGGATCGAGGTTGTCCTGGAGCCGGCGATCCTCCTGTCTCAGCCTCCCAAGAATCGGGAGGACAGGCGTGTGCCACCAGGCCCGCCAACAAGGTCATACTCAAAACAAAAAACGAATACTTGGGAGGCTGAGACAGGAGGATCGCGCAGGTTCAAAGCCAGTTTTGCTGGCTTAAGAGAACCTGCTTACAAATAAAAAATATAAAATAGGTCTGGGAGTGTAGCCCGGAGGTAGAAAGGTTCCATCCCCAATACCACCAAAAAGTTAATTAATTAATAAATTAAATAAAACAGGTCTGGGACTGTAGCCCGGAGGTAGGAGGCCCCTGGGTTCCATCCCCAATACCACAATCAATCAATCAATCAATCAATAGGTAAATAAATAAAAGCCGGGCGTGGTGGCGCACGCTTGTAATCCCAGCATTCGGGAGGCTGAGACAGGAGGATCGTGCGGACAGCCTCGGCTCCTTAGTGAGGCCCTCTGCAGCTCAGTGAGATCCGGTTTCAATACAAAAAATAAAAAATAGGGCTGGGGTTGTAGCTTGGAGGTCGAATGGCCATGGGTTCCATCCCCAGACCCGCAAAAAAAAGATAAGTAAAATAAAGAATAAAAAATAGGGCTGGGGGTGTAGCTCGGAGGTAGAGTGCCCCTAGGTTCAGTTTCCCGCAAAAAAAAATCGTTTTGATGACAGCATAAACTAGCAAGATACGATTTTTAAAATTGTTTTCCTCCTAAAAAAAAAATCCTTCCTAAGGCGTGGCAGGTGCGCGGGGCCAGCTCCGCCCGGGGAGGCGCGCCCCCTGGTGGCGGGTTTCGCAGCAGCCGCGAGGCGGCCGGCTCCCCTCAGAGGAGAGGATCCCTTCACACTGCCTGACTCTGTGTCTCTCCCGCTCTGTCTCTCTGTCCCTCTCTTTCTCGTTGATGCAGGGGATTGAATCCAGGGGCATTCGACCTCTGAGCCGCACCCCCAGGCCTATTTTTTGTGTGTGTGATTTTTTTTTTTTGGTGGTACTGGGGGTGCAATCCAGGGGCTTTGCTACCTCCGGGCTATACTCCCAGACCTATTTTCTATTTTATTTGGAAACAGGGTCTCACTAAGTTGCCGAGAGCCTCACTAAGTAGCTGAGGCTGGCTTCGAACCTGCGCGATCCTCCTGTCTCAGCCTCCCAAGCGCGGGGATGACAAGCGTGCGCCACCACGCCCGGCTAAAAGCTGCCTTTAACATACATGGAAAGCTTAAAAAGTACCAGAGAAGCCATATTTATGTAACCTTCAGTCAGACACAGAAAGATGCTTCCGCACCTGGGAATCCCAACACCCCTCTGTGTGGTGACAGCTATAAATTGTTCAAAGTTAGGGGAGCGGGAGGGGGCAGCTGGGCCCGCGCCAGGGCTGAGAGACAGGCGGGGGAGCTGACCAGCTGTGGGCACCGTGGATGTGGACCAGGGAGGAGCCGGGTATAAGGCTCGGGCTGAGTGCACAGAGATGCTCTTCGAAGCCCCAACCAGAAGCCAGGTGTGCTGGAGCACGGCTGTAATCCCAGAACCTGAGGCTGAGTCAGGAGAGAGCAGGGTCGAGGTCAGCGATTTAGCAAGGCCCTCAGCAACTTGTTTCAAAATAAAAAATAAGAGCCGGGCGTGGTGATGTATTCCTGTAATCCCAGTCCTTGGGAGGCGGGGATAGGAGGATAGCGGCTTGAGATCAGCCTCGGCAACTTCGTGAGACCCTGTTTCCAAATTTAAAAATAAATCAGGCCGGGCGTGGCGGCGCACGCTCGTCATCCCCGCGCTTGGGAGGCGGAGACAGGAGGATGGCGCAGGTTCGAAGCCAGCCGCGCGCTGGCTTAGGAGACCCTGTTTCCAAAAATATATAAAATAGGTCTGGGAGTGTAGCCCGGAGGTAGAAGGGCTTCCAGGAACCCCAGTACCACCAAAAATAAATAAATAAATAAATAAATAAATGAATAAAATAAAATAAATAAATCAGGGCTGAGGGTGTAGCTCCGAGGTAGAGCATTCCTGGGCCGGCCTCAGCCCCGGGTGGAGGTGTCCCCTGGAGGGTTGGCTGCACATTCCAGATGGGGCGGGGCGGGGCGTGCCCAGCGGTCCTTGAAAGGGCTGAGGCTGAGTGGGTGCTGGAGCTCGAGGGCACTGGGGCACTGGAGTGGGCAGCCTTCTGCCTCCTCCCTCTCTTCTCCTCTCTCTCTCTCTCTCTCTCTGCCTTTTTTTTTTTTTTTTTTGGTGCTGGGGGTTGAATCCAGGGACATTCTTTCTACCTCCAAGCTACACCCCCAGCCCTGTTTTACTTCTTATTTCGAAACAGGGTCTCACTAAGTACAGAAGGTCTTACTAAGTAGCCGAGGCTGGCCATAAACCTGCGCTCCTCCTGTCTCAGCCTCCCAAATCCTGGGATTACAAGCTGGCGCCACCACACCTGGCTTTCTCTTCTCACTCAAGCCTCAGACTGGGCCAGAGAAGGGCCGCTTAGTACCGAGAACCTGTGGGATGTTACGAATTGTGAGGCTATAACCAGATCCTTTCTGGGGAGGGGAATGTGGCGCTGGGAATTGAACTCAGGGCATTCTGCCTCTGAGCTACACCCACCCCTGTTTTGCTTCTATTTTGAAACAGGGTCATGGCCAGGCGTGGTGGTGCACGCTTGTAATCCCAGGATTTGGGAGGCTGAAGCAGGAAGATCGAAGGTACTGGACGGGCCTCGGCACCTTAGTGAGACCCTGCTTCAAAATAAAGAATAAAAAATAGGGCTGGGGTGTTGGAGGTAGAAAGCCCCTGGGTTCTATCCCCAGTACTGCAAAAAGAAAAAAGAAAAAAAAAAGTACTGCAAATTGACAAATAAATATATTAAAGGGCTGGGGGCGGAGCTTGTAGGTAAAATGCCCTTGAATTCAATCCCTAGCACTTAAAAAAAGGCATAATATGTTCCCTTTGAATGAGTAAGACTAAATTCCAGTGTCTAGGAGTTTCCACTCGAGTGGTGAAATCGAGCGGAAACGCAGTGGTTTCAGGCAGGCACACGGGGTGGGCGGGGCTCACGGGGGTGGGGGGGTTTGCACGTAAAAGGCTCTCGGTTTTGATCCCCAGCACTGGAAAATAAAAGAAAAGAGAAAAGAGAAAGCAAAGTTGCTGCGGGGTGGTGCGAGGGCGGTCTGTAGACGCAGGTGCCTGGCGGCTGCAGTGCGGCCATCACTTGGCCTGGCGAGGTCCAAACGCCTTGCACGTGCAGCTGCGCTCCTCACACTCAGCACTGTGCATTGGGCCGGCTCACTCTTCCACTCTTCCTCAGAGGCGCCGCCTGTGCGTCGAGGGGCGTTTCTCTGCGCCCCGGGGTTCTACCCAGTACACAGCCCAAACGCTCTCTTCTCCCAGACCCACAATCAAGGGAGGAACCAGGTCCAGGGCGGTGACACCACGTCCTCCATGTTACCCCAGTACCGGGAGGCTGAGGCAGGAAGATCTCAAGTGTGTGTGTGTGAGTGTGCGGGTCTGGGGATGGAACCCAAGAGCATCCTACCTCTGAGCTACAACCCCAGCCCTATTTTTTATTCTCTATTTTGAAACAGGGTCCCACAAAGTTGCAGAGGGCCTCACTAAGTAGCTGAGGCTGGTCATGAACCCCGATCCTCCTGTCTCAGCCTCCCAGGTACTGGGATTACAAGCGTGCGCCACCACGCCTGGCTTAGAATCACAAGTTTGAGGACAGTCTCAGCAACAGAGCAAGACTTTGTTTCAAGATAAAAATTCTAGCCGGGCGTGGTGGCGCACGCTTGCAATCCCAGCATTTGGGAGGCTGAGACAGAGGGATCGTGGTTCACAGACAGCCTCAGCTACTTAGTGAAGCCTTCTGTAACTTAGTGAGACCCGTTTTCAAAATAGAGAATAAAAAAGGGGCTGGGAGTATAGCTCAGAGATAGAATGCCCCTGGGTTTGATCCCCAGTCCCACAAAAAAGGAAAAGAAAGAAAAAAAAGAGGAGAAAATAAAGTAGCTATAAGGTTAACAAAACAGGGTGACCCTGGCATAGCGCTGCTCACCTGTAATCCCAGCACTTGGGAGGCTGAGACAGGAGGATCCCAGGGTGAGGCCAGCCTCAGCAACTTAGTGAGACCCTGTTTCATAATAAAGAATAAAAAACCAGCCAGGGTGGCGGCACACTCTTATGATCCCAGCATTCGGGAGGCTGAGACCGGAGGATCGCGGTTCACGGACAGCCTCTGCTACTTAGTGAGGCCCTCTGCAACTCAGTGAGACCCGGTTTCAAAATAAAGAATAAAAAATGGGGCTGGGGGGTAGCTGGGAGGTAGAATGTTCCTGGGTTCCATCCCCAGACCCGCAAATCAATCAATAAATAAATACATAAGCAAACAAATAAATAAAATAGTGTTGAGGTGTAGCTCAGACGTTGAATGCCTTTGGGTTAAGTCTCCAGTACCAAAAGCCCAAGCAAATAAGCAAAACTCAAATCCAAAAATGAAAATAAATTTAGGTAAATAAATAAACGGGCCAGGGATGTCGCTCGGGGGTAGACGGCCCCTGAGTCCAATCCCTAGTATTGCAAAAATAAATGAAACAGAGTGAGGAAGAGATGGGATTCCCCGCGCTTCCCGCGGCGGGTGTGGACACACAGGTGGAGCCTGCCAAGATGGGGAAGGTGGGCGGTGGGCGCCCGCGCCAGCCCTGCTGGAAAGGGTCGGGGTCCTGACAGCTCAGGAGACCAGGCAGAAGACCCCTGAGGCCCATCCCCGTGGGCTCCTCTGCCCGGAGTCGCCTGTGGCCCCCGTGGATCAACCCATCGCCTAGCCGGCCTGCTGGCGCGCCTGTGTAATCCCAGTACTTGGGAGGCTGACACAGGACGATGGCAGGTTCGAAGATAGACTGGGCAAGTAGTCAGACTCTCATCAATCTAGCCACACCTTGTTTCAAAATTAAAAAATAAAAATAGGAGCCGGGCGTGGTGGCGCACGCTTGTAATCCCAGCATTCGGGAGGCTGAGACCAGAGGATCGCGGTTCCATGACAGCCTCAGTCACTTAGTGAGGCCCTGTGCAACTTAGTGAGACCTGGTTTCAAAATAAGGAATAAAAGAAACAGGGCAGGGGCTGTAGCTCGGAGGTCAAATGCCCCTGGGTTCCATCCCCAGACCCGCAAATAAATAAATAAATAAATAAAATAAAATAAAAAATAGGAGGCTGGACGTGGGTGGCACACGCTTGTAATCCCAGCTCTTGGGAGGCTGAGACAGGAGGATCGCACAGGTGCGAAGCCAGCCTCAGCTGCTTAGTGAGGCTCTCAGTAAATGGTGAGACCCTATTTCCAAATAAAACATAAAATAGGTCTGGGAGTATAGCCCGGAGGTAGAAAGCCCCTGGGTTCCACCCCCAGTACCACTAAAAAAAAAAAAAAAAATAGGTCTGGGAGCGTAGCCCGGAGAAGGGTTCCATCCCCAGTACCACAAAAATAAATAAATAAATAAAAATAAATAAATAAAAATAAATACATAAATACATAAAAATAGGGCTGGGGTTGTAACTCGGAGGTAGAATGCCCCTGGCTTTAATACCCAGCGTCACCAAAAAAAAAAAAAAAACGATCCAGGCTTCTTAGTCCTGGCTGGGCAGAATTTGGCGCCCCAAGGGCACAATTGTCACCCGGTCAGCTGTGGGGCGCCGGCTCTAGAGGCCCCGCCCCCAGCCCCGCCCCCACTCCGGTCCTGCCCACTCCGCCTTACCATTGGACAGCTCAGAGAGCTTCGGGCGCTGGTTGGCTGGCCCGGCCGTCAGTTAGAGCCAAGGCCTTTATAGCCCGTCGCGGGCTTCGAGGGGGCGGGCTCGGTGCGGGCGCGGCCGGGCTGCGGCTCCAGGTAAAGTGCCCGCTCGGGGGCCCCCCGGGGGTCCCGGAGGACATCGGGGGCGCCCGGCGGACCACCCGGGGGTCCCGGAGGACATCGGGGGCGCCCGGCGGGCGAGGCGCCGGCCTTCTGTGTGTCTGCGGGCTGGGCGCGTTTGCGACGGGGAGGGCGCTGCGTCCCGCGACTGGGACCCCTCCCCGGGGCAGCCCTCGGGTCGGGGGCCCTGGATCCCGAGATCGGCCCCCTCGCCCTCCGGGAGCCGGCGCGGGGGCTCGCCCGCGCCCCGGGAAGGCGATGGGGCCGGACCTGCGGGGCGCGGGCCGGGAGGGATGCTGCGGAAGCCGCGGGGGCGGGGGCGGGGGCGGGGGCCGGACCCGCGGACAATGGCAGCGGATGGGGCCGCCCGGCCGCGCTTCCCGGAGGAAACGGCCCTGTCTCTGCGAGGCCGCCGACGGCAGCCCAGCCTCCCCGGGGGCCGGGGGTCCTCCCACCCGAGGGCGCCCAAGTCTAAGGGCGACAGGCCCGGAAGGTGCCCCCTCCCCGGGGCCCGCGGTGCAGCGAACCCCCAAGCCTCGGGCTTCTCCGTGCAGCCCCGCTTCCCGAAATAGCCCCAGGGGCGGGAGCGGGGGCGGCTGGCGTCGCCCTGACGGCCTAATGAGGGGTCTCGGGCGGAGCTCGGCATCTGCGGTGACAGTCAGCGCAGCGGGCGGGCGGGAGAGGAGGGCCCGGGGCACCTGGATGGAGGCCCGGGCGGGACCGAGCCTGGGGAGCGAGGGGGCGCTGGTTAGAAAGGCGGGAAGGCAACCCCAGCTACTGCGGGGACAGGCGCGAGGGTCCCAGGGTGGAGGCCCGCCTGGCCACCTAGAGCTTGTCATCTCAAAGTAAAATGAAAACAAATGCACAGGGCTGGCATGTGGCCCAGCGGCACAGCCTCCCTGGATCCAACCCCCAGCCCCGGGCCAAGCAAATAAAGGGCCCAAGTGTTAGGCTTGTTATTATTATTTTTAATCTATTTTTTAGTATTGGAAAATGAACCCAGAGGCATTCCTTCTCCAAGATATAGGTGGTGGGGGCAGAATTTAAACGGTCCCTTTCCATATATATATATATATATATTTTTTTTTTTTTACTTTTATTTATTTTTTTTTATTATTTTTTGGTGGTACTGGGGTTCCTGGAAGCCCTTCTACCTCCGGGCTATGCTCCCAGACCTATTTTTACATTTTTATTTGGAAACAGGGATATATATATATATATATATTTACTTTTATTTTATTATTATTTTTTGGTGGTACTGGGGTTCCTGGAAGCCCTTCTACCTCCGGGCTACGCTCCCAGACCTATTTTTACATTTTTATTTGGAAACAGGGTTATATGTATATATATATATATATATTTTACTTTTATTATTATTTTTTGGTGGTACTGGGGTTCCTGGAAGCCCTTCTACCTCCGGGCTACGCTCCCAGACCTATTTTTAGATTTTTATTTGGAAACAGGGTCTCCTAAGCCAGCACGCGGCTGGCTTCGAACCTGCGATCCTCCGGGGATTACAAGCCACCACACCCGGCTTTTTTACTTTTCTTCTGAAGCAGGTCGCGCTAGGCAATGAGAGTCCCCACCTGCTGAGCTGAACCCGAGCCTGCGCTCCTCCTATCTCAGCTTCCCAAATGCTACGATTACAGTGGCACCACCGCCAGCGAGCTCTTTTATTTTGGTTCTGGAGATTGAAACCAGAGGCATTCTGCTTCCAAGCTACGCTCCCAGCCTCGTTTTTTATTTCTTATTTGGAAACAAGGTCTCACTAGGTTGCTAAGAGCCTTGCAAAGTTGCCAATGCTGGCCATGGAACTTCCATCCTCCTGCCTCAGCCTCCCGAGTACTAGGATTACAAGCGTGCGCCACACCCCCGGCTGAGCCCAGCTGCCTGCCTGCCTGCCTTCCTTCCTTCCTTTTGTGCTGGTTGAACCCAGTGGGGTGGTACTGGGGATGGAACTCAGGGGCATTCTATCTGCAAGATACACGTCCAGCCCTATTTTTTATTCTTTATTTTGAAACAGGGTCTCGCTGAGTTGCAAAGAGCCTCACTAAGTAGCTGAGGCTGTTCGTAAACCGCCATCCTCCTCTCTCAGCCTCCGGAATGCTGGGATTACAGGGTTTGCTAAGTGGCTGAGGGTCTTGGTAAATGGATGAGGCTGTCCTCAAACCTGAGAGCCTCCTAAGTACTGGGATTGCAAGCACGCGGCTTCTTTTAGCTGTCAAGGATGAACAGGGCTGTGACCTCCATCCCAGAGGCTTGGGTTTGGGAGTGGCCAGGTCCCGCGGGAGGAGGGGCGGTCTCCATCCAGTGCGCCCCAGCTGTGTGAGCCCTGGGCCAGGCTTCCAAACCCCAGTCCTTCCCCGGCAACTTCCTGAAAACAAGTGGTGAGAGGTACTGGTTGTCCTCGGGCTTGCCTGCGGGCCAGCCCTAGCAGCGGGCGAGAAGGGACAGGAAGCAGCTGCTTGGGGGCTGGAAAGGCCCCTCCTGGCCTGGGAGTGGAAAGGGGCGCCAGGGACCCAGGCGGAGAGGGAAAGGGGGTCCCCCGGCCAGCTGGCAGGTGCCAGAGGGCCGCGGCGTCCGGCGCACAGGTGGCCGTGAGGAATGCAGGGGCTGGGGCCGGCTGGGCGTGGTGCCAGGCTTTGGGCGCGTGGGCCACGGGCCAGGGAGCCACGGGACCAGGAAAGGCTGGAGGCCTGGGGCAGGCGGGGAGGAGGCCGGCTGGCGCTGGGCAGGCTCTCGGGCGCGGCCAGCCCACACGGACTGAGCTCCTCTCCCTCAGGTGTCCTCTGTCACGCGTGAGCGCTGAGCCCCGCGGCAGGGCTGCGTGGCACAGCCTTTAAGCAGCCAGGGGGCTTCAGAGAGCTGCTCCCCTCCCCCTTTTCCGTGGGGATTTGTGTGGTTCTTCAAAGCCCCCTTTCCATCTGCGTTTTTGGGGGCAATGCCGGGGAATGGACCTCTACCACTGAGCTACACCCTCAGCTCTTTTTTTTTTTTACTTATTTTGAGACAGGGTCTTCTAAGACTGGCCTCAAAACATGTGACCCTCCTGCCTCAGCCTCCTGAGGCACTGAGGTAATGGTGTGCACCATCGTGCCCAGCCACCCCCAGCCTGTGCTTTTTTTTTTTTTGGTGGTACTGAGGATTACATCCAGTGGTGTTAGCCAGGAGTGGGGTGGTACTTGGGAGGCTGAGACAGGAGGATCGCAGGTTCGAGAGCAGCCTCAGCAAGTAGTGAGACTCTCATCAACTTAGTGAGAGCCTGTTTCAAAATAAAAATTAAAAATAGGGTTGCCGGGCGTGGTGGCACACCCTTGTAATCCCAGCATTTGGGAGGCTGAGACAGGAGAATCACGGCCAGCCTCAGCTGCTTAGTGAGGCCCTTTGCAACTCAGTGAGACCCTGTTTCCAAATAAAGAATAAAAAAAATAGGGCTGGGGGTGTACCCGCAAGAAAAGAAAAGGGGGGTTGGAAGGGGAGAGCCTGTGTCTTGCTCGAGGGGAGGGCGGTAGAGAAACGCCTGCCCTTGTGTGCCTGCCCCAGCTCAGAGGTGGCCGGGAGGCTGGCTGGACGGACAGGCGGACAGGCGCCGCTGGGGGAGAGGGGGCCCACCCTCACCTCTGGGGCTTCTTTCAGGGTGTGCCTCGCAGCTGTTCCAGGAAACATGGCCCAGTTTGCCCCGAATCAGACCCTGCCCGGTAAGTAGACGGATCACACGTGTCAGAGCCGGGACTGTGCGGCCCTTCCCAGAGGTCTATTGGCCGATGTCACAGCCTGCAGGAAGCCACCACGGCACCGGTCACAGTAGAACTCAAGCCCAAGTGCCCGGGTCCTCCAGGTCCCCGCAGCGCCGCCTCGGCCATCTCTCCGGCTCTCCCTTCCCCATCTTGAGCTTGTGCGGACAGACACTGTCCTTCATCCACCATTGCTCTGTGACCCTGCCTGTCCACCCCGGGGCCTTCGCATGGGCCGCTTCCTTCTTGGGCCCTTCTCTTATTTATTATTTTTGCAGTAGTGGGGATGCAACCCAAGGGCATTCTATCTCTGAATCTCTGAGCTACACCCTCAGTCCTATTTTTATTCTTTTTTTTTTTTTTTTTACGGCACTAGGGATGGAACCCAGGGGCATTGTACCTCTGAGCTGCACCCCCTGCCCTATTTTTTTATTTTGAAAAAGGGTCTCACTAAAGCCGGGCGTGGTGGTGCACGCTTGTAATCCCTGCGCTTGGGAGGCGGAGACAGGAGGATCGCGTAGGTTCGAAGCCAGCCACACTGGCTTAAGAGACCCTGTTTCAAAAATATAAAATAGGTCTGGGAGTGTAGCCCGGAGGGAGAAGGGCTTCCAGGAACCCCAGTACCACCAAAAAAAAAAAAAAAAAAAAAAAATGTCTCACTAAAGTAGCTGAGGCTGTCCGCAAACTTCGATCCTCCGGTCCCGGCCTCCCGAATGCTGGGATTACAAGCGTGCGCCTCCACGCCCAGCCCTTATTCTTTATTTTGAAACAGGGTCTCACTGCGTTGCAAAGGGCCTCACTAAGGAGCCCAGGCTGCCCTTGACCGGAATCCTCCCTTGCTCCACCATGCTCAGAGAGGGCACAACTTTTTCCTTTTTGTTTTCCTACTGGCTAATGGAACCCAGAGCCACTCTACCTCCAAGCTACACCCTGCTAGACTTTATTTCTTATCCAGAAACAGGTCTCACTAAACTGCTAAGGCTACTTTGACCCTGTGGTCCTCCTGTCTCAGCTTCCCAAGTATTGGGTTTACAAGCGTGAGCCACCATGCCGGCTAAGGGCTCAACCCTGAAGTCCCCTCCATCCACAGTAAACCTTTCAAAGTCTCACCCCTCAGAAACTCTCCTGGGCTGGCGGGACTGCTGCCCATCGCCGCGCGGACGGTCGTGTGTCTGTCCCCTAGAGCGCACAGGGATCCCTATCTTGTCCCTGCTGCTTCCCGAGCCTAGACGAGTGGGTGGCATCTAGGAGCCGCTCTGGAGACCCGCGACTGCCCGCGGGCTTGGGTGCCGAGGGCCACGCGAGCCTGGGCGCGCTGTGCGCAAGGGCAGGCGTGGGGGGCCCTGGGGACGCCCCCCCCCCCGTCCCGGCCTGACCCCGCGCTCCTGTCGCGCCCGCAGACCTGGGCGCCCCTCGCCTGTGCCCCGGGCCCGCCGGGGGCGCCCGCAGCCCGAGCTCGCCCTACTCGGTAGAGACGCCCTACGGCTTCCACCTGGACCTGGACTTCCTCAAGTACGTGGAGGAGCTGGAGCGCGGCCCGGCCGGCCGCCGAGCCCCCGCGCGGGGGCCCCGCGCGCCCCGCAGCCCCGGCGCCTGGACGTCCAGCGAGTCCCTGGCCAGCGACGACGGCGCGCGCTCCCCCGGGCCCCCCCCGGCGCTGCCGCTGCGGCCGCTCTCGCCGCGCGCCTCGGGGCGCAACCCGCGGGTGGAGCGCACGCTGCAGGAGACCCGCCGGCGGCTGGAGCTGGCCCCGGAGCCCGAGCGCGCCCCCGCCCGGCCGCCGGCCCCGGCCCCCGCCTCGCCCGGCCCCGCGCAGCTGCAGCTGGTCCGCGAGCAGATGGCCGCGGCGCTGCGGCAGATGCGCGAGCTGGAGGGGCAGGTGCGCGCGCTGCCCGAGCTGCGGGAGCAGGTGCGCGCGCTGCGGGCCGAGAGGGCGCAGCTGCTGGCCGGGGGCGCGCAGCCCGAGCCCGCGCCCGAGCCCGACGGGGCGGCCGAGGCGCGGCCCGGCCAGCTCGCCCGGCTGCGGCGGCTCACCGAGCGCCTGGCCACGTCGGAGCGCGGCGGCCGCGCCAGGGCCGGCCCCCGGGCGGACGGCACCCCCGAGGGGGCGCCCCCGGCCGAGCCCACGACCCGAGAGGCGGGCGCGCAGGCGCGGCCCGAGACCCGGGAGGCCGGCGTGGAGGCGGCGCCGCCGACGGCCGAGGCGGACGCGTGGGTGACCGAGGCGCTGCTGGGGCGGCCCGCCGCCGGCCTGGAGCACCAGCGCGGGCTGAGCGAGCGGCTGCGGGAGCTGGAGCGCGCCCGCGACGCCGCGGAGGACGCCGCCACCCAGACCCGGTGGGCCCGCGCGGAGGCGGCCACGCAGACCGAGCCGCAGCCCTGCCCGGCCGCCGCCGCGGACTCCAGCCGGCGCCCGTGGGACCCGCCAGGCACCCTCAAGTCCATCATGAAGAAGCGGGACGGGGCGCCGGGCGCCCAGCCCAGCCCGGGACCCAAGAGCCTGCAGTTCGCGGGCGTCCTCAACGGAGAGTGAGCGCCTCCCGCGGGGGGGGCGTCCCGCGCGGCCGCGCCTGCTCGACAGCCCCGCCCCGCCCACTCAGCAGAGCCCCCTGCCTGCAGGTACGAGAGCTCCTCCAGCGAGGGCGACAGCGACGGCGAGGGCGGCGCCGAGCCCCCCAGCAGCAGCTCTTCGGGGTCCGAGGACAGCGGCGGGGGATCGGACGCGGGCCCGCCTCGCCCCCCCAGCGGCGGGGACGCCCCCGACCCGGGGGCGCTGGGCAGGTGAGCGCGGGAGCCCGGGCTCCACCGCCCCGAACCCTGTCCTCAGCCCCGCGCCCCGCCCCGAGCCGCGCCTCCACCCCGCCCCCAGCCCCACCCCGAGTCCCCCAGCCCCGCCCGAGCCGCGCCTCCAGCCCCGCCCCGAGCCTCCAGCCCCGCCCCAAGCCCCACTCCGAGTCCCCAAGCCCCGCCCCGAGCCTCCAGCCCCGCCCCGAGTCCCCAAGCCCCGCCTCGCCCCGCGCCTCCAGCCCCGCCCCCTGACCGCGCCCCGAGTCCCCAAGCCCCGCCCCGCGCCCCACCCCGAGTCCCCAAGCCCCGCCCGAGCCGCGCCTCCTCCGCAGGTCCGAGCTGAGCCCGCGCCTGCGGGAGGCGTGCGCCGCGCTGCAGCGACAGCTGGACCGGCCCCGCGGCGCCGCGCGGGATGGCGTGAGTCGGGGGGCCTTCGGGGAGCCCCAGCCCGCGCCCCGCCGGCCCGCCCGCGAGCCTCTCGCCTGCCTCCCCGCAGAGCGCGGCGCGCCTCGTGGCCCAGGAGTGGTTCCGCGTGTCCAGCCAGCGGCGCTCCGAGGCCGGGGCGGTGGCCGCGGTGCTGCGGGGCCTGGCGCGCCTGGGGCCCCGAATGCTGGCGCACGTGGTGAACCTGGCGGACGGCAACGGGAACACGGCGCTGCACTACAGCGTGTCCCACGGGAACCTGGCCATCTCCAGCCTGCTCCTGGACACGGGTCAGACGGGGGCCCTGGCCCTTCGGGAGGCGGGGTCCTGGGTGGGCGGGTTGGTGGCAGCCCGCCTTGGGTCCCAGCTCTGCCCCATCCTCCCGCGCTGTCTGCGAAATGGGGGGCGCGGCCTCCCTCCCCGGGAGCTCGACTCCTTACCCCCTAGGACGGCTCCCCCCCCCCCCCCCCGGTCGGTCGGCGCTCTGGCATCCCGGGAGAGCCTCGAGAGCCCGGTGCACCTGTGTCGTTACCCTCCCACTCCCCTCCGTGGCCCGGCCTGCCCCGCGACATCAACAACTGTCCCCTCCGTAACCTCCCCCCACGACCCCTCTTCCTGGCCGGCCCCCACTTCCCGCTCACAGGCTCCATCCTCCATCCTTACGGGCACGGTGGCCAGGCGGGACCCTCGCCGCGCCAGGCGAGCCCTCTGGCTGGCTCAGTCGGCTCGTCCACGGATGTCCGGCCGTGAGCGGGGCGGGGCGCAGATACACCGCAGTCATATGAGATAAGCCGGCACTTGGGAGCCAGCCAGGAGAAATGAGCTAGGCTCTCAGCAACCTAGTGAGGCCAGTTCTCCAAGTAGGAAATAATATTGGGCTGGGTGTAGCTCAAAAGTAGAAAGAATGCCTCTGGGTTCAATCCCCAGCACGAGAGCGCGCGCACACACACACACACACACACACACACACAACCAGGCATGGTGGTGCACTTTGGAATCTTAGCACTCAGCACTCGGGAGGCTGAGACAGGGAGTCTGGGTTCACAGCCGGCCTCAGCTACTTAGTGAGGCCCTTTGCAACTTAGTGAGACCCTGTTTCAAAACAGAAAAATAAATCAGAGCTGGGGTGCAGCTTAAAGGTTCAGTCCCCAGGATCACAAAAACAGTGGGGTAAGCCGGGCGTGGTGGCCTGCACTTGGAATCCCAGCATTCAGGAGGCTGAAACCAGAGGATGGTGGTTTGCAGACAGCCTCAGCTACTTAGTGAGGCCCTCTGCAACTCAGTAAGACCCAGTTTCAAAATAAAGAATTAAAAAATAGGGCAGGGGGTGTAGGTCGGAGGTAGAATGCCCCTGGGTTCCATCCCCAGACCCGCAAAAAAAACAAAAGTGGGGTAGTCACTGGGCCCAGTGGCACATGCCTACATATCTATAATCCCAGCTACCTGGGAGGCTGAGACAGGAGGATCGATCACAGGTTTGAGCCCAGCCTCAGCAACTGAGTAAGGTTCTCAACAACTTAAAAATAAAGGTTCTCCAAATAAAAAATAAAATAGGGATGGGATGTAGCTCAGGGTAGAATGACCTTGGGTTCCATTCCCAGCAACACACACACACACACACACACACACACACACTCTCTCTCTCTCTCTCTCTCTCTCTCTCAGGGAAGCTACTCTCTGCAGTGCTGGGGACTCAGCACAGGGCGTTGTGCACGCTGGGCCAGCACCCCACCTCTGAGCTACACCCCCAGACCCCTTTCACCTTAAGGCTGTGTGTATGGGGGAACTGGGGGCTGAACATAGGCAACGTAGACCCTATTTTTGATTTCTGCAGTACTAGGGTTGAACCCAGGGGCATCCTTCCTCTCCTCTTGGGAACACGGTATTTAATAGCCACTCCCAGCTGGACGTGGTGGTCACGCTCGGAACCTCAGCACTCGGGTTGGGACAGCAGGATTGAGATTTGCAGCCAGCCTCAGTTTAGCAACTCAGAGGTACCGTTTCAAAATAAAACATAACCCATAATACCACAAGAGGAAATAAAAAGCCCTCCACCCGTCAGCATGGTGGGCTGTGAAGAGGTCCAGGGCGACAGACCGACCCCAGGACACGGGCAGCGTGCACCTCATCTGGAAGGGCAAGCAGCTCCAATTTGGTTGTCTCTGCCCAGAGCACCACAGACATGATTTCTGTCCAGGATGCCGGCAGTCTGAAGCCGAGGTGAACCAGAGGGAACACCGGTCCTTTCTTCTCTGGCTCCTGGTGCTAGTTGGAGATGCTTGGTGCCCCCTGGCTTGTGGCAGCTGACTACTCCCTGCCCTTCTGTTCCCTGTAAGGACAGTCCTAAACGGATTAGTCTACCATGAAGACCTCTTTTTTGGAGGGAGTACTGGAGGTTGAATCCAGGGGTATTCTACCCCCAAGCGACACCCCACGACCTTTTTTTTTTTTTTTTTTTTTGGTGGTACTGGGGGTAGAACCCAGAGGCTTTCTACCTCCGGGCGATACTCCCAGACCTTTTTTATATTTTACTTGGAAACAGGGTCTCACTAGGTTGCTGAGAGCCTAAGTAGCTGAGGCTGGCTTCGAACCCGTGCCATCCTCCTGTCTCAGCCTCCCAAGGGCGGGGATAACAAGCGTGCCCACCACACACGGCTCCCAAGACTTTAAAAAAAATTTTTTTTTGGCGGTACTGGGGTTCCTGGAAACCCTTCTACCTCTGGGGTATACTCCCAGACACCTATTTTTTTAAATTTGGAAACGGTCTCTTAAGCCAGCGAGACTGGATTCAAACCTGCACAATCTATCTCTGCCTCCCAAGTGTGGGGTTACAAGCGTGCACCACCGCGTGCAGCCCCAGACCTTTATTTTGAAACAGGGTCTCACTAGGTTGCTCAGTCTCACTATTGCTGAGGTTGGCCTTGAACCTGCAATCCTGTCTCAGCCTCCTTTACTGGGATCACAGATTTCCCAGTAAGACCACCCTCGCGGGCATGGAGCAGGGACTTCCCACTCTTTGTTTTGGGTAGTACTAGGAGAAATCAGGGGCCTCAGGCTGGGTGCGGTGGCACACTGGTAATCCTAGTACTTGGGAGGCTCCCACAGGTTTCAAAGTGTCTCATTGAGCTGCAAAGGGCCCAAGTAGCCTAGGCTGCCCACGACCCAGGATCACAAGTGTCAGCCGCCGGGCCCGGGGGTGGGGCTTGTCTTTTGACCCAGGGTCTTGCTTTGGACCTGTGACACTCTGGTACTGAGATTACTGCGCACGCACCATCAGCCTGGAGCCAAGTCTTTTGCCGATGGGCATCGTACCCGAGGGGAGGGCACCCCAGGCCTACTTTATTCATCTTGAAACAGAACCTCACTAAACTGCTGAGGCTGTCCTTGAACACAGGATCCTGTCAACCCCCCCCCCAATCCTGGGATCAGGGTGTGCCCCACCTCGCCCAGTCTCCACCAGCAGAGGGTGGCCAGATGTTTCTGCAGTCAGGTGACAGATGCTCAAGCACCTACTTTGCGCCCGGGGGGGGGGGGGACACACACATTTGTAACCCTGGCATCTGAGAGGACAGGACAGGATTCCAAGTTCCAGGCCAGCCTCAGTAAGACCCATCCCCCCCCAGTACTAGGGGTGGAGCCCAGGGGCATTTTACCTCCAAGCTACACCCCCAGCCCTATCTTTTTAGTCTTTATTTTTTTGCGGATCTGGGGATGGGACCAAGGGCGTTTGACCTTCCTACACCCCTCCCCTGATTTTTATTCTTCATTTTGAAAGAGGGCCTCAGTAAGTAGCTGAGGCTGTCCATGATTGCGATCCTCTGGTTTGAGCCTCCCAAATGCGGGGATCACAAGTGTGTGCCACCATGCCTGGCTTATCCTTTATTTCAAAAAAACTCTGCAACAACTCTTAAGTTGCAGAGGGTCTCAGTAAGTAGCCAGGGCTGGACACTACTGCAGTCCTCCTGGCTCAAGACCGTTTCAAATGAAAATAAATAAAAGGGCTGGGAGTATAACTTGAAGGTGGAAAGCCCGTGGGTTCAATTCCTAGTACTGCAAAATGGGAAAAAAAAGATACAGGACCCCAACATGAAGTGCTTACTTTGAAACAAGTAGTCAGGGAACACGCCTGTAATCCCAGAACTTAGAGGAGTCCGACAGAATCGCAGACTCAAGTCCAACCTCCGCAATTTCCTGGGATCTTGTTTCAAAATAAAACTGGGCCGGGCGTGGTGGCGCACGCTTGTAATCCCCGCGCTTGGGAGGCAGAGACAGGAGGATCACGCAGGTTCCAAGCCAGCCGCGCGCGCTGGCTTAGGAGACCCTGTTTCCAAATAAAAATGTAAAAATAGGTCTGGGAGTGTAGCCCGGAGGTAGAAGGGCTTCCAGGAACCCCAGTACCACCAAAAAAAATAAATAAATAAATAAATCAAAAATAAAACTGGGAACGCAGCTCAGGTGGGATGCGAGTTCAGTCTCACGCTGCCCTGCCCACAGGCGTCTGCGAGGTCAACCGGCAGAACCGCGCGGGCTACTCGCCGCTCATGCTGGCCGCGCTCACCTCCGCGGGGCGGGAGGACATGGCTGTGGTCCGCAGACTCTTCCGCACAGGAGACGTCAACGCCAAGGCCACTCAGGTGTGTGGACGGTGCTGCGGCCCAGGATGCCCCTCAGGAGCCACGCATACCCTGACCCTCCCCTTCTGCCCCACAGACCGGGCAGACGGCTCTCATGCTGGCCATCAGCCATGGCCGCCAGGAAATGGTGGCCGCCCTGCTGGAGTGCGGGGCCGACGTGAACATGCAGGACGCGGACGGCGCCACGGCACTCATGTGCGCCAGCGAGTACGGGCGGCTGGACACTGTCCGCCTGCTGCTGGCCCAGCCCAGCTGCGACCCGGCCATCCTGGACAACGTGAGGGCCCGGGGGTTGGGGGGCAGGCATGGCAGGTGAGCATGGTGGCTTGGTACCTGACGCCTTCACCCTCTGCAGGAGGGCACCAGCGCCCTGGCCATCGCCCTGGAGGCCGAGCAGGACGAGGTGGCCGCCTTGCTGCAAGCACACCTGAGCTCCGGCCAGCCTACTTCCCAGGTGAGCACTAGGAGGTAGCCCCCCCCCAGCCTGCCCCAAGTCCGGCTTGGGGAACAGCAGGGCCTGTCTAGAGGCAGACACATACTCGAGATCCAGGTCAGATGGTGGATCTGGCCTGGCCAAGATTACAGGGAAACGTGTGGGGGAGGCTCCTGCTACCTGCCCCAGAGGATCACACCACATCATACCAAAGGGGAATACCAAGATGGTGGCGCAGGCCCCTATCCCAGGACTTGGGAGGAGAGGCAAGAGGACTGCAGCCAGCCTCAACTTGGCAAGACGGTCTCAAAGTTCACCATAAGCGGGGCTGAGTATAGCTCAGGGGCAGAACACCTTGGCTCAATCCCCAGCAAAACATAGCAAGGGGGACAGAGCCCTGTGGACCCAGGAACGGCACGGGAGGGCGCAGTGCTTGACGGGTCCAGCAGCAGCAGAGGGTCTGGGGACAGACCACTCCCAGGAGACAGCCAGGCGGCCCTCACAGCAACAGGAAGGCGCCTAGGGGCCTCCTGAGGCCCAGCGCCCTTGAGCCCGGTGGGTGAATCAAAGCACACTGCCTCCCGCAGCAGGACCCGTCCCCTGCCTCTCCCCCGAGCCCGCCACCCCCAGACCCTGCCCCAGCCACGGCGGGTGAAGGAGACGGCAGCCATGACAGAGGGGACCCGCGGCCCCAGTGAGCTGCCTGGCACAGCACACCCGGACCAGGATAGGTGCCCCCGCCTCAGCCTCGGAACCAGAAGACCAGGGCTTCCTCAGCCGGCTCAGCACCCACTGTCATCCCAAGAGTGACAGAGTCCACCCACTCCCCATAACTTGCTCTCAATAAAACATTTCTACAAAGCTTGCACATTTTGCCTGGGGGGTGGGCACACCTGCAATCCTTGTACCAAGGCAGGAGAAGGGCAGGTTTGAGGACAGCCTCAGCAACGTAGCAAGACACGCAGCAACCTAGTAAGACCCCGTTTCAAAAACAGAAAAATAAAAGTTCGGCGGGATCCGGGCGTAGTGGCGCACGCCTGTTATCCCCGCGTTTTGGAGGCTGAGACAGGAGGATCGCACAGATTCTAAGCCAGCCTCAGCTACTCAGTGAGGCTCTCGGCAATTTAGTGAGACCCTGTTTCCAAATAAAATAGGAAATAGGTCTGGGAGTATAGCCCAGAGGTAAAAAGCCCCTGGGTTCCACCCCCCAGTACTACAAAAAAAAGTTCGGGGGCAGAACGTCCCTAGGTTGAACAGGGTACAGCTCAAAGGCAGGGCGCTTCTGGGCTCCATCCCAAGGGACACGAGACAGAAAACCAACGCCCCTGAAGGTTCCCAAACTGAAGGTCGGTGGCCAGACAGGAAAGGACCAGGAGACACCCTAGTGGACGACGCAGAACTGGAGCTTACATACAAACGCTTTTATTCAACAACTGCAGGTCATCCGTGGGCCAAGATGGACGTGGTACCCAGGGCCCTGTAAACAGACCAAGAGTGAGTGCAGGCAGGCCCGCAGTAGCTCCAACCTTCCCATAGCCAGTCTACAGGTCCTCTGTGCCCCCGCAGGCTTGGCAAGGGGCCCCCTCTGTACCCACCGCAAGTTCAGCGCAGCCGCCGGGCCTCTCGCTCCGATTCCAGTAAAGTTAGCACGTCGCCCTCGCGCACCGGGCCTTTCACGTTGCGGATGATGGAGCGGCTGGTGTCGTCCATAAATTCCACGCGCACCTAGGAGCCGCAGCAACAGCCAATCAATCAAGGCAGGTCATGGATCGTCACCGTGGGGGAGGGAAAGAGATGTGGATTCAGGAGAACGTGTCAGGAAAAGCCCCGGGATAACTAAAAAGTTCACTTCACGCCGCGTGCCAGGGCGCACGCCTGGAATCCCAGTACTTGGGTTGCTGAGACCGGAGGGTCCCTAGCCTCGGCAACTTCGCCAGACTCTCGGCAACCTAACAAGACTCTATTTCTGGGCAAAAGAAGTAAAAAATAAGGGGGTAAAGCTCTCCATGGAGTTTAATTCCCAGTACCGAAAAAGACAAGTGGATAACACCGGATCCCAACGATACCCTGGCAGGGTGTTGGAGCCCCGGGGCAAAGGGGAAGTGGGTCCCAGATCCCACCTGGTGGGCCCGGGCCACCTAGGGGCCCACATTCGAGCGCAGGCCCCAGGAAGTGGTCCCAGCGCCCCCGCCCGCTCACCTGCGTGCACTGTCCCTGGGAGCCGGTCCTGCCCAGCACCTTGGTGACCTGGCGGGGAGAGCCCACAGTGAGACCGGCCTTCGGGATCCCCCACGCCCGCCCTCCACTCCCCCGCGCCCGCCTTCGGGCCCCAACCTCACCCTGGCCAGCTTGATGGGCTGCACACGACTCGTGTCCATGATGGCGGCGCGGCGGCGGCGGCGGCGGGGAGAGGAGTCACGTGTTCCGGCCAGGCCTTTTATACCCGCCGGTAGTCCCGCCCACTCGCTCTCTCGCGAGATCGCGCCGCGCGCTTTCCCAGCAGCCCCCGCGCCAGAGACGTCACGGCGTCCTTCAGCGCGGAGTCAAGATGGCGTCCGCCACCCGCCTGATCCAGAAGCTGCGGAACTGGGCGTCCGGGGTGCGCGGGGCCGGACGCGCCGCGCGGAGGGGGCGTGGGCTTCGGGCGCCCCGGCCTGCCCCGCTCCTCGCCCCCCTGCGAAGCGGGGTCTGCGGGCGCCATCGCTGTGTGACCCCGCTAGCCGGGGCGCCCGTCTCCTTCCCGGCATCTTGCCGGGAGACACTGGGGTCTCTGGCCTCGGGTCTCGTGGCCCTAGACTTCCTTGCCGGGCAGGACCCGTCCTCGACTGCTCGGCCCCTGCTGTCCCGGGTCCATTCATGGGGCCGTGCTTTCCTCGTCCTTTCCTTTCTGGGGTGCCCCGCCGGCTGAGCTCCCTGTCTGGGTGCCCCGCCGGCTGATCTCCCCTCTCCTCCTCCCACAGCACGACTTGCAGGCGAAGCTGCAGCTGCGCTACCAGGAGATCGCCAAGCGGTGAGCAGCCCCCTGCGCGCTGCCCGCCTCCACCAAAAGCAAAACCCGTACTCCTTTAGACCCCTGCAGCGCCGGGCCGGGAGCCTGTCCCCAGCCGCCTGCCGGGCCGGGAGGCAGGCGTGCACGTTAAACCTGGCGGGGCCCTGGAGCCGGCTCCTGTGCAACAGCCAGGCTGGGCGTGCGTTCTGGGTCGGAATCCTGAGTGCATTTTTATTCCTCAGTGTGTCTCTGCCGGCTGATCGCAATGACAGATTAAACAACAAGAGACACAAGATGCAGAGGGCTCACATCATCTGTCAGGAGTCACTGAGAAGCTTGAGAAAGCTGGGCACGCTTGTGATCCCAGCATTCGGGAGGCTGAGACTGGAGCATCGCAGTTCAAAGCCAGCCTTAGCCACTTAGTGAGGCCCTCCGCAACTCAATGAGACCCTTTTTCAAAGTAAAGAACAAAAAATAGGGCCGGGGGTGTAGCTCGGAGGTCGAATGCTCCTGGGTTCCATCCCCAGACCCGCAAAAAAAAAAAAAAAAAAAGCTCGAAAAATGACAGCTGGAAGTTTGTGTGTTTGTTTTGGGTGGTACTGGGGTTCCTGGAAACCCTTCTACCTCCGGGCTACACTCTCAGACCTATTTTTATGCTTTTTTAAAAATTGGAAACAGTGTCTCTTAAGCCAGCGCGGCTGGCTTCAAACCTGCGTGATCCTCCTGTCTCCGCCTCCCAAGCGCAGGGATTACAAGTGCCCCACCACGCCTGTCCGGCTTGACAGCTGAAGGTTTGAAAGCCAATGGGTCCTGATTTCAGTTTTTTAGCGGTGCTGAAGATTGAACCCAAAGTGTTTGGCCTCTGAGCTACACCCCCAGCTCTCTCTTTTTTTTTTTTTTTTGCAGTACTGGGGATGAAACTCAGGGGCATTCTACCTCCAAGCCACACCCCCAGCCCCAATTTTTTATTCTTTATTTTGAAACAGGGTCTCACTGAGTTGCAGAGGGCCTCATTAAGTAGTAGCTGAGGCTGTCTGCGAACTCCGTCCTCCCAAACGCTGGGATTACAAGTGTGCAGCACTGCACCCGCCTCCCCCAGCTCTTTTTATTTTGAAGCAGCTCTTGGAGCGTTCCTGAGGCTGGCCCCAACCCTGGGATCCTCCGGTTTCAGCGGCCAAGTACTGGGTTACGTGTTTCTAAGCCCCGGCGGTGTCCTCAGCTTGAGGCTACCTGTGTGAACAAGAAGAACTCGTACATGTCTTTCTTGGTGCTCACCTTCTAGGGAGTCACAGTAGGGAAATAAACACAGAAGGCCCCATTGTTCTGAAATGCCAGGAAGGCAAAAGGCTAGCGGAAGCTGCCCGGCTCGGCAAAGGGCTCTTCCAGGATGGACGCTTGAGTTACGAAAATGAGGGAGGAACCGGATATTAGGGGGAGAACGCACCCAGGGACCACCGCGCCAGGCCGAGGGTGACGGCCGGGAGGGAGGCGCGTGTGCGGGGCAGGCAGGCACACGCCGCGGCCCCAGGGTGGATGTGCAGCCCGAGGGCCAGGCGGTCATGAGGGTTATCGTGAAGGAAAGGAAAGCACATTCAGATAGCCAAATTTATACGAATCCTCATGCGCTGATTGAGTCCACGTAGGCCAGTTTCGCAGAGCTCTTTTGTTAGCAGTTGGTGGTCAGTTAACGGTCTTGGAAAAGTTTAACTTCTTAGGATGGTAGCTCCATCTAGTGATTTACTTGAGTTCTTGCAGTGGGCAAATTATATTTTTTTTCTTGACTTATTCTTTTAGGTTTTGGAGTAGGTAGAGTGAGTTATCTTTGCATTCCTTGAGTGAATTCTGTCCCATAATACATTGCTTATTATATTTTTTAAAAATTTACCTCAAGCCAGGTAATCCTAGTACCTGGGAGGCTAACATAGGAGGATCGCAGGTTTGGGGACAGCTTCAGCAAGTAGTGAGACTTAAATCACCAACCTAGTGAGACTGTTTCAAAATAAAAATAAAATAGGGCTGAAAGTGTAGCGTGGAGGTAGAGTACCCCTGGGTTCAATCGCCAGGGGCATTTGAAGTTTACTTCAGAAGTTTACTTAATGTTAATATTTGTATTTTTCATCTTAAAATACAACCACTTCTTTTTTCCCCTCATTTAAAGGAAAACTTAAATCATGGCAAAACAGTTACCAGACAAAAAAGTTATTTAACAAATGTGGCTAGGTAAACTCCAGATCTTTTACGATTCCTCCCCATCTTTGCCCTCTCCCTCTTTCTCTGGGAAGCTCCCCTTTGTTTGGAATTTAACATTTCCTTTTTAGGGGTCAGGCTTCTGGTAAACTCAGCCCAGAGTTTAGCCCAAGCCAAGGATCGCCCCTCCACAGGGAATGCTGGCGCCAGATCACAGGGCGGCAGGAAACGCAGTGCTGGGTGGGCTCCAGGGGCAAGGTGTGTTTGATCCTAGCAGGGTTCTTCCAAGAGTTCCTGCCCTGGCGGGAACCCAGGTCCTTCAAAGCTGGGCTACTGGCTCAGGGAGCATGGCTGGGACACGGGGCTGCTGGGGTTGTAGCACAAGCGCCAGCTGTCCACCTCACCTGTGTGGAGGAGGCCCCTTACCTGAGAACCTCACAGAGTCCTTCGTACCAGAGGGATCGTGGGTGAGGCCAGCCTTGGCCTGGCCTGCAGCCCCTGCTTCCGGCCTCCAAGCCCCTCCCCAGGCCCCAACAGGCCTGCAGTGTCCCTGCAGCGGGCGAGCCTGCATCTCGAAACTGGGTTGGGGGCAGAGGGAAGGGCTGTGGTTGGCATCAGGGCCAATGTTCTTTTCCCTCAGGACCCAGCCTCCTCCCAAGCTCCCCGTGGGCCCCAGCCACAAGCTCTCCAACAATTACTACTGCACTCGCGACGGCCGCCGGGAAGCCGGGCCCCCCTCCGTGGTCATGTCCTCGCAGAAGGCACTGGTATCCGGCAGGACGGCAGAGAGGTGAGGACCGCCCGCCTCGCCGGCCCAGGACCCCGCAAGGGAGGGCCTTCACGACCGCACCGAGGATGGGGCTGGAGCATCCCAGGTCCCAGAGCAGGCTCAGCCAGGAGTGAGCCTCATCAACCTAGTGCGACCCTGTTTCAAAATAAAATAGAATAGGGCTGGGGGTAGCTCAGCAGTAGAATGCCCCTGGGAGCAATCTCCAGTACCATTTAAAAAAAAAAGAAAAAGAATAAAATAGGCTTGGTTGTAGCTCAGAGGTGAATGCCCCTGGGTTCCGTCCCCAGTAACCTCACACACACACACACACACACACACACTCTCTCTCTCTCTCTCTCTCTCTCTCTCTCTCTCTCTCTCACACACACACACACACACACACACACTGTGAAGAAGCCGTGTGGAGCTGGGGCGGCTCCACAGGGCAGCGCTTGCCTGGTGCGTGAGGCAGGTCCCACCCAGCACTCGGAGCGTCTGCGGCGTGAGGCACCGTGCCAGTGGACTCCCAGAACTCCCCTAATGCGGCCTGGCCCACGGCAGGTGCTGCGCCTTGGTCAGTGGTCGTAGTAGACAAAGTGCAGGGTCCTCATAGGGCCAAGGAGCGGGCGCCGCGGTGCACATCTGTCATCCCAGAACTTGGGAGGCTGAGGCTGGAGGATCGCAGGGTCGCGGCCAGCCTTGGTAACTTAGTGAGACCCTGTTTCAAAATAAAAAACACAATAGGACTGGGGTCGTAGCTCAGAGGTAAAGTGCCCCTGGGTTCCATCCCTAGTATGAGAGAGAGAGAACTGTATAAACTTGAGGTCCCTCAGTGGACGCTCTGCGTGTTGGGTGGACCCGCCTTACGCACCATCAGGCACTGCCAGCTCCACGCGGCTTCTTCACAGTGTGTGTGGGGGTAGCTGGGGATGGAACCCAGGGGCGTTCACCTCTGAGCAGCCCAGCCCTGTCTTATTCTTTTTTCTTTTTTAAGTGGTACTGGGGATTGCATCCAAGGGCATTCTACCTCTGAGCTACCCCCCAGCCCTATTCTTTTTTTATTTTGAAACAAGAGAGAGAGGAGAGGGTATAAACCTACTTGGAGCTGGACGTGGTGGTACCACAAAAATAAATAAGGAGCCAGGTGTGGAGGTGCACACCTGTAATCCCAGTGCTTGGGAGGCTGAGATAGGAGGGTCACAAATTTGAGGGAAGTCTCAGCAATTTAATGAGAACCTGTTTCTCGTTAAATTGGGTGCGGTAGCACAGACCTATAATCCCAGTACTTGGGAAGCTGAGACTGGGGGCTCATAGTTCAAGGCCAGCCTCAGCCATGAAGACCCTCTACAATTTAGTGAGACCTTGTTTCAGAATAATAAAAAATCTGGCACTCAGAAGTAGAAGGCCCCTGGGTTCAATCCCCAGTGCCACAGAGAAGAGAATAATCAGACTTGTAATCCCAGTACTTGGAAGGCTGAGACAGGAGGATTGCAATTTTGAGGGCAGCCTCGGTAACTTAGTGAGGCTCTCAGCAACCTCAAGAGACCCTGTTTCCAAACAAGAAAAATTGATGCCGACCGTGGTAGCACATGCCATAATCCCAGTACCTGGGAGGCTGAGGCAGGAGGATGGCAGGTTCCCCAGCAGCCTCAGCAACTTGTGAGGCTACACCCTCAGCCCGTGTGTGTGTGTGTGTGTGTGTGTGTGTGTGTGTGTGTGTGTGTGAGACTAGGGATTGAACCCAGAGCATTCTGCCTCTGAGCTACGCTGCCAACCTTATTTTATTTCGAAACAGGTCTCACTATTAGCCTCCCAAGTCCTGGGACTACACACATGCCCGGCCGCTTTCTGATTTTGCTTTGGAAACCGGGTCTCACTAGATGCCGAGCGTCTCTGTTTCTGAGGCCGGCCCTGCCCTGCGATCCTCCTGTCACCTGGCTTCTCGCAGCCTTCCTGGGCCTTGCTTTCCTCCTGTCGGATGGGGAGAAAGGCTGGCGGTGGGAGCGGGGCCTGCTGGCACAGCCGCAGAGACAGGCTGCCTGGCTCCTGCCTCCTCTGCTCCTTCCAGGCACCTGAGGGTGGGAAGCCCTACCACCCACCCTCAGCTGGCTCAGAGCCAGAGGGAGGGAGACGCTGTTTCCGGGTGGCATGGCCCTTTTCCAGCACAGCGTGACAGGCCAGGGGCTCCCAGCATCCGCTGCCCCTCGGGCCCAGAGGGGTCTGGCGTGTCAGCCTGATGGCTGGCAGCTGGCAGCCCTGGACGCCGCCCTAACCGAAGCCGCCCCTCCGCAGCTCGGCCACGCCCGCCGCAGCCCTCGAGAAGAGGGCCGTGACGCCCGCGCCCCCCATGAGGAGGTGGGAGCTGTCCCAGGACCAGCCCTACCTGTGACCCGCCCGGCCGTGTCCGCCTGGGCTCCTGGAGGATGTGACCTGACTTATGGAAAATACACCAGTTCACGTAACTTCGTTCTTCCTTCTTCTTAAGTAAGGGGCGGGCTTGCCTCAGGTGATCCTCTCCCGGGCCCTGCTGGAGCTGCCGAGTGATGTCCCAGCACCCCAGCTGGCTCGGGTTTGGGGGTGACGTGCGGCGGGCGCTCCCTAAGCTCGGGGTGCGTGCGTGGTGGGAGTGGGTGGCCCTTCCTGGAGGTTGGCTTCCAGGACCTCGGGGTGATCGTGGCACTGGCCACGAGGCTGGTGGGAGGGAATTGTACAAAGGTGGCAGAGCACAGACCGCTCCCTCCAGAGCACCGGCTGCCGCGCCTGTGGACATTCTCTGGCCTTCCCGGCCACCGCGCACCCAGTGTGAACACGAGGACAGCAAGGGCGGCCTCGAAGTCTCGCCTTGCAGGACGTGGTGGCGCGTGGCTGTCATCCCAACGCTTGGGAGGCTGAGACGGGAGGACCACAGATTTGAGACCAGCATCCGCAACTCGGGGACCCTGTCTAAATAAACACCAGAAAGCTGGGCAGGAGCCCATGTGGTCCCTGTGGGAGGCGGAGACAGGAGGATGGAGGGTTCAAGGACAGCTTCAGCACGTAGTGAGACTCAACCTAGTGAGACCTTGTTTCAAAATAAAAATAAAGCCAGGCGTGGTGGCCCACATTCGTAATCTCAGCATTCGGGAGGCTGAGACCGGAGGATCACAGTTCGCAGGCAGCCTCAGTTACTTAGGCCCTGTGCAACTCAATGAGACCCTGTTTCAAAATAAAGAATAAAAAATAGGTCTGGGATAGCCCGGCGTGGTGGCGCAGCTTGTAATCCCAGCATTTGGGAGCTGAGACCTGAGGATCGCGGTTTGTGGACAGCCTCAGCAACTTAGTGAGGCCCTCTGCAACTCAGTGAGACCCGGTTTCAAAATAAAAAACAGGGCTGGGGTGTAGCTCGGAGGTCGAATGCCCCTGGGTTCCACCCCCCAGTACGGCAAAATAAATAAATAAAATTGGGCTGGGGGTGAGCTTGGAGTTGAATGCCTCTGGGTTCCATTCCCAATACTCCCCTCCTTCCCAAACAGAAAAAAAGGATGCCCCTGGGGGTGGGGGGTTAGGAAATTCCTCTGTGAGCCAGAAACCTTTATGCTAGGGCCTGAGGGGCAAGGCAGAGTTCACCAGAGAGGAAGGCAGCCATCCTGCGTCCTGTGGAGCCTGGAGGAGGCTGCCCAGGAACCGGGCCAAAGCCGCGCTGGCGGGGAGGGCTGGCGGGACGCCCCAATGGCTGCAGAGTCTGGACCTGTGCCCGTGTTGGAACTGTGGGCCCCTGGGAGCTCAATGCAGGGGAGAAAGGCCGCCTTCCCAGGCCAGACCCAGCACGGATGTTACAGATTGACAAGCCCGGAGCTGCGGCTTCCGGGAGGACTGGGCTTCTGCTTGGTGCCAAGGGTGAATCAGAATAAGATCAAAGCCACAATCCCAGCCCCCTCTTCCCTTTCTTTTTCTTTTCTTGATACTGGAGAGTAAACCCAGGGGAGTGTTACATCTGAGCTACACCTCAGCCCTTTGTATTGATTTTTAAATTTTGAAACACGGTTTTATGAGCCGGGCGTAGTAGTGCATGCTTGTAATCCCAGCATTTGGGAGTCTGAGACCGGAGGATCGGGGTTCACAGACAGCCTCAGCTATGTAGTGAGGCCCTGTGCAACTCTGAGACCTGGTTTCAAAATAAAGAATGAAAAATAGGGCAGGGGCTGTAGCTCGGAGGTCGAATGCTCTGGGTTCCATCCCCAGACCCGGGAAAAAAAAAAATGAAACACGGCCTTACTTAGGTTGCTGAGGGCATTGCTAAATTACTGAGACTGACTTCAAACCTGTGGTCCTGCCTTCTCAGCTCCCAAGTACTGGGCTTACAGACTTGGCCGCTGTGTCTGGCTTCTAGATTCTTTATTTTTTTAAATTTATTTTAATTTATTTATTTTTGGTGGTACTGGCATTCCTGGAAACCCTTCTACTTCCAGGCTACACTCCCAGACCCTTTTTTTTTTTTTTTTTTTTTTTTTTTTTTTTTTTTTTTTGGTGGTACTGTGGTTCCTGGAAGCCCTTCTACCTCCGGGCTACACTCCCAGACCTATTTTTACATTTTCATTTTGGAAACAGGGTCTCCTAAGCCAGCGCGCGGCTGGCTTCGAAACTGCGCGATCCTCCTGTCTCCGCCTCCCAAGCGCGGGGATTACAAGCGTGCGCCACCATGCCCGGCTATTTTTTATATTTTTATTTGAAAACAGTCTCTTAAGCCAGGGCGGCTGGCTTCGAACCTATGTGATCCTCCTGTCTCCGTCTCACACGCAGGTGGATTGCAAACTTGCGCCACCACACCCGGTGGATTATTTTTAATGTTTTTTAGTTGTTGGGTTTTTTGTTTTTGTTTTTGTTTTTGTTTTTGTTTTGGTACTGGGGATGGATGGAACCACGGGGCATTCTACCTCCGAGCTACACTCCCATCCCTATTTTTATTCTTTATTTTGAAGCAGGGTCTCACTGAGTTGCAGAGGGCCTCACTAAGTAGCTGAGGCTGTCCACAAACTGGGATCCTCTTTTCTCAGCCTCCTGAACGCTGGGATGACAAGCGTGCGACACTGCGCCCGCTTGGACTCTTTCTTTCCACGATTTCAACTCATTCCTGGAGACATTCTGTGAGATGTCTTGGCAGGCCCAAGAATCCCCTCGGGGTCACCGAGCTGCCCTGCACCTGGGGCACTAATGAATGCGGAGAACACTCCTACAGCCCCTGGGTCCCCAGACACCCCCGCTGCCAAGACCCTGAGCCTCAAAGGCAGGAAGGCCCCCTCCCCGGGCGGGCGCGCTGGGACCCCTCCCATCAGCAGCCTCTGAGTCCTTGCCTACTTCCTCCCCCCCCCCCCCAATCAGGAAGGCTATTACAAAAACCGCACGTCATTAACCTGCAATTAAAACCGCTTCTGGAAAACCAATGCGGATATGGCCTGCAGGGAAACGGGCAGCACACCCACAGTCAGGCCCAAGGGAGTCAGCGCTGTCCTCGAAGGCAGGGCGGAGGGACCCGCCATCACTGTAGGAGAGGAGAGGAAGCACCCTGTCCCAGGGAGAGCCAAGGCTGCCTACCGCCGGTTCTTCCCCCCAGGAGGATGTCAGAATCCCCTTCCCTAGGGTCTAGAAGACTAAACAAGGCAGGGAGGCGGAGCACGGAGTCCAGGACAGAGCCAGGAGCCCCGCTTCAGGCTCTGGTCACTAAGCACTTTACGCTGGGGGCTGAGCCCGGTGTCCCCCACTGGACCGGACCCCCAGTCCTTCTCACTTTGCATTTTGAAGCAGGGTCTCTTGAAGTTGCCAAGGCCAGCCTCCTGCTCAGCCTCCCTAGCAGCTGGGCTTTTGCAGGCAGGCCGCACTCAGCCCAGCTCATTCACCAAAGTTTTATTTATTTAAATACTGGGGATTGAGCTGAAGGACATTCTGTGTCTGAACTACACTCCCAGCCCTCTTAGTCATTAGTAGTATTTGGTACTGGGGGTTGGGATTGGGCATTCTACCTCCAAGCTACACCCCTAGCCTGATTTTATTTCTTTTCTTTTTCACTAAGTTGCAGAGGGCCTCATTAAATAGCTGGGTCTGCCCTCGAACTGCAATCCTCCGGTCTCAGCCTCCCAAATGCTGGGATTACAAGCGTGCGCCACCACGCCCGGCTCCGATTTTATTTCTTAATGGAAATAGGGTCTCATTACGCCTGCGATCCCAAGTACTGGGATTACAAGCGTGCCCCACTACATCCAGCTCAGTTTTTATTTCGAAACAGGGTCTCACTAAGTTGCCGAGGCTGACCTCAAACCTGTGGTCCTTTTGTCTCAGCCTCCCCAGTACTGGGATTACTGGGCTGGACCACCACGCCCACCAAGGTCATCAAATATTACGAGCCTACCACGTGCAGGTATGAAGGGCACAGCAACGAGCAACGCGGCGTCCTTGCCCTCGGGGACTGGCATCCCAGCCAGTAAATCCGACAGTAAACCCAAGTAATGAAGTCAAGCATAACACCCGTTCACTGGCGGCGTGGAGGGAGGCGGCGGAGGATGGGCGGCCGAGGGGAGCGGCTGTCACTCGCTAAGGGCTATCAGGCGATTCCTTTTGCGGCCGCGTGCGTGCGGCGCGGGGCGCTGCGAGTACCCAGGCAGGCGCGCATCCCCTCTCCCCAGAGTTCCTAACTCGGGCTGGGCTCAAGCCATCGCCAGAGCCTGCAGAGGGCAGAACGGGCACGGCCTGCGTGCCCCTCTACTCCGGCACTTACGGCCGGCCCCGCCCCGCCCCGCCCGCCCCGCGTGCGCGTGCGCGTGCGCGGGATAAGAGCGCCGGCGGCGGCCCCAGCGCAGCGGCCGGATGGCGCGGGCCGGAGCGCGGCGCCCCTCGGCCCTGGGCCTGGCGCTGCGGCTGCTGCTGGGCCTGGGCCTCGGCCTGGAGGCCGCCCCGACGCCGGCCGCGCCCCGGAGCTCGGCGCGGGCCCCAGGTGAGCGAGCCCCGCGCCCGCCCCCCGCCGGCGGCGCCCGCCATTGGCTGCGGCGCCCGTCCGTCAGGACACTCCCCCAGCACGTGGTCGGCGCCCCGGAGCGGCCAGCGGCTTGGATGCCCGGCGCCCCCGGCCCGGCGCCCCCGGCCCCGCGCCCGGCCTGCCCCGTCGTGGCCCTCGCACCCCGCGCCGCCCTTGTGCCCGGCGGGGCCGGCTGTCCGGCCTCCAGCCACGCGGGCGGGTCACGGCGAGTCGGCCGTCCAGAAGCCCTCGCCCGGGGCCAGAGGCCTGAGCTGCCTCCCGGGCCACCGAGCCGACCCCCGACGGCCCCTCCGCGGCTCCCCGCCTCCGATCACGGAAGGGGCTCCCCCTCGAGCTGTTTCCCGCGTGGCCCCGACCACTCCATGAGTCCCCGGGGGGCAGGTTCGCGTCGGCTCTACTGATAGTGGGGGGGTCAGGAACGGGCCGCCACCCCCGAGGTTCCCGGGGCATCTGGGAGCGTTGGAGTGGCCTGGCTGGGCACCAGGAACCCCCGGCTGACCTGGGGAGCTCGAGCACTTACCCCCCCCCCCATTTTTCCGGGCCTCTCTCTTGTAGAGGTCTCACCCCAAAGTCCCTGACTTCTCGAGTGAAATAGTCCAGGTTATTTCAACGAGGTGGATTCACTTTAACTAAGCACAGAGCTCTTTACATTCAGGCGGCTTCTTTATCAAGATGTCCAGGTGGCCAGTCCTGACTCCGGTGGGCACTGTCCTGGGTCTGGGCATGAAGTCAGGGCCCTGACCTCCACCGAGTGTCCAGACAGGAGGTCAGACATTAGGGGCTCAGGGACCACTTGATCCAGGGCCAGACACCCCAGCTGTCCAGGGAGGGGAGTTCAGAGGACTCTGGTCTTTTGGTGGCCCCAGGAGGAAGTGGCTCCTGGAGGCTGCCAGACCCCCGTGGGCAGGGAAGGAAGCCAGCTGCCCCGTTCTTCCTGGCTGCAGGTGTGGGCGAGCTGGACACCTGGGGAGGCGGGCTGGACGCGCGCAGTGGAGGGCGTCCAGGCTGGGGGGGGTGACTGCCCCTCCCCTCAAAGGCCACCTCCTGTCTCCAGGCCTTGCCCCCTCCAGCTGGCCTCTGTACCCCTCCAGAGCAGCCAGCAGCCCCAGCCTCCCTGTTCAGAGGCCCCAGCTCCTCTGTTCTCAGTTTGGACCCTTCTGTGACCTGTTAGCCAAGCACTGGCACGGGTCATGCGCTCAGCCTGAGCTGCTCTGGCAGCCCCATGGGTGGGGGGCTGGGGTTGCAGATCTCCATGGGTCTCCGAGAGGGGCATGACTTCCTCCCAGGAAGGAGGCCAAGACCTGAAGGCTGCAGAAGAAATCACAGGTGCAGAGGGAGGGCCTTCTGGGGCGGGGCAGGCGCAAGCTAAGACTCCCCCCGGGGGGGGGGGGGACGAGCCAGGAGGCGCATGCCAAGTGCGGTGGCACAGGCCTGCAATCCCAGGACTAGAGAAGCAGAGACAGGAGGATCACGGGTTCAAGGCCAGCCTCAGCAACTTAGACTCTGTTTCCAAAGAAAACAGTAGCGCTGATGATGTAGCTTGGAGGTAAAATGGCACTGGGGTCCATCCCCAGTCCAAAAAAAGAAAAAAGCTAAGCATGCTGGCACATGCCAATAATCCCAGTACTTGGGAAGCTGAGACAATGGGGTCATAGGTTCAAAGACAGCCTCAGCAATTTAGCAAGACCCTGTTTTATAAAGGAAGCAGGTTCCTCTTTCTTTTTTTTTTCTTTTTTTCTTTTTTTCCCAGCACTGGGGGTGGAACCCAGGGCCATCTACCTCTGAGCTATACTCCCAGCCCTATTTTTTATTTTGAAACAGGGTCTTACTGAGTTGCAAAGGGCCTCACTGTCCTCCCGCCGATCGTCCTGTCTCAGCCTCCCAAATGCTGGGATTCCAAAGGGCCACCACACCTGGCTAAGACCTTGTTTTTAAAGATAAATAAATAAAAAGGGCTGGGAGTGTAGCTTGGAGGTAGAATCCCCTGGGCTCAGCCCTTGCCCACCAAAAAAAAATAAAAGGAGGAAGAAGAACATGGAGAGGAGAGCGTTTGGTTGTGAGAGGGCCTGGGCGGTGGGGCAGGGTGACGAGTGGGCGCTGGTGTCTGCTGCAGTATAGATCAGGGCCCTGCAGCAGCTGACAAGACACAGTCAGGTCAAAGGGTGGTCAGTGGGTGTGGTGGTGCATGCCTGTAATCCCAGTACTTGGGAGGCTGAGACTGGAGGATGGAAAATTTGATGACAGCCAGGCTTGGTGGTGCATGCTTGTAATCCCAGCATTCAGGAGGCCGAGACAGGAGGATCACTGTTCCCCGACAGCCTCGGCTGGGAGTGGTAGTGCATGCTTGTAACCTCAGCATTCTGGAGGCTGAGACAGGAGGATCGCAGTTCACGAACAGCCTCAGCTACTTAGTGAGGCCCTCTGCAACTTAGACCCTGTCTCAAAGAATAAAACATAGGGCTAGGGTGTAATTCAGAGGTTGCATGCCCCAGGGTTCCATCCCCAGACCTGGAAGAAAAAAAAGAAAAAATAGGGCTGGGGGTGTAGCGCAGAGGTAGAATGCTGCTGGGTTTCATCCCCAGTACCAAAAAAAAAAAAAAAAACAAAAACAAAAAACAACTTGAGGCCAACCTCAGCGAGTAGTGACACTCTCAGCCACCTAGGGAGACCCTGTTTTAAAAAAAATGGCTGAGGGTGTAACTTGGAGATAGAATGCCTATGAGTTTAATCCCCAGTACCAAAAATAAAAATATAGCCAAGGGTGGTGGCACACGCTTATAATGCCAGTGCTGGGAGGCTGAGCCAGGAGGAACCACGGGGAGAAGGGAGACTTAGCAACCTGGTGAAATCCTGTTTCCAGGTAAGCACTAAGATCAGGCTGATTGTAAGGCGTGAAGGTAGAAGGCCTCAAAAAATACCATAAAACATAAAATAGGGTTGGGGGTGTAGCTCAGAGGTAGACAGCCCTGGGGTCAGTCCCCGGCACCATACACGCCAGTGAGGTGGGATCTGGGAGAATATGGGGTCAAGGCCCCCAGCCCAGGGCCCAGTTTCCCCCTTGCTAAGCAGTTGGGATGGAGCAGGCCCTGCTGGCCTGGGCCATGAGCCTGGCCCGGAGCATGTTGGAGGGGGCCTCCTCCCCCAGTCCGTCTAACCAGGGAGTTGTCTCGGTGTAGACGTCGAGGATCAGGGCGTCCAGGGTTCGAGTCCCGCCTCTTGCATTTGCGGAGCGGCCTTTTGGAGTAGACTGGGCATCGTGGCGGCGCCCGCCCAGCAGGGCTCTGAACTAACTGCCGCCGCACCCGCTCGCAGTGCTCCCCGAAGGGCAGGGCGGGAGCCGCGCCGGGCCTCCTCCTGGAGGAGGGCCCTGACTCCGAGGCCGCCGGCCTCCCTTGTGCGCTCCCACAGGCCCCAGCGCGGGCTCCTGCCCGCCCGCCAGCTTCGCCTGCCGCACCAGCGGCTACTGCCTGCCGCTCACCTGGCGCTGCGACGGGGACTGGGACTGCGCCGACGGCAGCGACGAGGAGGAGTGCCGTGAGTGGCCACGCCCCGGGGCGGGGCCGGTGGGCGGGGCCTGGACGTGGGCGGGGCGGCCCGCACGGTGATCCCGGCCTTCGGGAGGCTGAGACCGGAGGATCGCGGTTCGCGGACAGCCTCGGCTACTGGGGCCCTTGGCAACTCAGTGAGACCCTGTTTCAAAATAAAGGATAAAAATAGGACTGGGGGTGTAGCTTGGAGGCCCCTGGCTTCCATCCCCCTTAGCAAAGGAAGAAAGAGAAACAAAGAAGAAAGAAAGAAAGAAAAGAAAAGAAAGAGGGCTGGGGTGTAGCTCGGAGGTAGAATGCCCCTGGGTTCTAACTCCCGTACCACAAAAAAAAAAAGAAAATCAAAAGAGTTGGAGCTGGCGTGGTGGGGAACGCTTGTGACCCAATTCTTGGGAGGCTGAGACAGAAGGATCCAGGTTCGCAGCCAGCCGCAGAGGTTTAGACCCTCTGCGATTTCGCAAGACCCAGACTCAAAATAAAAAATAAAGTAGGAGCCAGGTGTGGCGCAAGCTTACAATCCCAGCATTCGGGAGGCCGAGACAGGAGGATCGCGGTTCATCGACAGCCTCGGCTACTTAGGGAGGCCCTTTGCAACTCAGTGAGACCCTGTCCTAAAATAAAGTATAAGAAATAAGGCTGGGAAGCCGGGCAAGGTGGTGCACGCTTGTAATCCCAGTACTTGGGATGCTGAGACAGGAGGATCGCAGGCTCAAGGCCAGCCTCGGCTCCTTAGGCCTCCGCAAGCCAGTGAGACCCTGTTTCAAATTAAACAAAAAATAGGGCTGGGGGTGTAAGTCGGAGGTTAACGCCCCTGGGTTCAATCTCCAGTACTAAAATAAGACGGGCTGGGGGTGTGGCTGGGAGGTAGAAGCCCCTGGTCCAGTCCCCAAGCCCCCCATGCAAAAGTGGGATTCTCAGGGAATCGGGCAGCGGGAGTTCTGGGATTTCCTCGTGGACGTTAGCCTGACTGGCCTGCTGTGCCGCAGGGATCGAGCCGTGTGCCCAGACTGGGCAGTGCCCGCCGCCCCCCAGCGCCCCCTGCGCCTGCGACGGCCCCAGCGAGTGCCCCGGCGCCGGGAACCTGCCCAACTGCGGCCGGCCGCCCTGCCCGGCGGGCGAGGAGCGCTGCACGCAGGGCAGCACCTGCATCCCGCACACCTGGCGCTGCGACGGCCACCGCGACTGCCCCGACGCCAGCGACGAGCTCGGCTGCGGTGGGTGCCAGGGGCCGCCTGCCGTGCGGGGTGGGGTGGGGGCCGGCCGGGAACCACTGACAGACAGGAGGACCGCAGGTTCATGGCCAGCCTCAGCAACTCAGACCCTCAGCGACTGAATGGGACTCTCTTTCAAAATGAGTAAAAAGAGGCCGGGCGTGGGGGCGCACGCTTGTAATCCCAGCATTCGGGAGGCTGAGACAGGAGGATCAGGGTTCGCAGACAGCCTCAGCTACTTAGTGAGGCCCTCTGCAATTCAGTGAGACCCTGTTTCAAAATAAAGAATAAAAAATAGGGCAGGGGGTGTGGCTTGGAGGTCGAATGCCCCTGGGTTCCATCCCCAGACCCACCAAAAAAAAAAAAAAGAAAGAAAAGAAAAAAAATAGCCGGGGCGTGGTGGCGCACACTTGTCATCCCCGCGCTTGGGAGGCGGAGACAGGAGGATCGCGCAGGTTTGTAGTCAGCCGCGCTGGCTTAAGAGACCCTGTCTCCAAATAAATAAAAAAAGGTCTAGGAGTGTAGCCCGGAAGGAGAAGGGCTTCTAGGAACCCCAGTACCACCAAAAAATCATAAATAAAATAAAATAGAAGCCGGGCGTGGTAACGTATGCTTACAATCCCAGCGTTTGGGAGGCTGGGACAGGAGGATCACGGTTCAGCCTCAGCTACTTAGTGAGGCCCTTTTTCAAAATAAAGAATAAAAAACAGGGCTGGGGGTGCAGCTGGTGGGGGGGTAGAATGCCCCCTGGGTTCCATCCCCCATACAGCAAAAATATAATTAAAAAATAAGGGCAAGGGGCCTACTTTGTTGCTAGAACCCAGGTTCAACCCTCAGTACCAAGAGAGAAAAGTTACCCAGTGCCCGGCTTTCTTGCAGACACCAGTGAGCCTTCCCAGGGGGGCAACGGCACGGCCACGGGCACCCCCACGACTCTGCAGAGCGTCACCCCTCTCAGGAATGCCACAGAGGCCTCTGCGGGCGGCCAGCACGGGAACCCCGGCGCCTACGGGGTCATCGCTGCGGCAGGTAAGTAGGGACGCCCAGCGGAGGGGGCGGGCGGGCAGGCAGGCGCCCCCTGCCTTCCTGGACTCACCGCCCCCACCCCCAGCAGTGGTGCTGAGCGCCGGCCTGGCCGCCGTGGTGCTCGGGATGGTCCGGCTGCGCGCACGGGGCCCGCTGCCCGCGCTGGGGCTGCTGGCGGCCCTCAAGGAGTCGCTGCTGCGGTCGGAGCGGAAGAGGTCACTGCTCTGAGGACCGGTCCCCCCACCACGCGGGAGCCAGGCCACGGCGGGACCGAGGCCGGGCCTGGAGGCCAGGCCCTGGCAGGGGCGGCGGAGGCCGGGCACCCCAGACACTCTTCTCCAGCCGGGAGCCTGGATGGGGGACGAGGGCCAGCCCCGGCCACTGCCCGGACAGCCCCGTGTGCACACTCCTCCAGCTCCGCTCCCCGGGCGCCATTAAACCTCGTTCACATCCTCTGCCCGTGTCCTCGCCTCTCCCTGGGCCTGGCTGCGCCCAGCGCAGAGATGGCGGGCTGGAGACCTCGGCTGGGCACCTGCCTCCTGCTTCTGGGAACTCGGGCAGGGCTGGCGGAGCTGCCTGCACCCACAGCAAGCTTCCTGAAGTAGAGGCCACCCGGACAATTCAGAGACTGGCTCCCGGATGGGTCTCCGTCCCAACGTATTTGCTTATTTACTTATTTTTGTATGGGGACGCTGGCTCACTGTGGTTTAAAATGTAGCTTTTAGCCAGGCGTGGTGGCCCACGCTTGTCATCCCAGCGTTTGGGAGGCTGAGACAGGAGGATCGCAGGTTCCAGGCCAGCCTCAGCTACTTAGGCCCTCCGCAACTTAGTAAGACCCTGTTTCAAAATAAAGGATAAAAAGTAGGGGTGGGTGTGTAGCTCGGAGGTAGAATGCCCTGGGTTCCATCTCCAGTACTGTAAAAATAAATAAAATGCAGTTTTTTTCTTTTTTCTTTTTTTTCTTTTTTTTTTTTCGGGTCTGGGGGTGGAACTCAGGGGCATTCGACCTCCGGGCTACACCCCTTCCCTATTTTTTATTCTTTATTTTGAAACCGGGTCTCACCGAGTTGCAGAGGGCCTCACTCAGTAGCCGAGGCTGTGCATGAACCACGATCCTCCGATCTCAGCCTCCCAAATGCTGGGATGGCAAGCGTGCGCCACCACGGCCGGCAAAATGCAGCTTTTAAAGCAGGGCGTGGTGTCCCCACTTGTAATCCCAGTACATGGGAGGCTGAGACAGGAGGATCACAGTTGGTGGCCAGCCTCAGCTACTTAGGCCCTCTGTAACGAAGGGCCTGTCTCAAAGCCGGGCTTGGTGGCGCACGCTTGCAATCCCAGTATTCGGGAGGCTGAGACAGGAGGATTGAGGTTCGCAGACAGCCTCAACTACTTAGGCCCTCTGCAATTCAGTGAGACCTGGTTTCAAAATAAAGAATAAAAGATAAGGCAGCGGGTGTAGCTTAGAGGTCAAACGCCCCAGGGTTCCATCCCCAGTACCGGTACAATAAAAACAAATATAAAAATAAAAATAAAATGTAGTTTTTAAGCCAGGCATGGAGGTGCATGCCTGTAATCCTGGTTCTTGGAAGAAGCCAGCCTCAGCAATTTAGCGAGACCCTGTTTCAATTAAAAAAAAAAAAAAAAAAGCCGGGTGTGGTGGTGCACATTTGTAATCCCAGTACTCGGGAAGCTGAGACAGAAGGAGGGGGACATCCTTAGCAAGTAGTAAGACTTTCTTCAGCCTAGCTACACCGCGTCTCAAAGCAAAAGTAAAATAAGCTGGGTGCGTAACTCCAAGGTCAAAAGCTCCTGGGTTCAACCCTCAGTACCAAAAAAGTCTGTTCCTCCCAGAAGGGAGTGCTGAGGAGGGGCGCCGAGCTGGCCACCTGGAGGAGCGTGGACGGCGGCGCTGGCAGGAGGCAGAGGGAGCAGGAAACGGCCTTGGCTTGGCCTTGTTTGCAGGAGGAAGCGGGCGAGGGGCCGGCCCTGGCCTGCCGGCGGGAGTGTCCCCAGGCTGCGTGTAGGGGCTGTCCTGTGCTGCCTGGCACCGGGCCCAGGGGGGTGAGGGGCTGAGGCATCCATGGGAAGAGCCACAGCGGGGGTACTGTGCCGCAGAGGCGCCCAGGCAGCCAGGTGGGGCACTGCTAGGCGTTTTCCCTGGGATGGAGCCTCCCCTTGACCTCTGCAGGCCAAGGAGACCTGGACGGCTGAGCCCCACAATACAGAGACCAGGGGCGGTGGCGCACACCTGTAATCCCAGTACTCGGGAGGCTAAGACAGGAAGATTGTCAGTTTGAGGCCAGCTTCCGCAACTTAGCAAGACCCTGTTTAAAAAACAAATACTAAGCCGGGCGTGGTGGCGCACGCTTGTAATCCCCGCGCTTGGGAGGCGGAGACAGGAGGATCGCGCAGGTTCGAAGCCAGCCGCGCGTGCTGGCTTAGGAGACCCTGTTTCCAAATAAAAATGTAAAAATAGGTCTGGGAGTGTAGCCCGGAGGTAGAAGGGCTTCCAGGAACCCCAGTACCACCAAAAAAAACCCCCCAAACAAACAAACAAAAAAACCAAATACTAATAAAAATAGAGGGCTGGAGGTGGTTGCTCAGAGGTAGAATTCTGCTCAGAGGTAGAATGCTCCCAGGCTCCATCCCCAGTACCAAAAAAGCTCAGTCTGGCACGGTGGTACACACCTATAATCCCAGTACTCGGGAGGCTGAGACAGATTTACAGGTTTGAGGTTAGCCCCAGCAATTTAGCAAGACCCCGTTTCAAAATTAAGCAAGAAGGGCTATGGGTTATCTCAGAGGTAGAATGTCCCTGGGTTCAATTCTCAATACCAAGTAAGTAAAAAGCGGCTGAGACGGGAGGATCGCAGGTTCCAGGCCAACCTCGGCAACTTAGACCCTCAGCAACTTACACCTCCAGCCCTAGTTTTTTTTTTTTTTTTTTTTTAATTCTTTTTTTTTTTAAGGGTCTCACTGAGTTGAAAAGGACCTCACTAAGTAGCTGAGGCTGCCCGTGATCCTCCGGTCCTAGCCTCCGGAATGCAGGGGTTACCGGCGTGCACCACCAAGCTGGGCCTGGACTTTTGCCAAACACACACACATTACTAACGCACCAGGGACCTAGCTACATGCATATCTACATGTGTCTTTAGAGACCAGAGGAAATGGGTCCCGCTCAGTCCCACCCCTCCGGCCAGTCTCAAGTCTGCAGTCCTGCAAGCCCACCAGCAGAGGGCGCCGTCACCCACACTTTTGCTTGCCCAGGTTAAAGGTCCTTAGCAGAAATGCTTGGAATTAGAATTGTTTCAGGTTTCGGATATTTTGGGATCTGGGAAATATTTGCATGTACTTTTTTTTTTTTTTTGTGGTACTGGGGAGTGAAACCCAGGGGCTTTTTTCTACCTCCGGGCTATACTCCCAGACCTACTTTATACTTTATTTGGAAACAGGGTCTCACTAACTTGCTGAGAGCCTCAGTGAGTAGCTGCGGCTGGCTTTGAACCCGTGCGATCCTCCTGTCTCAGCCTCCCAAGCGCGGGGATTACAAGTGTGCGCCACCACACCAAGCTTACTCTTTGTGTGTGTGTGGGTCTGGGGATGGAACCCAGACATTCGACCTCCAAGATATACTACCCCCTGCCCTATTTTTTATTCTTTATTTTGAAACGGGTCTCACTGAGTTGCAAAGGGCCTAAGTAGCTGAGGCTGTCCTCGAATCGGAATCCTCCTGTCTCTGCCTCCCCAATGCTGGGATTACAAGTGTGCACCATCATGCCTGGATTTATTCTCTTTTTTTAAAAAATTTTTATGGTCCTGGACGGAACCCAGGGGCCTCTACCTCAGGACTACACCCCACCATATATTTTATTTGGAAACAGGGTCTAAGTAGCTGAGGCTGGCTTCGAACCTGTGCGATCCTCCTGTCTCAGCCTCCCAAGCGCAAGGATTACAAGCATGCGCCACCACTCCGGCTCAAACTATTCTTTTTTTTTTTTTTTTTTTTTGGTGGAATCCAGGGACTTTTCTACCTCCAGGCTATACTCCCAGACCTGTTTTATACTTTATTTGGAAACAGGGTCTCACTAAGTTGCTGAGAGCCTCACTAAGTAGCTGAGGCTGGCTTTGAACCTGTGTGATCCTCCTGTCCCAGCCTCCCAAGCGCGGGGGTGTGCCACCACGCCCCACTGCTTTTTTTTTTTAATATCTTATTTGGAAACAGGGTCCCACTGGCTGTGCGCATCTGGGCTGAGGGGTGTGTAAGCAGCTGCCTTAGCTCCCCGGGGGCTCGGGGGCAGCAGAGGGGGCTGTGACAGCGACCCACGTTCCAGGCAGAGACTTCCTGTCCATTCTCGGTTATTATTTATTTGGTTTATTTTTATTTTTTTTATTTTTTATTTTTTTGCGAGTCTGGGGATGGAACCCAGGGGCATTCTACCTCCGAGCTACACCCCCAGCCCGGTTTTTTATTCTTTATTTGGAAACAGGGTCTCACTGAGTTGCAGAGGGCCTCACTACGCAGCTGAGGCTGGCCGCGAACCTGCGATCCTCCCGAGTGCTGGGGTGAGGAGCGTGCGCACCGCGCCCGGCTCCCCCAGACGTACTGGCCCCACCGCGGGCCCGCGCTGCGGCCGGGGTGTGGCCCCCGGTGGCCACGGTGCTGCTGCAGCCCCTCAAGTCCAGGTGCACGGAGGGCAGAGGGCGGGACAGGTCATCAGCCCCCCGCTGGGCCTCCCTGTCTCCGCCGAGCCGGTCCAGCCAGCAGCAGCCCGGCCTATGTGGCGGCCACGTGCCCGTTGGTCAGCCGGGCGGCACGGCTGCGGGGGCCGTCGGCCGAGGCGGCCCCGGGCCCCCGGGCCACGCCGTTCCGCAGCTCCCCGTCGCTGGAGTCCGACTCCTCCGCGTCGCTGCGGATGTCCTTCCCCATCTGCCGGGCGGAGGGGCGGGCGCTCAGGGCCTGCAGGGCTGGGGGCGGGGCTGCAGGGCTGGGGGCGGGGCTGCAGGGCTGGGGCGGGGCTGCAGAGCTGGTGGGGGCTGCAGGGCTGGGGGCGGGGCTGCAAGGCTGGGGCGGGGCTGCAGGGCTGGGGCGGGGCTGCAGGGCTGGGGGCGCAGGGCTGGGGGCGGGGCTGCAGGGCTGGGGCGGGGCTGCAGGGCTGGGGGCGGGGCTGCAGGGCTGGGGCGGGGCTGCAGGGCTGGGGCGGGGCTGCAGGGCTGGGGGCGGGGCTGCAGGGCTGGGGCGGGGCTGCAGGGCTGGGGCGGGGCTGCAGGGCTGGGGGTGGGGCCTGCCGGGCATGGCATGTAGGTATGGGGCCTACGGGGGTGGGGCCTGCCAGGCGGGGCGGGGTCTGCACTGCTGGGGGCGGGGCCTGCCGGGCGCGACATGTAGGGCTGGGGGCCTGCGGGGGCGGGGCCTGCAGGGCTGGGACGGGGCCTGCCTGCCGGGGCGGGGCCTGCCGGACTGGAGGCGGGGTCTGCACTGCTGGGGGCGGGGTCTGCAGAGCTGGGGCGGGGCCTGCCGGGCGCGGCATGTAGGGCTGGGGCCTGTGGGGGCGGGGCCTGCAGGGCTGGGCGGGGTTTGCACTGCCGGGGGCGGGGTCTGCACCGCTGTGGCGGGGCGGCACGCACCTGACCCTTCTTGAGGAAGCTGTAGAGCATGCGCAGGATGAGGCTGAACCAGTACAGGTGCAGCAGCTGCAGCACCATCAGGAGCCCGTTGAAGAGGTAGTAGCCGGGGAAGGGGCTAGAGCCCCGGAGGGACTCGTAGTAGGTGGTGTAGAGGATCCTGGCGGGAGGCAGGCAGGGAGCCAGGGCCTCAGCAGCTGCCCTGGCTCCGCGGGGACACCCACACCCTGCGCTTGGGGACCCGAGTCCCCGCCCCACTCCCTCTGCCACGCGAGATCAACAGGCGTCCGTCACCTGGCCTTGCCCAAACCCCACTGCCCTGCTAGGTGGGCTTTGGTTTGGTTTGGTTGTGTGCCTGGGGATGGAGCTCAGAAATGTTTTGCGGTTAGGCTACTTCCCCAGCTCTATTTACTAAATCTTGACCCAGGGTCTCTGAGTCACCAGGCTGGCCTCCACCCTGCGGTCCTCCCGTCTCAGCCTCCTTATGTACCACCTCACCTGACTCCCTGCCTCTTTTTGTGGCAGCCTCCCAAGTCCGGGGACTGCAGGCGTGCACCCTCTCCTACTTTTCAAAGGCAATTCATGGAGACGAGGCATGAGCCTGGTTCACTGGTACCTGGCCTTAGGAGGCACTGGCTGGCCTCGTCCTGAGAGCTCTCTCCACCCCTCCCAGGCCTGCAGGAAACCAGGCCATTCTACCTCCGAGCTACACCCCCAGCCCTATTTCTTATTCTTTATCTTAAAACAGGGTTGCACTGAGTTGCAAAGGAAGTCACTAAGTAGCTGAGGCTGTCCATGAACCTCCCTCCTCCTGCCTCAGCCTTCACGTGCTGGGATAACAAGATGCTTCCCATGCCCGGCTCCCTGCCTCTTAAGGGCAGGACCCACATCTATCTCCCTGCTGACACTTCACATACAAGAAAGAGAAACGTAACCCTAAAGCTAACCCTAACCCTAACCCAACCCTAACCCTGGCCCTAACCCAACCCTAACCCTAACTGGTAACACTACCCTAACTCTAACCCAAGCCCTAGCCCTAAGGCTAACCCTAGCCCTATAGCCCTAACCCCTAGCCCTAACCCCTAACCCTAGCCCTAACCCTAACCCCTAGCCCTAACATCTAAGCCTAACCCCTAGCCCTAACCCTAACCCCTAACCCTAGCCCTAACCCCTAACCCTAGCCCTAACCCCTAACCCTAACCCCTAGCCCTAACCCTAGCCCTAACCCCTAACCCTAGCCCTAACCCCTAACCCTAACCCCTAGCCCTAACCCTAACCCTAGCCCTAACCCCTAACCCTAGCCCTAACCCCTAACCCTAACCCCTAGCCCTAACCCTAACCCTAGCCCTAACCCCTAACCCTAGCCCTAACCCCTAACCCTAGCCCTAACCCCTAACCCTAGCCCTAACCCCTAACCCTAACCCTAACCCCTAACCGTAGCCCTAACCCCTAACCCTAACCCTAACCCTAGCCCTGCCACCCTGGGACTTGGGAGCGCTGAGGTCTTTTTCCTTCTGGCCCGCCGCCCTCAATGGCTCCCTCCTCCGTCCAGCTCAGCCCCTAAGGCCTCGAAGCCCCAGCCTCCCCGCCCTCCCCGGGCGCTGCCCCTCTGGCCTCGGAGGAGCAGTCCTTCCTGGCCCTCAGCCGGCGTCTCCACTCCCCAAAGCTGGCAGGCCGCAGTGGGGGCCTGAGCCTCAGCCTCCTTGCCCCCCCCCCCGCGGGGCTGCGACTCACTGGGTGGGCAGGAGGACCAGGCGGGTGTAGAAGAAGACGAAGGAGAAGAGGACGAAGAGGGTATTGCAGGCCAGCGACCAGCGCGCGTAGTTGAACACCTTGCAAGCCTGGGAGGGGCGAGAGAGCGCTCAGCACAGGCCGGCACCGGGAACCAGGCCGCCCTCGTCTCCACGAGCCGCCTTCGAAAAGTAGGAGCGGGTGGTGCGCGCCTGCAGTCCCCGGACTTGGGGGGCGGCCACAAGACGATCCCAGGTTCAAGGCCAGCCTCAGCAACTTGGCGAGGCTCTCAGCGACTCGTGGAGACCCTGCTCCCAAAGAATGACATAGGGGCTGGGAGTATAGCTCAGAGGTAGAATGGCCCTGGGTTTGATCCCCAGCGCTACAGAACCAGAGCAAAGGAAGGAAGGAGAAAGGGGTAGAGAGAGCTTACTTCCCAGGGGGGATGCGAGGCCTGGAGCCCCAAGGGGGCTGGGGGCGTGGCCTCAGAGCCTAGGAGGCGGGCGGGGGCGGGGCCTCCGGATCCAGGGGTGCTGGGCGTGGCCTCAGAGCCTAGGAGGCGGGCGGGGGCGGGGCCTCCGGATCCAGGGGTGCTGGGCGTGGCCTCAGAGCCTAGGAGACGGGCGGGGGCGGGGCCTCCGGATCCAGGGGTGCGGGGCGGGGCCTCACTCGGGTCGGGGCCTGGCTCAGGGGCGCCGCCCACCTCCAGCAGGAAGTCCGCCGCATCGTGCAGCAGCAGCACCAGACAGCCGACGCGCAGCAGGTTGGAGCAGTAGGAGGTGGCCATCAGGGTGATGGTCACGAAGTGGTGCGCCACCTGTTCCTTGAAGTCCTGCGGGAGACGGCGGGCCACCGCTGGGACACGGCCCAATGGCCGGGGAGCAGGCCCTGACCCCACACCTCCCTCCCGGGAGGCCCAGAGGCAGCTGGGGGGGGGGGTCTGGGCCGCGTCTCCCAGGGCGCCCCTCCCCTGGCCGGAGCGCCGGGCCTCACCTTGCGCTTGGTGTCGAAGGGCAGCGTGATCAGCAGCGACACGTAGAAACTGAGTTCTAGGAGGTACCACCAGTACAGGCTGGGCTCCAGGACCTGTCACAGGTGGACCGGGTTGGCGCAGCCGGGAGGTGGGCATCTCAGGACCCTCTGCCCCAGCCGGGCGGGCGGATCCCGAGAGCGAGGAAGGCAGGCTGCCCTCTCCTGGAGCCGCCGAGGCCAGCGGCCTGGCAGCAGCCCCTGCTGTTGAATCCCGGCAGTAAAAATAGCCCGGGAGCAGCGCTCGCTCCGGACCGGGAGGGACCGCGGCTCGCGCACCCACCTGGATCGGGTAATTGTCCCAGCACACCGCGGGTGTCCACAGCCAGGGCTTCTGCGGAGACACAGGGCCGTCAAGGTCCAGGAGGGGGCGCCCCCCCCTACCTGGGCCTGGTCATCCTGCCCCCCCTACCTGGGCCTGGTCATCCTGCTCCCCCCCCTGCCCCGCTACCTGGGCCTGGTCATCCTGCTCTCCCCCCCCCCTACCTGGGCCTGGTCATCCTGCCCCCCCCACCTGGGCCTGGTCATCCTGCACCCCCCCCCCTACCTGGGCCTGGTCATCCTGCTCCCCCCCCTGCCCCGCTACCTGGGCCTGGTCATTCTGCTCCCCCCCCCCCGCGCACAGTAGGTCCCCGGCAGGCCCCCGGGGGCTGGGGACGGGCAGGCAGGGGTTGGCTCACGTGGTACAGGACGCAGACGCCCCCGACGAATGAACAGAGGTAGAAGGCCAGCCTCCAGCTGCGGGGAGAGGCCGTGAGGAGGCTGGGGGCCCGCCCCCCGCCCTCCGCCCGCCCGCCCGGCTTACCTGGCCTCGCAGAACTTCTTGGAGAGGTGGGGCCGGTCCAGGTTCCGGCGCCTCCGGAACCAGCGCTGGGTCTGCCGCAGCGTCAGGCCGCACTGCGCGGCCAGGACGGCCATCTGCGCCTGGGGAGGGCGGCGGAGGGCAGCGCCGCGTCTGCCAGAGGCCCTGCCCGCGGGGCGGTGGGGTGGGGGGCCTGGGCGCCCCCCAGCCAGCGCCCCCGGCCCAGGCGGGCCCTGGGGGAGAGACCTCGCCCGGCGCTGCCCGCACACTGACCAGGAGGCGGTCACGGGCCTCCCCCAGGTCTGCGCGGCGGCCACACCGGGGAGCCCCCATTCCTCCCCAGGTGAGAGCTGCGCCCATCCCAGGCCTGACAGTCGCCACGCCCAGGGAGAGGGGGCGGGGCCTCCGCACAGCGAGCTGGGGGCGGAGCTTACCCCAAGCTGGGCGAGGGGCGGGGCCTCACCCCAGAGAGACCGAGGGGGCGGGGCCTCAGTCCCCCCGGGGGCTGAGAAGGTGGGGGGGGGCCTCACTCCCTAAGTGAGGGGGCGGGGCCTCACTTACCAGGGGGCAAAGGGGCGGGGCCACACCCCTAGGGATGAAGGGGATGGGGCCTCACTCCTGAGGAGGCCAAGAGGGCGGAGTCCCATCGCCCAGGGGAGTGTGGGGACCGGGCCTCACAACCAGAGACAGAGGGGGCGGGACCTCGATCCCCGAATGCTAACTGCGGGGTGGAGAAGGCGGGGCCTCATGGCCTAGGGAAGCGGGATGGGCGGGGCCTCGGGTCCCAGGGAGCCTGAGTGGGCGGGGCCTCACTGCTCCAGGAGACTGGGCCCTTATAGCCCAGGGAGGCTGTGGAGGCTGTGCCTCAATCCCAGGAGGCTGACTGGGGCGGAGCCTCACTGCCCAGGGAGGTGGAGAAGGCGGGGCCTCATGGCCTAGGGACGCGGGATGGGCGGGGCCTCGGGTCCCAGGGAGCCTGAGTGGGCGGGGCCTCACTGCTCCAGGAGACTGGGCCCTTATAGCCCAGGGAGGCGGTGGAGGCTGGGCCTCAATCCCAGGAGGCTGACCGGGGCGGAGCCTCGCTGCCCAGGGAGGTGGAGAGGGCGGGGCCTCGTCTTCCAGGGAGGCTGGCGAGGGCCAGGCCTGACCTTGGGAGGCTAGGGATCCCAGGGGAGTGCAACGTGGGGGCATGTGTGGGGGGCCAGCGGCCACCTTGGCTTCGCAGGTCCCCAGGGATGGTGGTGGGTTAGGGACTCACCTCCTGGGGTCTCCGCCCTGTTTTGAAGAAGTACCGCTCCAGCGTGGGCTGGGGCTTCACCTGCCTCCTGGTCGGATCCCGCACACCCAGCCACCGTCCCAGCGGCAGGGCCACGAATCTGGGTGCAGGGGGGAGACATAATAAATGCACCTCCAGGGGCTCCGGGAGGCGGGGGCAGGGCCAGCTCCCGGGGCACAGGGTACCTTTGCCCATCCCAAGCCCGGGGCAGGAGTCGCCATACTGCGCGCCTCCTGGTGGCCTGGGTCCTGGCGCCTGCTCCCAGCATCCCCTGCTCCAGGTGGACCCTGGATGGAGCCCCCGTTGTCCACAAGGGGCCCCACGGATGGCTCCAAACTCTCCATCCTAAAACACTCCTCATTCGGGGAGACCGAGGACCGGAGCGGCCTGGCCGGGAGGACGGCTCACACTCCACTGCCGTGAGGACTGGGCGGCTGGGTTAGGCACTGGCTCGTTTATACCGTGTCTCACGGTCCACATGGTCCTGGCAGGTAAACTGAGGCTTTATACCGTGTCTTCACGGTCCACATGGTCCGGGCAGGTAAACTGAGGCTCGGCGCCGTCTGCCAGCCACAGCGGCACCATGTGGGGGCTTGAACTCACGACTCAACTTTCTTTTCTTCTTTCTTTCCTGCAGGGGCGTTCTACCTCCGAGCTTCCCTCCCAGCCCTATTCTACTTTTATTTGGAAGCAGGGTTTCACTAAGCTACAGAGGGCCTCACTACATTGCAGAGTCTGGCCTCGAATCCGTGATCCTCTTTTCTCAGCCTCTCAAGTGCCCGGCTCCCCCACCCCTGTCCTATAAAGGTGGCATGGCCAGATGTGACCCGTGGCCAGTGTCCCCCATACACCAGGCATCAGTCAGAGGCCGAAGCCCAGCGGCTGAGGGCCACCACAGCACTCAGGACCAGCTAAATGAAGGCCACGGGCTGCGGGGTGCTGCTCTCACCTCTCAAAGGCCATGCGCAGGGCCACCAGGGCCAGTGCCAGGGGCAGGGCTGCCAGCATGTGCCCCGGGTGGGCGAAGACCAGGCCATCCTTGTCCTCCAGCTGGGCCCACGTGTGGTTGGACGGCAGCCAGAACCGGTCCTGCCACAGCCAGGCATTCAGGCCGGACAGCATCCTGCGGGCAGAGCGCGGGTGAGCTGAGCCGCCAGGTGCGGCGGGCGGGCCGCGCTGCAGCCGGGGAAGGGAAGCCGCTTCCCCAGCAGCTCCAACTGGTCCCTCGGCGCCCCACTCACCCGAGCTGCTCTCTGGCCACCGCCAGCCCACCGGCGGCTTCATCACGGCCACTAGTGAGGACAAACAGGGGCTGGGTGTCTTCAGGCAAATGACCCAACCTCTCTGAACCCGGAGTTCATTGGTGAAACAGGGCCAGGAGTACCCAAGTCTCAGCTGGCCAGACCCTAACAAGAAACGCCAGCACAGAACATCACAACAGCTGCTATTCTGCACTGAAATGCTGGCTGGGGTCAGGGGAGCGGCCAAGCAGGGTTCTTAGCCCAGGGCTGCGCTTAGGAGCTTGGACCTCTCTTTTTGCGGTACTGGGGCTGGAACCCAGGGGCATGCTACCTCCGAGCTACACCCCCAGCCCTACGTTTGGTTCTTTATTTTGAAACAGCGGCTCACTGAGTTGCAGAGGACTTCACTAAGTAGCTGAGGCTGGCTGCGAACCGCGATCCTCCAGTGTCAGCCTCCCGGATGCTGGGATGACAAGCGTGGCCCATCACGCCCGGCTAGCCCTCTCGCCCTTTTTATTTTTCACTTTAAAACAGGGTCTCACTAAGTTTCTAAGGCTGCTCTTGAGCCTGCAATCCTCCTGTCTCAGCCTCCCAAGTACTGGGGTGACAGGTGTGCGCCCCCACGCCCACCGAGAGCCTGTGGGTGGGCGGTGGTGGAGGCGGGCCAGCCCTGCACCAGTGGTGCCCCGCCGACTGAGGAACCCCGAGAACTCCTCTCTCCCAGATCTTGAGCCAAGAGCCCAATGGCACCTGTCTCCAGAAGGAAAGTTTGCTTACTCACTCATCTGCCCATCCATCCATCCATCCATCAGTCCATCAGTCTGTCCACCCGTTGAGACAGCTATTAATCCATCATCTATCCAATCATTTTCCATCCATCCATCCATCCATTTGTCCAGCTTCTCAACCATCTTCCATCTGTCCATTTATCTGTCCACCCATTCATCCATCCCTCCAACCACTTTTCATCCATCCATCCATCCATCCGTCCATCAGTCTGTCCACCCGTTGAGACAGCTATTAATCCATCATCTATCCAATCATTTTCCATCCATCCATCCATTTGTCCAGCTTCTCAACCATCTTCCATCTGTCCATTTATCTATCCACCCATTCATCCATCCCTCCAACCACTTTTCATCCATCCATCCATCCGTCCATCCACCTGCCCATCTGCCCAGGCTACGGATGTTCTGGGATTCACTTGTGCCGCCAGTCCCCGGCTGGGGCTGCACACAGACACGGCGGGGAGCCGAGCAGCCCTGGATTTGTAAACAGATTCTGGGGCCAGCGGGGACCGGAGTTTGACGGGGCTTGGCAGAAAACGCGCAGGGTGGGCGGCTCTGAATGTAGCGGTGGAGGAGGCGCCCTGGGAGTGGAGCGCCCCCTCCAGAACAGGCAGCGGGCCTGGGGAGCGTCTGGGGGCAGTGATGGGCGGACCCAGGTACCGGGAGGCTGCGGCCGAGGAGAAAGGTGGCACAGGAAGAATTTGGGTTCCCTGCACTTTTTTTGTTTTGTGGTTCTGGGGATGGAACCCAGGGGCATTCGACCTCCGAGCTACACCCCCAGCCCTATGTTTATTCATTTTGAAACCGGGTCTCACTGAGTTGCGGAGGGCCTCGCTAAGTAGCTGAGGCTGGCCGCGAACCGTGATCCTCCGGTCTCAGCCTCTGGATGCTGGGATGACAAGCGTGCGCCACCACGCCCAGCTTGCTGCTTTTTCTTCATATTATTATTATTATTATTATCCTTTCAAGGTAAAAAAATTTCCTGGCATGAAATACCTGCGTCCCAAGTGTTGGGACGCTAAGTCTGGACAATTCCGTGCCCCTGGGTACCCCAATCTCCTCCTACAAACATTCTTTCCAGAAAGTTCCTTCACGCCCCTTCCTGCTCAGCCTGCACCTCGGTTCCGGTTTCTTTTGTGTTGGCCTGGACCGGCCGGGAAGCGGGTTCCCGCACGGCGCCGGGGTCTGGCGCCGGGGTCTGCGGGCGTGAGGCTCACTGATGCCCGCACACCTGCTGGGGGAGCCCGGCTGGGGCCTGGGGAGCCCTGGGGACCAACAGCAGAGCGCCAGTGAGCTGTCATGGACGCTTGCTTCCTCTAGGCGGCTCCCCAGGGTGGCGTCGTGGGCCAGGGGATTGTAGACTGGGGATGATCACGGTGATAATTACTTGGACTGGGACTGGAACCCAGGGGTGCTCTCCCTCTGGGCTGCACCCCAGCCCTTTTTATTTTATTTTGTGGTGTTGGGGAACCACAAAGGAGTATTCTACCTCCAAGCTACAGCCCCCAGCCCTATTTCTAATTCTTTATTTTGAAACAGGGTCTCATTGAGTAGCTGAGGCTGTCCTCAAACCGTGATCCTCCTGTCTCAGCCTCCCAAATGCTGGGATTACAAGCGTGTGCCACCACGCCCGCTTCCTATTTTATTTTGAAGCAGAGCCCCCACTGAGGTGCTGAGCCTGGCCTCCCTTCAATCTGAGAGCCTCCTGTCTCGGCTTCAGAAGCCCTGGGATTCCAGGCCTGCACCACGGTGCGGGGCTCCTCTTCTTGTTCATCCTGGAAGCTCTGCCGGGCCTCCCTCCCCACATCCGCACGAGCTGGACCAGGCGGCCTTCCGGGTGGCGGGTGGCGGCAGCGGCAGCGTGACCAGCCTCGGCCCTGTCCTGCCCCCGCTGGCCCTGAGCCCTCCCCAGCGTGGCTGCGCTTTGAAGCCTCCCTGGCCCGGCTCCCGGCACAACCCGGCCACCTGGGAAGCAGCTGATAATCCTTCTTAGTGGCTAAAAATATCCTTGGGTGGAGAGAGACAGTCTCTCTCACCGGGGGTTCAGCCTCCCTGAACCCCAGCGCCTCACCCGCCAGGACTGAGCACAGAGGTCTGTTTTGTTTTGTTTTAAACCTAGGCAGGCGGCGGGACTTGGTTGGGGCGTGAGAAGGGGAACGGACTGTGATGCCCCGTCCCCGCCCGGGCTTCCCCAGCCTGGCTGCCCACCAAAGCACCGGACGGCCTGGCCCGAGGCCAGCGAGGACGCGGGTGTGCAGCTCGGGAGGTTGCTGTGGACCAGCCAGCCGCGCCGGGCCCTGGCTGTCCCTGCCGATGACCCTGCGGAGGCCAGTGACCAGGACACCCCCTGGCTGGCCCTCCTTCCCCAACACGAAGCCCAGAGCTCCACCCAGCCACGTCCAGACGCAGTCCTGCGCTCTGCTCCGCCAGCTCAGTGAGTTGACATGGCTGTGCGGCGGGCTCTTCCTCCTGCCTCGGGGCCTTTGCACAGGTGGCACAATTTAAAAGGTTAACTAACACTGGCCAGGCCCAGAGGCACCGCCAGTCATCCAGTGACTTGGGAGGCCGAGACAGGAAGATCGCAGGTGTTAATAAGCCTGGGCAACTTAACAAGACCCTGTCTCAAAATTTAAAAAAAAAAAAAAAAAAAGAGCCAAGCGTGGTGGCGCACGCTTGATATCCCCGCGCTTGGGAAGCTGAGACAGGAGGCTCGCACAGGTTTGAAGCCAGCCTCAGCTACTTTTTTTTTTTTTTTTGCGGGTCTGGGGATGGAACCCAGAGGCATTTGACCTCTGAGCTACACCCCCTGCCCAGTTTTTTATTCTTTATTTTGAAACAGGGTCTCACTGAGTTGCGGAGGGGCTCACTAAGTAGCTGAGGCTGTCCGCGAACCGCGATCCTCCAGTCTCAGCCTCCCGAATGCTGGGATTACAAGCATGTGCCACCACGCCCAGCTCAGCTTCAGCTATTTAGCGAGGCTCTCAGCAACTTAGTGAGACCCTGTTTCCAAATAAAATATAAAATAAGTCTGGGAGTATAGTCCGGAGGTAGAAAGCCCCTGGGTTCTACCCCCAGTACCACAATAAATAAATAAATAAATAAATAAATAAATAAATAAAGCCAGGCATGGTGGCGCATACCTGCAATCCCAGTACTTGGGAGGCTGAGACAGGAGGCTCGCAGGTTCCCAGTTAGCTTCAGTTACTTAGTGAGGTCCTGTGCAACGTAATGAGATCCTGTTTCAAGATAAAGAATTAAAAAGAAATAGGGCTGGGGTGTAGCTCAGAGGTATAATGCCCCTGACTTTAATCCCCAGTACCACCAAAAAAAATTTTTTTTAATTAAAAATTTAAAAAATTTAGCCGGGTGTGGTGGCACACGCTTGTAATCTCTGCACTTGGGAGGCGGAGACAGGAGGATCGCAGGTTCGAAGTCAGCCGTGCTGGTTTAAGAGACCCTGTTTCCAAATGAAAAGTATAAAATAGGTCTGGGAGTGTGTAGCCCAGAGGTAGAAGGGCTTCCAGGAACCCCAGTACCACCAAAAAAAAAATTTTTTTAAATAAAAAGGGCTGTGTGGAGTAGCTCAGTGGTAGAACACCCATGGGTTCAATCCACAATACTGCAAAATAAATAATAATAAGTAAGCCGGGCGCGGTGGCGCACACTTGTAATCGCAGTACTTGGGAGGCTGAGACAGCAGGATCACAGGCTTGCGGCCAGCCTCAGTGAGCCCCTTGGCAAGTTAGTGAGGCCCTGTTTCAAAGGAAAAAATAAGTAAGATAATAAGAGAGAGCTGGGGTTTAGCTCAGAGGTAGAATGCCCCAGGGTTCAACCCTCAGTCCAAAAAAAGAAAAGAAATCGGTAGGCGCCGTGTTGCTGGGTTGCAGGCAGCGCCGCGGTCACTTCCGAGTGCTTTAGGAGCAGGTTTCCCAGGCAGCCTGCGTCTGGTTCTGCCTGTCCATCCGCAGGCACATTTTGCCTCTTCTCAGAAGCCTGGCTTCTCGGGCACCACCCAGAAGCCCCCACCCCGATCTCGGCCCTCCCGCCCGTGTGTGGGTGTGCGCGTCCTCGCAGAGGCAAGGGCCCCTCGCCCGGCCAGCTCCGACAGCCGGCGGCCAGCCCTGCGGTGCCCGGTGCCCGGGGCGAGGTGGGAGGCGGGTGGATGGTGGGCAGGTGGGGCTCCGGGCCTCGAACTTTGCAGAAAAAGAACCCGTCTTCATGAGCCGGCAAGGTGGGCTCAGTCCCCATCAGGCCGCCCTGGTCACCAGAAGCTGGGGAGCCCGAGGGTCAGGGCAAGGAGTGTGTGTGGGACACGGTGGGTGCCAGGAGGGGCGGCGAGGGAGAGACGGCCCTGCAGGCTGCTGGGCGCTCCCACCCAGGCCAGAGGCTTTCAGATGCTGGGCTCCTCCCCCTCGCCGCCCTCCTCCTCCTCCTCCTCGTTCTTTATTTTGTGTTACTGGCATTACCACCACACCCATCTAATTAATATTTAATTAAAAAAATAACTTGCCGGGCATGGTGGTGCACACTTGTAATCCCAGCGCTTGGGAGGCTGAGACAGGAGGATCACAAGTTTGAGGACAGCCTCAGCTACTTAGTGAGGCCCTCTGCAACTCAGCGAGACTCTTTCAAAATAAAGAATAAAAAACAGGGCTGGGGGTGTCACTTGGAGGTAGAATGCCCCTGGGTTCCATCCCCAGTACTGAAAAGAAAAAAGAAAAAATCTGGAATTTAAAATTTGCTGTATGGATTTAACAGCAGATTGGGACTGACAGAGGAAAAAGTAAATAAATTTTGAAACAGATTAATGGCAAATATCCAAACAAGGAGAAAAAGGGTTGAAGGAAAACGTGCCTCTCTGAGCAGCGAGAGGTGGCAGGTGTGACACGGTGGCGTGCATCGCAACTCAGGTGCACGCCAAGTGCAGCCGAAATGGAAACGTGTGCAACGTACAGTTTACCACCATTTCCTTCTTTCTTTTTTTGGTACTGGGGTGGAACCCCGGGGCACTCTACCTCCAAGCGACGCCCCCAGCCCTATTTTTTACTTTTGATTGTGAAGCAGGGCCTCGCTCAGTAGCTGAGGCTGCCCCGACCGACGTGGCTCCTCTGGCGAGACCGCTGCCCACCCTCCAGGGCGCGGGGGGCTGTGTTTTCAGGTTGTGCGCAATGGCGTTATGGTCGGCATCTTTCATCGCCGCACCTGCCGGGAACAACTTGGGGAGAAACGGTGTGGCTCATGGTGTCAGAGGTTTAGTCAAGGCAGAAACGTCACGGCGGCGGGGCGGAGCGGGGCGGAGCGGGGCGGAGGAGAGCTGCTCCGCTCATGGGGCCAGAAAGCAGAGAGGGAGGGAGAGAGACTGACAATCCCACTGCGCTGGGAACGAGGCTCCAACACATGAGCTCTGGGGGACAGTCCAGACTCAAGCCCGAACAGACGGCTCCCCGCTCACTCAGCCTGGCCCGACATCTGCCCGCGCCGTTCTCGCCAGCCGAGGCCGGGCCCCTCTGCCGCCGCGTGGGGTCAGCATGGAGGTGGGTGCAGGCCAGACAAGGCAGGACGTTTTCTGGGCAGGACGGCCTTGCCCGCTCCTCCACGAGGCTTGCTGAAGGCGTCACTGACAGCAGGCCCACGACCGTCCTGGCCCTGCTGAGGGCGGGCCACCTCCTATCCTGGTGCACAATGCTGTTACTGTCCAATTTTATAGGCACACTGGCGCTCCGAGGCACTGAATCATCTGCCCAGGGCACAGAGCAGGGAGTGGGCAGGCTGCGGCCCAACTCAGCGGCAGGTCATTCCAGGAGGACGCGAACTCAGACACTCAGCAGTCAGCACCCCCAGCACACTTTTATTTATCTATTTATTTTTGGGACTGGGGACTGAACAGAGGCAGAGGGGCATTCTATCTCTGAGCTACGCCCCCAGCCCTATTTTATTTTTATTTTTGTGGTGCTGGGGCATTCCTGGGTGTACCACTAAGCTCCAACCCCAGCCCAAATTTTTATTCTTTTTTTTTTCAGCACTGGAGATGAAATCCAGGGGCTTTTCACCTCCAGGCTACACTCCCAGACCTATTTTCTATTTTATTTAGAAACAGGGTCTCACTAAGTTGCTGAGGCTGGCTTAGAACCTGCGCGATCCTCCTGTCTCAGCCTCCCAAGCGCGGGGATTGCAAGCGTGCCCACCACGCCTGACTTCAATTTTCTATTCTTTTATTTTTGAAACTGGGCCTCACTACTTGCTGCGGCTGTTCTCAGACCTGAGATCCTCCGGTCTTAGCCTCCGAGCACTGGGATGACGTGTGTGCCAACACTCCGGTTTAGGGTTGCATCCCTTTTTCCAAGAGCCATAGCCTCCTCACCGGCCTCCTCTCTCCTGTTGCGTCTCCCTTTTGGGCTCCCCTCACCGAGCCCTAAAACCCCGCCGTTGTGGGATCACCTGCCCTGTGGCAGCCTCAGCCCCCGCAGCCGCTTCTGCGGCCCACATCTGTCTCCAAGCCAACCCCCAGAGCCTCACATGAAGTCCCTCCCCCCTGAAATGGCTTTCTTTCCCCTCTCTGTGGCTAATTGGCCAGGAACCTACCATCCACCCCATCTTCAAAGACCTGAGTCACTCCACCAGCCTCCCAACGACCTCTGGGCGCTCCTGCAATTACACCGACCCCTGGGGCTGCCCCCACGCCCACATCCACAGTCACGGCCCTACGCTGCCCTCTCTGCCTCCGATCTTGCCGCTCTGCCTTCTCCCCATTGACACGCACCATCTTTCTATTAAAAAAAAAAGTATGTCGGGCGTGGTGGCGCGCACTTGTGATCCCAGCGTTTGGGAGGCTGAGACCGGAGGATCGTGGTTCGCAGACAACCTCAGCTACTTAGTGAGGCCCTTTGCAACTCAGTGAGACCCTGTTTCAAAATAAAGAATAAAAAATAGGGCTAGGGGTGTATCTTGGAGGTAGAACGCCCCAGGGTTCAATCCTCAGTATCAAAAAAAAAAAAAAAAGAAAGAAAGAAAAGAAGTAAAAAAGAAAAAAGGAAAGAAAGGAAGGAAGAAAGGGAAATAAAAAGAACGAAAATAGGATCTCAGTTACTGTGGTCCTCACTAAATTGCTGAGGCAGGCCTCAACCCTCCAATCCTCCTGTCTTAGCCTCCCGAGTACTGGGATTACAGGCGTGGGCCACTGTGCCTGGCTTATTGTTATTTTTAATACTCCTAATTATAGACAAAAGCGGCTGCAAAACCGTCTGTCACGCTGCCAGCAGCAGCTCACGCTCTGCTGTGTCCCTGGCCGTTCACCGCAGCCTCGGCCGCCCGAGGTTGAGTGAGGTGAGACTCCACCTTGATTTTCTGAAGTCTCCTCCTCCCAGGAGCACGGCAGGGCCCGCATCACATCAGTACAAGGGTCAGAAAGACAAACAGAAAGAGGACAAAATCAAGTTGGGTCCTGGCCAGTATCTGATGGGCGGGGGCGGGGGCGGGTGCTTCCCAGGGATTCTGCTTCTGTTTTTTGGTGGTGCTGGAGATGGAACCCAGGGGCATTCTACCTCTGAGCAATATTCCCAGCCCTATTTTCTTTTTATTCTTTATTTTGAAACAGGGCCTCACTGAGATGCAAAGGGCCTCACTAAGTAGCTGAGGCTGTCCTCAAACGTGTGCGATCCTCCTGTCTCAGCCTCCCGAATGCTGAGATTACAAGCGTGCGCCACCTGCTCCTGTACTGCCAGGTGGCTTGGGACCCGCAAAGCCCTCTGGGAGAGCGGTCACGGTGGTCCCAGCATCCGCCTGGCGGGAAGCCAGCACAGGCCCTGTCTTTTTTGCTGCCCTCCCGCTGGCGCTGCTCCTCCGCCCAGGCCTGTGTCTGCGGCCAGGTCCCAGTGTGCTGTGGGACCCGGTGGGAGGGAGGCGGGACCCAGGGCGCAGCAAAGACTATGGCCTCTCTTTAATTTCCTCTTCTTCTTCTTCTTCTTCTTCTTCTTCTTCTTCTTCTTCTTTTTTTTTTTTGTGGTACTGGAGGTGGAACCAGGGGCTTTCTACCTCTGTGCTATACTCTCAGACCTATTTTCTGTTTTATTTGGAAACAGGGTCTCACTAAGTTGCTGAGAGCCTCACTAAGTAGCTGAGGCTGGCTTTGAACCTGTGCGATCCTCCTGTCTCAGCCTCCCAAACCCAGGGATTACAAAATCATTCACCCCCACCACACCTGGCTCGAAGCCCTATTTTTTATTCTTTATTTTGCAACAAGGTCTCATTAAGTTGGGGAGGGCCTCACTATGTAGCTGAGGCTGTCCAGGAATGGCAATCCTCCGGTCTCAGCCTCCCTAATGCTGGGATTACAAGCGTGCGCCCCCACGCCCGGCTTACTTTTTATTTTTTTAATAGCCTATTTTCCAGGCACTTATTAGCAGCGGCGCTGCGCTGGCTCGGGAAGAGGCAAGCCGCCCTTCTCACTCTGCAAGTAGAGAGACTGAGGTGGGAGGAGGTGCGCTCATGCCCTGGGGCGATGAACTCGGCCCGGAGATGCCCACGTTCCCCGGGCGCCTGCCTCCTGTGGCGCCCCACGGGCATCTCTCTCGGGCTGTCCAGTGCCTCCTGCGCGCCGTGCACACTCCGTACCAGGCAGCGGGCCAAGGGAACGGTCTATTCAACCTGCAACTGGCGGGGGGCCAGAGTGGGCCCTGTCCTGCATGCGCCGAGGGGCAGGAAAGAAAGTGAGGCCTGGGAACCTGGGCTTCCGCCCTGGAGCCCTCCCCACCCTGCAGAGATTTCCAGCCCTCTCCTGACCGCGCGCGGGCCATCCAGTAACTCTCCCAGGGACCGGCACTGTCGACCCATTTACAGGTGGGCAAGCCGTGGCTGGCGCAGAAGCCCAGCCCGGAGACCAGCTTGTGGGCCTCGCTAGCTCCTAGCTGATTTCCACCTCCTCTTCTCTTCTCCCTACAAGATCTAGGCAGGAGGGGGGATGGGGCGGCAAAGAAAATTCCTGGCCTCAGCCGGGCGTGGTGGCGCACGCTTGTCATCCCCTCGCTTGGGAGGCTGAGACAGGAGGATCGCACAGGTTCGAAGCCAGCCTCAGCTACTCAGTGAGGCTCTCGGCAACTTAGTGTGACCCTGTTTCCAAATAAAATATAAAATAGGTCTGGGAGTGTAGCCCGGAGGTAGAAAGCCTCTGGGTTCCACCCCCCCACCACCACCAAAAAAAAAAAAAAAAAAAAATCCTGGCCTCTCCTCCCTGCCTCCTGGCTGTCCCCCAACCCCCTTTATCTTAGTACTGGAGCTTGAGCCCAGGCGCTGTGCCCCACCCCCCGAGACACACTCCCAGCCCCCCCCCTTTTGGTACTGGGGGTGGAACCCATGGTCATTCTACCTCCGAGCTACACCCCCAGCCCTATTTTTTATTCTTTATTTTGAAAAAGGGTGTCACCTAGTTGCAGGAGGGGCCTCACTAAGTAGCTGAGGCTGGCTGGGAACCACGATCCTCCTGTCTCAGCCTCCGAATGCTGGGGTGACAAGCGTGTGTCACCGCGCCTGGCTTTTTTTTTTTTTTTTTTAAGCTTAAAACTAGGTCTCACTGGGTTGCTGAGGCTGGTCCCCACCCAACATCCTGTCTGGGCCTCCCAAGAACCCGGATGGCAGGTGCGTGTCCCCGCACCCGGAGCCCCTTTTTGACTCAGGGCAGCTGCGCCTGGAAAGGGCTCTGCTGCAAAGGCTGCGGTTTCCAAGACAATGCCGCCGACCGGGGGGCCATCTCGGGGAGCCCCCCGTGCCGGGCCCAGGTCCTCCGCTCTCAGACGCTGGGTTCAGAGTGGGGTCTCCGGCCCCTCTGCAGGCTGGGTCGTGACGGCCTCCGGCCACCCCCAGCCCCTCTCCCAGCACACAGGGATCTGGACCAGCTCGCCTGCCTGCTAACGGGCCGCCGCCTCTCGCCCTGCCCGCGCCTCTCCTTCCAGATCTTTCCAGCCCCTGCAGGCGGCGAGGTGCTCCCGCACCGGCCTCCGGCGCGCGGCGGACCCCAGGGGGCGCCCGGGCCTGGCCTTCCCCAGGGGGCTGCCCTCCCCCGCAGCTGGGCGGTGGGCGTCCAGGCGTCGGCCCTCCGGTTCCCGCGTTTTGCAGCCGCGCCCGTGGCCCCGGGAGGTGGCCCGGCCGCGGACCCGATGGGCGCCCGCGGCAGCGGCGGCGCGGGGGTCCGGGCGGCGTGGCCGCGGAGGCGGGGCCGCAGCCGGGGCGGGGTGGCGTGGGGCGACGACCCCCGCCGCCGCCCGGGGCGCGCTTACCTGGGGGCGGACCGAAGAGGAAGCAGACAGGCTGCCCGCGCGCGAGGCGGCCGGACCCGATCGGGGATGGGGCTCAGCCGCCGGCCGGGAAAAGAGGGCCTGAGGGTTCGCGGGGCGGGGCCGGGGCGGGGCGGGCCTCCTCCGCGCCCGCAGCCCTCTTCCCAGGCCCCGCCCCGCCCCGGCCCCGCCCCCGGCCTGGGTCAAGCCCAGCGTCCAGTCTCCGCGCTTATCACCGGCCTTTTTCTTTTTTCAGTACTGGGATGGAACCCAGGGGCATTCTCCCTCCGAGCTACACCCCACCCCTGTTTCTTTTTCTTTTTTTTTTTGTTTTGGTGGCACTGGGTGGGAACCCAGGGACTTTGATACCTCCGGGTCTACTCTCAGACCTATTTTATATCTTATTTGGAAAGCGGGCCTCATTAAGTTGCTGAGAGCCTCACTAAGTAGCTGAGGCTGGCTTCGAACCTGTGCGACCCTCCTGTCTCGGCCTCCCAAGCGCTGGGATCACAAGCGTGCCCGCCACGCCGGGCGTCACTGGCCTTTTTCCTAAGTGTAGCTCTGGGAATTGCTGCACACCCCCGCGGGCCAGCCCCAGGTCCCCTCCTCTGACCACAGGATGCTCTGGCCGGGGCACTCGCCCGCACTCAGGGGGCCGCCCCAAGCCTCTGGGGGCACTGCTGGGGCAGCCCGGACCCTCCTCAGGCCTGGCTGCCTCCCAGTGCCGGGAGTCAGGCCTCGGGAGACAGGCGCACAGGAGCCAGGCTGCAGGGCTCAGCGCCCCAGGGTGTCCTGGCAAGGGCTGCGGTTCCCTGGGTGCAAGGGTTAGACAGCAGAGCTGGGCTGATAAAGCCTGGAGCTAGACCGCCATGGGTGAGTGGGTGATGGTTGCCGTCTTGGGCAATAAGGAAGGAGGCTGGGCCTCTGCTTTGCCAGGAGGGGTCAGGTAAGGGGCAATCCCGGGCGGGCAGGCAGGTGCGGTTGGCGGGAAGGGACTTCCAGCCGCGATATCATTTGTTGGACCATGTAAACCCCTTCTGAGCAGATGAGAGGACCCAGTCCCTGGGCTGGAAGCCAGATCTGGCTGGCCTTGCCCCCTGGGCCACTTGCCCAAAGCCGCTGAGGTCTGGTTTCACATAGGAAGGGGGAGGCCGCAGGCCTGGTCACAAGAGCTGACCCGCGCCCCCTGTTCCGCTTCCTGGCCTCTGGGCTGTTTTCAGGCTGCTAGACCCTAGAGGAGCCACGCACCCAGCACCCTGAGGCTCAGCTCCCGCCCCAGAGGGTGGGGTGTGTGTGTGTGTGTGTGTGTGTGTGTGTGTGTGTGTGTACACGTGTGCTTTACCACGCCTGGCCTGAATTCACCTCTTTTTAAAATTTAATTATTTCTTTATTTTTGTGTGGTGCCGGGGATGGAACCCAGGGGCATTCTACCTCCGAGCTACACCCCCAGCCCTATTTTTTAAATCTTTGCTTTGAAACAGGGTCTCACCGAGTTGCAAAGCGTGTCACTAAGTAGCTGAGGCTGTGTGCATGCGAACCGCAACCCTCCTGCCTCAGCCTCCCAAACGCTGGGATGACAAGCGCGCGCCACCACGCCCGGCCCCTCCTCTTTCCAAAAGTTTGTTTGCACCTCTGGAAAAGAAAAATCATCGGGGACTTTGCTCAGGTGCTCAGATGACCCGAGATACTGTGCAGTGGGGGAGCCCAAGCCCCAGGGCTCTGCAGACATGGAGGACGGCAGGGGCCAGAGTCAGGGGGAGTTCCTCCTCACTGGAGCCCAGGTGTGGTGGCCAGAGGAGGGATCCAGGGTCCGGCCTGAGAGTCAGGGACCTCCATGAAAACAGACTCCCTGGGACCACTCAGAGGACACTGGACAGCCACGCCCGCTCTCAGTCTCTGGGACCATCAGAAGGACAAGCTGAGAGGCGCATCTGCCTTCAAGGCTGTGGCCTGGGAAACCGGCAGTCTTCTGAGATCATGCCCTCAGGGGAAATGGCACCCCTGAGCTGCGCACAGCCGCAGGAGCCGGCAATCCCAGTGCCGAGGAGGCTGAGACAGGAGGATTGAGGTTTCCAGGCCATCCTCGGCAACTTCCAGAGGCTCTCAGCAACCTAGCAAGACCCTGTTTAATCCCAGTACTTGGGAGGCTCACGAACATTTGAAGCCAGCCTCAGCTATTTAGTGAGACCCTGTTTCCAAATAAAGAATAGAGAGCCAGGCATGGTGGTGCATGCCTGTAATCCCAGCAGTCTGGAGGCTGAGACAAGGAGGATCATGGTTCAGCCTCAGCTACTCAGTGAGGCCCTTTGCAATTCAGTGAGACCCTGTTTCAAAATAAAGACTAAAAAACAGGGCTGGGGGTACAGCTCAGAGTTAGAATGCTCCTGGGCCCCATCCCCAGTACTGCAAAAATAATTAATTAACACGTTCACCTGTGAAATGGACGGAAGCCACCTGGTCAGGAGCTGGCGGAGGGGTGGGCACCTGGAGCGGGCGCCCGCCGTCCCCACGGGCCCAGACCGAGCAGTCTGTTTCTGGGGATGTCTGTCTGTGTGTCTCTGTTTCTGTCTGCGTGTCTGCGTGTGTATCTGTGTGTCTGTGTGCTCGTGTCTTTGTGTCTGTATGTGTCTGTGTGTCCATGCCTGTGAGTCCGTGTCTGTGTGTTCGTGTGTCCATGTGTGTCTGTGTGTGTCTGTGTCCGTGTGTGTCTGTGTGTCCGTGTGTGTCTGTGTGTCTATGTCTGTGAGTCTGTGTCTGTGTGTCCATGTGTCCATGTGTGTCCGTGTGTCCATGTGTGTCTGTGTGTCCATGTGTGTGTGTCTATGTCTGTGAGTCTGTGTCTGTGTGTCCATGTGTCCGTGTGTGTCTGTGTCCGTGTGTGTCTGTGTGTCCGTGTGTGTCTGTGTGTCTATGTCTGTGAGTCTGTGTCTGTGTGTCCATGTTTCCATGTGTGTCTGTGTGTCTATGTTTGTGAGTCCGTGTCTGTGTGTCCGTGTGTCCATGTGTGTCTGTGTCCGTGTGTGTCTGTGTCTGTGTGTCCATGCGTGCTTGTTTGTCCATGTGTCTGTGTGTCCGTGTGTGTGTCCGTGTGTGCGTGTCCGTGTGTGTGTGCCGCTGTGCCTGGCGTTGCTGGCCTCTGTCTGTGTGTCTGTCCGGGAGCCTCCTCGCTTTCCTCGCTGTCTCTCCTGTCCTGCTCGGGCCTCTGTCCACGCACCCGGGTGCTGTGCCTCAGTACCCTCTCCTTCCCCGGCGGGCGGGAGCGTGGTGCGGCCTCCCGCCTCCTGGTCGTGCTCCCCCAGGGCACCAGCACCCCAGGTCCGTGGCTGGGGAAGGTGACGGCCCAGGGAGAGAGGGACGGGGAGCCCTGGAGCCGCGGGAGCCCCCCATTTCCCCTCACAGGTGAGCTCAGGACGGGATGGTGGGCAGGCCCAGGCCACACGGCCAGACGCGGGGACCCAGCTCTGTCCAGACTGTCCCTTTTAGCGAATAGAGAAGCAGGGCCAGGAGCTTCCTGCAGCAGCGGCTTCCCAGGCTCACCCAGAGCCACCCAGAGGGACTGGAACAACCGGCCACCCTGCCGCGCTGAGGAGGCCCGGCCAAGAGCACCGGCCAAGCGCACCCTGTCCTAGCTGGCGCCGGGAGCTGTGCAAGTGGAGATCAGCCCTGTCATCCTCACACTTGGGAGGCTGAGACAGGAGGATCACAGGTTTGAGCCCAGCCGCCACACTCAGCAAGACACCAGCTACTAAGCAAGACTGTGTTTCAAAATGAAAATTAAGAGCCGGGTGTGGTGGCCCAGGCTTGGAATCCCAGTACTTGGGAGGCAACAAAATCACACCAGACTGGAAATCACGGCTACATAGTATCCCGTGTTAAGAATCCGCTGTGATTTATCTTTCATGGTATCTTTTTTGATTTTGTAGCACTGGGGATGGAACCTGGGAGTGCCCACCTCCATGGTACACCCCAGCCCTATTTTTTATTTTAAATTTGAAATAGGAGCCGGGCGTGGTGGCGCACGCTTGTAATCCCCGCGCTTGGGAGGCAGAGACAGGAGGATCGCCCAGGTTGGAAGGCAGCCGCGCGCGCTGTCTTAGGAGACCCTGTTTCCAAATAAAAATGTAAAAATAGGTCTGGGAGTGTAGCCCGGAGGTAGAAGGGCTTCCAGGAACCCCAGTACCACCAAAAAAAAATTTTTTTGAAATAGGCTCTCACTGAGTTGCAGAGGCCCTACTAAGTAGCTGAGGCTGGCTGCGAACCTGCAACCTCCTGGTCTCAGCCTCCCGAATGCTGGGATTACAAGCCACCAGCATCTCAGTAAATTGCAGAGGGCTTCACTAAGTAGCGAGGCTGGTCTTGAACGCGCGGTCCTCTGTCTCGGCGCACACCCCACGCCCGGGCCTGGGCCGTTTTGCTGGACACTACGGTTGCTCCGAGTTCCTGGCCGTGATACGCAGAGTTGTTCCAGATGTTCCTTAGGAGGGGCGCCCCTGAGGTGTGCAACCTTTGGGCTCCGCCTAGGAAAGGATCTCTGAATCAGAGAGCCCAGGTATGGCTCAACTTGATGGGTATTTCCAAACGGCTGCCAAGCTCTCGAGCCAGCTCCGGAGGCTCCCACCAGGAGCGTAGGCGTGTAGCCCGGCACCCCCTCTTCACGGCCGCGTGGGGTGGCGCGGTGCTTGGTCTCCATTTGCACAACTCCAGCGACTCCTGACGTCAGGCTTCTCCCCGTTTATTGGCTTTTCGGAGATCGCCTGGTATGAAGAGCCTGCCTTTCCTTTGGGGTTCCGGCTTTATTTTTTTTCTTGGTGGTACTGGGGATGGAACTCAGGGGCCTTCTACCTCCAGGCTACACTCCCTGACCTATTTTATATTTAATTTGGAAACAGGGACTCTTAAGCCAGCTGAGCCTGGCTTTGAACCTGCGTGATCCTCCTGTCTCCGCCTCCCAAGCACGGGGATTACAAGCGTGCGCCACCACGCCTGGCGGGGTTCCTGCTTTTTATATATTCTGGATAGAAGTCCTTTTTTTTTTTTTTTTTCAGTACTGGGGATGGAACCCAGGGGCATTCTACCTCTGAGCTACACCCCTAACCCTATTTTTTATTCTTTACTTTGAAACAGGGTCTCACTGAGTTGCAGAGGGCCTCACTAAGTAGCTGAGGCTGTCCGCGAACCGCGATCCTCCTGTCTCAGCCTCACGAATGCTGGGGCCACCACGCCCGGCTGACAGAAGTCCTTTGGAAGGTGTGTGTGTGTGTGTGTGTGTGTGTGTGTGTGTGGTGTTGTGACAGTGAAAATTCAGGAACAATTGGAATATCTGTCAGTGAGGAGTAGGAAAATATTGGTGTTCAGTGGTACATTATTATACCATTATGCATATTATACAGCCAGAAAAAGGAGTGAGCAGCGGGCTGGGCCTCCCTGTGCCTTCTTGCCTCCCGCCCGCGTCCGCTAGCTCAGTCTCAGCATAAACGTATTCATAAACCCGTGCTCAGTGGAGGAGGACGTGAACTTGTGCGGTCTCCTGTGGAGCGAGGCCGTGGCAGTGCATAGCACACCCAAGAGTGTGCTGACCGTTTCTGGATGCCTTTTGTGTGCAAGTAGATACTGATTATAAAAACAATGGCCCGCGGGAATGGCTGTTATTTTTTTCTAGGCCCTTGTCACTTCCAGGTGTTTCTTCCTGCGGTGGCCAGAGAGAAGGGCTCGCTGCGGTGGGTGGCCAGGGCCCAGGGGCCACAGTGGAACGAGCCCGCATGTTCACAGGTTCAAAACCAACCTCAGCAACTTAGTGAGACCTTGTTTCACAATAAGAAATAAAAAGGGCTGGGGGTGTAGCTTGGAGGAGAACGCCCCTGGGTCTAGGTCTAATCTCCACTATCGCACACAAAAAAGTACTTTTTTTTTTTTTTGCAGACTGGGGATTGAACCCAGGGGCATTCTACCTCTGAGCTACACCCCCAGCCCTATTTATTTTATTTCATTTTTTTATTTTGGGTCTCCGTAGGTTGCTGAGCGTCACAGTTGAAGCACTGGCCTTGAACGCGCGACCCTCCTGTGTCAGCCGCCACCGCGCTGGGCTGAGCGGCACCTTGGCTGCAGGGAAGGAGGCTGGGCAAGGTGTGACCATCACACGGGCGCCGCAGGGCAGGCCAGGCCGGGCTTGGCCGTGGGCCTGGATGGCTCTGCTGTTGCCGCTTCACAGAGCAGAGGGCCTCGCAGCCCTGAACATCCTGCGCTCTGCCCGCTCACCCCGCCTCCCGCCCTTGGTCACCACGCAGCTGTTTACCACCGCCGTAGCTTTGCCCTTTCTAGAATGGTCTTCCTAGAGTGGAACAGTGGAAGCCATTCAAGGTGTAACCCCCCTTCTTTTCTTTTTCCTTTTTTTTTTTTTTTTTTTTTTGCGGTACTGGGGATGGAACCCAGGGGCATTCCGCCTCCGAGCTATACCTCACCCCCCATTTTTTATTCTTTATTTTGAAACAAGGTCTCATTAAGTTGCAGAGGGCCTCGCTAAGTAGCTGAGGCTGGCCGCGAACCGCCATCTTCCTGTCTCAGCCTCCCAAGTACTGGGATTACAAGCGTGCGCCCCCACGCCAGCTCAGTTTTATTTTTAGATTCTTAACTCCTCAGATCTTCCTGCCACTAGCTCTTCTGGCATGAAGGCATGGCGGCGCACACCTCTGATCCCAGCATTTGGGAGGCTGAGACAAGGAAGGAGGACTGCAGTGTTTTTTGTTTGTTTGTTTTTTTTGTTTGTTTTTTGGTGGTACTGGGGTTCCTGGAAGCCCTTCTACCTCCAGGCTACACTCCCAAACCTATTTTATATTTTTATTTGGAAACAGGGTCTCTTAAACCACCGCGGCTGCCTTCGAACCTGTGGGATCCTCCTGTCTCTGCCTCCCAAGCGCGGGGATGACAAGCGTGCGCCACCACGCCCGGCTCTATTTCTATCTTTGTAATAATAAACTACTTTAAGTTTTCGGCAAGAGTTCAGACTAGTGTCTGTTGGTCCTGGTTCAGAACAAGAGCAGCAGCCACGGGAAGTTTCCGGAGCCTAACAGAGGTCCCCGGGAACAGTTCCCCCAAACTGTAACCGTTTGTATGTAGAGTGACCTTGGGTTCGATTCCCAGTGCTAAAAATTAATTAATTAAAAGGGCAGGGATGTAGCTCAGTGGTATAGCCCTCTGGGTTCAATGCCCAGTGCCACAAAGTCAAACAATAAAACTTACTGCGCGGCGGGCACGCTCGTCATCCCAGCACTCGGGAGGCTGAGACAGGAGGATGGCGGTTTGCGGACAGCCTCGGCTACTTACACTCTGCTACTCAGTGAGACCCTGTTTCCAAATAAAAGAATAAAGTAGGGCTGGGGGCGTCGTTCAGAGGCAGAATGCCTCTGGGTTCATTCTCTGGCAACACACACACACACACAGGAAGACAGCCATGCTCACACACCCCCAAAGCAGGCGGGTGGGAGGCAGGCCGTCTGAGACACAGACAGCAAGGGTTCTTCCCGGCGGGTTTCCAGGGGAGGGAGGGCAGCGGAGCCCCGCAAGGATTCGGCTATGGGGATGATTTCAGGCAGTCCCGGGCACGGGGCTGCCTCTGCGTGCCTGGTACCCGGGGCCCTGGGGTAACTGGGACAGAGGAATATTGGCCCGGGGTGTGAGGGGAGGTGATGTAAGCTTCCGGTGAAGGGTTGGTTTGCACATGAAAGGTGTTCTCTTGGGCAATCCCCAGAACTAAACCCTAACCCTAGCTCACCCCTGGGGGGAGGGCTGCACAAAGCCAAGACGTCAGCATCAGGGTCTGTGTGCACTAGTGTGTGTGTGTGAGACACTGGGGATGTCTCCAGCCCTATCTTATTCTTATTTTGAAACAGGGTCTCACTAGGTTGATCCGAGTCTCACTACTTGCTGAGGCTGTCCTCGAACCTGCGATCCTCCTATCTCCGCTTCCTAAATATTGAGATTATCAGCGTGCAGTCATGCCCGGTTGTGTGTGTGTGTATGTGTCTGGGGATGGAACCCAGGGGCATTCAACCTATGAGCTACACCCCCTGGCCTATTTTTTATTCTTTATTTTGAAACAGGGTCTCACTAAGCTATGGAGGGCCTCACTAAGTAGCTGAGGCTGTCTGTGAACTGCGATCCTCTGGTCTCAGCCTCCCAAATCCTGGGATTACAAGCGTGTGCACCATGCCTGGCTTCATGCCCAGTTTAAAACATTAGAAGCCGGGCGTGGGCCGGGCGTGGGGGCGCAGGCTTGTAATCCCTGTGCTTGGGAGGCTGAGACAGGAGATCACACAGGTTCAAAGCCAGCCTCAGCTACTTAGTGAGGCTCTCAGCAACTCAGTGAGACCCGGTTTCAAAACAAAGAATAAAAGTAGGGCTGGGGTTTAATTCGGAGGTAGAATGCCCCTGGGTTCCATCCCCAGATCCGCAAAAAAGAAAAGAAAAAGAAAGAAAGAAAGAAAAAGAAAGAAAGAAAGAAAGAAAGAAAGAAAGAAGGAAGGAAAGAAAGAAAGAATCCTCTTCTTTCCAGGGCACTGGGCCTCAGCGCTCCAACACGGTGGCCCTTAGCTGGAGACACGGCCTGGAGCACTGCGGCCATCTCCTCCAAGCCCGCATTCCTCCTCCACTGCCCCGTCACGGCCTCTCTGCTCTCTCGGGGTGTAGGCGAGCAAGCAAGCACTGCAGGCGTGAGTCAACCCTGCGAGAGGGCAGGGCAGCTGGAAGATACTAGAAAACTGTCGTGTGGCTGGCGAGGGGACGCACACCCCAAATACCAGTACTTGGGAGGCTGAGACGGGAGAATCACAGTTTGAGGACAGCCTCAGCTACTTAGCGAGGCCCTCTGCAACTCAGGGAGACCTGTTTCCAAATAAAGAATAAAAAATAGGTCTGGGGGTGCAGCTTGGAGGTCGAATGCCCCCTGGGTTCCATCCCCAGTGCAGAGAAAGAAAGACAGACAGACAGAAAGACAGAAAGACAGAAAGAAAGAAGAAAAGAAAGAAAGAAAGAAAGAAAGAGAGAGAGAAAGAAAGAAAGAAAGAAAAAGAAAGAAAGAAAGAAAGAAAACAAGAAATAGATAAAAGAAAATCCTGGCGGCCGGGCCTGGCGGTCATGCCTGTGATCCCAGTACTTGGGAGGCTGAGACAGGAGGATCTTCATGGCTCAGCAACTCAGCCAGACCCTCAGGGACAGAGGGAGACTCTACTTCAGAATAAACAATAACGATAGGCCGCAGCACAGAGGCAGCACACTTCTGGGTTTAATTCTTAGTGCCAAGAAGAGGTGGGGGACTAAAATGATACATCTTCTGTTGCAGATTTTAGACAATAGAAGGAAAAATAAGAGAGGAGTGTGCAGAGGGAGGGTTGCGCGCGCGCGCGCGCACACACACACACACACACACACACACACACACACACATCTACCCTAGTCCTGGGGGCAGGATGCTTGCTTTTTTTTTTTTTTTTTTTTTGGTGGTACTAGGAATGGAGCCCAGGGGCATTCTACCTCTGAGCATCACCCCCAGCCCTATTTGTTATTCTTTATTTTGTAACAGGGTCTCACTGAGTTGCAAAGAGCCTCACCAAGTAGCTGAGGCTGGCCGCAAACCGCGATCCTCCGGTCTCAGCCTCCCGAATGCCGGGATGACAAGCGTGCGCCCCACGCCCAGCCTTGGTCCTCCTCCCCTGGCCTCCTTGGTCCTCCTCCAGCCAGGGAAGGAGCTTTCTCTGCCTCTCGCCGGACCCAGGGGTCAGAACCCACCTCAGCCGCCCGCTGTAGTGCCGGGCGGTGGGCACTCGGCAGCACCCAGCCTCACCGGTGTGGGTGAGCCTGCATGCCAGGACCTGTCACCTGCTTGGCACATCCCTGAAGGCAGTGAGGCTGTCCTGCAGACCGTGAAGCAACGCAAAGCCCAGGGCCACCGACGAGGCGGCGGCGGTGTGGGGCCGGGCGCCGGCAAAGAGCATCCCAGATGGCCCCAGCCTAGCCTGGGCCCAGGCCGGGGCAGCCGAGGCCAGGAGAGGGGACAGGCGCAGGAAGAAGGGACAGGGAGGAATGAAGGATCCTAGCGGCGCTGGCCGGGCTAGGACGTGCGCCGGCCAAGGGTGCCACTGGGTAAAGCCTGAGTCTGGAGGGCCCGAGGGGCTGGGCCACCTGGTACGGCGGGGCCCTCAGCTCTGAGCTTAGGGGAGGCCCCAGGGGCTGCGGCTGGAGGCAGGCTCCCTCCAGCCCTGGGCGATGCTTCCTTCCCATCCTGAGGCAGCCCGGACCAGGCGCCCAGAGCCTCGGCTGGTGTCCACCTGCGACATCTTCCAGGTCCTGGGAGGGAGCGGCGCTGGCCGAGGGTTTGGGAATTCTTATCTCTGGGCAGCGGGGGTGGGAGGAGGCACCAGGCCCATTTTCCCCACAACAGACACAGACAGACAAACCTCAGGCCAGCTGGCAACCGAAGGGCAGGAAGAAACAGGTAGCAACCCTTGCCCAAGAGAATCATAAGGTGACGGAGGCAGAGGTGAAGCAGGACCGGCCGGCTGGTGGGGAGAGGGCGAGGGCCAGCTCAGGACGGCGCATCTGGAACCCTTCCAGGGTGGATAAAAAATCACAGGAGGGCCTCGGGTTCACAGCCAGCGCCTCAGGAACTCAGCAAAACCCTGTTCCAAAATTAAAAATAAAAAGCCGGGTGTGGTGGCACATACTTATAATCCCAGGACTTGGGAGGCGGAGACAGGAGGATCGCGCAGGTTCGAAGCCAGCCACGCTGGCTTGAGAGACCCTGTTTCCAAATAAAAATATAAAATTGGTCTGGGAGTGCAGCCCGGAGGTAAAAGGGCTTCCAGGAACCCCAGTACCACCACCAAAAAATAAAAAATAAATAAATACATACATACATAATCTGAAGGTGTTTATTACTGGGAATTGAACCTAGATGCGTTCTACCTCCAAGCTACACCTGCAGACCAATTTTATTTCTTTCTTTGGAAATAGTGTCTCTGAGGCTGGCGGAACCCGCCGCCATAGCCAGCTTTGCTTGTTGTTTAGCCAGGTGCAGTGGCGCAAGCCTGTAATCCCAGAGCGGGGAGGCTGAAGCAGTTACAGGTTCGAGGCCAGCAGCTCATGGTGATTAAATGAGGCCCTGTTTCAAACTAAAAGAATATTGTGTGTGTGTGTGTGTGTGTGTGTGTGTGTGTGTGTGTGTGTGTGTGTTTATGGTGTTACTGGGGATGGAACTCAGGGGCATTCTACCTCTGAGCTATATTCCCAGCCCTATTTTCCCTTATTTGGAAACAGGGTCTCCCTGAGTTGCAGAGGGCCTGAGGAGCTGAGGCTGTCCATGAGCCGCGATCCTCCTGTCTCAGCCTCCCAAATGCCGGGATGACAAGCGTGCGCCACCACACCTGGCTTCGAACCCAAAACAATAATATTCTAAGCGTAACTCTGTAGCTTAGAGGTAAAACGCTGCTGGGTTTGATCTCCAGTCCCACAAACTGAATGGATGAATGCATTCTGAATGTAGCCAACCCAAACCTATAAGCACAGGGACAGGCGAGAAGGGCATGTCAGGCCGCGAGGTGTGGGAGGAAGACCTCCGGCCCCAAGGGAGGCCCTCAGAGACCAGAAACGGGGTCAGCCATGCAAGCTCAGCGTCTGTCCTTATTAGAGACACTGAAAGTTCTCTATGATAGCGATTACCTTTTATCCTACACTAAACAGCCTGTAAGTTACAATGTTGATGTTGTAAACTTACAATCTGTCCAGACTCCTCCATCCAAGGAGCGGGAGGTCCCCAGCTCAGACGCAAGGAGCCTTGGCGCACTATTTGGGCGCGGTGGTGCACGCTTGTGATCCCAGTACTTGGGAGGCTGAGACCGGAGGACTGCAGGTCCAGAATCAGCCTCAGCAATTTAATGAGACCCTCTTACCAAATCAAATAGGGCTGGGGGTGTAGCTCAGAGGTAGAATGCCCCTGGTTTTAATCCCCGGTACTGGCGGGGGTGAGAGCCTTTGTGGACAAACCCTAGGGGCCTCACAGCACCCCCAAGAGGCAGGATGCAGGGTGGTCACAGGTGTGGGCTGGGGAGCCTCAGGCAGAGGTCAAATCTCAATTCTAGCTGGACATGGCAGCTCACACTTATAACCCCCACTACTAGGAGGCTGGACAGGAGGACTGCAGGACTGAGACCAGCATCAGAAACTTAGCAAGGCCCTCAGCAATTTAGTGAGACCTTGTTTCAAAATAAAAAAATAAAATCAGAGCCAGGCGTGGTGGCGCACACTTGTAATCCCGGTACTTGGGAGGCTGAGACAGGAGGATTGCAGGTTCACAGCCAGCCTCAGCTACTTAGTGAGGCCCTCTGCAACTTAGTGAGACCTTGTCTCAAAATAAAGAATAAAAAATAGAACTGGGGGTGTAGCCCAGAGGTAGAATGCCCTGGGTTCCATCCCCAGTATCGCAAAAATAAATAAATAAATAAATAAATAAAATAGATAAAATAAAATAAAATTAGGTTGAGGTTATGGCTCAGAGGTATTAATCTCCAATACCATGCAAACAAAACAAATATCATCTCTGCTTCTTTTAAAAAACTCTCTACTGGGATGTAACCCAAGAGCGTTCTGCCTCTGAGCTGCACCCCCAGTCCTACTTTATTTTTTATTTAGAAGCAGAATCTCGCTCTGTAGCAGAGGGCCTCGCTAAGTTGCTGAGGCTGGTGTCGAACCTGCATTCCTGAAGCATCCTTTCTACCACCCCAGACGCAGGTGTTTCTTCCCCGTGGCAGCACCACCAGGCGCAGGAGGTAGCCACGAGCTTGGACGACAGATGGGGCAGCTCCCAGCCACGCGTGGCCCCAGCACTGCGACCAGGACACTTCGTCTGGGGCCGAGACAGGCGATTCCAGGACCTGGCAGCTCTCCGGCCATCTGCTCACTACAGGTAGGCCGCCCGCCGTGAGCCCTCGTCTGCTGCTCTGGCGTCCACAGGCCTGGGAGCCAAACACCCTGCGTCTCCCACTCGAGGTGGCCATTTCTGGACAGCAACTGGAACACACGTATCAAAAAGTTGGATGAGAGCCGGGCGTGGTGGCGCACGCTTGTAATCCCCGCGCTTGGGAGGCAGAAACAGGAGGATCGCGCAGGTTCGAAGCCAGCCGCGCGCCCTGGCTTAGGAGACCCTGTTTCCAAATAAAAATGTAAAAATAGGTCTGAGAGTGTAGCCCGGAGGTAGAAGGGCTTCCAGGAACCCCAGTACCACCAAAAAAAAAAAAAAAAAAAGTTGGATGAGGCCGGGCGTGGTGGCGCCCGCTTGTCATCCCAGCATTCGGGAGGCTGAGACCGGAGGATCGCGGTTCGCGGCCAGCCTCAGCTACTTAGTGAGGCCCTCTGCAACTCAGTGAGACCCTGTTTCAAAATAAAGAATAAAAAATAGGGCAGGGGGTGTAGCTCGGAGGTCAAATGCCTCTGGGTTCCATCTCCAGACCCGCAAAAAAAAATAAATAAATAAATAAAAATACAAAAACAGAACAATGGCAATAAAACCCTACAGGAACAATAGTATGGCGGTGATTTTAATGATGATTCTGATACAACTATTACTCTGCCAATCACCGTTTTCTTCCAGGGCTGAGCATGGGGCCCAGGCCTCCTGAATGCCAGGCAAGCGCAACCGTGCACTTTGCAACTCCCAGCCCACAACCCTGTTCTTATTAATCTTGGGGGAAAGAGCGTGCCAATCCCACAGGGCAGAGTGCAGTTCAGAGCCGCAGCGAGGAGCCACCGCGCCCGTTGCTTTAGTGATTCTTGGTGGGGATTGGGAGGGGCCTGGAGCCCAGAGCTGGGAGAGCAGATCGCAGAGCTGGGGCTGCGCAGTCAGGGCCTCCCGTGGGCAGCCGCAGGGCACGGGGAGACACGAGAGCCCAATGTCAGCCGGCGAGGCCGCGCCTGCAATCCCAGGACTGGGGAGGCTGAGATAAGAGTGTCCTATGTTCAAGGCCAGTCTCAGCAGTTTAGTGAGAACTTGTTTCAAAATAAAAAGGCTTGGGGTGTAGCTTGGAGGTAGAAAGCCCTTGGCTTCGATCTCAAGTATCACACACACAAAAATGGCAGATCCGCCAGGCGTGGTGGCGCACGCTTGTCATCCCCGCGCTTGGGAGGCGGAGACAGGAGGATCGCGCAGGTTCGAAGCCAGCCGCGCGCGCTGGCTTAGGAGACCCTGTTTCCAAGTAAAAATGTAAAAATAGGTCTGGGAGTGTAGCCTGGAGGTAGAAGGGCTTCCAGGAACCCCAGGACCACCGAAAGAAAGAAAGAAAGAAAGAGAGAAAGAGAGAAAGAAAGAAAGAAAGAAAGAAGCAAAAAGTTGAAGATCTTCCAAAGAAAATGTGAGAATATCTCATACTAGCCAAAAAGTGGAAATAAAATAAAAGTAGAGATAATAAATAGCCAAAAATGTCCGTCAACTGATGAATGCAGAGGACAGGGTCCCCTCCACACAATGGACGATTATCCAGGCGCAAATGAAGCCAAGTGGGGGAACAATGTGGATACACATGAAGACTGGACAAACACTGCCAACATCTGCTTAGGGGAAGACGCCAGATACAAAAGTAACAAGGATGTGACACTTTCTATCCCCAGCACAGGTAGCCAGCAAGACAGAGACGGGGAGGGGAGCAGTGGTTTCCAGTGGGGAAGGGAGGAGGCCGAGGAATAACGCCTGCTTGTCATCCCAGCACTCGGGAGGCTGAGACCGGAGGGTTGCAGTTCGTGGCCAGCCTCTGCTACTCAGTGAGGCCCTCTGCAACTCAGTGAGACCCTGTTTTAAAATAAAGGATAAAAAATAGGGCTGGGGGTGTAGCTCGGAGGTGGAATGCCGCTGGGTTCCATCCCCAGACCCGCAAAAAAAAAAAAAAAAAAAAAAAAAAAATATATATATATATATATATATATATATATATATATATATATATTGTGTGTGGACAAACACAATAGATTGGGGGGTAACCCGGAGGTAGAGGCCCCTGAGTTCCTTCCCCAGGACCACAATAAAAAAAAAAAGAAAGAAAGAAAAAATAGGGCTGGGGTTATAACTCGGAGGTGGAATGACCCTGGGTTCCATCCACAGTACCAAAAATAAATAAATAAATAAATAAATAAATAAATAAATAAATAAATAAATAGGGCTGGCATGTAGCTAAGCTGTAGGGCACCCCTGGGGTTCAATCCCAGGACTACAAAACATTGGGATACATGAAAAAACATGTGTTCATAGCTTGATTTGCCTCTTGAAGAAGCAAGAATATGAAAAAGCAATCCACTGAGCTTTCCAGAAGGGCTGCTGATGGGGGCAGAGAGAAAAAGGGAGTGAACGAGAGCGGCGCTGCCCCACGCCCCACAGCCGTGAGGACAGAGGGTCACGACCGGCCAATGGCCAGAGAGGAGCGGCACCTCGCGAGCCCCCTGAGGACCGGCGGGAGGACAGCTCGCCCGGACATCCTGGAAGCCGGTCAGATGACACTTAAAAAAAGCCGGGCGTGGTGGCGCACGTTGTAATCCCAGGACTTGGGAGACTGAGACGGGAGGATCAAGGTTCGCGGCCAGCCTCAGCTACTTAGGCCCTTTGCAACTCACTGAGGCCTTGTTTCAAAATAAAGAATAAAAAATAGAAGCCGGGCGGGCGTGGGGGCGCACGCTTGTCATCCCAGCATTCGGGAGGCTGAGACAGGAGGCTCCTGGTTCGTGGCCAGCCTCAGCTGCTTAGTGAGGGCCTCTGCAACTCGGTGAGACCGTTTCAAAATAAAGAATAAAAAATGGGGCTGAGGGTGGAGCTCTGAGGTAGAGCGCCCCTGGGCTCCATCTCCAGTACCACATTAAAAAAAGAAAAAAGGAAGGCTCAGAACCTCGATTATTTTATCTGTATCATTATTTTTGGGCACTGGGGATTGAACTCAGAGGCATCCGCCTCAGAGCTACAGCCCCAGCCCTATTCTATTTTTATTTTGAAACAGGGTCTCCCTAGGTTGCTGAGGGCCTCATTACCTGCTGAGGTTGTCCTTGAACCTGTGATCCTCTGGTCTCAGCCTCCCAGGTACTGGAGTGACAAGCCTGTGTCCCCACATCCAGCTGATCATTATTATTATTATTATTATTAGTGGTAGTATTGGGGATGAAACCCAGGGGCATTCTACCTCTGAACTATATCCTTGACTCTATTTTATTTTATCTTTTTCATTATTTTGACCAGGGTCTCACTGAGTTGCAAAGGGCCTCGCTAAGTAGCTGAGGCTGGCCGCAAGCCTGGGGTCCTCCCGACTCAGACCCTCAAGCCCTGGGATTACAAGTGCGCGCCACCATGCCCGGCTTTTCCTTCTTTCTCTATTGACGTGTGTGTGTGTGTGTGTGTGTGTGTGTGTGTGTGTGTGTGTGTGTTTTGTTTTGTGTGTTTGTTTGTTTGTTTGTTGATGGAACCCAGGGGCGTTCTACCTGGAAGCTACACCCCCAGCCCGTTTTCTATTCTTTCTTTCTTCCTTTCTTTCTTTCTTTCTTTCTTTCTTTCCTTTCTTTCTTTCTTTCTTTATTTATTGGTGGTACTGGGGGTGGAACCCAGAGGCTTTCTACCTCTGGGCTATACTCCCAGACCTATTTTATATTTTATTTGGAAACAGGGTCTCACTAAGTTGCTGAGAGCCTCACTAAGTAGCTGAGGCTGGCTTCGAACCTGTGCGATCCTCCTGTCTCAGCCTCCCAAGCGCGGGGATGACAAGCGTGCGCCACCACGCCTGGCTTTTCCTTCTTTCTCTATTGACTTGTGTGGTTTTTTTTGTTTTGTTTTGTTTTGTTTTGTGTGTTTGTTTGTTTGTTGATGGAACCCAGGGGCGTTCTACCTGGAAGCTACACCCCCAGCCCCAGTTTTCTATTCTTTATTTTGACGCGGGTTCTCTGCGTTGTGGAGGGCTTCTGCATCAATATTTTGAAAAATGTTCGCGAAGGCGTGTTAGTGTTCCGCGTACTCTCTGGAGTCTGGGGTCAACCCCCGGGTACCAGCTTTGGGCTGGCCCGGTTCACACGCTCAAAGCTGCCTGGGGCCCTCAGCCGCAGTGACCCGACCGTCTATGCTGAGGTCAGCGCGCCCCCCAGCGTCGACTCCACGAACGCCACCCTTCTGGGCAGCTAGGGCCTGCGGCAGCCGCGCCCTGTCTAGAACCCCCGTGGCTCCTGGCTGCCTGCAGGGCTCCTCCACGCACCTGGCTCTCCAGTTCCTCTTAACCTGACTCCTTCTGAGCCGTCAACAAGCAACTACCACCCCTTCCCCGGCCACACCAGACTTCCCGTCATGCCTCAATTCACCCACTCATTGATTCAGCAAATATTTGCAGAATCAAGTCTGCATTCGTGGGTCTCCTGGGAGGGAGTCGCGCTGGGACTTCTGGGATCTGACCGCTTGCGTTTAAAATGGATGTTATCCTCCAGCCTCGGCCTCACCATCTGACCCTGAGCTTTACGCCTTTCGTATAGATTTATTATTAATTATTATCATCACCATTGTTATTTCGGTGGTGGGGGTTGAACAGAGGCCCCCAGCTGCACCCCCACGTTCTTTTTATTTTTATTTATTTTTGTGGTGCTGAGGATTGAACCCAGGGACTTGTAACTCTGAGCTACAGCCCCGATCCTGTTAGGACAAAACCCTGTGCTACTTACTGTCCCAGGGCAGTGGCCCTTGAGGCGTTATCTCATTTCGTTACAGGTGTGCTGTGCTGAAGATGACTCCCTCCCAGCGGCGCGGTGGCGCCCGCTCGTAATCACAGCATTCGGGAGGCTGAGACCGGAGGATCACAGTGACACCCCCAGCCCTACACACACTCCTTATATAGACACGTGCCTTTGTAGCATGCAGGGCCAGGCCAGCACAGCCCCGCGGCGTGGCCCCCTTGGGGTAGAGCCTCTCAGAGTGGAGGGCCAGGGGTAGCGGGGACTTGGGAGGTCACACCAGCCTTTTCCTAAAAGCTACCCACCCCGCCACCCTGGCCCAGGCACTGCATCGCCGTCTTCAGCTTCGGCCTGACCCCAGGACATGCCAGAGGAGGGGCCGCGGTCACCCAAAGTCGGGGCCACCAGGGGGTGCGGGCAGGGAAGCCAGGGCCCCACTCCCAGCCTGCCCCTATGTCCCGGCCTGCCCAGTCTTCCTCGGCCCCTGGGTTTCCCGGGGGACTCTGGGGCCATATCCCCGGCACGTTGCCCCTCTGGTGAGCCAGGCACCTCCTGCATGGACCCTGGACAGGCTCCGGTTCTCCCCCTGGGTCCCTTCCTTCTATGCTGCTCGGAACAGGAGAAATATGTCAGCCCCAACCCGCTGGTACCTGGCACCTGGCACCCTTGCGCCCCTCCGGGTTAGCAGTGACCGGCTCAGAGCGGGCAGCCAGTAGCCTCTGCCCGGCGCTGAGCTCCTCTGGCCTCCTCAGAGCCCGCAGGGGCAGCCTTGCACCTCTATCGCCCAAGGAACCCAAGAGCTGAGCATTTGCCAAGTGCCTGCTGGAGACGCGTACTGCTCCGAGCGACCGCGTTCAGCCTCTCCACGCTCAGGACAACCTCGGGAATGCTGACACGCCACGTCCCCATTCGACGCATGGGAGCCGGGTGTGGGGACACACGCTTGTAATCCCAGCATTTGGGGGGCCGAGACACGCGGGGTGCTCAGAGGTCACGGGACGAGTTACGGAACTCAAATGCAGCAGCGTGGGGACTCCATTCACAGCCTTCTCCCCTCCCTCCCTTCTTTTCTATCTGTTTTTAACTAAAGATTAAAGCCAGGCGTGGTGGCGCACTCTTGTAATCCCAGCATTCCGGAGGCTGAGACCGGAGGATCGCGGTTCGCGGACAGCCTCAGCTACTCGGTGAGGCCCTCTGCAACTCAGTGAGACCCTGTTTCAAAATAAGAAGAAAAAATAGGGCTGGGGGTGTAGCTCAGAGGTCAAATGCCCCCGGGTTCCACCCCAGACCTTCAAAAAAAAAAAAAAAAAGTAAAAACCAACTAAGGATTGAACCCAGAAGCATTTTACCACTGAACTACACCTTAGCCCCTTTTCTTTCTTCCTTTTTGTGGTACTGGGGATGGAACCCAGGGTCATTCTAGCTCGGAGGTCAAATGCCCTGGGCTCCATTTCCAGACCCCTCCCCCCAAAAAACCATGATAATGTTATAGGGAAAAATAAAACCACAGTGGGATAGGCGCGATGGGTCTGAGGGGCTTTCAATATTTTATTAGTGTGTGTGTGTATATAATTTTTGCGGTACTGGGAATTGAACCCAGGTCATTCTACCCCTGAGCTACACCCCCAGCCCTATTTTTAATTTTTTATTTTGAAACGGGGTCTCATTAAGTTGTGGAGGGCCTCACTCAGTAGCTGAGGCTGGATGCAAACCTTTGATCCTCCTGTTTCAGCCTCCCAAGTATTAGGATTACAAGCAAGCGCCGCCATGCCCAGCTTACCCTTTTTTTCTAATCGGTTTTTCCCTCTTGCTGGCGGAAAACTGTCACTGTATAAATGACCCCAGGGTTACTGATATTTTGCATAAGCTTCAAGAGGGAAGACAGGCCCTGTATCTGTTGGGTTTGCCAGGGTATCACTTAGGGCCAAAGATCGGCTGCACTTTGTGTCTTTGCCTGCAATACCCGGGGTCTACCAGCAGGTGTCAGTAAGCACACACGTATGAGCCACGCTCCCAGGAAAGCCCAGATTCCCAGACCCAGGGGGGCTGGGAGAATCGCTTTGAGGGCCATGAATGTCACAGAACACTCTCCGGGCATGTAAATGAGGTGAAACAAACGTCGGGCACAGCCCAGAGCAAAGGAGGGAAGCCCAGATAACCTCCTGTGGGCCTGGATGTCACCCAGCCCTGAGGGCGCCTGCCATTGAAGATTGCTGGCTTATTGAGGGCACCGTCCAGCTGCCGGGGCCAGGGAGGGACTTCAGAGGAGCTCGAATAAAGAAGGGTTTGTCATCTGCACACAGGGGGCTCTCAACGAGAGCCAGATGCAGGAAGCAGAGCGGAAGCCACAGGCAGCGCCTCTGAGGTCGGCTTTGCTGCAGTTCTGGGTCCTCCTCTGAGCTCCGGTCTGCAGAAAGGACTTGGCTCTAACAACAGCTCCCCGGGCTGCCTCCCGCTGACCCCAGGCTCATCTGGCTGACCCCTGGCTCTGGGCTAGGGCGCATCCTTCCTTCCCTCCGTCCACCCGGGCTGACAGTGTCTGACCAAGGGCCTGCAGCTGGGACCAGGGGTCTGGAGCCTGTATGTGGCAAGGGTTTGCCCACCAGCTGCTCTTGGCACCTGAGAGCCAGCCCCAGCTTCTGCTGACCTTGATTCTGTGAGTGGAGAACGAGGAAGCAGTCAAGGGCCTTCCCTCCACCTTACAGACGAAAATCTCTTTAGCCCAGCATGGTGGCGCATGCCCGTTACCCCAGGACTTGGGAGGCTGAGACAGGAGGATTGTGGGTTTGAGACCAGCCTTAGAAAAATAGTGAGACTCTCAACAGCTTAGTGAGACCCTGCTTCCAAACAAAAACATAAAAGGGACTGGGGAAGCTGGGAGTGGCGGTGCATGCTTGTAATCCCAGTTCTTGGGAGGCTGAGACGGGAGGATAACAGATTCAAGTCCAGCCTCAGGAATTTAGTGAGACCCTCAGTAACTTAGTAAGATCCCATTTCAAAGTAAATAATTAACAATAATAATAATAATAACAATAAGCTGGGCATGGTGGCACACACTTGTAATCCCTGCACTTGGGAGGCTGAGACAGGAGGATCAGGGTTCTTGGCCAGCCTCAGCTACTTAGTGAGTGGCCCTTTGCAACTCAGTGAGACCCTGTTTCAAAATAAGGAATAAAAAATGGGGCTGGAGGTGCAGCTTGGAGGTAGAATACCCCTGGGTTCCATCCCCAGTACTGCAAAAAAACAAAAACCAACAACAACAAAAAACAGGTATTTGGGCCAGCCCGCCTTCCTCTGGGCAAGTCCTTGCACAGACAGGCGCTGTCCTCAGACTCTGCTGGAGGAGCAGGAGGACCCAGGTGAGAACTCTGCAGCGCCCTGGACCTGGGCTTGGGAAGGACGGCTTCATCCCGGGGCTCCAAGGAGGAGTGGTGAGAAACCCTCTCCACCCTCAGGTGGACACGGCTCCACAAGGTTCCGTTGGCACAGACCCAGTGCCAGCTCCTCTGTCCTGGAATCCGGCCGAGTACCAGTGGCCCCCTGCTTTTGCACAAACTAAGAGACCACAGCCCGAGAGCGGGGGGCCAGCCTCAGCAGCTGGAGCAGCCCTGGTTATGAGGGCCGGGGTTATGAGGTATGGGGTCCCCAGGGTGGGACCCCAATGAAAAGACACACCAAAGGCAGGAATTACCTTCTCCCCCAAAGTGTATTCGCAAGCCATATACATCTCCACAGCATGTGAGGGTGGGGATCTCCCTGGACCAGCCTGGCTTTGCAAGGGCCTGGGTGGGCGTGGCGGGTCACCTGGGTGGAGGTCAAGCAGCTGCAGGTGGGCGATGTGGCCCCCCGGAGCTGAGTCCACAGGCTGAGTCACAGGCGCCTCTGCCCAAGGCCGATGCAGACCCTCTCCCTCCCCTCCCTCCTTCCCCAGCAGCAAGGGGCTTGAGATAAGGTCAGATCCCCCTCCCCGCTGCCTGAGGGGCAGGGGGTGGTAGGGAGAGAAAAGGCCAATGCAGACAGACACCGGGGTTAAGTTGGACTGCAAGGCCGGGGGGTGGTGGCGGCTCACGCTTGTCATCCCAGCATTCAGGAGGCCGAGACTGGAGGATTGGGGTTCTCAAGACAGCCTCAGCTACTTAGCGAGGCCCTTTATAACTCAGTGAGACCCTGTTTCAAAATAAAGAATAAGAGCCGGGCGTGGTGGCGCACGCTTGTCATCCCCGTGCTTGGGAGGCGGAGACAGGAGGATCGCGCTGGCTTAAGAGACCCTGTTTCCAAATAAAAAAGTATAAAATAGGTCTGGGAGTGTAGCCTGGAGGTAGAAGGGTTTCCAGGAACCCCAGTACCACCAAAAAAAAAAAAAAATAAAATGAAATGAAAAAAAAATGAAGAATAAAAAGCCGGGCGTGGTGGGCACGCTTGTAATCCCCGCGCTTGGGAGGCGGAGACAGGAGAATGGCGCAGGTTCGAAGCCAGCCGCGTGCGCTGGCTTAGGAGACCCTGTTTCCAAAATGAAAATGTAAAAATAGGTCTGCGAGTGTAGCCCGGAGGTAGAAGGGCTTCCAGGAACCCCAGTACCACCAAAAAAAAAAAAAAAAAAAAAAAAAAAAAAGAATAAAAAACAGGGTTGGGGCTGGAGCTTAGAGATAGAATGCCCCTGTATACTGCAAGAAAAAAAAAAAAAGAAAGAAAGAAGAAAAAAGAAAGAAAGAAAGAGCCAATGCACACAGGAGTTAAGATTCAGGCTGCAGAATGCAGGCGTGGCGACATACACCTGTCATCCCAGTACTTGGGGGGTGAGACAGGAGGGTCACAGGGTCGAGGGCAGCCTCAGCTACTTAGTAAGACACTCGGCATGTCAGAGGGGCTCAGTCTAAGCAGGGCTGGGGTGCAGCTGGGACACACCGACTTGGGCTGCAGAAGAGAGGCGGGCGGGGGGGTAGAGAAAGACCCAGCTCCCAGGTGCCATGGACATAGGGGCGGTGACAGAGGCCGGGCTGTGATGGCATCAGAGTCTGTAAAAAAGAAATAGACATGGTGGTCTCTGTCCCCAGGCCCTGGCACAGAGCTCCTGGAGCCCCTGTGGATGACTTAAGGTAAGCATGTTGGGAGAGCTGGGCGAGGTGGCACGCACCTGCCATCCAGCACCCGGGAGGCTGAGACAGGAGGATCACAGGCTTAAGGACAGCCTCAGCTACTCAGTGAGGCCCTCTGCAACTCAGTGAGACCCTGTTTCAAAATAAACAATAAAAAGTAGGGCTGGGGATGGAGCTCGGAGGTAGAATGCCCCTGGGTTCAAAACCTAGTACCAGAAAAAAAAAAAAAAAAAATCCTTGGTTCTGATATTTGGTCTTTGGGGGCTGACGCTGGCACGGCGCTCCCCATCCCTGGGGAATTCCTGGGGGATGGGACGTGGTCTTTTGTTCTCCTGGATGGGGACTGGTCACGGAAAGACCCCCTCCAGCAGGGGAGGACGCTGGACACAGAGTTAATAATTGATCGGCTTATGTGATAAGCCTCCATAAAATCCCCTGTACTTGGGCTCGGGGAGTTGCCGGCAGCGGGGCGCGTGCACCGCAAGTCCACAGGGGCCAGAGCGCTCGTGTCCGGGACCCTTGTACACTTTGCCCTAACCCTCTGTGTCTCTTCCGTCTACTATTTTTTTTTTTTTCAGTACTGGGGATGGAACCCAGGGGCAGTCTACCTCCAAGTGAAAGCGGTACCCCCAGCCCCATTTCTCTTTTCTTTCTTTCTTTCTTTCTTTCTTTCTTTCTTTCTTTCTTTCTTTTTTCTTTGTGGTACTGGGGTTCCTGGAAACCCTTCTACCTCCGGGCTACACTCCCAGACCTATTTTATATTTTTATTTGCAAACAGGGTCTCTTAAGCCAGCACAGCTGGCTTCGAACCTGCGCGATCCTCCTGTCTCTGCCTCCCAAGCGCGGGGATGACAAGCGTGCTCCACCACGCCCGGCTTATTCTTTATTTTAAAACAGGGTCTCACTGAGTTGCGAGGGCCTCACTTAGCAGTATCTAAGGCTGGCCTCGAACCACGATCATCCTGTCTCAGCCTCCCAGATGCTGGGATGACGAGCGTGTGCCACGACGCTGGCTTGGGGAGCAGCTCTTGGTCGGCCCACCTGCCATGTCCCTGCCGCAGGGGCCTGGGTGGGGGCTGTGGGCGGCCACCGCGGACCCTCCGGGCCCCACCGCCGCCCTCCTGGGTCCTGGACGGGAGCGCCACCCAGGCTGGACATCAGCAGCCAGGGCTGGAGACCGTCCCGTGACCGAGAGTCCTCACCTGCGCTGGCTTAGGGAGCGGTTCTTTTGCTGCTGCTGGGGTCTTTCAGCTTGGACAGCAGTGGCCTGAGTAACCTGTTCCTCCTGGCCGGAGAGCCTACCCGAGGACAGAGAGAACGGTAAGAGCCCCGGGTCCTGCCAAGCCTGAAGCTGCCGGCTGGTTGTGGGGCCCTTGACTGCCCCTTTGCTCCAACTGCCCGTCTGCGTCGACAGAAAGTGCCTTGAGTAAAGGAGCTGGGGAAAAGCCGGGCGCGGTGGCACGCTGGTGATCCCGGCATTCGCGAGGCTGAGACAGGAGGATCGCGGTTCACCGACAGCCTCAGCCACTCCGTGAGGCCCTCTGCTGTACTAGTGTTGGGGAGAGGTTTTAAAATATATTAATGTAAGCCGGGCGTGGTGGCGCACGCTTGTAATCCCTGCGCTTGGGAGGCTGAGACAGGAGGATCGCGCAGGTTCAAAGCCAGCCTCAGCTACTGAGTGAGGCTCTCAACAATTTAGTGAGACCCCATTCCCAAATAAAATATAAAATAGGTCTGGAAGTATAGCCCGGAGGTAGAAAGCCTCTGGGTTCCACCCCCAGTACCGCCAAAAAAAATTTTAATGTATCAGTATTGGGAAAGAGTTCCAATTTTGAAAATATATCGTTTGGCCGGGCGTGGTGGTGCATGCTTGTAATCCCTGCGCTTGGGAGGCGGAGACAGGAGGATGCTTAAGAGACCCTGTTTCCAAACAAAAAACTATATAGAAAAAAAAAGGTCTGGGAGTGTAGCCTGGAGGTAGAAGGGCTTCCAGGAACCCCAGTACCAACAAAAAAAAAAAAAAAAAAAAAGAAAAGAAAAGAAAAGAAAAGATATTGTTTGTACTAAAGAAAGCCAGGACTGGCAGGAAGAAGGGACTTGTCATTTACATTTCTAAAGAGAAGGAAAGAAAGGAGCCTGGGAAGAGGTCTCTTTACATTTCTAAAGAGAGACAGATGGCCTAAGGGATGGGGGGAAATGCCAGGTCCCGGAAAAGCAATTTCACACATCTTGGGAGGGTAGCAAAAGGTGCAGAGGTCTGTGTTGGGAGATGGAGACAGCAGAAAACTGGGCTAAAGATAGGGCAGCATATCTACAGATCAAAGGACCTGCCCAGACTTGACCAGGATAAAAACACTGAGTCTACTGGAGTTCTTTGGTATAGTCATTCAAATTGCTTCCCTGTGCCACTCTCCGATGGCATAGGGCTATAACTATCTTCTGTATTTCTATCTTTCAATAAGCTTCTTTCAATCTTCAGCACCTGTCCAAGCTATGCATATTTATTCTTGGCCTAGGACAAGAACCCGCGGTGTCTCTGTCTTTCTGTTTGTGCGGTTGTGTTGGGGGAATTACTTCTCCCCTCACACACCGGACACATTTCACCGCAACATTTGCAACTCAGTGAGACCCTGTTTCAAAATAAAGAATAAAAAATCAGGGCTGGGGGTGTCGCTAAGAGGTAGAATGCCCCTGGGTCCCAGCCCCCAGTACGACCACCACCACCACCACCACCAACACTAAAAGCGTCCGATGGTGCCCGCTGGCCAGCGAGTGGCCTTCTTTGGGGTTGGGCCTCACCCACCTGGGAAGGTCGCCCGGGGGCGTGCGGACTTCTGCAAGGCCTGTAGCTCCAGGAACTTCACGGCCTTCCGCACGGCAGGATTCTGTGGGTCCCCGCACACCATCTTGCGTGCCCGGGGGAAGTGGAAGCTGTGGCGCGGGGGGGGGGGGGGCGTGCGTCAGGGGTAAGGGGAGCCTGGCGCCCGTGAGTCAGGGGTGAGGGGAGCCTGGCGCCCGTGAGTCAGGGGTGAGGGGAGCCTGGCACCCCCCCCTGCAGCCCAGGCCACTCACATCACGGCGGGCAGGTTGCAGCTGCCGCTCACGTCCTGCATCTGGTAGCTCTTGGCATGCCGCAGGAAGAGCCACTTGGTGTGGGCATCGTAGTTCAGACAGCAGTCCCCAAACGCACCTGCGGCCACACGGCACGGATCTGCACGCGCACTTGCAGGGACCCACGTGCACACCCAGGCACGCACTGTAGGCCCCGCGGAGGCCGAGACCCCAGAGCAAGGCCACTGCCTAGTTCATGCCTAGCTCTCAGTGATCAAGCGGGCAGCCAGAGGTGCGGCCCTAACCTCCAGCTGGGGAGGGCTGCACAGTCAAAGCCCAGCCCAAGTGGGGGCAGGAGGCACCCTCCCCAGCCCAGTTCCTCTGGGCTAAAACCCAGCAGCTGGTCGGCTCTTTGGCCTGGCTCCAGCTTCAGGCTGGCCTCTTCCTACATGGGACAAGCATGGGTGCCCCTTCCTCTCTGTCCCCATCACAGTGACCACTCACTGACCACCCAGACGCTGGAGTTCCAAGTGGCTTACCTGGGGCCCTAACAAAAGCTTTTCTGAGCCGGTCACGGAGGCGCACGCTTGTCTTCCCAGCATTCAGGAGGCTGAGACAGGAGGATCGCGGTTCTCGGACAGCCTCAGCTACTTAGTGAGGCCCTCTGCAACTCAGTGAGACCCAGTTTCAAAATAAAGAATAAGGCTGGGCGTGGTGGCGCACGCTTGTAATCCCCGCGCTTGGGAGGCAGAGACAGGAGGATCGCACAGGTTCGAAGCCAGCCGCGCTGGCTTAAGAGACCCTGTTTCCAAATAAAACTATAAAAAATAGGTCTGGGAGTGTAGCCCGGAGATAGAAGGGCTTCCAGAAACCCCAGTACCACCAAATAAATAAATAAATAAAATAAAATAAAAAATGGGGCTGGGGGTTTATCTTGGAGGTAGAATGCCCCTAGGTTCCATCCCCAGTACCTCAAAACAAAAAAACAAGCAAACAAATAAATAAATATAGTCTCTGTTATGTGTCTCGACAACGCAGAGATAAATCAGACTTAGCACTGTCTGGGGGAGCTCCTGGCCTGGTGAGAATCAAGGAGGTACAGCCACAAACACACCCGTCCCCCTTCCAGAAGCCTTCTGGATGCTGGCAGAAGGATCAGGGAGGAGGACCGCCTGGGATGAACGCTCTGGGCAGGAGTGCTGGTGAGATGGGACCAAGGTGTCCTTCTGCCCGGCCAGCCTCTGGGGTCCTGTGCAATCCAGCTGGCCAGAACCCACGGCCAGAGAGCAGCCTGAGCCCAGCAGCTGCAGAACAGGCGGAGGGAGGGCCGGCCCGCCCTGCACCCCAACCTTGGCCCTGAGGGCAAGGGGCGGTCTGCCCAGACCTGGGGCTCCCTGCTCCTCCGGGTAGGTAGGTCCAAGGCTGCTCGGGCCCCAGGATCAAAGGGCCAGGACCGCCCTGGCTCTGATAGTAAAACAAAGGGAACCAAGCCCGCCTCCCTGCGGGGCAAAGGCTGAGACCCGCCTGGGCCGGCGCAGGAGGGCAGGCTCGGGGATGGAGGAGGATGGAGGGTTTAAGAGAAGCAGCGAGCTCACTAACTAATAGCCAGAGGCGCTATTCTGCGCTCCTGCAGGTGCCTAGGCCGGCAGGTCGGACTTTCTGTGGGGCTGCTTCTTGAGGGCGGGGGAGAGCGGGAGTTGGGGGCTTTCCGGGCAGATAGGCTGTTGATTCTTAAACCGTGGTCTGTATCAGAGTTCTTGGAACTAGGCGAGGCTGTGTCGGGAACCGGGGGACGGCTGTGTTTGTGGCTGTACATCGGCCAGGGCAGAGACGGCCTTGCTGTAGAACTGCAGTTACAAGCATCGGCCAACTCGAGTTTTCAGGGGTGGGGGGCTACCAGCGCCCCCGTTTCGACTTCACAGAGAGGACTGCCCGTTAGTAACAGTAATGGCTACTGCTGGTGGTGTTGGAAACTGGGCTTTCTTTCTTTCTTTCTTTCTCTCTTTCTTATTTCCTTTCTTCTTCTGCGGTATTGGGGATGGAACCCAGGGACATTTTACCTCTAAGCAACACCCCCTATTTTTTGTTCCTTATTTTGAAACAGGGCCTCTCTGAGTTGCAAAGGGCCTCACTAAGTAGCCGAGGCTGTCCGTGAACCGCGATCCTCCTGTCTCAGCCTCCCGAATGCTGGGATGACGAGCGTGCGCCACCACGCCCGGCTTTGGGCTGAGCTTTCTAAGCTGATGGTGCCACTCTGTGCAGCAGGAATTTCAGATTCCCACTTTACAGAAGAGGAACCTGAGGCCTACGAGGATTGGGTGGAGAGGCAGCTCTGAGCTGCACTGGGCCTGGGCAGGCGCCCCTTGGGAAGGCTCTGGTCTCCAGCCCCACCTCTGGCCTTGTGGAGTCTGGCTGCTCCTGGATCTGAATTCCCCATGGTCCCTGGGCCACTGGGGACACCACAGGGGGCTCTGGAAGAGGGATCTGGGGGCCCCCTGTCTCCCCTCACCCCAGGAAGCTGGGAATTCCTGCTGGGACAGGAAGCCTGGGACAGGCAGGGGAGAGGAACCAGGGGAGGCTTCTGGAAGAGGGACCCGACAGATTGCAGAGGACACGGAGGGGGACAGGGAGTGCACCCGCGCTGGATGTGGCCACAGACAGTACCTTGGGCGTGGACAGCGGGGGCCCAGGCCCCCACACAGCAGGCCAGCAGGCAGGCGAGGGTCCACGGGGTCATGGTGTGGGCCATGAGGAATCACCTGCAGAGACGGGAGGCTGTGGCAGGCGTTGGGAATGTCCCCCTCTCGGACCAGGGCCCCTGGCGACAGGGAGGGGGCGTGGGAGGGGGCGAGCGGAGAAGGACTCACGAGTCTCAGGTGGGGAGCTCCTCCTGCTGCAGTGCAGGTGAGCGGCCAGGACCTCGCCCTTATAGACAGCGCCACGCCTGCCGCCTCCCGCCCTCTCCCCTCCCGCCCTCCCTCTGCTTCCTGCCCTGGTGACTCCAGACCTTTCTCTCTGATGCAGATATAGCGCTGGCCCCTGGGCTGGCCGCCCCAGCCCTCCTGCCCTCCCGCCCCCCCCTCCTCGCCAAGAACCCTCAGGCAAAAACTTGTGCAGACCCAGGCTCCCTGCGGATGAGCCTCTGCCAGCCCTGCTCACCTGGGTCCCCAGCTTCACCCTTGTCTCCCCGTCTGTGCAAGGGGGTGATTTAGCGTCCCTGAAAGGCCCTGGCCCTGAGAATACACAAATGTATAACAACAGAAAGGATATTGGTTTCAAAAATCCATAAAAGTAGAAAATAATAGGGCGCCGGGCGTGGTGGCGCACGCTTGTAATCTCCACGCTTGGGAGGTGGAGACAGGAGGATTGTGCAGGTTCAAAGCCAGCCTCTCTGGCTTAAGAGACCCTGTTTCCAAATACAAATATTTAAAAAAAAATAGGTCTGGGAGTGTAGCCCGGAGGTAGAAGGGCTTCCAGGAACCCCAGTACCACCAAAAAAGAAAAAAGAAAAAAAAAAAGAAAAGAAAAGAAAATAGGCCAGGCATGGTGGCGCATGCTTGAAGCCTAGCATTTGGGAGGCTAAGACAAGGAGGATCATGGTTCGAGGACAGCCTCAGCTACTAAATGAGGCCCTTTGCAACTCAGTGGGACCCTGTTTCAAAATAAAGAATAAGCCGGGCGTGGGGGCGCACGCTTGTAATCCCCGCGCTTGGGAGGCTGAGACAGGAGGGTCGCACGGGTTCGAAGCCAGCCTCAGCTACTGAGTGAGGCTCTCAGCAACTTAGTGAGACCCTGTTTCTAATAAAATATAAAAATAGGTCTGGGAGGGTAGCCCAGGGGTAGAAAATCCCCTGGGTTCCATCCCCAGTATTGCAAAAAAGAGGGGGCCTGGAGTGTAGCTCAGAGGAAGAATGCCCCTGGATTCAACGAGAGAAGAAGAAAAGGAAAGAAGAGGACTGGTGGTGGTCACGGCTCAAAGTGAGGACTGAGCCGGGAGAGACGCCGGGCGGTTGCGGGCGTTCAGCCTCAATATGGTGACGGCAAAGGTCGCCTAAGTCTAGTAAATGCCATGAAGGTACACTTTCTTTTTGGGGGATAGGGTACTGGGAATGGGACCCAGGGACATGCCATCTCTGAATTACTCCCAGCCCCCTTTTTAATTCTTTTTTTTTTTTTGGTGGTACTGGGGGTGGAACCCAGGGGCTTTCTACCTCCGGGCTACACTCCCAGACCTATTTTATATTTTATTTGGAAACAGGGTCTCACTAAGCTGCCGAGAGCCTCGCTAAGTAGCTGAGGCTGGCTTCGAACCTGTGCGATCCTCCTGTCTCAGCCTCCCAAACGTGGGGATGACAAGCGTGCGCCGCCACCACCACTCCCAGCCCTAATTCTTTTTTTTGAAACAGGGTCTTGTTAAGTTGCTGGGGGTCTCACTAAACTGCTGAGGCTTGTCTCAAATCTATGATCCTCCTGTCTCAGGCTCCCAGGCACTGGGAGTACAGGAGTGTGGCACCACACCCTACTGAAAGGTACCTTTTCAGTGGAAAAGTGTATGGCGTCTAAACCTTCTCCCATATTACCTCGGGAATAAGGCTGGAGCAGGGAGTGGTGGTGCATGACTGTAATCCCAATCCTTGGGAGGCTGAGGCAGGAGGATCACAGATTTAACGACATCTTGGGCAATTTATCAAGAGTCTCAGCAACCTAGCAAGATCCTGTTTCAAACCAAAACGGGGTGCTGTAGCTTGGAGGGGGAGGCCCCTGGGCTCCACCCCCAGCACCACAGAAACAAAATAAAAACCAGGGCTGGGGGAGTAGCTCTTTGGTAGAAAGCCCCCGAATTTAATCTTCAGTCCAGGGTGGGGTGGGGTGGGTGGGGGAGGAATAAAACTGTTGCCCACGACCGCACCAGCAAAGAAAAGACGCTCTGATACGGGAAACAAAGCCTGGAGGACCCCAGGGAACTTCGTCCGCGGGAACCAAGGTGACCCGCCTGCCAACTGACCGCTTCCTGGGGATTCTTCCGAGTTTCTTTCTGGGTGCTGGGGATGGAGCCCGGCGCCCTTGCACACCTAAGCCAGCGCCCTGCCGCCGCGCTACACCCCCGGCCCCGCCCTGGGCTTCACCCAGCGACCGCCTCGCCTTGCCCTTCAGGGTCCTGCTGCAGGTGAATGGGCGGGGCTCAGGACAGGGGCGGGGCTTGAGGATCTAACAGGCGTGGCTTAGGCCACGGGGCGGGGCTTGGCAGGGCGAGCGGGATCTGGCGGGAGGCCTCAGGGCCGTGGGCGGGGCCTAGCGGGAGGCGAAGGCCCCGCCCCTTCGGCTGCGTGGGCCTGGTGTGCGGCCGGGCTGATGGTTCCCGGAGCTGCCCGGTGCCCGGCCCCTGGTTCTGGGTGGTGAGGCCGGCCCGACGCGGCGCCGCTTGGCTGCGGGCTTGGGGACGCGGCGTGGCGGGCCGTGGCCGGCCTGCCCAGCCCTGGTGGGCGGGAGGTCCCCGGGCGGGGCGGGGGTCCATCTCTCTGTCCGGCCCCTGGGGTTTGTCCAGCACCCCAGCGGCCTTCATGGGGAGGAGGAGGTGAAGCGAGGGGCCCCCGAGGGACCAGGATGCAGGGTGCAGGACGCTGGGGACCCAGGCATGGGGCGGGAGATTCTCCCGGGCGTGGTGGCGCAGGCTTGTCATCCCCGCGCTTGGGAGGCTGAGACAGGAGGATCGCGCAGGTTCGAAGCCAGCCTCAGATGCTTAGTGAGGCTCTCAGCAACTTAGTGAGACCCTGTTTCCAAATAAAATAGAAAAAAGGTCTAGGAGTATAGCTCGGAGGTAGAAAGCCTCTGGGTTCCACCCCCAGTACCACCAAAAAAAAAAAAAAAAAAAAAAAAAAGCTGGGTGTTCCACCCGGGCATGGCGGCGCCCAGTACTTGGTAATTCCGGTACTTGGCAGGCTGAAACAGGAGGATGGCAGGTTCGAGGACAGCATCAGCAAATGGCGAGACTCTCACCAACCTAGTGAGACCCTGATTCAAAATAAAAATAAAATAGGGATGGGGGGTGTGGCTTGGAGGTAGAACGCCCCTGGGTTCAATTTCAGTACCACAGAAAAAGAAAGGCAAGAAGGAGGCCGAGAGTTTTTAGGACCATGGTTCATAAATGAGAGGGCCTGGTCTTTCTGGTCAGGGCTGAACCAGGGGCGGCCAGCCTCTTCTATCTCTGCGGCTGCTGGGAGCAAAACTGGTACCCAGAGACTCCTCTGCAAGCCTGAGGAGTGCAGCTGGGAGGGGTGCTGAATCGCCAGCCCTTGAGGCTTTGGTCAGCAGTCCCGATGATGGAGGTGCTGGGATCCTTCTACCTGAGCCTCCAAATTGCTGGGATTACAGGTGTGCACCCCTGCGCCCAGGAAGCCTCCATGCATTCTTTTATTGTGTGGGGCTGGGGGTTGAATCCAGGGGCATTCTACCTCCAAGCTACAGCCCCAGCTCTCTTTTATTCTTTTAATTTGAAGCAGGGTCTCCCTAAATTGTGGAGGGCCTCCTCGCAAAATTGCTGAGGCTGGCCATGCACCTGCGGTCCTCCGGGCTCAGGCCCCCACGTACTGGTCATTTAAACGTGCACACCACGCCCGCCTGGCTGCAAGCCTACATTTAAAAACAGGTGCAGTGAGCCAGGCTTGTAATCCCGGCGCTTGGGAGGCTGAGACAGGAGGATCGCGCAGGCTGGAAGCCAGCCTCAGCTGGCTTAAGAGACCCTGTTTCCAAATAAATATAAAATAGGTCTGGGAGTGTAGCCCAGAGGTAGAAGGGCTCTGGGTTCCATCCCCAGTACCACCAAAAAAAAAAAAAAAAAAAAAAAAATCATAAAAGCAGGTGCAGAGCAGACGCCGCCTGTCCTGTGGGCCTTGCAGTGGGTGTGTGGCCCTGCTTCCGGTTCAGCTCCCCAGAGGGCCGATCCTGCAGGCCAGGGGCCACGGCAGCCTCTGTCTCCACAGGGGACAGAGCTGAGCAGGTGTCCTTAAGAACAGCAGGGGGTAGGAGGGTGGGTGGGGGCGGATGTGCTGGGGTGCAGGCTATTCAGGGCCTCACAGAGCAAGCCCAGGAAGGTGACCTTCAGCAAGAGGGCGTGGGAGGGCCGCTAGGGGGGTTTAGCCTGTTGTCAGGCCCGTTTCTGAGCTCTGCCAAGGTCACAAGGACAAGGTAGAGGACTAGGCCAGACCAGGGCCGGGAGACTCCACAGCAGAGGCAAAGAGGGTGGTAGAGTCTGAGACAGGGCCGCACACCTGTAATCCTAGTCTTGGGAGGCTCAGACAGGAGGATAATAGGTTTGAGGCCAGCCTGTACAATTTTTATTTTTGTGGTACGGGATGGAACCCAGGGGCCATCTCATCTACCTTTGGGCTACACTCTCAGACCTATTTTATTTTGTTTTATTGCAGGGGCTTATACTTCCAAGCTACACCCCCCAGCCCAAATTTTTATTTATTTATTTATATATTTATTTTGTGGTACTGGGGTTCCTGGAAGCCCTTCTACCTCCAGGTTACACTCATATATATATATATATATATATATATATATATATATATATATTTTTTTTTTTTTTTTTTTTTTTTTTTTGAAACAGGGTCTCTTAAGCCAGCTAGGCTGGCTTTGAACCTGCGTGATCCTCCTGCCGCAGGGATTACAAGCGTGCGTTACCACGCCCGGCTATTCTTTATTTTGAAACACTGTCTCCCTGAGTCGCAAAGGGCCTCACTAAGTAGCTGAGGCTGTCCGCGAACCGCGATCCTCCTGTCTCAGCCTCCCAGGTGCTAGGATTACAAGCGTGCGCCCCACGCCTGACTTCAGTAATTACAACCACATGTTCATTTCTGATTTCAAAGGAGTTCTTTTTTTTGTCTTATTTTATTGGAACTGGGGATAGAACCCAGAGCGCCACAACTGCAAAGCAGGCACTTTGCCACTGAGCTACATCCCAGCCCCCATTTCTGATTTTAGTTACCCCCCCCACCCCGCCCCGTTGTCAAGGTAAATGTGGTGTTGATCTTTTCAAAGAACTCGGTTTGTTTTGTTTTTGCAGTACCGGGGCTAGAACCCAGGGGCATTCTACCTCTGAGCTACACACTGGGTCCTATTTTTTTTTTGGTGGTACTGGGGTTCCTGGAAGCCCTTCTATCTCCGAGCTACACTCCCAGACCTATTTTATATTTTTGAAACAGGGTCTCTTACGCCAGCACGGCTGGCTTCGAACCTGCGCGATCCTCCTGTCTCCGCCTCCCAAGCGCGGGGATTACAAGCGTGCGCCACCACGCCCGACCTGGGTCCTATTTTTTATTCTTTATTCTGAAATAGGGTCTCACTGAGTTGCAAAGGGCCTCACTAAGTAGCTGAGGCTGGCCGTGAACCTCGATCCTCCTGTCTCAGCCTCCCGAGTGCTGGGATCGCAAGCGTGCCCACCGCGCCCGGCTTGTTTTTGTTCTATTATCACAATGGGTTTACCTGTTGATGAGATTACAAGGCCAGTGACTTAACTGCATCAGCCCTGAGCCCTTCAGGGAACATCCTGTTCTGATCGCGGCATCCTGCCCCCCGGGCCCTGAAGAGCTCGTGCTCAGTTCAGAACGCCAAACGCATTTGGCCCATCTCCTAAGTGTTCCCGCGAGCAGTTCCAGCAGAGCGAGAAAATTCCAAAGTGCAAAGTCCCCCCTGAGACTGAAAGTAAACCCTTGGCTGTTGAGTCCCTGTAAAAGAAAAAGGAAAACGCAAAATAAAAAGCCGGTTAAGCCAGGCGTGGTGGCACTTGTATTCCAGTACTTGGGAGACCGAGACGGGAGAAATGCAGGTTCACAGCCAGGCTCAGCTACTTAGTGAGGCTCTTTGCAACTTAGACCCTGTTTCCTAATAAAGGATAAAATTTACGGAGCTGGGCGTGGTGGCGCACGCTTGTCATCCCAGCTTTCGGAGGCTGAGACGGGAGGCTCACAGTTCATGGCCAGCCTCAGCTACTCAGGCCCTTTGCAACTTAGGCCATGTTTCAAAATAAGGAATTAAAAATAGGGCTGGGCGTGGTGGGCACGCTTGTCATCCCAGCATTCGGGAGGCTGAGACAGGAGGATCGAGGTTCGCGGCCAGCCTCAGCTACTTAGTGAGGCCCTCCGCAACACAGTGAGACCCTGTTTCAAAATAAAAAGAATAAAAAATAGGGCAGGGGGTGTAGCTTGGAGGTAGAATGTCCTGGCTCTATCCCCAGACCCGCAAAAAAAAAAAAAAAATAGGGCTGGGGGTGTCACTTGGAGATAGAATGCCCTTGGGTTCCATTCCCAGTACTGCAAAAATAAATAAATAAATAAATAAATAAATAAATAAATAAATAAATAAATAAAATTAGGATTTGGGTGTAGCTTGGAGGTAGAATGCTCTGCATTCAATCTCCAGCACCATTAAAAAAATAAAAGCAAGTTACATGCATCCAGTGTACAGTGGCACAGAGTAGAGATTTGCATTCCAAAAAGGAGGAACAGGACAAAAACAGTATTAGAATCCAGCACTTAATCCTGTTTCTGTTCCTGGCATCTGGAGCAGATGGCGGTGAGATGCGATCTCCAAGGGGCCTTGGCAGCCCCATCCTTGGGGCCAGGTGGGTGCAGTAAGCCGCATAGTGGCTCTTCAGCCTGAGTCCATGGCTCACAGCTTGCAGCCTTTCCTGGAGGCCATTCCATATGCCTGGCCTTTCTTTTCTTTCTTTCTTTCTTTTTCTTTTCTCTCTCTCTCTTTTTTTTTTTTTTTTTTTTTTGCAGTACTGGGGATGGAACCCAGGAGCATTCTACCTCTGAGTTACACCCCTAGTCCTATTTTTTATTCTTTATTTTGAAATGATCCCACTGAGTTGCAGAGGGCCTAAGTAGCTGAGGCTGGCCGCGAACCTCCATCCTCCTGTCTCAGCCTCCCGGATGCTGGGATGACAGGCGTGCGCCACCACGCCCGGCCACTTTTGGCAATTCTAAATCTTGAGAGTTTTCTTGCAACCTCGGCTTCACCCTTGCAGCTTCACAAATTGCTCCATTTAGGGACCCCAACCCTGCCACACGTTGTCTGGCTTCTGGCGTCCATGATGTGAGAGCAGAGCCTGCTCACGCTACCCCCACCCGCGTCCCACAGCCGCGCTGTGGGATCACAGACCTCAGCCGCACAAGGACGGGACCCCAGAATCTCCAAGAAACCGAGCGAGTAAACCTGCTTCCTCTGGGAGGCGTGCTGGCACTTTAGGCTATCGCAGGGAGACTATTGCCTGCAACGGGGCTTTCTCACACGGGCAGGGGAGGGTTCTGTGTGTGTGTGTTTGTGCAGTTCTGGGGATTGAACCCAGGATCAGCCTACCTCCAAGCTACATTACCAGCCCTATTTTATACTTTATTTTGAAACAGGGTCTCACTATGTTTTGGAGGACTTCCCAAGTTGCTGAGGCTGGCCTTGAACCTTCAATCCTCCTGTCTCAGCCCCCAGGCACTGGGATTGCAGGTGTGCCCCACCATGCCCAGCAACAGGTGGAGGGTATCTGCTCCTGGACCTTGGGCCTTTCGGCCCTGTCCCTGGAACAGAGGCATGTGTGTGGGCTGCGCGTCCTACCTCTGGAATTCAAAGGACAGGCCTGGCCTTGGGAGGAGATGAATCTCGGGATACCAGTGCTTCCTCCCCCATCCCCAGCCCTGCCTGGGTCCCAGGTCCCGGAAACTTGTGGAGCCAGTGGTGGTCAGTGGATGGGCAGCGGCTGAGCTGGTCCACTCCATCCAGAGGGCCCGCTCAGGGGATGACGGGACAGGAAGGGGCAGTGTGTGGGGCAGAGTCCCCTCCTGTGGCCTGCCTGTTCCCAGGCTCCTGGTCTTGCTGCCTCTGCTGCAGGACTCCTCGCCTTGGCCACAGAGGGGCGTGGGGGCCTGGTCTGGCGGGCAGGCCTCAGGTGTAGCACAGGGGCTCAGTTCCGACGGAATGTGCTACATCTGTGCCTCTTCCTGCTGTCTGTTGGGCACCTGGAGCAGGGCTGGCTGCGCCTTCATTGGCTCAGCAGGCCCTTGCCAAATGGGTGCAGGGCGCCGCGGACCGGGGCCCAGCGGCCAGGAGGGCAGCGCTCCAGTTTGCGGAAGGTGAGAGCCAGACCCTAGGCTAGGTGCCTTGCTGCAGAGCGACTGCATTCAAGAATGCAGTTGGACAACACCCGGGATCCAATCCAGTAGACAGCACCGACACGGCCGTAACCAGGTAGGAGGAGGAAGTGCCCTGAAGGTGTGGCCAGGGAAGCCCCGCCCCTGGAGTGGGGGGAGTCTGCGCCTGGAGATGTGGCCCAGGGAAGCCCCGCCCCTGGAGTGGGGGAGCCTTGCCTGGAGGTGTGGCCAGGGAAGCCCCGCCCCTGGAGTGGGGGGAGTCTGCGCCTGGAGGTGTGGCCAGGGAAGCCCCGCCCCTGGAGTGGGGGAAGTCTGCAGCTGGAGGTGTGGCCAGGGAAGCCCCGCCCCTGGAGTGGGGGAGCCTTGCCTGGAGGTGTGGCCAGGGAAGCCCCGCCCCTGGAGTGGGGGGAGCCAGAGCCTGGAGGTGTGGCCAGGGAAGCTCCGCCTCGAGCGCAGGGAGCCCGTGCCTGAAGGTGTGGCCAGGGAAGCCCCGCCCCTGGAGTGGGGGGAGTCTGTACCCGGGGGTGTGGCCAGGGAAGCCCCGCCCCTGGAGTGGGGGGAGCCAGAGCCTGGAGGTGTGGCCAGGGAAGCTCCGCCTCGAGCGCAGGGAGCCCGTGCCTGAAGGTGTGGCCAGGGGAGCCCCGCCCCTGGAGTGGGGGGAGCCTGAGCCTGGAGGTGTGACCAGGGGAGCCCCGCCCCTGGAGTGGGGGGAGCCTGAGCCTGGAGGTGTGGCCAGGGAAGCCCCGCCCCCAGAGTGGAGGGGACCCGCGCCGGCCAGCCAGGTGTGTGTTGGGCCCTTGAGGGGAGCAAGTCCAGAGAAGACCTGGCCCTGGAGTAGGAAAGCCCATGTGGCCACAGCTGTCCATCCCACCAGCGCTCCTCAGCCATCTGCCTGCCCCTTGACCTTTGCTGTAAGGCGGCAACTGCCAGCCTCTGGGTTTCCAGGTGCCCCCTTCCCGCCGCGTGACAGCTGGCCCTCCCAGCAGGTGTCCCAACCCGATTTCTGGCTCCTTGGCCTGTGGACAGCTGGCGGCACCTGCCGGAAGGGCCTTCTGAGCGCCCCTGCTGGGCATCCAGAGACAAGCAGAGGCCTCTCCCGCTCCCTTCTGGAGGGGCCGCTGCTGGCTCGGAGCCCCATCCCGGTCCACTCACTCAAGCACCGTGGGCTGCGGAAGGGCCGGGAGCGCGGCCCACCGTGGACGTGGCTGGCCACTTCCTGCGGTGGCGGCACTGCCTCCTCCAGCCCCACCGGCCGGTCCGTCCTGGCCTCCTCGCTGTGAGGCCCCGGGCGCCCATCTCTCTTATCCCAGGTGCAGTGGCGCCTGGAGGTCCCTGCAGAAGGTCCAGGGTCCCCTGATCCCAGTCCCTTTGGGCCACTGCTTCGAGTGCAGTCGTGAGGAGGCAGAGCGAGGGCGAGCCATCTTGGCCACCCACTTGGTCCCTCTAGAACCAGGACAACAGGACCTCCAGGGCCTGCGCCTGCCCAGCCGGGAGCCACGTTAGCCAGGCATCCCAGGTCTCCTGGCCGGAATTCATCGTTAGTTTTTGTGTTAGTTAGGGATTGGTGGTACTGGGGGTGGAATCCAGAGGCTTTCTACCTCTGGGCTATACTCCCAGACCTTTTTTTTTTTATTATATATTTTTATTTGGAAACAGGGTCTCACTAAGTTGCTGAAAGCCTAAGTAGCTGAGGCTGGCTTCAAACCCGCGCGATCCTCCTGTCTCAGCCTCCCAAGTGCGGGGATTACAAGCGTGAGCCACCACGCCCGGCTCTGTGTTAGCAGGGATTGAACCCAAAGGTATTGTAGCTCCAAGACATATACATGGCCCTTGTTGGAATTCTGTGCTTTGAAACAGGGTCTTGCCAGATTGCTGAGTGCCACTAGCTGCCGACCTCGAACCTGAGATCCTTCTAGCTCAGCCTCCAAGTACCGGGGTGACAGGCGTGTGCCACCACAAAGGGCTCTTAGCCATCATTTCTAGTGGGCCCATGTTTGCCGAGCCAGGCCCATCACCAGGCTTTAACTGGTTTCCAACTTGAGATGACTTATAAGAAATACCCCTAGCCAATAGCCCGCTCGTGGTGGCTCGGGAGATTTTTTAGGGGTGGAATCACAGACGCAGACTGTGAACTGAGCAAATGTCCACCACAATGTCTTCCTTCCTTCCTCTTTTATTTATATTTCTATATTTTTGCAGTACTGGAGAAGGCACCCAGGGGCAGTCTATCTCCGAGCTACACCCCCAACCCTGGAGGCTGGTCTTAAACTTGCGATCCAACCCCCTCGGCCTCCCAGGTACTTGGATTCCAAGTGTGCACCACTGCGCCCAGCTCCAAAGGGTCCAGTGGTTTTGACATGAGGACCAGCCCACCGCTCAGCGAAGCCAGTGCTGGATCCTGTCAGCACTGGGAGGAGCCTTTGCCTTGCCCTCCCCGCCCCGCCTGGCCGGCTCCGTCTTGTTTCTGATCATTCCTTTGCTGTTACCAATTTGTAAGAGCTTGTAATGGACTGATAGCATCTGGCTTGGCTCGGGTCACTGTCTTCACTGTGTGCGCGCTCTCTGAGAAATGCCACTGTCTGCTTTTCCCATCTGTGCTTTCTGATCTCTTATCTCAGGAGCTGGGACCCCCTGGCTCTGTAACGCAGAGTGGAAGTTTGGCTGGGCATGGTGGGCACACTTGTAACCCCAGTACTTGGGAGGCTGAGACAGGAGGCTCGCAGGTTCACGGCCAGCCTCAGCTACTTAGGCCCAGGTTTAAGAAGGTGGGGAGGGGCTGGAGCTGGAGCTTGGAGGTAGGATGCCTTGGGTTCGATGTCCAGCACCAAAAGTAAAGAGCGAAACACAGGGGCTGAGGGTGCAGCTCCGCCGCAGGGCGCTTGCCAGCACATGAGGCTGGGGCTCCCTGCCGGCTCCGGGGGGAGCACGAGACCTCACGAGCCAGCCAGCCCACCCCCAGGCGGGATATGCCCAAGGGCGGGGGAACATGTCCCGGGGAAACTTGTACGTGAATGTTGACAGCACTATCCCCAGTCCCCAGAAGACGGAAAGAGCCCAGCAGCAGTGGGTGAACACAACATGGTCCATCCAGGCAGTGGGATACTACTCAGCCGTAAGAAGGCCTGACGCGCTGACACATGCTCAACAGGGACGACCTTGAATTGTTTTCCCCAGTGAGACCAGTCTCAAGAGGCCACAGAGGACCCCGCTATACCAAGTGTGCCTTATTCCCTCAGGGGTCCTGGGGCTGCACCCGGCGCTGAGCTCTGAGCCACACCCCAGCAGCTTAGAGAGGCCCTCAGCAACTTACGAGACCATTTATCTTTCTTTCCTTTTCTTTCTTTTTTTGGTACTGGGGATTGAGCCCAGAGGGATTCTACCTCCAAGCTACACCCCCAGCCTGATTATTTATTTGGAAACAAGGTCTCACTAGGTTGCTGAGAGCCTCACTAAATCGCTAAGGCTGGCTTTGAACCTGTGATCCTCCTGTCTCAACCTTCTAAATACTGGGGTTACAGTGTGCACCACCCTTCCTTTTTTCTTTCCTTTCAAAACCTAAGGGCAGCCAAGCGTGGTGGCGCACGCTTGTAATCCCAGCATTTGGGAGGCTGAGACTGGAGGATAGAGGTGTGAGGCCAGCCTTAACTACTTAGTGAGGCTCTTTGCAACTTGGTAAGACCCTGTTTCAAAATAAAAAATAGGGCTGGGGATGTAGCTCGGAGGTAGAAGGCCTCTGGGTTATATCCCTAGTATGGGGGGGGGGAACTAAGGGCATTTTTTTTTTGGTGGTACTGAGAATAAAACCCAGGGGCTTCCTTCTATCTCCAGGCTATACCCCCAGACCTATTTTATATTTTATTTGGAAACAGGGTCTCACAAGTTTCTGAGAGTGTCACTAAGTAGCTGAGGCTGACTTTGAACGTGTGTGACCCTATCTCAGCCTCCCAAGCACTAGGATTACAACCGTAGGCCACCACACCTGCCTGAAGGCTTTTAATTAAATAGAAAAAAGAACAATAATTTTGTGTGTGGGGGGGTAGATACTGGGGATTGAACCCAGGGGCATTCTACCTCTGAACTACACCCCTGGCCCTATTTTTTATTCTTTATTTTGAGACAGGGCCTCACTAAGTAGCTGAGGCTGTCCACAAACCTGCGCTCCTCCTGTCTCAGCCTCCCAAGTACTGGGGTTACAAGCACGCGCCACCACACCTGGCTCAGAACAATAAATTTTGATGAATACGATCCCATCGTTCAACACAAATTTAATTTTCTCTTGAACAGCAAGAGAAAGCGGGCCCCCACCTTGTCATACACCATGATGTAACAGAGACATCTTCAGAGCATTATCTTTAGGTGAAGCTAAATTGCTAGAGTAAAAAATACACTGTACATAAACAGACCCGTGAATAGCCTAAAACCTAGACTGTGACGAGGAGAACTACAACTCAAATAGTTGTGGGGGGCTGGGATCGCACCGAGGGGTGCTCTTCCTCTGAGCCCCGCTCCCAACCCCATTTTACTGTTTGTTTGGAAACAGCTCTAAGTTGCCGGCCTGGGCCCGCGATCCTCCATCTCGGCCTCCGGGCGCTGGGGCCTACAGGTGTGCCACCGTTCCCCAGGAACAAACGCCGAGCTTGCGGGCGCAGAGCCCTCAGCACGGGCCTGCTCACGTTTATTAGGAAACAGCGTTTCGTCGGCGAGTCCCTCGGCATCGCCGCGCTTTGCCGTCTCTCTCCTTAACTTCAGCTGCTGACCAGGCACTTCGAGTGGATCTGGGGGAGTTTTCCAACGCTGCTTCCCAACCGCTCTTTGCTGTTTTGTTCAGCTTCTTCTGGAACCTCTGTGATCTTCCTGGGAATCACGGAGACCTTACTTGAAAATAAGAAACTAGCCGGGCGTGGTGGAGCACACTTGTCATCCCAGCATTCTGGAGGCTGAGACCGGAGGATCGCAGTTCGCGGACAGCCTCAGCTACTTAGTGAGGCCCTCTGCAACTCAGTGAGACCCGGTTTCAAAATAAAGAATAAAAAAAAATAGGGCAGGGGGTGTGGCTCGGAGGTTGAATGCCCCTGGGTTCCATCCCCAGACCTGCAAAAAAAAAAAGAAAAGAAAAAAAGAAAAAAAGAAACTAAACTAGGGCTGGGGGCGCAGCTCTGTGGTGGAGTGCCCTGGGCCACCCCCAGCACAACACAACACAGGGAAGAGGCTGGGGTCCTGGAACGGGCCAAGTGTGGCCGGGCGCACGGGCTCTGGGCCCCCACCAGTCACACGGAGACAGGAGCGCTGCTGGCTGGGGCAGGGGCAGATCCTGAAAAGGCCATGGGCTCCTAGTGTCCCGCGCTGCAGAGGCAGGCTCGGGGTGACCCCTTTACCTCGGAGCTACAGTCGGGAGAGGGCTGCCGCTGTCCAGGGCACTGACCACGGTTTTGTTTACTGGGCGGGTGCCAAGGCAAGCGCGCGGCTCGGCTGGGCTGTGCCGGGTCCCCAGGGCGGCGGTGCCTCCTGCCTCTGTGGAGAGCAGCCGAAGCGCCTCAGGGAAGTGCCATGGTTATTTTTTATTTTTTGCGGGTCTGGGGATGGAACCCAGGGGCATTCTACCTCCGAGCTGCACCCCCAGCCCTATTTTTTATTCTTTATTTAGAAACAGGGTCTCACTGAGTTGCAGAGGGCCTCACTAAGCGGCTGAGGCTGGCAGTGAACTGCAATCCTCCTGTCTCAGCCTCCTGAATGCTGGGATCACAAGCGTGGCAAGTCCTGAAGGAGAGCCAGCCTTTCTGCCTGCTCCGGGGGCGCAGACCCTGAGGCCACGCCCTATGACGTCACAGGGCCTCGTTGCTAGCCCGAGAAAAAAGAAATGAAACATCTGGCGTGGTGGCACTTGCCTATCATCCTAGTACTTGGGAGGCTGAGGCAAGAGGATTGCAGGTTCGAAGCCAGCCTCAGCAACTTAGTGAGGCTCTGGGCAACCCAGCAAGACTCTATTTCTCTATTTCTTTTCTTTTTTTTGTGGTACTGGGGGTGGAACTCAGGGGCTTTTCTACCTCCGGGCTATACTCCCAGACCTATTTTATACTTTAGTTGGAAACAGGGTCTAAGTTGCTGAGAGCCTCACTCAATAGCTGAGGCAGGCTTTGAACCTGTGCAATCCTCCTGTCTCAGCCTCCCAAGTGCTGGGATGACAAGCGTGCGCCACCATGCCTGGCCCTGCAAGGCCCTATTTCTGAGTAAAAAATAAAACAGAGCCAGGCTTGATAGTATGCACTTATAATCCCAGTACTTGGGAGGCTGAGACAGGAAGATCGCAGGTTCGAAGCCAGCCTCAGCAACTTAGTGAGGCCCTGTTTCTGAATAATAAAATGAAAAGAGCTGGGGCATAACTTGGAGGTGCGATGCCCCGGGTTCAATCCCCAGGACCAAAACATAAGCCAGGCGTGGTGGTGCACGCCTGTGATCCCAGTATTCAGGAGGCTGAGACAGGAAGATCACAGGATCAAGGCCAGCCTCAACTGCCTGGTGAGACCTCCATGACTCAGTGAGACCCTACTTCAAAATAAAGAATAAATAACTGCTGGAGGTGTACCTTGGAGGTAGAACGCCCTGGTTCCACCCCCAGGACCAAAATAAACAACTGTGTACATAACTTTCGCTCCACCATGACTGGCCTACTCGGCAGTTGAAAGGGGTCCCAGCACGCAAGCCTTGACAGGACGCAAGCCTTGCCAGTCTGCGGGCCCGCCCAGGCATGCGTGGCGTCGGAGCTCAGCCTGGGTGTTCTGATGCGGTGCGTGTCTGGGGCTGGCCAGTGGCCTGGTCACCTGACATTCACACCCCTGACATCCCCGAGTCACCCAACGCACACACGGAGCTCTGCCCGTGCTCGGCTGCCCCTGCCTCTGCACCGCGGGAGCCCACTGCCACCTTCTCTACCTTTTTGTTTTTTGGGTACTGGGGATTGAACACAGGGGCATTCGACCTCCAAGCTATACTCCTTTTTATTTTATTTATTTAGCTATTGGGGATTGAACCCAGAGGTATTCTACCCATGAGCTCCCCTAGCCCCAGCACTATTTTATTTTTATTTTGAAACAGGGTCTCACTAGGTTGATGAAAGTCTTATTACTTGCTGAGGCTGGCCTCAAACCTGTAATCCTCCTGTCTCAGGCTCCCACGTGCTGGGATTACAGACCTGCGCCACCACTTACAGCCTATTTATTTATTTATTTATTTATTCATTCATTCATTCATTCATTTTATGGTGCTGGGGATGGAACCAGGGGCATTCTGCCTCTGAGCTACACCCCCAGTCCTATTTTTTAGTCTTTTTAAAATTTTTTTTTTTTTTTTTTTTGGTGGTACTGGGGTTCCTGGAAGCCCTTCTATCTCCGGACTACACTCCCAGACCTATTTTTACATTTTTTTTATTTGGAAACAGGGTCTCCTAAGCCAGCGCGTGCGCGGCTGGCTTCGAACCTGCACGATCCTCCTGTCTCTGCCTCCCAAGCGCGGGGATTACAAGCGTGCGCCACCACACCCGGCTTAGTCTTTTTAAAATTTTTGAAACAGGTCTCATTGAGTTGTGAAGGGCCTTGCTGAATAGCTGAGGCTGTCTGTGAACCATGCTCCTCCGGTCTCCGCCTCGTCCTCCGGTCTCCGCCTCCCAAATGCTGGGATCACAATCCTGCGCCACCACGCCCGGCCTTATTTTTTTTATTTTGAAACAAGGTCTCAGTAAAATGCTGGGAGTTCTACTATTTGGCAGAGCCTGGCCTGGAACCTGCAATCTTCCCATCTCGGCCTCCCAAGTACTGGGATGGCAGGTGTCCCCACCTGGCTGGTGTTGGAGCTGCCCCCTTAGCCAGTCCCCACAAGTTGACGCGAAGCTCCAGGAGGGTGGACGCCATGCGGCAGGGCCACCGCTGTGTCCCAGGGACTGAGCACTCGCAACCTGTGTCGTGGGAGGTGAGACGGGACTGATGACCCAGGCTGGTGCGCCGGTGTGCTCCTCCACCCCAGCTGCTCCGACGCTGAGACGGGGATCCAAGTTCGAGGCCAGTCCCTGCAACTTTTTGAGACCCTGTCTCAAAGTAAAATTTAAGAAGAAAGGGGTGGGGGGCCAGGCGTGGTGGTGCACACTTGTAATCCCAGCATTCGGGAGGCTGAGACAGGAGGATCTGGGTTTGTGGACAGCCTCGGCTACTTAGGCTCTTTGCAACTCAGTGAGACCGTTTCAAAATAAAGAATAAAAATAGGGCTCGGGGTGTAGCTTGGAGGTAGAATGTGCCTGGGTTCCACCCCAGTACTACAAACAAACAAACAAACAAACAAACAAAAACAAACTAGCGTAGCACTAGCCATAACCTGGGCCCACAGAAGAGCTAGGGCAGAGAGGAGAAGAGCCCCCACTGGGAGGACCTGAGCAGCCTGCTCCGTGGCCACCGCCATGCCCCGCCGTGTCCCCAGTGCCCGAGCCTCCTGCGCGGCGCGCAGCCAGGCTGCGCGGGTCACTGGCCACTGGCGTGGGGCTGCGGCTGCGTCCGTCTCTGGCGCCCTGCTCTGTCTGCTCCCTGCAGCCAGGAGGTGAGGGCGGCTTTGCCTCTGCCGCACCCTCGGGCCCACGGTCCAGCGCCCAGCGGTTTCTGCCCTGGAACCAGCCCACCACGTACTGGGCCTTTGAGAATAAGACAACCACGTGTCAGTAAGCCTTTCTTCTTCTAATTCGAACCTGTCAGGTATTTGGTCACAGTGATGAAAAAGCTGGCCAAGAGCCGGCCGTGGTGGCGCATGCGTGTAATCCCAGCACTCAGGAGGCCAAGACGGGAGGATCGCGGTTCACGGCCAGCCTCAGCTACTAGTGAGGCCCTCTGCACCTCAGTGAGACCCTGTTTCAAAATAAAGAATAAAAAAAAAATAGGGCTGGGAGTGCAGCTTGGAGGTAGAATGCCCCTGGGTTCTAACCCTAGTACCGCAAAAAAAAAAAAAAAAAAAAAGAAAGCTGGCCCAAACACGCTCTTTATGCACATGTGTGTGTGCACATATGTGTGTGGTGCTGGGGCTGGGCTCAGGCATCTTAACTCTGAGTTACATCCCCAGCTCTATTTTATTTTTATTTTAGGTGGCACTGGGGGTGGAACACAGAGGCTTTCTACCTCCAGGCTATACTCCCAGATCTATTTTATATTTTATTAGAAACAGGGTCTCACTAAGTTGCCAAGCGCCTCACTAAGTAGCTGAGGCTGGCTTCGAACCCGCGCGATCCTCCTGTCTCAGCCTCCCAAGCGCGGGGATGACAAGCGTGCGCCACCATGCCCGGCTTATTTTTAATTTGAAACAGGGTGTCAGCTTAGCGCCCTGGCCCGGGCCTGTTACCTTGAAGACTGACACAGGAGGATCCCAGGTGGGAGCCAGCCCCAGCGACTGGGTGAGGTGATGCCTTTGAGTTGCTCTTTTTCCTTTTGTGGTGCTGGGGACTGAACCCACATCTCTGGATTGCAGGCCGGTGCCACCAGGCCCAGCTCTATGAGTCCTTGTACAAACACATCTTCTCAGCACCTTCAACCCTCATCAGCCTGCAAACTCCACTTTCCACGCCCTCCGCGGCTTACTCTTCTCACCCTCCGGTGCTGGTGAAGGAGCCACGAGCTTTCTCTTCTGCTGCCCCAGCTGGTACCAAACGCTCCAAGGCCGGGGCCGGGCGATGTGTTACTGCTGAGTCCCCAAAATGCAGTCAGGTCTAATTTGAGGTGTACAGTGGGCTTCACTGTGGAAGAGCACACGTTGAAATACCATTTGGGACATACTGGGCCACATAAAACATATTATTAAGTTAACATCACCGGCATCGTTTTGCTTTTTTTCATGTGTGATACTGGGGACTGAACCCAGGGGCATTCTAACCTTCCGCCACACCCCTAGCCTTATTTTATTATTATTCATTTACTCATTCATTCATTCATTTTGTGGTGCTGGAGGTGGAACCCAGGGGCAGTCTATCTTTGAGGTACACCCCTAACTCTATTTTATTCTTTTTTTTTTTTTTTTTTTTTTTTTTGCGGGTCTGGGGATGGAACCAGGGGCATTCGACCTCTGAGCGACACCCCCTGCCCTATTTTTTATTCTTTATTTTGAAACCGGGTCTGAGTTGCGGAGGGCCTCACTAAGTAGCCGAGGCTGTCCCCGAACCGCGATCCTCCGGTCTCAGTCTTCCAAATGCTGGGATTACAAGTGTGCGCCACCACGCCCGGCTTTTTTTTTTTTTTTGAAACAAGGTCTAAATTGCGGAAGGCCTCACTAAGTTACTAAAGCTGGCCATTAACCTGCAATCCTCCTGTCTCAGCCTCCCAAGTACTGGGATAACAAGTATGTGTTACCGGGCCTGGCTTTTTTTTAAAATTTGAAACAGCATCTTGCTAAGTGGCTGAGGGTCTAAGTTGCGGAGGCTGGTCTAGAACCCGTGATCCTCCTGTCTCAGCCTCCCAAGTATTGGGATTACAGGCATGTGCCAACATGCCCTGGTAATCTCTTTACTTTTTCTAACACCTAATAATTAAAAAAATTTTTTTCGTAGCTCTGAGAATCTGAACCCAGGGCCTGTCACCTACCAGGCAAGTGCTCTACCCCTGAACAATAACTCTGACCCACAATTTGGCAAGTTTAAACTACACGTGTAGCTGAGAAATTTTGGGCTCACTTAAGTTTCTACTGGACAGAGCTGATTAAGAACATCAGTTAAGGTGGGCGTGGTGGCGCACTCTTGTCATCCCAGCATGTGGGAGGCTGAGACGACAGGATCGCGGTTCGAGGCCAGCCTAGGCTACTTACTTAGTGAGGCCCTTTGCAACTCGGTGAGACCGTGTTTGAAAATAAAGAATAAAAAATAGTGCTGGGGGGTGTAGCTCGGATGTCGAATGCCCTGGGTTCCATCCCCAGCACCACCAAAAAAAAAAAAAAAAAAAAAAGGGGGGGGGGACGAGCCGTTTTCCTTTCTTCCTCCAGGCCTTTGCACTGTCCAGCCAGCGACTGGCACCCATAAGACTCCATGCATTTTCCGAATGAATGGATGGAGGCCGAGCCTCTGGGGACGCGCTCGCTGACAGCCAGCTCCGCGGGACCACATCCCAGGCCCCGCCTCCTCGCCACGCCGGGAGGGAAACTGAGGCCGGCGCGGTGACGTCAGCCGGCCCATCGCACGCCGCGGCCGGGATTCAAACCCAGGTCCAGTTCCTATCCTTACTGCCTTGCGCGCCGACCGTTCCTACCTTGCTGGGCGGCGGCGGCGGCGGCGGCGGGCAGACAGGCCGTCCCTCGCCCGCTGCCTCCGGTCCGCCGGGGCCGGCGCCAGCGTGACCCCTCCGCGGCCATCGCTGGCCACCCGCGTCTCCGCCGGCCGCCGAGCCCTTCGCAGGCGGCGCCGAGCGGAAGTCCCGCCTCCGCCGCGCGCCCGGGCGCCGCGACAGCCGCGCCGGCCAATGAGCAGCGCGCCGCGGCGGACGCCGGCCAATGGGCGCGCGCGCCGAGGGGGCGTGTCCGGGCCGCGGGCCGGAGCGGGTCGTGCGCGCTGAGGAGGAGCCGCCGCCGTCGCCGTCGCCGCCGCCGCCGCCGCTACCGAGGCCGAGCGGAGCCGTTAGCGCCGCGCCCCGCCGCCCGCCCGCCCGCCCCGGAGCAGCCCCGGGCCCGCCCGCCGCGTCCAGGTGAGGCGGGCAGCCCTCGGCGGCGCCCGGCGGGGTAGGCCGCGGCAGGCCTGAGCGCGCCCGGCCGGGCCGCGGGGCCCGCGGGCCTGCACCGGCCGAGGCCCAGGCCGCGCCGGGAGGGACGCGCGCGCGGGCGGCGGGGGCGCGGCGGGGCCCGGGCTGGGAGCGAGGGGCGGCGCGCTCGGGCGGGGGCGCGCGCCGGGCCGGGCCGGGCCGGGCGGCTTCCATCCCGGCCTCGGGCGGGAGAGCGCGGCGGGCGGGCGCCCCGGCGCGCGGGGTCACGGCGCTCGGCCCGCGCCCGGGATCCCCCGGCCCCGAGCCCGGCCCGAGGTTGCTTTAGAACTAAGTGTTGAGAAGAAGCCCCGGCGCCGCGCAGGGCGAGCTCGGCAAAGTGGGGAAAAAAAAAAAAAAAAAAAAAGACGGGAAGGAAGAAAAGGGGAAAGGACAAGGTATTTTCGATCGCCATCTCCAGCCGAGCTGTTTGTTGGTGGGGCGTGGGACGCTCGGATCTGTAAAATGTGTGTACACGCTGAAAACACGGACCGCAGACAATCGAACAATGGAGATGGGTTTTTTTTTTTTCTTTTCTTTTCCTTCTCCAGCGTCTTCTGCTGCCAGGTTTATCGAAATGGGTTCTGATACCTACTGTGTGCAGGAAGATGGAGAAGAACTTACTTTTTTTTTTTTTTTTTTTTTGCACGGCCCCCTCCTGGGGAGTCCAAGAGTCCTGCAGAAAATGTTCGTGCGGGATTTTTGTGGCCAGTGCTTTTGAAGGGGTTTGGGGAGGAGGATCTGGCCGGAGGAGGATTTCTAAACCTGGGCACTACTGACAGTTGGGGAATCACATAATCTTGGTTGTAGGGCACTGTCTTGTGCCTTGCAGGAAGTTGAGCGGGCACCCGTAGCTTCTACCCACCAGGTGCCAGCAGCATCCCCCACCCCACCTCCCCGCCCCCAGTTGTGAGAATCAAAAATATCTCCAGACATTGCCAGATGTCTCCTGGGGTCGGTTCTCTCTCTCTCTCTCTCTCTCTCTCTCTCTCTCTCTCTCTCTCCATCTCTCTCTCTCTATCTCTCTCTCTCTCTCTCTCACTCACTTCTGAGAATCGCCACTGAACTAAATGATTTTCCACTAAAAGTTCCTCCAGCCCCATCTTTGATGTCCTGGGAGACGCTCTGAAGACCTTGAACAAGCTCAGCTATCTGGAGCCTTACTCTTACTTGTAAAATGAAAGGACAAAAATATGGCACATCTAGGGTTGCGCATGGCCCATATATGATAGGCACAGAATTAAAGAGTATTTTAATTTCTAGTATTTATTGGCAGCTTACCATGTGCTTGAGACTGCACTGGGGTTTGCCTCCAGCTTCAAGGGAGATACTGTTATTCTTTCCATTTTAGAGATGAGGAAACAGGCCTAGATGGGTCACTTGATATCAGGGACTAGTCTCGTGCACTTTTAAAGTGGTGGGCAGGATTTGAACTCAGGCCTTCTGACTCGGAGCCCTTTCCCTGAACCACCAGGAGTCCCATCCAGTTGCGTTAGAGTATCTGCGTGCAAAACTTTGCGCTGGGGTCTGTTTGAAACTGCTGCAGCTTCGAGGTCCACGGAGGGGCTGGCATATATAACCACCTCCAGATGTGGCCGGAAGTGATGTTTCTGTGGAGGCACTGCTTTGGGGGGCAGTCGGATTTCATTTTGGATGTGTCTGAGGCCTCGGTCGGAGGCAGCGAGTAGAAAAGGAGGGAGAAGTATGTAAACTCGATCTTCCCAAGCCCTCCTCCATCCCTGTGTCACTGGCTGCTACTGGCCAGCCCTCCTTCCACACTCCGCAGAGTTGTCTTCTGTAAACGCAGGTCTGATCGTGTCCCTCCACACTACTCCGGGGGGGGGGGCAGACTTTGTGGACCTGTGTGGGTGTCTTGAAAGATAAAGTCTGAAGCCCTGAGCACGGGCCACAGTTCTAACCCTCCCTTCCTCTCTGACTTCATCTGCACGTAGACCCCAGCCCACCCTCCCTGCCTGTTGCTCCCTCTGCCTGGAACACGGTCTCTTCGGCCTGGAGATCTCTTCCTCCTGCAACGCAGGCCGGCCCAGAGCTCACTCTCACCACCTAAAGCCTCCTCGACTGCCACCCTCTCTCCACCCGCCGGAATGGAGTCCACTGTCCCTGGTTTGTTTCCGTCCCATTCAATTTATTGAATGAATTAAATGGTGAAAGCAGAGCAGTGGCGGCCTCTGGCCCTTAGGTGGCAGTAGCAAGCGGGAGCCTGACTGGAAGCTGTGGGTCTTGTCTGGGAAAGGCAGGAAACCAGCAGATAGAAGGGGAGGAACCTTGTCCTCCTCGGAATGACTCCAGCTGCCTTGCTGCAATAGCGCAGGCCCAGCAGGAGCCCCCGGGAGGCGATGGGGAACACAGCGTGTGTAGATCCACAGCCCACTGACGCTCCAGATGGGTGTGCCCTGGCTGATCTGAAGCACAGGAAAAGTAGCTTTTGCCCATGCCCAGGTGGGCGCGGGAGATCAGATGCCAGGTTGTGGCGGTGGGGTCGCGCTGTGCAGCGAGTAGCGGCGGTATTCACAGGTCTCCCGGGCAGAGGGCTGTGCCTGGGGGATTATACTGGAAGAGCTGAAGACCAAAAACCAGTTGAAGTGGCTGCTTTCCTACAGGTCAGCAAAGTGAATGCAACCAGAGCTGGCGTGGGGACAGAGAGGGGAGGGCGGGGACACTTAAGGGGATGTGCGCGGTGGAACTCGGGACACTTAGGTGGGGACAATAGCAGGTGCTTCAGTGACTGGGAGGTGAGTGGTCACTAGAGAAAACTGAGGGCACGAGAGAGTGGTTCAGTGAGCGTGGGGGCCGGACAGGGACGCCCAGCAGGAGCAGGCGGCAGGGACTGCGGGTCCACCCGTTCGCTCCACCCAGAGCCTCAGTGCGAGCAGGCAGCCTGCGCACACCTTCATAGCGTGGACACGAACACCAGTCAGGGGAAGTGTTTCAGGGAACTGAGACCCCGACCTGAGCAGAAGAGACCTTGGTGACAAAGGCGCAAGGGCCTGTCTCTGGCATGACTGAGACAGGATTGTCTAGTGTGGCGTGTGGTTTTGTCGTGTTGGATTGGTGTGATTGAAGAGGTGTGGGGAGCCTCCGGCCATGCCACCCTGACCATGTCCAATCTCGTACCAAAAATATGGAGAGGTCTGTCCAGGAGGAAGTCACCAGGAGCCACTGGCAGCGGCCCGAGTGGACTGGTTTGACCAGACAGCAGGTCAGGAAGGTGAACTTGGGACAGATCTAGGCCAGAGTCGTCGTAGGAGGTTCCTGAGCCTGGCAAAGAGATCCCAGAAGATTGCTCAGCCTGGGGAGGAGACCCGTGGCGAGGCGACCCCAGTGATGGCGAGGACTGGGATCGTTCTGTGTTTTTGTGCCCTATGTCTGGCACATGGTTGGCACTCCATCGGTGCTGGGGGGAGGAAGGTTTAGCCCCGAGCACAGGAGTGACTGGATCCAGGTGCTGGTCAAAGAGATGTCTGTGTGGTGCTGGGGGGCTGGGGATTGAACCAGGGCATTCTACCTTCTAGCTACACCCCCCAGCCTTATTTTTTACTTTGAAATCCTCCTCACTAAATTGAGGAGGGCCTAAGTTGCTGAGGCTGGCCACAAACCTGTGCTTCTCCTTTCTCAGCTTCCCGAGCACTGTGATTACAAGTGTGCACAACCATGCCCAATTTTAAAGAGACCTCATATCAGAGGAAGGCTCACAGGGAGGGCAGCGCACTGGAGTCAGGAGAGGAGCCATTGGGGGATCTAGAGATGCCCGAGGAGCATCTGAGTAAGAGGTGACAGGGATCTGCTAGAGGATGATGGAGAGGGGGGCTGAGAGGTCTCTCGATGTCAAACCGGCACAGCGTGATATTGAATTGGTACAAGGAATGGACAGAGGTGACCCCCGGAGGGCAGGATGGAGGTGTCTTCATTTGAAGGGAGGTGTTAGGGGAAGAGGTGAGAGGAGGGTGTTTGCATCTAGACGTGGGGTGGAGGCACCCATTTCCCAAGTACCAGGCGCTGTGTTGCTTGTGGAGACATCCCATCCCCACTTGAGGAGCCCACCTGGAGCGAGGCGACTTCCTGCAGCTTGAGGCTCCTTCCTGCGGGGCCGGGGCTGTGCTGCCTGCCCTTCTGTGCTAGAGCCTTGCCAGCCAGAAAGCTGGCACTCAGCAGGACCCTGGTCCCTCAGGTGCCTTCAGCCCATGGGACACTTGGGCTGGGCCCCGTGCTGGTGGCTTCTCAGCTGGGCCAGCAGGAATCGCTCTCTCAGCTGCTCCACCTGAGCCCTGGCCTTGAGTGGCGGTTGTAATTGGGCCAGCTTCTGTCTTCAGCTGCTTCTGGCCCTAGAGTGTCTCTTGGGTGACCTGAGGCTTTTTTTTTTTTTTTTTTTTTTGCAGGTCTGGGGATGGAACCCAGAAGCGTTTGACTTCTGAGCTACACCCCCTGCCCAATTTTTTATTCTTTATTTTGAAACAGGGTCTCACTGAGTTGCAGAGGACCTCACTAAGTAGCTGAAGCTGTCCGCGAACCGCGATCCTCCGGTCTCAGCCTTCCAAATGCTGGGATTACAAGCGTGCGCCACCACGCCTGGCATGACCTGAGACTTTTACCCTAAAGATTCAGAATTCTGCATCTGGAAAGGAGCTTGGGAATGACGGAGCCCAGCGCTGTCTGAGGATGTGCGAAGCATCACGGTTGAGTCTGAGAGATCTGACTGTAGTGGTCTTGTTCCACCCGAGTTATTTAGAAAGCCCATTCTAGCACCACAGAGTGGCCCTGATTTTCACGGGCGCCCAGGAGTCCAGGCTTGAAGTGTGCCACCTGTGGACATTTTATGTCATCCACAGGCGTCCCACGGGCGTGCCCGACGTCACTCACATCATGCAGGCATAACCTGCGTTGTTTAAAACGGCAACATGGAGCCAGGCGTGGTGCATGCTTGTAATCCCAGCATTCCGGAGGCTGAGACCAGAGGATCACGGTTCGCGGACAACCTCAGCTACTTAGTGAGGCCCTCCGCAACTTAGTGAGACCCTGTTTCAAAATAATAAAAATTAGGCCAGGGAGTGTAGCTTGGAGGTAGAATGCCCCTAGTTTCCATCCCCAGTACCACAAAAAACAAACAAAAAATCAATAAAATGGTGACATGGAGTTGACCCTCCAGACAAGACTCTCCCTGAAGGGCTGGGAACGGGGAAGAGGGCTTGTCCTGTGTGTGGAGGCCCCGGGTTCATCCCAGCACCAGAAATTGAGTAGATGATTAAAATCTCTGAGGGTAAAAGTAAAAAATACTCCCCTGATACTCCAGGTACTAGAAGCGTTTCCAGATCAGCCAGAATCATTTTGCCAGACTTGAAGTTCTCTGCTTGGCTCCCTGCGCTTGACTCTGATTCTCTTGGATGGTGCTTCCTGGTCATCCGAAGAAAGTGAGCCGCTGATCGTGTGCATAGGCTATCAGGACAGCTTCCAGCTGCCTCCTTTACCTTAAAGGCTGCAAGCTGAGCCACGTGGCAGCCTCTCATCCAGCCACTTGGGAGACTGAGGCAGGAGGACTGCCAGCTTGGATAGCCTGGTGACTCTGTCTCAAAAAAAGGGCTGGAAGTATAGCTCAGTGGTAGAGTGCCCTCGGTCCCATCCCCAGTCCTGGAAAGAAAAAAAAAAAATACTGCATACACCATTCCGGGGGTTCTGAGAGCCAGCGCCCCGCCTGCCGTGGAACACGCTGGGTTTGCCAGCAGGTGCCCTGGCTACGCCCTGGAAGACAGGGTGTAGCCTGGCCTTGGAGGTCTCGCCCTCCACACTGCTGGACAGCACATCTCACAAGGCAGCCGCCAGGGCAGTAATAGGTTGTGTCAGCCAGGTGTGGTGGCGCACGCCTGTAATTCCAGTACTCAGGAGGCTGAGACAGGATTGCAGGTTTGAGGCCAGCCTGGGCAAGTAGACGCTCATCAACCTAGCAAGACCCCAGTTCAAAACAAAAATAATAAAAATAAAATAGGGATGGGGTATAACTCACAGGCAGGATGTTCCTGGGTCTAATAACCCCCAGTACCACATACACAAAATTACATCAGCTGAATGTGGCACCGAGAACTAGAGCTACTTATCCTGGGAGATGTGGCACTATTATTGTTGTTATTTTGTGTGTGTGTGTGTGTGTGTGTGTTTGTGTGTGTGTGTGCGCTGGAGTTTCAACCCAGGGGGCATTCTATCTCTGAGCTATGACTTTAACTCCCCCTCTTTTTTTTTTTTTTTTTTTTTTTTTGTGGGTCTGGGAATGGAACCCAGAGGCATTTGACCTTTAAGCCACACCCCCTGCCCTATTTTTTTTATTCTTTATTTTGAAACAGGGTCTCACTGAGTTGCAAAGAGCCTAAATAGCTCAGGCTGTCCTTGAACCACAATCCTCATGTCTCAGCCTCCCAAATGCTGGGATTACAAGTGTGCACCACCACGCCCATCTTTGTCTTTTTATTTTATTTATTTATTTATTTATTTATTTATTTATTTATTTATTTATTTATTTGGTGGTACTGGGGGTGGAACCCAGAGGCTTTCTACCTTCGTGCTATACTCCCAGACCTTTTTATATTTTATTTGTAAACAGGGTCTCACTAAGTTGCTGAGAGCCTCACTAAGTACCTGAGGCTGGCTTTGAACTCTTGTGATCCTCCTGTCTCAGCCTCCCAAGCGCGGGGATTACAAGCGTGCGCCACCACACCCGGCTTGTCTTTTTATTTTTGAAACAGGGTCTCACTGAGTTGCGAAAGGTCTCACTAAGTAGTTGAGGTGAAGGTGTGTGGAGCCCACGGAGGAGCCGGCGCAGGAAGGGCCGTGACTTGAGAGCAGCCCATAATCGGCGGCAAGGTCATGGTCAAGAGCCGTGGGCACTGGGGCTGGGCAGTGCAGATGGAGAGCAGTTTGACGGGGACTGAATCCCTGTGAAACCACGTAGGGTTGTGGCTCTGTATTGGCAGCCATGGGAGACGTAGCCCGCAGGGCCGCTGAGTCTTGACTGTGGGCCAGGATGGTGGCAGAGCGGAGGCTCCCTTTGTCAGTCACAATTTTACTTTTGTAATTTGCACATGGGAAGTTCACTTTATGATGGCAGGTTCTTTGAGGCTTTTTTATTTATTTATTTTGCGGTACTGGGGATGGAACCCAGGGGCATTCTACCTTCGAGCCACATCCCTAGCCCTGTTATTTGTTCTTTATTTTGAAATGGTCTCACTAAGTTGCAAAGGGCCTCACTAAGTAGCTGAAGCTGTCCACGAACTGTGATCCTCCTGTTTTAGCCTCCCAAATGCTGGGATTACAAGCATGCGCCACCACGGCCAGCTTGGCTTTTTTATTTTATTTTGGTTAATTTATTTATTTTTTTGTGGTACTGGGGGTTTTCTACCTCCAGGCTATACTCCGAGACCTATTTTATACTTTATTTGGAAACAGGGTCTCACTAAGTTGCTGAGAGCCTCACTACGTAGCTGAGGCTGGCTTCGAACCCGTGTGATCCTCCTGTCTCAGCCTCCCAAGCTCTGGGATTACAAGTATGCACCACCATGCTCTGCTCTTTAAGGCTTTTTTGCAGTTCTTGGGATTAGACCCAGGGCTTTGCACATGGGGGGCAAGGACTCCACCACTGAGCTGTATCCCCAGCTGTTATTTACTTTTATTTTGAGAAAAGATCTTGCTATGTTGCCCAGGCTGGCCTTGAACTTGCAATCCTTTTGCTTCAGCCTCCCAAGTAGTTAGAATTACAAGTGTGTACCACCTCATCTAGCTGGGTTGTTTGAGTTTTGACAGTGTACGGACGTGCGTGACTACCACCACCATGGAGATACTAGAAAGCTCCATCATCCATAAGCAGAAACATTTCCCCTTCCCTCCCCTTCTCCCAGCAACTGCAGTCTTTCCACACGTGGATACCACTTGACTGACAGTGGGTGACACCCCTACCTACATCGTGATTCAAAATAAGTCGACAGTGCGTCAAGTGCTCCGAACCTATCCAGGATCGCAGCATCGCCACAGTACGACGACAAGCGTTGGGACGGGCTCTCCTGACCTGTAGGCTGGCCGGGAGCTGCTGTTGCCTGCTTCCCGAGAGAATTCAGACTGCCTCAAACCCCCAGCCCAAAGTACAGTTTCCACATAAAGGTTATCGTATTTGAACCATCATCAGTTGGAGACCATCTGTAGCCTGGCCCTTTCCATAATGTCATAGAAATAGAATCACACTTGTGTGTAGCCTTTTTTTTTTCCTTCCCATCACTGGGGATGGAACCCAGGGGCATTCTACCTCGGAGCTATACCCCCAGCCCTAGTTTTTATTCCTTATTTTGGAACAGGGTCTCACTGAGTTGTTGAGAGCCTCATTAAGTAGCTGAGGCCGGCCATGAGCCTGCGATCCTCCTGTCTCAGCCCTCCAAGTACTGGGATTACAGGCGTGTGCTGCCATGTCCAGCACATGTAGCTTTTGAGTCTGGTTTATTCAGGACTCATACAAGTAGCATGAACCTGTAGTACCCCTTTCGTTGCTGAGTAACAGCCTCTTGTATGGTGTGCTGGGCTTATCCGTGAATGGCTTCAAAGGTACTTGTGGTCGTCACAGTCACATTTTGGGTGATGATGAGTAATTCCGCTCTAAGCATTTGTTTATGGGGTTTGTATGGCCAGGGGTTTTTATTTGTCTTGCATCAATACTAGGAGTAGGATTGCTGGGTCCCATGCTGTGTGTGTGTGTGTGTGTGTGTGTGTGTGTGTGTGTGTGTGCGCGCGCGCGCAGTACTGGAGATTGAACTCAGGGACGTTTTACCCCCTAGCTATACCCTCAGCCTTATTGATTTATTTATTGTATTTTGAAACAGAGTGTCACTAAGTTGCAGAGAGCCTCACTGAGTATCCGAGCCTGGCTGCAAAGCTGTGATCTCTGTGTCTCAAAATCCCAAGTACTGGAAGTACCAGCGTGGGCCGCCACACCCCTGCCTGCTTTTATTTTGAAACACTGTCTCTCTAGGTTGATGAGTCTCACTACTTGCTGAGGCTGTTTTTAAACCTGCAATCCTCCAGTCTTGGCCTCTCAAGGGCCAACACACCCAGCTACGTGTGTGTGTGTGTGTGTGTGTGTGTCTGTCTGTCTGTCTGGGGATAAAACCCAGGGCATTTGACCTCTGAACTATACCCCCTGCCCTATTTTGTATTTTTATTTTGAAGCAGGGTCTCACTAAGTGGCAGAGGGCCTCAATAAGTAGCTGAGGCTGGCCGCACTCTGCAGTCCTCCTGTCAGCCTCCAGAATGCTGGGATGACAAGCGTGTGCCCCATGCTTGGCTGAAAATTTTAATTTTCTGATGTGTCAATGCTAACCTGTTTTATAAAGAACAGGGAACACGGACACCTTCAGATAAGTAACAGAAATGTGGGAAGTTGTACTAGTTGTGCGCATTTGTCTTATCGGGAAGACCTAAATCTTTCCACCAGGAAAAAGAAAGGCCTGATTCCTAGGCCTGATTTGAGGACAGGTGGGACTTGTTCAAAGTTGTATGAAACCTCTTGCTAGGCTTTTTTTTTTTTTTTTTTTTTTTGTGGTACTGGAGTTCCTGGAAGCCCTTCTACCTCTGGGCTACACTCCCAGACCAATTTTTTTTTTTTTTTTTGGAAACAGGGTCTCAAGCCAGCGTGGCTGGCTTCGAACCTGCGCAATCCTCCTGTCTCCGCCTCCCAAGCGCGGGGATGACAAGTGTGTGCCACCACGCCCGGCATTGCTAGGCTATTTTTAAAGAAGGCTGAACTCTGATGACTGTGGGCACTGGGTTTTCAAACAGAGCGCAATTCCGCATGCACCAGAGCTGAAGAGGGGCACTGCCCCCTGACCTGTAGGTGATAGGTGAGGAGCACCCGCCACGGGCCTGTGTGCGCAGGGCAGGGCCTGGGCTGCCGCACGCTGTCCTTGCAAGCAGCCCCGCGTGGCCTGCGCTTTCAGAAGAGGGATCTTGTCACTCTTGGCCGTGTGGCTCCAGACACCTCCAGAGCAGAGCCACCCTGGCCCAGTGTTCTGCCCCTGAGGACGGTGCAGGCTGCCAGGAACTCGCGCAGCCTGCGAGCCATGAGGACCACGCCCTCTGGTTGGCAGTAGCCCTCACCTCTCTCTGCCCCTTCACTCAGTCTTAGGACCAGGGTACTAAGAACTGCTGCCTGCATTTTATTACTTGCTTATTTTTGCAGTGCTGGGGATTGTGACCCCAGGGGTGTGCTACCACTGACCTACACCTCTATTTATTTTGAGATGAGGTGTAGCTGAGTTGCCCAGGCTTGCCTCGAATCTGCAGTTTTCCTGCCACAGCCTTCCAAGTTACTGGGATGACAGGTGTGTACCACCATACTCAGCTAAACTTTATCTTTTAGAGTGGTTTTAGGTTTACAGGAAAGTTGCAAAGAAATTCCAGTGAGGCCGGGCGTGGTGGGCACGCTTGTGATCCCCGCGCTTGGGAGGCGGAGACAGGAGGATCGCGCAGGTTCGAAGCCAGCCACGCGCGCTGGCTTAGGAGACCCTGTTTCCAAATTAAAAAAGTATAAAAAATAGGTCTGGGAGTGTAGCCTGGAGGTAGAAGAGCTTCCAGGAACCCCAGTGCCACACACACAAAAAAAGAAATTCCAGTGAGTCGCTCCCTCCCCACCGTGCCCCTGTGCTTCGCACCTTGCATTGGCACCATGCCCTCGTTGCACCTGGTGATCCAGTGTTGAGACATGACTATCACCCGGAGCCCTCTGTTCACATCAGGGCTTACTGCGTGACCCACCACGTGGGTTCCGACATACAGTACCTCACGCCCACTGGAGCAGAGCGCGCAGCGTGCGTTCAGGCCATGGTGTGCAGGCTGCATCCCAGCCTTGGGAGGCTGAGCCAGGAGGATTGCAGGTTTGTGGCCAGCCTCGGCTACTTGGTGAGACCCTGTTTGAAAATAAAAACCAGAGCCAGGCGTGGTGGCGTGCACTTGTAATCCCAGTACTTTGAAGGCTGAGACCGGAGGATCACAGTTCTTGACAGCCTCAGCTACTTAGTGATGCCCTCTGCAACTCAGTGAGGCCCAGTTTCAAAATAAAGAATAAAAATAGGGGTGGGGGTATAGCTCAGAGGTAGAATGTCCCCAGGTTCCATCCCAAGTACTGCCAAAAAAAAGGGGGTGGGGGTGTAGGTGAAAGGAAGCATATCCCTGGGTTCGATCCCTAGTGCCAAGGGAGGGTACCCTATAGAACGCTTGCCCCCCAGAAGTCCCTTTGCTGTCCGTCCCTGGTGACTGGTCGTCTTCCATCTGTCGCCTCGCCTTTTCTGGGCTGTCCTGGAGCGGGCGTCGTGCAGCACATAGCCCCTTCACTCTTCCGGTTTCGTGCATTTAAAGCTCCTCCTCGCTGCGGGGGTAGGGCGCTCGCCTTGTTTGGGCGAGGCCTGGGTGCAGCCCCCATCCCACAGAAATGAAAACCAGTGAACACAGAGCTCCTCCTCACCCTTCTGTGGCTCAGTCGTGCATTTCTGGTAGGGCTGCGGACCCCGCCTTATGGATCCGCCATCGGTTGGCGTCCACCTGCCTTCGCGCGGTGGGGAGTGGTCGGTTGCTCCCAGGTCTTGGCAGCTCTGCTGGGGGCTCCTCTGCGCGGCCATCGTCTACCTGTGGTGGCAAAGAGGAAGTCTCTAAGTGCCTTTCCATACTGCAGGGTGAGCATTCCACATTCACTCGCGCTGCTTTCTCTACAGGTTTTTAAGAACTACGATGTCCAATGGTTATGAAGACCACATGGCTGAAGACTGCAGGGACGACGTCGGGAGAACGAATCTGATCGTCAACTACCTCCCTCAGAACATGACCCAGGATGAGCTGCGCAGTCTGTTCAGCAGCATTGGCGAAATCGAATCCGCGAAGCTCATCCGGGACAAGGTAGCAGGTAATGAGCCCAGAGGTTTCTGTGGGGACCCTCCCCGCCCGCAACTCCTGTCGCGCTCCTCAGCACAGGAAGGCAGGGAGCCGTGGCCACAGTTGCATTTTGATCTCGAATTCCGTTTTTCCACTGCCCTAGTATCAGATCGAAGTTCCCAAAAGGAAAAATCCTTGTTAGACAAGTACAAAGACCTGAGAGGAGCGGGAGCCCGAGGAGAAACCAGGACCAGGGCCCGGCAGCTCAGCCAAGCAGGCCGGCAAGCCCCGGTGGCGGGGACCCTGGCTCCTCGCCCGCTGGCATAGGCCCCAGGTGCAGTCCAGTCTGTGCTGCTCTGCTCGCTCGTCACCCACATCACCCGTCCGCTTGAACTCCTGCACACCTGAGCTTCACTCCTTGCGTGTGATTCCTACTCTGCGTGTGCCCCGTGATGGGTGGCGGTGCTCATGGCCTGCCATCCCTACCCTGCAGGTGCCAGGGAAGGCCTGCTGCGGCGCAGGAAAGGCCAGGTTCTACCATGCACCGTTGCTTTTCTCCCCAGAGCAGTTCCTCCTGAGGAGCTCTGGCCTCCGCCTGCTCCTTCTCCTCTCTTCCTCTCTTTCTTTCTCTCTTCTCTATGGTGTCAAGCTAAGGAATGGGCAGTTCTCTCAGGGGTCTCTCGCTGTCACTGCGCTCTGAGGACTTTGGTTCTCTCTATCCTTGAAACTGATTTCCAAGTTTCTTTCAAAAATCTTAGCCATAGCTGGGCGTCGTGGTGCATGCCTGTAATCTCAGTACTCGGGAGGGCGAGACAGGAGGATTGCAGGTTCATGGCCGGCCTCAGCTACTTAGTGAGTTCCTCTGCAACTTAGTGAGATCCTGTTTCAAAATAAAGAATGGCTGGGCATGGTGGCGCATGCTTGTAATCCCAGCATTTGGGAGGCTGAGACAGGAGGATCCAGGTTCATGCCAGCTACTTATGCCGTTTGCAACTCAGTGAGACCTTGTTTCAAAATAAAGAATGGAAAATATGGCTGGAGGTGTAGCTCAGAGGTAGAATGCCCCTGCTTCCATCCCCACTACTGCCAAAAAAATAGGGCTGAGAGTCAGGCATGGTAGCACGTGCGGCTGAGGCAGGGGGATCATGGTTCGCAGACAGCCTCAGCTACTTATTGAGGCCCTTCTCAACTCAATGAGACCTTGTTTCAAAATAAAGAATAGGGCGGCGGGGTGGGGGTGTTGCTCTGAGGTAGACTGCTCCTGGATTCAATCCCCAGTACAGAGGGGAAAAAAAAGTAGAGCTGGGCGTGGTGGTGCACACTTGTAATCCCAGTACTTGGGAGGCTGAGCCTGGAGGATTACAGGTTCAAAGCTAGCCTCAACAACTTAGTGAGGCCCTCCACAACTTGGCTAGACCCTGTTTCCAAATAAGAAATAAAAATGCACTGGGGGTTTAGCTCAAAGGTAGAATGCCTCTCGGTTCAAACCCTAGTGCCACCAAAAAAAATTAAAAAAAATAGGGCTGGGGGTATAGCTTGGAGGTAAAATACCCCTGGTTTCCATCCCCAGTACCACAAAAGATGAAAACCCTAGCCAAGTATGGTGGCACATGCCTATAATCCCAGGGAGATTATAATCTTGGTAGTAATACCCTCAAGTATGTAATACTTGGGAGGCTGAGACAGGTACATTGCAAGTTTAGGACCAGCCCCAGCAACTTAGCGAGACTCTGTTTCAAAAAAATTGAAAGTGCTGTGGTTGCAACTTGGTGATAGAATGTCTCTGGCACAATTCCCAGCACCACCAAATAAATAAAACCCGTTTTTATATCATGGAAATGTTTAGGTATGCATGAGTGGAGAGTGATATGTTGAACCCCTTGTACCCATCTGCCTGCTTCATCAACCTTCCACATTTTCCCAGTAACTTCCAAGACACCTGACTCCGGATGACCCGTCTAGAGCCTGTCTGCTTCCTGTCCAGAGAATTAGCATCAGATGGGCACTGACCCCAAAAGCCTCCTCCCTCCCAACTTGGGAGGGTCTACAACAAAGGCTTCTAAAGAGGGATTCTTGATACTGTGCAAACTTGAATAATGTCAAGTCTTTCAGAACACCATCCTTAGCCGGGTGTGGTGGCGCACGCTTGTAATCCCAGCATTCGGGAGACTGAGACAGGAGGATCGCAATTTGGGACAGCCTCAGCTACTCAGTGAGGCCCTCCACAACTCAGTGAGACCCTTTCTCAAAATAAAGAATAAAAAATAGGGCTGGGGGTGTAGCTTGGAGATAGAATGCCCCTGGGTTCCATCCCCAGGCCCCCTCCCACACACACACAACAAAAAGAACACCATCCTGAATTCCTGGAGAGGCCCGTCCAGAGGAGCCCGTCCAGAGGAGCCCGTCCAGTCCCTCCCTGCGTACACCGTGGTGGGAGGGAGCCAGCCGGTGGCGCTCTCCTCGTTGGCGTCTCAGTTAAGCAGCTGCTCCTCCTCCTGTCTGGCTTCCAGAGGAGTTGCCGTGCTAATGGAACAGTCTAGCACAGTCGGCTTGGTCGCTCAGTCCTGAGGAGGGCCCGGGGAGCCAGGGATAAGGCTGCCCCCCGCCAGTCCAGCACGCTCGGGCTTCTGGCCCTGCTCAGCACATCTTGCCAGTTCTTTCCTGTGGCACTGGGGATTGAACCCAGGAACACTCTACCTCTGAGCTACATCGCCAGCCCTATTTTATTTTTTATTTCGAACAGGGTCTCACTAAGTTGCTGATGGCCTGGCTAAGTTGCTGAAGCTGGCCTGCAGCCTGCGATCCTCCTGTGTCCGCTTCCCAAGTGCTGGGATGATGGACATGCGCCGCCGCACGCATCCAGCTTTGCTGGCAGCTCCTCAGATTCCAGGAGCAGAGCTTTCTGGAAACCTCCCTGCGCCTCACTTTTCTCCCTGCGCCCACCTGTGTGAAAACCTTACCGCCTGGTTCCCGGCTGTGGGCTTAGCTCGACTGTCCATCGTCCTTTCACATTACCGCTCTGCGGAAACCCAGCCATCTGCATTCCACCCACCAGAACTCTGGCTGCCCACTGCCACAGGAGAGTCTTCTACGTTCCCCAAGACCGATCCTGGCGCACTTGTCCCATACCACAGTGTCCCCAGACTTCCACCCACCCCCATCGCAGCTGATGGCTGTCCCTGCTGCCCTGTGTCCCTTCCCGTCCCAGTCTCCCTGGGCCCTTGAGCCGGGACAGACCCCAGAACCCTCTCTCTGGCCCCTAGCTCGGCCCCTTCTCTCGCCTGCTCTAGCTCGGGTTTCTCTGTGTTGACACCACTGGCTTTTGGGCTGGATGATTCTGCTGGAGCCGGGATGTGCTTGTAGGGATGGAGAGACATGCCTGGCCCCGCATTCCAAGTCCGCACCTTCCAAGCCTTGCACACCAGCGTGTCCCCAGACCGCGCTGGGGCAGGAGCGCCTTGTGAGAGCGGGGCCTTGTGTGTTGTCTCCGTGCTCAGAAGCCGGCCGCTCCCTGCTTTCCACGTCCTCCCAGAAGGGTCCTCTCCTGACTCTCATGAACTTCCTGCCTGGCTTCCAGCCTTTGAAGCCACGCTGTCCTCTGGCAGCTGCTCCCTCTCCCAGCCTTGAACGTAGGCGGTCCTCAGGGCCATTCTGTGGCCCTCCTCTCCTCCGGAGCTGACACCAGAGTGAGTAGAACCGCCCAATGGCTTCAGTGTCCCTCAAGCTTGCCTCCTCTCCTGGCCGAAAGCTCTCCCGCGCTCAACACCCCGCAGTTGAACATGCTCTGCCCTGCTCTGGCCCCGCAAGCCAGCCCCTCATGTCCAGTGTCCCCGTGTTGGCGCGTGCACCCTAGTCCACACACTGGCTTCAGGCGGTGATGAGAAGGCCGCTTGTGTCCCCACACTCCTGGATGTTTCCTTGGGCCACCCCCTTCCTGCGTCTTCCCAGCTGGCACCTCACCCGACACCGCCATCTTTATTGTCACCTCGTCTCCCTCTAGACCACCTCACTGCAGAAATGGACCCAGGGCATTCCGCCTCCACACTACACCCCCAGCCCTATTTTCTAGTCTTTATTTTGAATCAGGGTCTCACTAAATAGTTTAGACTGTGCAGGAACCTCAATCTTCTTGTCTCAGCCTCCAAAATGCTGGGATTACAAGCGGGTGCCACCGCGCCTGGCTGCAAAGGGACCTTTCCTCGCCCTGTCGTTCCTGCCTTGGAAACCCTTCAAGTCCGGGGCTGAGTTTGCTTGAGGCCTTCCCTGGCCCCACCCAGGCAGCATCAGAGCCTTGGCTCTTGGGTTCCTATGGCAACCAGGAAGCCTGCGCTGGAAGTTCCCGTACCGCACTGAGGCTGCAACTTTGTGGTGCAGGGCCAGTGTAGTTCTAGGAGGCAGGTTCTTCATCTTTGTAGGCTTCGATTCAGCCACAGCATTTGTGAATGAATGAAGAGTGAGCGAGTGAGCGAGCGAAGGAGCTGGGGCTGGGGGCGAATGCAGCTCAGCCAGGAGTGGGCACTGGTGACAGGAGGAAGGAAGGACGTGGTGCTGCTGGAATGAGGGGCCTTTCAGTGTGCTGGCCTGGGCATTCAGAAGGTTTCTGGCCGTCCACACACTGACCTCAGGCTCTTCCACGGCATCCCCTGTGCTGTTTGGGGGCCCTTCCCTGCGCTTGGCCCTGGGGTCTGGTCCCTCTGCATGGCCCGTGCGGCCACGGGATGGGGGGGTTGATAGCCCTCAACCCTGGCAGACTGCATGTCCCCGGCCTCCCTCCTGTGTGCGGCCACATGCCTCTGGGAATGAAGCCAGCCCTGCCTGCCTGGGGCTTCAGAGACCAGGGATGCCTGCCCTCATCCTGCCCTCTGCCCTGCTCACTGTCCTCCCAGGCGGGCCTGCCAGCTGCCATCCCAGACGCACGCCCCAGCCCACAGCAAAGCTTCCCCACCTTGCCAGCCTGGCCCTTTAACTTGATGTGAGCCTCCTTGTTCATCACAACAGAAAATGAAGCCGGGCCAGAGGAGCAAACACCTCAGTCCCTCACTGTCCCACTGCCGCTGGTTTTCATGCATGGCCTTGCGGACTCCTTTTCGTCGTAAACAGCCACGTACTTTAAGGAGTGGCTGCTGCCCCAAGCCACGCACTCAACTTTTCTTCTGTGTCAATGCATTTCCTTGTCTCCAGAGAGCACAGGGCTCCACTGCAGTGGCCACGTGGCAGTCTGTCTGCCATGTTTATAAGCCCTGCCGAGGTGAACTCGGCGCGGGTCTCTGCTCACTGGCCGTGTCCACAGGTCTTCCTGGAAGTGCGGCAGCAGACAGGAGTGCGCTTCTCTAGGAGCTCTGGCCCCACTGCCCCTCGGCCGCCTGGGCTTGCAGGTGACGGGCACGGTGCCGTCTCGCCTCCGCTGAAGCCCTCCATCTAGCGGCCTGGCGGGCCTTGTGTGATCCTTCTTCCTGGAGATGGCCTCGTCCTTTGTTTCCTTTCTTTTCTTTCATAGTCTAAGTGATCCAGTGCCTCTCACTACTCTGAGACCCAGTCTGTCTCTCAGTCCACCCTGAAGCCATGGACCTTTAAAGAAACAGCTTGTAAGCCAGGGGTGGTGGCACACACTTGGACTCCCAGGCCTTGGGGAGCTAGGTCAGGAGGGTCACAGGTTGAGGCCAGCCTCAGTAACTTAGCAAGACTCTCAGTAACTTCGTCAGCCCTCTCTCAAAATAAAGAATTAGCCGGGTGTGGTGGCGCACGCTTGTAATCCCCGCGCTTGGGAGGCTGAGACAGGAGGATCGTGCAGGTTCGAAGCCAGCCTCAGCTACTTAGTGAGGCTCTCAGCAACTCAGTGAGATCCTGTTTCCAAGTAAAATAGAAAATAGGTCTGGGAATATAGCCCAGAGGTAGAAAACCCCCGAGTTCCACCCCCAGTAACAAAAAAAAACCAGGGATTAAATACAGCTCGGAGGTAGGATGTCCCTGGGTTCATTCAATCCCCAGTATCACAAAAAGAAAAAGGAAAGCTCATGGATTTGCCCTCTTACTGCAGAGGAGGGCCTCAGCAGCCCAGTGCGTGCCTCAGTGAGAGGGGGTTCCCAGCTGCCCGGAGCACCCAGGGATCGAAGTATTCTATCTGCTGACCTCACAGGAAATGCCACCGAGTATCTTCCCAGTCCTAAAAGATGTCTAAAGAAAGAGATGTGTTTGAAACTGGGCATGGTGGAGCACACTTGTAATCCCAGTACTTGGGAGACTGAGACAAGAGGATCTGGGTCCATGGCCAGCCTCAGCTACTTAGGCCCTCATCAGCTTAGTAAGACCCTGTTTCAAAATAAAGAATTAAAAAATAGGACTCGGGTATGGCTCGGATGTAGAATGTCCCTAGGTTCAATCCCCAGAAACAAGAAAAAAAAAAAAGAAAAGAAAGAAAGAAAGAGATGTGTTTGGAAATTCAGGAGCCCCAGGCCAAGTCCGCTGGATGGCCAGGACCACACTCTTATAATTACGGGGAGCAAGGGCACTGGGGAGCACTGTGGGCATCCTTGAACTTTAGTATTGCGGACTATTCAGCTTCCATCTCTCCCTCCCCCTCTCCTTCCTTCTCTCTCCCATTTTGGGGTCTCAGGCTGTCTCCCAGCCCCCACCCCCACCAGGGCTGACTTCTCATCTCTCTAAAAAGGACGGTTTTAATAGGCTGTCTCTGGGGCAGGAGACATCTTGGACATGTAGGTTTCCAGGCTTGCAGAGACCCAGGCTAGAGAGAGACCTGGGGAGTCACATCATGGCCCCCACTTCAGAGGCTGCCTCCCTCCCAGCCAGGGCTCCTCTGCACCACCATGGGACGCCCTGGGGCCTCCTGGAGCTGCCTCCGACCCCACCTGCCCTCTCCCGTCTGCGTGTGCACTTTGCCATCATTCCACATTAAAACCAACCCAGGGTGCCCTCGTGGCTCCTGTCCTCGACGGCCTCCTGCTAGGCCATCCCCTGGACAAGTTCACTTGGCCTCACTGGCTGCCTCTCCCTCCTAGGGTGGCCCAGCCCTGAGAGCAACTCTGGGGGCCTCCCGTCCACCCTCCACTTATGCAGTCGGGTCCTCGTGGCTCTCCTGGGCTTTGCTCTGAGGTTTCTCTCTGCCTTATCTGACTTGCCCAGGGCTGTGACAGCTGTCATTACAGTGGCAGCTGTCCTCTGTTGCGGCCACCATGAGGTCCTGCAAGGCTGGGCCTGACCGGCTGCGTCCCCACTGACTAGGTAATGCTCGCTCCTGTGCTGTAAGTCCCTGACAGTATCTTGCCTGGGTTTTATCCAGTCTAAACAAAATGTATTGTGTAAGCTAGCAATGTGTGTAGACCTTGACCACCAGGACTCCCAACACCAAATCCAAGGGCTTTTGAAGAGTCTGGGCTGGAGAAGCCCAGGGCTGGGGTCAAAGGTGAGGGTGCTCTTGGAACTTTTGGGATTTAAAGTTCTAGTTTTTTTTCCTTTCCCTGTGGTCTCCTTTCTACCTCTCCTTATTTCTTTTATCCTATGCCATTTCCCCTTCTGAGCCTTTGATCCCTTATTCTTAAGGGGTAATGAAGGTCAAGCCATCCTCAGGAACTACTACAAGCTGATACCGGGCCTTGGCCCTCTCTAGCGAGGGACGGGATTCTCACCCGACGGATCTAAAGGGGACTTGGGAAGTCGAATTCTGCAGGCCAGGGAGCCGTCATCTTCCAGAGCCTGAAAGAGAACATCCGGTCACACGAGATACCAGCCTACAGCAATGAGAGAGTCCTGCGCGTAACATCATGGCTTAAAAGCTGAGAGGCTTTTTCCACCCAGGTCTTCCTGAGCACTGAGAGGCCAGTGGGCCATTGAAGGGGATGGAGAAGGAGGCAGTGGCCTTCCGCAGGCTAAGGCCTGCCTTCCTTGGTGACCTTGGCAGGCTTGGGTTCCAGGAAGCGTGAGGAGGGAAGCCTGGTGGCTGTCTCCACCTAGAGGCCCCCAAGACCCCCAAGTGCCCAGTGCTGCGGAGACCCAGGGAGACACGTCCTCAGGCCTGCAGGAGCATCCCAGAGCCAAAGTGAACTGCTCTCGGAGCACGTGGAGGGGAAGCAGGAGGGGCCAGCTGTGGCTGAAGACGCGAGAACGGGTGGACCACGAGTCTCCAGTGGTGTCCTGTGTTCCCAGCCCCCCCGGGCACAGGGGGCTGCAAAACAGTGCCCATCTGGGCACGGAGGGGGCGGTGGGGAACAGGCGCTCGCTTGGGAATAAAGCAGTGTCACCCCGCTGGAGTGACGACCAGGAGTCCTTTTTCTAATCTACTTTTGCTGTATTTTATTGGCGTGTTGCCGGACATCACACTAAGTTCACTGTAATGGAGCCTACGTGTGTACAGCGCTGGTGTGTTCGCTTCCCCTTTGCCCACCTGTGCATGAAGTTGGTAGTAATGCCTTCGGATATTGCCACGCACACGTGCAGCACTCTTGTTTCACCTTTGTGCTCCGAGCCATTTATGGAGACCCCGAGGTTCCCGTGGTGACCTGGGATTGTGCTGGGTGGCCCCAGCCCCGCAGTCCCCTCCATGTAGCTCTTCACCTTGTCGGGGCTATGGAGTCTCTAGGACCCATAGTGGTTTTGGTAGAAATATATATGGTCTATGCCAGGCACAGTGGCACATACTTGTCATCCCAGTATTTGGGAGGCTGAGACCCTGTTTCAAAATAAAAAATAGAAGCTGAGTGTGTTGGCACACGCTTGTGATCCCAGCATTTGGGAGGCTGAGACCAGAGGATCGTAGTTCGCGGACAGCCTCAGCTACTTAGTGAGGCCCTCTGCAACTCAGTGAGACCTGGTTTCAAAATAAAGAATAAAAAATAGGGCAGGGGTGTAGCTCAGAGGTCAAATGCCCCTGGGTTCCATCCCCAGACCTGCAAAAAAAATAAAATAAAAAGCAGGGCTTGAGGTGTAGCTCAGAGGTAGAATGCCCTGGTTCAATCCCCAGTTCCAAAAAAGGGATAAAAAACATGGGAAGCTGGGCGTGGTGGCGCACGCTTGTAATCCTCGCACTTGGGAGGCTAAGACAGGAGGATCGCACAGGTTCAAAGCCAGCCTCAGGCGGGGCGTGGTGGTGCACGCTTGTAATCCCCGCGCTTGGGAGGCAGAGACAGGAGGATCGCGCAGGTTCGAAGCCAGCCGCGCGTGCTGGCTTAGGAGACCCTGTTTCCAAATAAAAATGTAAAAATAGGTCTGGGAGTGTAGCCCGGAGGTAGAAGGGCTTCCAGGAATCCCAGTACTACCAAAAAAAAAAAAAAAAAAGCCAGCCTCAGCTACTTAGGCTTTCAGCAACTTAGTGAGACCCTGTTTCCAAATATAAAATAGGTCTGGGAGTATAGCTCGGAGGTAGGAACCCTTTGTGTTCCACCCCCAGTACCACAACAAAACATGGGTGTAAAGCAGGTGTACTCCGGCACCGCAGAGGTTGAGACAGAGTCAAAGTTTGAAGCCAGCCTGCAATAACGTAGACCTGATCTCACAATAAAAAGGCTGGGGTTAGCTCAGTGGTAGAGCGCCCTTGGCTCAATCCCCAGTGCCACGAGGAAGAAAAAGATGGGTCTCAAGGGTCACTTTCCCCCTTATGGTACTGAGGACTGGACCCAGGGCACTACCTCCAAGCCGTGCCCCTAGCCCTGTCTATTTTTTATTTGGAAACGGGTTGTTAGGCTGCTGATCTTGCTGCGTTGCCGAGGCTGGCCTTGAACCTTCAATCCTGAGATTACAGGTTTGTGCCACCACCTTGCCCAGCTCTTTTTTTTTTTTTTTTGCGGGTCTGGGGATGGAACCCAGGGACATTTGACCTCGGAGCTACACCTTTTGCCCTATTTTTTATTCTATATTTTGAAACAGGGATTCACTAAGTTGCGGATGGCCTCCCTAAGTAGCTGAGGCTGTCTGCGAACCCCAATCCTCCAGCCTCAGCCTCCCGATGCTGGGATTACAAGTGTGCGCCACCACGCCTGGCTTCAGCTCTTATTTCTTTAAGAAAAAGAATGGCTTGTACAAAATTGTGAAATAACGTCTGCCGTGCCCTGAAGAAGGATCTTAACGTGGGCTGCCCCATAGGTGTTGGCTGCAGGAGGCGGCCTTCCCCAAGATGGCACTGTGCGTGGGGTGGGTGGCTTCCAGGGAAGCACGGGACAAAGAATAAATCATCAAGAATAAGTCAATGGCTGCATGCCTGTAATCCCAGTACTTGGGAGGCTGAAACAGGAGGGTTGCAGGTTCTTAGCAAGACTTTTTTTTTTTTTTTGGTGGTACTGGGGGTGGAACCCAGGGGCTTTTCTACCTCCAGGCTATACTCCCAGATCTATTTGTATACTTTATTTGGAAATAGGGTGTCACTAAGTTGCTGAGAGCCTAAGTCGCAGAGGCTGGATTTGAACCTGTGTGATCCCCCTGTCCTCAGCCCCTAAGCACTGGGATTACAAGCGCGCCACCACGCCTGGCTAGCAAGACCCTGTTTTGCAATAAAAAGTGCTGAGGGTATAGGTCAGAGTTAGGATGCCCAGGGTTCAGTCCCTAGTACCAAAGTAAAGTGTGTGCGCCCTTGACCCTGATGTGTGCGATAAGAAGGGCACCTCACCCTTCATTCCCCAAGACCCCTGGAGCTCCTCTATCCAAGAGGAAACAACTGAGAACAGCGTGCCCCGGGCGCAGTGGCGCTCTGCCATGATCCCAGTGACTGGGAGGCTGAGGCCAGAGGCGCGAAGGTTCACGGCTAAGCCCGTGCGGTGACCGCTTGCAGTCCAGTGCTTGGGGGCCCGAGACAGGAGGATCGCGCAGGTTCAAAGCCAGCCTCGGCTGCTGAGTGAGGCCCTGCAACGTAGACCCTGTTTCCAAATGAAGTATAAAAGAGGTCGGAGTATAGGCCGGAGGGAGAAAGCCCCGGTTCCACCACCACCACCCCAGCCACCAAACAACAAAGTTGAAGGCCAGCCTCTGCGATGCAGGGACTTCTTTTCTCGGAGTGTGGAGTGTGGGCGGGCGTGGCCAGCGCCTGGGCTCGGTCCCTCGCAGGCAAGTGCTCGGCCAGTGTCGGCCCACTCGCTGCACAAAGGGGCAGGCTGGTGGCCACGTCACACGGGCGGGAGGGCCCCACGGCATCTTTGTGGTCTTTGTAAATTTGAAACATTTTCAGAAAGAGAGTAGCAATAAAAGAAAAGAAAGCAGGATGCAGCGGGCTTTCTGCTCTCTGGAGGTGCTACCTGGTGGAGAGGCCTCGGGGCCAGAGCCACGAAGGCTGCCCTGCCCGAGGACGCAGAGGCGCGGCTCCAGCCTCCCTCCTCCCTTCCCTGATGGTGACTGCAGGCCCTCTGGCCGCCACCAAACCCAGGGCTGGTCACCCCGTGGCGTCCTGCTGGTGGCTGGGGCACCTGTCAGCCTCATTTCCACGTGATTATGACCCCGACCCTGAGCAGGCTGTGGGGTGGCAGGTGAGTCCCGGAAGCTCGGGCAGGCCGCGGGCAGGGCGGGCTCAGCCGGCTTCCCCTGGCCTCCTCCCTTCTCAGTGTGGAGAGTTCAGGAAAGCGGGCCTGCCCAGCCCCGCACTGCCTTGGGCGTCGTGGCCAGCACCTGTGGGCCTGGATGGCAGCATTCCTCAGAATGCGCTCAAGTAGCACAGTACTAGTTTTGGGGATGTGGTGCTAGGTTGGAACCCCGGGGTATTCTGCCTCTGAGCCATACCCCAAGCTCTATTTTATTTTGAAACAAGGACTCACTAAGTTGTGGAGGGTCTCCCTAAGGTGCTGAGGCTGGCCTTGAATCGCAGTCCTCCTGTCTCAGCCTTCCAAGTATTGGGATTCCAGGCATGTTGCAACATCTGGCACATTATCACTTTCAACAGCTTTATGCCAGGTGTGGTGGCACATGCTTATAATCCCAGTACTTGGGAGGCTGAGAGGAGGATTGCTGATTCAAGGCTAGCTTCAGCAAGTAGTAAAGTTCTCATCAACCTAGCGAGATCATTTAAAATATATTTTAAATGACTTTATTTTGTAATGGGTTAAACACAGAGGTGCTTTACCACTGAGCTATGTTCCCAGCCATGTGGCTGAGGAGAGGTACTACGAACTGGACCCAGGCACACTCTACCTCCAAACTATACCCCAGCCCTATTTATTTCGAAACCAGACCTTCCTAGGTTGTTGAGAGCCCCACTAAGTTGCTGAGGCTGATCTTGAACCCATGGTCTTTCTGTCTCAACCTCTCAAGTACTGAGTGGGATTACAGATGTGTGCCACCTGGGCTGGCCCCAGCCATTTTTTTTTTTTTCTAATGTATTTTAAGATAGGGTTTGCTAAGTTGCCCAGGCTCGCCTTGAACTTGCAATCCTCCTGCCTCAGCCTCCCAAGTAACAGGGATGGCAGATGTGCACCACTGGTGCCCAGTTAACTAGTTTTAATGACTAAAGTTACCTGCATTTATTGAAAAGTGTACAAGTTTGCCACAGGTTAGGAAGTGTGCCCCCATCCGTGGTCCAGATGGCCGGGTGCCCCTGCTGGTGTGCCACCGTGGCCCTGGCAGCCACACACACCTGCCGGCCCTCCCCGCCCTCCCACCGCACTCTAGCTGGCTCACAGTGTCGCCTGCTCTCCACACAGGACACAGCCTGGGCTATGGCTTTGTGAACTACGTGACCGCAAAGGACGCCGAGAGAGCGATCAACACGCTGAACGGCCTGCGGCTGCAGTCAAAAACCATCAAGGTAAGGGGCCCCTGGCAGCCGCCCGGTCACTGTGCTGAGCGCTCCCTGTGGCCAGAGTGGCTGACTCCTGTGAGGCTCAGGCCGGGCCCAGCGGCTCCGAGGCAGACCCTGTAGAAGGCTCTCCGCCCCGGCCCCTGGGAGGCAGGGAGCAAAGGGCCGAGGTAGCCAGGGTCCAGGCGCATCCCGGTGACTGCGTTGCGCCACACTCCTGCCTGGTTCTCATGCAGCTTCTCAGCCCACCATGCAGCTACCCACCGATGAGGTTAGACCCCGGGCTCGGATGTTCTGCCTCTTACCATTGCCCCGCTCTCAACACAAGCGTTTCTGAGGAACACCTACCCTCCAGACCAAGGCAGCACGCGGCTCTCGGAAGTCTGGGCCTTCCAGGGTATCTGGGGGCCTTGGCCCTGTGTGTACTCGGTGCTGGCCGTCCCAGCTTTCCCCGGGGCTCCCAGTCTCCTCAGCCCCAAAGGCACGCACACCAGGTCAGGCCTGCCAGCCGGCATGGCGCTCCCAGACCTGGCCTTCCTGTCTCAGGCCTGCTTCGCCCTGTTCCGCCCCATGCGGCCCCACCCTCCCAAAGCCTGTGGCCAGCTCTACCTTTCTGCTGCCGTCTGTCTCCAGCCACAGCAGCACCCGCACTCCCGGCTCCAGCGTGGACATTCCTAGCCTTCCTCCCCCAGTCCACTCAGCCTCCACTGGACACCTGTTTGTGGAGCACTATTGTGTGCAGGCATGACCAGAGCAGATTCCGTGTCCATGTGGGGCTGCGGCCAGGGCTGCAGAGGCTGCAGACAGCAAGCAAGACCTAGGACAGCCTCCTTGGAAGGCAGGTGCTGTGGGGAGGACTTCAGTGGCAAATGAGGAGAAAGCGGTAGCACCGTGGAGGGCCTCCTAGGACCACGCAGGCCCTCCCAGCACACGCCAGCCCCTCGCCAGCATGTCCTGAACCTGCCTTGGATGGTGACTCTCCTGGCCTGGGCCCCGCCGCCTCCCCACCTGAGTCTGCTCCGGGCTGCACTGCACCTGGGACCAGCCTTTGCACCTGTCAGCCTGAGACACTACGGCCCTTCCCAAGCCTTCTCCCCACACCTGGCCTCTGGCAGCAGCGGGCAGCAACTGCACCCTGCACGCCAGGGTGGGCCTTCGCCAGGTGTTGCACACCTGGCGCTCACCTCTCGTTCCCAAGACATGCAGGATCATCTCTCGCTCTGACGCCACTGGAACGAGACTCCTGTGAGATTGTTCTGTTCACCCCACCCCAAGAGTAAGGAGCTCACAGCTGCCGCCCAAAGGCTCCCTGGAGTCCTGCACCTGCTCTGCTTCCTTGGAGTGTCTGATAGAGAGCCACTGAGGAGTAGTAAAGTACAGGACCCAGAGCCACGCAGGACACATGCCTGGAAACTCAGTACTTGGGACACTAAGGCAGGAAAATCGCAGGTTCGAGGCCAGCGCATGATAACATAGTAAGACCCTGTCTCAAAATTTCAAAAATAAAGCCAGGCATGGTGGCGCACGCTTATAATCCCAACATTCGGGAAGCTAAGACCAGAGGATCGCGGTTCACAGACAGCCTCAGCTACTTAGTGAGGCCCTCTGCAACCTAGTGAGACCCTGTTTCAAAAAATAAAATATAGAGCCAGGCGTGGTGGCTCATGCTTGTAATCCCAGCATTCGGGAGGCTGAGACTGGAGGATCACGGTTTGGGAACAGCCTCAGCTACTTACGGAGATGGGTTCCATCTCCAGTACCGCAAAAAAAAAAAAAAAAAAAAAAAAAAAAGAAAGAAAAGAAAAGAAAAGAAAGGAAAGAAGAGCCGGACGTGGTAGCCCACACTTGTCATCCCAGCATTCAGGAGGCTGAGACAGGAGGGTTGTGGTTCATAGACAGCCTCAGCTACTTAGTGTGGCCCTTTGCAATTCAGTGAGACCCTGTTTCAAAATAAAAAATTAAAAAATAGATCTGGGGGTATAGCTTGGAGTTAGAATACCCCTGGGTTCCATCCCCAGTACTACAAAAAAAAAAAAAAAAAAAAAAAAAAAAGGAAGGAAGAAAGGTAAGAATAAAATATAGAGCTGAGGGTATAGCTTGGAGGTAGAATGTCCCTGGGTTCCATCCCCAGCACCACACCAAAAAATTAATTAAATAATTAATTAAAAAATAACATAGGGCGGGTGTGGTGGCGTACCCTTGTAATCCCTGCACTTGGGAGGCTGAGACAGGAGGACTGCGCAGGTTTGAAGCCAGCCTCAGCTGGCTTACGAGACCCTGTTTCCAAATAAAATATAAAATAGGTCTGGGAGCGTAGCCCAGAGGTAGAAGGCCCCTGGGTTCCATCCCCAGTACCACCAAATAAATAAATAAATAAATAAATAAAATAGGGCTGGGGGTGTAGCTCAGTAGTAGAACACCCCTGGGTGAACACACACACACACACACACACACACACACACACACACGTTGTTCCTGAGATCACTATGGGATGGCTCTGAGAACTTCTTTTTGCCAGCCCACCAGGGAAGCCCGCTGACCTGGCTGGGGCTGGGCATTTCGAACCGAGACCGTGGTCTTTGTCCTGCCTGGCCGGGCCACAGGGCCTCTTACCCATAGGCAGGGTTCGTGGAGCAGCTGAGTCATGGGTGAGGAGTGCCTGGGCCCCAGTGGGAGCACGGCCCCACACCTTTTGGTCAGCACAGGTTCCCAGAGCCCTTTCCACCGCAGAGGCTGGTAGGGGTCACGTGTGTCCTGACCTTTCTTCCTGAGGAGGGACTTGATTGTTTCAGCCCTGCACTGCTCATCCTGGGCCTGAGGCGCTCCACGTCTTAGAAGCCTTCCCCCATTTGGGGAGGCCTTCACGTGCTCATTCCTCAGGCAGCCAGGCCTCTGTAGGGCAGAGCAGCTGTGTGTAAACATGCAAAAGACACACTTAGCCGGGCGTGGTGGCGCACACTTGTAATCCCCGCGCTTGGGAGGCTGAGACAGGAGGATCGCACAGGCTCGAAGCCAGCCGCAGCTACTTAGCGAGGCTCTCTGCAACTTAGTGAGACCCAGTTTCCAAATATGGTATAAAATAGGTCTCGGGGTATAGCCCGGAGGTTAGAAAAGCCTCCCTGGGTTCCACCCTCAGTACTACAAGGAAAGAAAAAGGCATGCTTGCTGGGCAGCCGGGTGGCACAGACCTGTGACTTCAGTACTTGGGAGGCTGAGATTGAAGTTATCACAAGTTCCAGGCCATCTTTAGCAACTTGGGAGACACCCAGCACCCTAGCAAGACTCTGTTTCAAAATAAAAATATGCCTCTAAGCTGGGCGTGGTGGCGCACACTTGTAATCCCAGAGCCTAAGGGGCTGAAACAGGAGGATTGAGCAGGTTAGAAGCCAGCCGCAGATACTTAGTGAGGCCCTTTACAACTCAGACCCTGTTTCAAAATAAAGTATTTTAAAAAAATAGGGCTGGGGGTGTTGCTGGGAGGTAGAATGCCGGGTTCTATTCCCAGTGCAAAAAAAAAAAATTATGCCTCTAAGCCGGGTGTGGTGGCGCATGCTTGTAATCCCAGCGCTTGGGAGGCTGAGACAGAAGGATCGCACAGGTTCAAAGCCAGCCTCAGCTATGAGTGAGGCTCTCAGCAACTTAGCCCTGTTCCTAAATAAAGTATTAAAATAGGTCTGGAAGAATAGCCCAAAGGTAGAAGAGCCTCTAGGTTCCACCCCCAGTACCGCCAAAAAAATGTCTCTACCATCGTGTACCCCATTAAGCTGTATGAATACAATACACCAATAAAAATTTTTAAATAATAGAAATAAGCTGGGTGTGGTGGCGCACGCTTGTAATCCCAGCATTTGGGAAGCTGAGACAGGAGGATGGCAGTTTGCGTGGAAAGCTTCAGCTACTTTTTGAGGCCCTCTACAACTTAGTGAGACCCTGTTTCAAAATAAAGAATAAAAAATAGGGCAGGGGATGTAGCTCAGAGGTCGAATGCCCCTGGGTTCCATCACCAGATCAGCAAAAAAAAAGAAGAGAAAAAGAAATTGAAAGAGACAAGCTGGGCATGGTGGCCCCACTTGTAATCCCAGTACTTGGAAGGCTGAGAAAGGAGGATCACAGGTTTGCAGCCAGCCACAGCTACTTAGTGAGGTTAGGGAGACCCTGTTTCAAAATAAAAAAGCCGGGCGTGGTGGCGCACGTTTGTAATCCCCGCGCTTGGGAGGCGGAGACAGGAGGATTACGCAGGTTTGAAGCCAGCCGTGCTGGCTTAAGAGACCCTGTTTCCAAATAAAAAAAGTATAAAAATAGGTCTGGGAGTGTAGTCCAGAGGTAGAAGGGCTTCCAGGAACCCCAGTATCACAAATAAATAAATAAATATTAATAAATAAAATAGCGCCGGAGGTGTAACTCAGAGGTAGAATGCCCCTGGGTTCAATCCCTGGTACTGCAATAAATAAATAATAAATGAATTAATTAATTAATGAAAGGGCTGGGGGTGTAGCTTAGAGGTAGAGAATGCCCCTGGGTTCAATCCCTAGTACTACAATAAGTAAAGCAGTGAATCAGTGAAGGGGCTGGGGGTGTGGCTTAGAGGTAGAATGTCTGGTATCAGTTCCCAGTACCAAGGAAAAGCAATGCAGATGTGGCATATGTGAATCTGTTCGTGTCCCCTCTTTGGAGTTGGTGTTATGAGAGGCGGCCCTTCCCCAGAGTCACTTGCCTTGGGCCTATGGAGTCTGGCTCTCAGAGGTAGCTCCCGTCACTGGCCCTCGTGGACACGATGGCCCTCGGGTGTCATCTTCCTCCAGCTCCCCCAGAGACCTGGTTTTTTTAACAGCTCCCCAATATGCTCTGGGTCCTCTGTCTTCAGAGTGGGCAGCCCCTCCATGCAGTACAATGAAAGCTATATCGGCCAGTGGGCACGGGAGCGCACACCTACCTGTCATCCCAGTGCTGGGAAAGCTGAGACAGGAGGATTGCAAACTCGAGGCCAGCCTCAGCAACTTAGCAAAACCATTTCAAGATATAAGCCATATCCGACACTTGTAATCCCAGTATTCAGGAGGCTGAGATAGGAGGATTGTGGTTGGTGGCCAGCCTCAGCTACTTAGGCCCTTTACAACTCAGTGAGACACTGCTTCAAAATAAAGAATAAAAAATAGGGCTAGGGTTGGAGGTAGAATGCTCTTGGGTTCCATCTCCAGTACTGCAAAATATATACAAATATATATAAGCCATATCTGGTGGTGCATGCCTGCAATCCCAATACCTAGGAGGCTAAGACAGGAAGTTTGGAGTTTTGAAGCCAATCCCAGCAATTTAGCTAGACTCTATTTCCAAATAAAAGGAATAGTAAAATAGGACCGGTAGAATAAGTAAAAAAAATAGTAAAATAGCTCAGAGGTAGAATGCCCTGGATTCAATCCCTAGTAAGTACGTACATACCTAAGTCCTTACAAGAATGAATGAAGCCGGCTGTGATGGCGCACACTTATAATCCCAGCATTCGGGAGGCTGAGACAGGAGGATCGCGGTTCACGGACAGCCTCAGCTATTTAGTGAGGCCCTCTGCAACTTAATGAGACCCTGTTTCAAAATAAAGAATAAAAAGAATAGGGCAGGGGGTATAAGTTCGGAGGTCGAATGCCCCTGGTTTCCAACCCCAGACCCGCAAGAAAAAAAAGAATGAATGAAACCAAATGTACAAGAGGGCTGAGGTGTGGCCAGCTCGGAGGCGGAATGCCCGCGTTCATTCTCTAGTACCGAAGAAGCGAGGCTGCCCGGGTGTGCTCTTGTTCCTCGCACAGACTTAGTGTTAGTGGGATCCACCGGCGTCCCCACGTGTGCCAGAGGCACTGAGTGTGCACAGGTCCCCAGCGAGACTGGGCTCCCTTCAGGCACCAGGGCTGTCCGTGGGCCCCCTGGACCCACACGCCTGCCGGCTGGCTCCAACTTGACTCCCAGGCCCTTCAGCATCCATGGCTCCTAGAACGGCGCTTAGAACTCAGAGCGTGATGGCAGTACTAAGATGGCACACGTCGATCCGGCCAGTGGAGACCCCAGGAGGGAGGCTCCTTGGCCCAGGAGCGGCCACCTGGAGGTGTCACACCTGGGAAGCCCGTGCTTCTCATTCTTAAGCAGGACCCAGTGAGTCATTGACCACGTGACTAGGCTGCTCCTTCAGCCCCTTCTCCACACCCCGCGAAGCTGCGCTGCTGCCTGTCTCTAAGCCCACCTGCCTCTGCGTGCTTGGCCTCCTGAGTGCCATTCCTCATCCTGAGCCTGGGATGGGACCAAGCGCTGGGTTTCCAAGAGCTCCAAAACCCAGAGACGCCAAGGGTGTTGGGACTCCCCACCAGGACCAGGACAGAGGGGTCCCAGGCAGCCGTTGCGGGAGGGGCCAGGTCCGCCGCAGGCCCTAGGGCCCAGGCTGTTGAGCACGCTGGGAGCCAAGTCGGCAGTGCCCGGCAAGCCCAAGGTCAGCCAGAGCTGGGTGTGGCTGCACAGGCCGGGAGTCCCAGCTGTCCTGGAGACTGAGGCCAGCCTGGGCAGCTCAACAAACTGTCAAAATAAAAAGGCTGAGGCTGGGCGTGGTGGTGCACGCTTGTAATCCCCGTGTTTGGGAGGCTGAGACAGGAGGATTGCACAGGTTCGAAGCCAGCCTCAGCTACTTAGTGAGACCCTGTTTCCAAGTAAAATATAAAAAAGGTCTGGGAGTATAGCCTGGAGATAGAAGGCCCCTGGGTTCCACTCCCAGTACCACCACCAAAAAAAAAAAAAAAAGCTGAGCCTGCATGCTAGTGCATGCCTATAATCCCAGTACAGAAGGGTTACAGGTTCAAAGTGTACCCCAGCAATTTATCTTTATGAAGACTCTGTTGAAAATAAAAATCTGATTGTGGCCGGGCGTGGTGGCGCACGCTTGTAATCTCTGCTTGGGAGGCAGAGACAGGAGGATTGCGCAGGTTCGAAGCCAGCCGCGCTGCCTTAAGAGACCCTGTTTCCAAATAAAAATATAAAATAGGTCTGGGAGTGTAGTCCGGAGGTAGAAGGGTTTCCAGGAACCCTGGTACCACAAAAAAAAAAAATAAATAAAATAAAAATCTAATTATGTAATTGTGGTGGCGCACGCTGGGAGGCTGAGACCGGACGACTGCAGATTTGTGGACAGCCTCAGCAAATAGCGAGACATCCTCATGGGACCCTGCTTCAAAACGAAAATGATAGGGCTGGGGTGTAGCTCGGAGGTAGGACACCCCTGAGTTGAATTCCCAGTGCCTCAGACAAGATAGAAGGAAAGAAGGAAGGTGGTCTGCCGGAGGCAGAGGGCTTGGCTGGGGGAGGCCCACGGGGCGCTTCGTAGAGGGCCTGCAGAGCCAGGGCGGCCGCACTGCGTGAGACCTGGGGCTGGCGTCCTGGGAAGTGCAGGCTGCTTCAAGGCCTGGGCTCCCCACACCAGCAGGGCCTGCCACCGGCCTGCACATCCAGCCCAGGACTGTGAGAAACCAGGAGGAGAGTGGCAGCGTCTGGATGGGCTCCCGGGAAATGCCCCGGGCAGCAGGTATTTACAAAGGGCCGCACTCCATCTCATCCTCTTCCGTTGTGTGGACCCAGCAGCGACCGCCGAGGCTTTCCCTGCGCCTCACGGGTCAGTTCGTTAAAATGCATGGTGGGCCAGCCAGGTTGTGATGGATGTGCCAAGCTGGTCAAGCAGGACTGGGGGCTGAGGTCCCTGGAAACCGTGTGGTCAGGGAAGACACTGAGGTATCTGCAGAGCTGCCCCCCCAGAGGCACTGGAAGGACCTACCCCAGGCCTCTCTGCACTTTCTGGACACCCCGCCTGCCTCTGCCTCAGCATCCCCACCCGTCCCCAGGGCCCAGCCCCCTCCTGAGACCCTGGGGTTGAGACTCGGTCATGTGGATTTGGGCTGGCATGGGGACAACGTTCAGCCCCTCGTGGGAGATTTCCTAGGAATGGAACAACGAGGGAACAGGTGTTGCCAGGGCTTAGCCAAGGGGGTGGCGGACTGGGATCCTGTGGTCGGTCTGCAGACATCGCAGGCTGGAGAGAAGAGAAATGTGGAGTTCTTGTTTCCTTGAAGATAGGTCTTGTCCTTTGCCGTGGGGGTTTTTCTCAGCATTTGGCTCCAAAAGGCCTGCAGTACAGTATTTGGAAGGCTGGGACAGGAGGGTCATGGGTTGAGGACAACCCCAGCATCGTAGCAACTCTGAGCAACCTGGTGATAGCTTGTTTCTTTTTTTTCTTTCTTTCTTCCTTCCTTCCTTTCTTTCTTTCTTTCTTTCTTTCTTTCTTTCTTTCTTTCTTTCTTTCTTTCTTTCTTTCTAGAGCCCAAGGGCATTCTACCTCTGAGCTACACCCCTGCCCTGTTTTTTATTCTTTATTTTGAAACAGGGCCTCACTAAGTAGCTGAGCCTGTCCACGAACTGTGATCCTCTGGTCTCAGCCTCCCAAATGGTGGGATTACAAATGTGCGCCACCACGCCCGTCTCCCTTTTTTTTTTTTTTTTTTTTTTTTATTCTTCATTTGGAAACAGGGTCTCACTGAGTTGTACAGGGCCTCACTAAGTAACAGGCTGGCTTCAAACCTGCGTAATCCTGTCTCAGCCTTCCAAATGCTGGGATTACAAGCATGTGCCACCATGCCCGGCTTTTTTTTTTTTTTTTTCTTTTCAGTATTGAGATTGAACCCAGGGGCATTTGACCTCCAAGCTACACACCTTGAAATAGGGTCTCACTAAGTCATGGAGGGTCCTCAGTTGCTGAGGTTGGCCCTGAACCTGCATCCTCCTGTCTCAGCCTCCCAAGTACTGGGATTCTAAGCATCTGCTACCACACACACAGCTTAATGCTCTGTTTCAAAACAAACAAACAGGCCGGGCGTGGTGGCGCACACTTATAATCCCCGCGCTTGGGAGGCAGAGACAGGAGGATCGTGCAGGTTCGAAGCCAGCCGCGGTCGCTGGCTTAGGAGAACCTGTTTCCAAATAAAAATGTAAAAATAGGTCTGGAAGTGTAGCCCGGAGGTAGAAGGGCTTCCAGGAACCCCAGTACCACCAAAAAGAAGAAGAAGAAGAAAATAAGACGGGCATGGTGGCGCACACTTGTAATCCCAGCATTCGGGAGGCTGAGACAGGAGGATTGCGGTTCACGGCCAGTCTCAGCTACTTAGTGAGGCCCTTTGCAACTCAGAGCCTGTTTCAAAAAAAAAAGAATAAAAAATAGCACTGGGGATATAACTCAGAGGAAGAATGAATGCCCCTGGGTTCCATCCCCAGGCCCGCAAAAAAAAAAAAAAAAAAAAAAAAAAAAGGGCTAAGATGCAGCTTGGAGGTAGAATGCCCTGGGTCCAGTCCCCAGTACCACACACACACACACACACACACACACACACACACACACACACACACACCTCTCAGTTCAGGGCCAGCCTGAACTCTGCTCCACTGGCACCAAGGTCACTCTGGAAGTGCCTGTGCCTGCTGCATCCTTCACTGAAAGCTGAGGGATGTCGCACAGCTTAGGAAGCCTCTGGGCTCCACCCTCAGTACCACACACACACACAAACCTGAGGAGCGTGGTGCACACTTGGAATACCAGTACTTAAGAGGCTGAGACAGGAGGAGCGCAGGTTCAAGGCCAGCCTTGGCAACGGAGCAAGCCCTTGGCAACTTAGTGAGACCCTGTTTCCAAGTAAGAAAGAAACTGGGCTGGGTGTGTGGCACACGCTTGTAATCTCAAGATTCGGGAGAGCCGGGCGTGGAGGCGCTCGCTTGTAATCCCAGCATTCGGGAGGCTGAGACCTGGAGGATTGTGGTTCGCGGACAGCCTCAGCTACTTAGTGAGGCCCTCTGCAACTCAGTGAGACCCGGTTTCAAAATAAAAAATAAAAATAGGGCAGGGGGTATAGTTCGGAGGTCGAATGCCCCTGGGTTCCATCCCCAGCCCTGCAAAAAAAAAAAAAAAAAAAAAATAGGGAAAGGGGTGTAGCTTGGAGGTCGAATGTACCCGGGGTTCCATCCCCAGATCCATACACACACACAAAAGCCAGTAAGCCAGTGCCTGGAGCAGGGAGGCTGCCCTCCTCCTCCAGTCATCCTGCTCAACAGATGTTGCCCTCAGCCAGGCTTTCTCTGAGGTCGGGTGAGGGGCCAAGGGTGTGCCCTCTGGCAGGGGAGATGCTCTGCAGGGCTGGCCGACTGCTGGCTAGACACTTTGGGCTTTAATGGAGAGGAACAGTGGAGAGGCCGTGGCCAGCTCCCACCCCAGTGGAGGGGCCGAGTATCTCCCGAGCTCCTGCCCCACAGGCTAAAACAAGGTGCCCCTGACGTGGGGCAGATGGGCCTCGCATCCTTCCTGCCCGGAGTCACCTGCAAGGATGTTGCTTCCTGGGGAATGGGCTCAGCAGATCTGTGTCCCCCAGAGAATGCTCTTTCTCCTGCACAGGTCTGCCCCTGGAGGGTGCCAGCCTCTGGGCTGCCACAAATCCTCTTGTGCCAGGCCATCCTCTAGAGAGAAAGGCCTCCTGCCAGCTGGTGTGGTGATGCACCTGCGAGGCTGGGACAGGAGGTTACAGGTTTGAGACCAGCCTCATCAACTTTCAGCAACCTAGCAAAACCTTGTTCAAAAACAACAAAAAGCTGGGTATTTAGCTTGGAAGCAGAATGTCCCTGGGTTCAGTCCTCATACCACAAAAAAAAAAAAAAGGAAGGAAGGAAGAGAAGGCTCCTGCCCCCCTCAGACCAGCATGGGCCCTGTTCCTCCTGGGCTGTGGGTCTGCACAGCCATCAGCCTCTGTGAGGAAAGCACTGAAGCCTCTCCTGCTGCCCCTCGGTGGCCTCTGCCCACTCCAGCCTGAGCATCTAATGCTCAACATTTACGTGATGGACTTGGGGGCCCAAAACTCATGGGGTCCTCCTAGACTTTTTTTTGTGGTACTGAGACTGGTACTGGGATTGATTGCAGGGGCAGTCTACCTCTGAGCTACACCCCCAGCCTGATTTTATTCTTTTATTTTGAAAGAGGATCTCACAAGTTGCCAGCTGACTGTGAACTGTGATCCTCCTGTCTCAGCCCCTCAGATACTGGGATTGCAAGCGTGTGCCACATGCCTGGCTTCCCGCTAGACCTCAGTGGAGCATGCTTTTTGGTGGCAGTCGTAGGTCCACTCGAGGGGCTCCCACACCCCAGGTCTCCACCTTTAGCACCTTGTTCACCTCAGAGAGGGTGGGAGGCGCCAGGCATGGTGGCGCGTGCCCGAAACCCAGTACTTCACAGGTTCAGGATAGCCTCAGCCACGCAGCAAGACTCTGCGTAACATAGTGAGACCCTGTTTCACAAACAAAGTAAAGAGGGCTCAGAGGTGGGATGCGCCTGGGCAGACCAGGCACCGAGGGAAACAAAGCGGGCGGGCGCACAAGCTGTGGCGCGGCAGGCTTCCGGCCTGGATCCCAGCCCTGCCGCCCCGGCTGGCAACCCGGTCACTCGCCTGGGCTGGGTGTCAGGCCCAGGTGAGAACCCGCAGCAGGGCTGGGTCCGGCCCGCCTGGCCGTGGTGAGCTGCCCAGGCGATGGCGAGGGAAGCGCCCCTCCCTCCCATGCACTTCTTCCCAGGCATCAGCTTCTCCAGCCCGGGCTTTGGCTCCTCCCCCTGCCTTGGCTGCGCCCCGCCCTGATTCTCAGAACTTGTGTGTTTTGAAGGTGTCCTATGCTCGGCCAAGCTCGGAGGTTATCAAAGACGCCAACCTGTACATCAGCGGGCTGCCCAGGGCCATGACCCAGAAGGACGTGGAGGACATGTTCTCCCGGTTTGGGCGGATCATCAACTCCCGGGTCCTTGTGGATCAGACCACAGGTATGCGGGTGGCCGGGGACAGGCAACGGGGCTGGATCTCCTAGAAAGGACAGGTTGCTGCCTGGTTCTGCCCCAAATGAGGGGACGGCGGTTCGGTTTGATAAGGTGGAGCAGGTACGCCGGCGCCGCTCCAGTGAGCCAGCATGCCCCGGCCTGCTGCGGGGTGGCCCGGGCCTCGCTCCGCCGCTGGCTCTGTCTCGTTGCTGAGGAGACATGGTTGGCTGTTGCGGTGATCCTCGTTGGGCTCCATGTTTGGGATGCCCCTTGGGGAGCACGCCCGAGGCTCTGGGCACGAGGGTAGCGAGTGCCCCTCACAGGCGGTCCTGGCCTCTTGGGCGCTCACACAGTGGGTCCCCAGGACCCCAGGCTGACCTACTCTGGCCCGTCATTCACCGAGTGTCTGGTACTCGTGGGCGAGGCGCTTGGCCAAGCTGGGTGGCCTCTCAACCAGCCCGCCCACAGCTCCAGCCGGAGGTGCCACCAGATGCAGCACAGTGCAGCCTCGCCTTCCCACCTCGGCCCCGTGGCCTTGACCCAGCGTCCCCCAGGAGAAGCGGCCAGCCCACTGCTCCGGCCCTCCCCAGGACGCGCCGCGTGTGTGGCGGGCGGGGAAGACGTCAGGCTGGCTCCGTGCCGCCCTTGGCAGTCAGGTCTCAAGTCGCAGGCTTGGGTTCTCGTGGGGACCTGTGGCCCGCCTGCAGGTGCCGGAGGATGTACCCTGCCCTTCCCTAGCAGGAGCAGGGCCAGGTACAGAGAGGGCTCCCAGTAGTGACTTGTTTTCTTTTGTGTGTGTGTTACTAGGGACAAAACCCAGGAACAGTCTTAACTCTGAGATAGACCTCCAGTCCTATTTTATGTATATGTATATATACATATATATGGTGGTTCGTTTTTTTTCTGAGTCTAGGGATGGAACCCAGGGGCATTTGATCTCTGAGCTACACCCCCTGCCCTGTTTTTTATTCTTACTTTGAAACAGGGTCCCGTGGAGTTGCGGAGGGCCTCACTAAGTAGCTGAGGTGCTCTGTGAACCACGATCCTCCAGTCTCGGCCTCCCGAATGCTGGGATGACAAGCATGTGCCACCAGACTGGGCCCTACTTTACATTTTATTCTGAAACCGTGCCACTAGGTTGCCGAGGCTTGCCTTGAATCTGCAGTCCTCCAGTCTCAGCCTCCCAAGCACTTACAGGCGTGGGCCACTCCGCCCGGTTCAGTTACCCTCTCGACAGACACTCGGGTCTCTTCCCCACGGTGCGGCTCACCGGCCTGAGGTTTATCTATCCCTCCTCCTCCCCAGTACAGAAGGACAGAGACAGAGAGAAAAGATAGGAAAAGACGGGTTCAGATGTCTGGGAATCTCACCAAAACATTTGGCGCCGAGACCGTGGCGCTCTTGCTTGCCAGGAGAGCCTGCAGCGGCGGTCTTCTAGGGCTCAGTGTTTGTTTTCTTTAACCCGTTCATTTGTTTTCCTGTTTGGTTTGAGCTTTTGTTCATTTCATTAGCTGGGTGTCCGTTGTGAACCGCAGTGGACCGACTTGACTTTTGCTTTTCAGTTTTACATGTCCTCACATTTTTTTCCCCCTAATTCCGTTTTTGTTGGTTTGTTAAAAAGGTTTGTCCAGAGGGGTTGCGTTTATCCGGTTTGACAAACGGTCGGAAGCAGAAGAGGCAATTACGAGTTTCAATGGTCATAAACCCCCAGGTTCCTCCGAGCCCATCACCGTGAAGTTCGCAGCTAACCCCAACCAGAACAAAAACGTGGCGCTCCTCTCGCAGCTCTACCACTCGCCCGCCAGGCGGTTCGGAGGCCCCGTGCATCACCAGGCGCAGAGGTTCAGGTGGGTCCCGAGCTTGGCGCTCCGGCCCTCGGGCTGCTGCTGGGCGACCGCTCACGCTGGGGAATGCTGGGGCGCCGGCCGGCCCCAGTGGACAGGCGCGTCTCAGGGTCACTCCTGGCTCTGCCCGCTGCCATGGAAAGCACATCTGTACGTAGCCTGGCCTGGCGACACACTCTTGGGATCCCAGTACATGGGAGGCTGAGATAGGAGGATCGCAGGTTCGAAGCCAGCCTCTGCAACTTAAGTGAGGCCACCTGCAACTTAGCGAGACCCTGTTTCAAAAAATAAAAAATAGGGCCGGGCGTGGTGGCGCACGCTTGTAATCCCCACGCTTGGGAGGCAGAGACAGGAGGATCGCGCAGGTTAGAGACCCTGTTTCCAAATTTAAAAAAATATAAAATAGGTCTGGGAGTGTAGCCCAGAGGTAGAAGGGCTTCCAGGAACCCCAGTACCACCACAAAATAAATAAATAAATAAATAAATAAATAAATAAATAAATAAATAAATAAATAAATTTAAAAAAAAGCCGGACATGGTGGCACATACTTGTAATTACAGGGAGGCTGAGACAGGAGGATTGCAGTTCTCAGACAGCCTCAGCTATTTAGTGAGGCCCTTTGCAACTCAGTGAGACCCTGTTTCAAAATAAAAAGAATAAAAAATAGGGCTAGGGGTGTAGCTTAGCGGTCGAATGCCCCTGGCTGGGTTCTATCCCTAGTACCACAAAGAATAAAAGAAAGAAAGAATAAAAAATATAGCTCAGAGGTAGAATGTTCCTGAGTTAAATCCCCAGTACCACAAATACAAAAAATAAATGAAGTTAAATAGGGCTGGGGTATCGCTCAGAAATAGAATACCCCAGCCGGGCATGGTGGTACATGCTTGCAATCCCAGAGAGTCTGAGACAGGAGGATCACAGGTTCGAAGCCAGCCTCAGCTACTTAGTGGGGCCTTCTACAACTTCCTGAAACTCTATTTCAAAATAATGAATGAAAAAGTAAGCTGGGCATGGTGGCACATGCTTGTAATCTCAGCATTCAGGAGGCCGAGACCGGAGGATCAGCCTCCGGTCTGATCCCCAGACCCACACACACACACACAAAAGAATAAAAAAGTAGTGCTAGGAGTATAGCCCAGAGGTGGAATGCCCCTGAATTCCATCCGCAGTACCACACACACACATGCACACAAAGGCCTGAGGTATGGCCCCGTGTGGAGTGTCCCTAAGTTCAGTCTTCCGTGCAAACTGTCCGAAGCCACCCAGCACCGTTGCCTTCATCACCGTGAAGGCCTGGCCACGGAGCAGCCTCTGACACCAGAGCCCAGGAGCCCAGGCCTCCTGCAGAGTGGCGTGGTTGTCACCGACCTTCTCACCCTCCCTCCAGGTTGAGGTCATCTCCGAATGGCTGTGACGCCTGGTATCACGGCACTGTTTCAGCAATGGTTTAGGAAATTAGAGCAAGAAAACAGTGCGCCTGGCTAGGACAGACGTGATTGTTTTTCTGGTATGTTCAGCCTGAGGTTGGTCAAGGCCCTGGATACAGAGGACCGGCCGTATTTCCATTGGGATGTTGTCTTTCCTTGAAATTGAAAACTGGCTCCGGGGAGGGCGGGGCGCAGGGTTCTAGTGCAAAGTCCGGTGACGTGAGTGAGCGTGCGTCCAGACGGCCTTCTGTGGCCTGGGCATGCGCAGCGAAGCGCCCTCCACCGCGCCTGCTCCTTGGTTGTGTTGGTGCCGGCGTGGAGCCGGGCCTTGAGCGTCCCGCAGCGGCTCCAAGCGGGCTGTCCCAGCCCCGTGCGGTCCTTGTTTTCTGTGGTACTGGGACTCATCCCAGGGGCACGCTACCTCAGAGTTACACCCCAGCCCTGTTTATGTTTTATTTTGAGACAGGGTCTCACTGAGTGGCGGAGGGCCTCCCCAAGTTGCTGAAGCTGGCTGCAAGCCTGTGGTCTTCCTGTCTCAGCTTCCCAGGTACTGGGATCACAAGTGTGTACCACTATGCCCAGGTTATCCAGACTCGGTTTGTTTGTTTGTTTGTCTTGGTACTGGGGATTGAGCCCAGGTGGCATTCTACCTCTGAGTTAAACCCAGTTCTATTTTTAAATTATTTTATTTTTTGTTTGTTTTGTTTTACGATACTGGAGATTTAATCCAGGGGCATTCTACCTCTGAGCTATATCCCCAGCCCTCTTTTTTATTCTTTATTTTGCAATAGGGTCTCATAAATTGCAAAGGTCCTCAGTAAGTAGCTGAGGCTGGCCGTGAACCTGTGATCCTTCTGCCTCAGCCTCCCAAATGCTGGGATTAAAAGCATGCACCACCACGCAGCTAAATTTTTTTATTTTGAATCAGCGTCTCACTAGGTCGCTGAGAGTCTCAGTACTAGCTGAGGCTGTCCTCGAAGCTGCAGTCCTCCTGTCTCAGCCTCCCAGGTGCTGGGGTGCCAGCCCCCGCCCCACCTCACACAGCCCATCAGGATGTGGAAATGCGCTTCTTCAGATGTTTGCTCAGTGGCCCCGATGTGGCGCAGCTCCACACACCTGCTTGTCTTTCCGTCTGAATATCACACACCTCTGCAGAGGAGGCCTGCAGGGCCAGCTCTCCTGAGCTCCTTCCTCTTTCTGTGCTGAGCACAGCCCTTGTTGCCAGGCTGCGCAGCACTGGGGCCACTGCTCCGGGGTGGCGGGTGCCCAGCCGAGGGGCCACTTTGCCTTCAATCAGGAGCCCAGACGCAGCTTCGCCCAGACCCTGAGGGCTATAGGTCTTCTCGTTCCCTGTGGCAAGCTTGGGGCTATGCTGCCCACTCCCACGCGTGCCAACTTGGCGCGTCCTCCTCGCGGTGGAGTCGCGCCCGAGTGCTCTGACACAGCCTGCTGCGGCCTCTTCACTAGGACAGTCTGGCAAGCCAGGCATGGCACTGGCCTGCCATCTCCTGCCCGGGAGGCTGAGACAGGAGGATAGCCCGTCCAGGGCGGCCTCAGCTACTTCGGCCTCTGCAACTTAGTGAGACACTATTTCAAAATAAAGAATAGACTGGGCGTGGTGGCGCACGCTTGTAATCCCCGCACTTGGGAGGCTGAGATAGGAGGATCACACAGGTTTGAAGCCAGCCTCAGCTACTTAGTGAGGCTCTCAGTAACTTAGTGAGACCCTGTTTCCAAAAATAGGTCTGGGAGTATAGCCCAGAGGTAGAAAAGCCCCTGGGTTCCACCCTCAGTACCAAAAAAAAAAAAAAAAAAAAAAATAGAGCTGACGGTGTAGCTTGGGGGTGGGATGCCCCAGGGTTCCATCCCCAGCACCAGTAAACAAAGAGACTAAAAAATAGAGCTCGGTGTAGCTCAGAGGCACCTGGGTTGCCCCTAGGTTCCATCCCCAGGACCGAAAAAAGAAAAGAATGCCCTTGGGTCAGTCTCCAGACACACACAAAAGAGAGTGACTGGGTCTGCGGCCCCAAGGCCCCACCGGGACCTGGGGTGACTGGGTGGGTCCCCAATGGAGGCGCGGTGTCACTGGGAGCTCCTGCAGGCCTGCTCCCACCTGAGTGGTCTGCGGGTAGCCCAGATTCCTGAGTGACTTGCTTTTTCTTTTCTTTTTTTTTTTTCTTTTTTTGTGGTACTGAAAATGGAACCCAGGGGCTTTCTACCTCCAAGTTACACGCCTAACCTTTAAAAAAATTTTTTATTTATTCATTTGTGGTGCTGAGGATGGAGCCCAGGGACATACTACCTCTGAGCTATACCCCAACAGCGTTTTTTTTTTTTTGGTGGTACTGGGGATGAAACCCTTCTCCAGGCTACAGTCCCAGGCCTATTTTATATTTTTATTTGGAAACAGGGTCTCTCAAGCCAGCGAGGCTGGCTTGGAGCCTGCAGGATCCTCCTGTCTCCGCCTCCCAAGCGCGGGGATGACAAGCGTGCCCATCACGCCTGGCTACCCAGCCCTTTTTATTTTTTATTTTTTTGTTTTGAAGCAGGATCTTGCTGGGTTGCGGAGAGTCTCCAAGTTGCTGAGGCTGGCCTTGAACCTGTGGTCCTCCTCAGCCGCCCATGTCCTGGGATTCTGGAGGGCGGCGTAGCTTCACTGATAGTGTTGTTGTCTCCTTTAATTTTTAATGCGGTATCCGTGTGTTTTCAGGCTTATTTTTTTAAACAGAAGTGGCGCTGTGGCAGAGGCTCTGTGTGTTGATCAGGTGTGGTGTGTGCGTTTGCTAGGGTCCCTCCTGGCCCCAGCCGCATCTCTTGACTTGGCAGTCCGCACTGGTTCAGCCCTGGCTGATCTTGGCCGGACGTCGGAACCAGCCCAGAGCTGTGGGAAAGAACTGTCCCTGAGCCCATCGCGGCCCTCCCGCGGCAGGCTCCGAGCGCGAACCCGGGCTGCCACCTTTGGCGAGGCGGTGTGGTGAGGGAGAGTACGAATGTGGAGAGAGCCCCCATTGCCACACGGTGCATGGGCAGGAGAGGCTCCGCAGGGACGGGTGCGCGCCACCCACAGGGCGCCTTCACCCTGCCCCCTGAGGGCACAGGAAGCCCCAGCACTGAAAGTGCGGGGCTGGCAGTGGTGGTGGCCCGTCACCCAGGGACCCGGGAGCTGGCTGGGGGCCACAAGCCTGAGGCCAGCCCGCGCAACTTAGCGAGACTGTCTCAGACCAAAATAAAATGGCAGGTGTGGGGGTGCATGCTTGTAATCCAGCATTTGGGAGGCTGAAACAGGAGGATCGTGGTTCGCGGCCAGCCTCAGCTACTTAGTGAGGCCCCCGCAACTCAGTGAGACCCGGTTTCACAATAAGGAATAAAAAATCAGGCTGGAAGTATAGCTCAGAGGTTGAATGCCCCTGGGTTCTACCCCAGTACCACAAAAAAAGAAAAGAAGGAATAAAGTAAAACAGCTGGGGATGTAGCTCCAGGGTGGAGCGCTCTGGGGCCAATCCCTAATGCGGTTATTGTTGTTATTATTATTTTATAATTTTATTTTACTTACAAATAAGTAAATAAAAAATAGAATTCACAATACCACAGGAACCACTAAAGAGCTCCCCCCAGCACAGAAGTGAGGGCGCTGCCATGAGCTGTTACTCATGGGGACCCAACCTGTGCTCCACTGCACTGAATAAAAACACAGGCCGGCCAGGCGTGGAGGCGCACACTTGTAACCCCAGCATTCTGGAGGCTGAGACCTGAGGATCGCGGTTCGCAGACAGCCTCAGCTGCTTAGGCCCTCTGCAACTCAGTGAGATCCTGTTTAAAAATAAAGAACAATGCCGGGCGTGGTGGCACATGCTTGTAATCCCCACGCTTGGGAGGCTGAGACAGGAGAATCACGGAGGTTTGAAGCCAGCCTTAGCTGGCTTAAGAGACCCTGTTTCCAAAGAAAATATAAAATAGGTCTGAGAGTGTAGCCCAGATGTAGAAGGCCCCTGGGTTCCATCCCCAGTACCACCAAAAAAAATAAAAATTAAAAATTAAAAAATAGGGCTAGGGGTGTAGCTTGGAGGTCAAACGCCCCTGGGTTCCATCCCCAGACCCACAACAAAAAAACAAGAAAACGCCAGCCGGCCGGGGTGGTACAAGCCTGCTGTCCTAGTCTGTGGGAGGCGGAGGCAGAGTGTTGCAGCTTCAAGGCCAGCTTTAGCAACCTAGTGAGACCCTATTCCAAAACAAAAGTAAACAGGGCTGGGTGTACCCTGGAGGTAGGTGCCGAGCGAGCGCTCCGAGGTCCTGGGTAAGCAGGCAGGCGCACGTGGCGGGCCCGCCGGCGCTCACTGACGCTGTGCTCCTCGCCAGGTTCTCCCCCATGGGCGTGGACCACATGAGCGGGCTGTCTGGCGTCAGCGTCCCGGGAGGCGCTTCTTCGGGCTGGTGCATCTTCATCTACAACCTGGGGCAGGACGCGGACGAGGGCATCCTCTGGCAGATGTTCGGCCCCTTTGGGGCCGTCACCAATGTGAAAGTAATCCGCGACTTCAACACCAACAAGTGCAAAGGGTTCGGCTTTGTGACCATGACAAACTACGAAGAGGCCGCCATGGCCATCGCCAGCCTGAACGGCTACCGCCTGGGGGACAAGATCTTACAGGTCTCCTTCAAGACCAACAAGTCCCACAAGTAACTCGTCATGCTCTTTCTTTTTTTTTTTTTTTTTTTTTTTGTACGGAATAGATAATTAAGAGTGAAGAAGTTGAAACTTTTTTGTTAGTGTACAACTCATTTTGCGCCAATTTTCACAAGTGTTTGTCTTAGTCTAAATGAGAAGTGAAAAGGTTTTTATACTCTGGGATGCAACCGACATGTTCAAATGTTTGAAATCCCACACTGTTAGACCAATTTTAAGTTTCTTAAGTTATTTCCTTTAAGATATATATGAAACAGAAACCTAAGTAGACTGCGTTGCCTAAGCCGGTGGTGATGAGGCCGAAGCCTGCTCGCTCCCGAGACTGTCTACCCCTCATCCCATTCGCTGCGTCCACCAACCGGATTAAAGGAAATAATCGTTCAGTGCTAGTTTCAACCGAGAGCTGTTAGGCCGAGCGCGCTTCCTTGCTGCTTCCGCGCTGAGCGACTGAGCCTGGGTGGACAGGAAGGGGCTCTCCTGCGCCGCCCGCTGCCACCTCGGGCTCCCCGGCCTGGGAGTGGCAGCGGGCCGGCTGGCGCGGTCACCACCGGGGAGGGGCCGGGCCCTCCCGAGGACGCAGAAGTGCTTCGCAGGCCCGCACCACTGGGATCGGACCAAAGAGTCTCAGGGCCCCGCGTGTTCCCGGCCCCTGAGCTCCAGGCGCGCCCGCACACGCACTGCCTGCCACCCGGCTTCTGCCCACACGCTGCATGCGCGGTCCCAGGGCGCCCCTCGAGGCTCGCGGCTCCAGTGCGCGGGTGGCTCCGTTTTAATACCACGCGAACATTTGAGCATCCTGTGTCTCGCATCCCTCCTCTGAGCGCTAGGCTGGTTTGTTCTCTCCTATCTTAGATTTTGTTTGGGAATTTTGCTTTAGTGTGGACACTCAGCAGAAAAGTGCTTCCTTCCTGCCAGTTACCTATTAACAAAAACCTTTGATTTGTAGTTTAAAAGATTAGCCTCCGAGTTCTCATAACTGCCTTGACGTTTGGGGTTTGTTCTGTTCTGTTAATTTTCTTTTGCTTTTTGTGTTTTTGTTTTTACTTTTGCATTTAAGACCATTAAATCTGATTTTGTTTTGCTCAAGTTTTGTTTTGTTTTTTGTTTTACCTTTTCTTTCTTTTTGGCTAGGGAAGGCAAAGATAGCCCAGCACTCAGGAAGGAGGCTTAAGGTTTTAAGAAACAAACACTTGCCTCAAAGAAAAAGCCTTTCTGAATCCAAGACACAGGAATATAAAAATGAAATCATCACAGATTGGTGGCGCCTCGTCGGGAAGTCGGTGGGAGGTTGCGGGAAGGCCTGTGTCGGTGCAGAGGCCGGCCCACGGCGCCCGCGAAGGGACCCGCTCCTAAAAGACCTCGTGAGCAGAGAGAATCCAAGCCAGGGCCTTTCGGCAACGCAGCTTGGCCTTGACGCGAGAGCCACGGGCCGCCACGGGCTGGCTTAGTTTAGTGTTGGTGTCATGGAATGGCGGCATTATCTATCTATCTATCTATCTATCTATCTCCTTGCTATTGATTTCTTTGCTCTTTTACTTAGTTAAGGAGAAAGCTGAGCGGCCGGGCGCGGTCAGTCTCCGGAGCAGGCCAGGTCTTGGCCACCCGTCCCTGGGGAGGGCCTGTGCCACAGACACGCAGCCTCCCTCCCCACTCCAGGCAGCGGGGCCTCCCCAGGGACCAGGGCCTCGGGCAGCGCCCTGGAGAGGAGGCGGGTTCAGGCCCCAAGACCTCCCCAAGGCCCCTGTCCCTGCCAGCCCCAGCCAGAGAGGCCTCTGGAGAGCGGCCGCTGTCCTCCCTCCTGATGCTGGGACTGAGCCAGGGAACCGGGGAGTCACCCTAAGTCTCAGTGCAGCGAAATCCTTGTTCCCTGTGAGCTTCGCCGTGTGAACAGGCTTCTAGCCAGAAATCCCCAGCATCTCCCGGGGAGTTTGACTTTGGGGGCCGGCGCAGGGAAGGCGTTAGCTTCTGAAACGACGGCCCGGAGCTGGTCTTCTGGAGGCCGGCCTGCAAAGCGAAATTCCCTCTGTTTTTTTCCCGTCATGCACAGGCCGGGAGCGTGGCTCAGTGGTCAAGCATTTGCCCGGCACCCTGAGGTCCTGCAGCCATCCCTAGCTCCAAAAATAAGTCCAACCCAAAAGAAACCGTTGGTTAAAAATATTTACTTAGATTCATCCTGTTGGATTTTGAAGAAAAAAAATAAAGAATAGATAATGTTAGCTTATCAAAAATTTGGTTGTGTAAACACCACAGAGCCTTGTGGGTTCTCTCTTGGCCTCTCACTTGAGCGGCTCTGGATTTGTGAACCTGATTCTAGCCATCAGCCGTTCCCTGCATCCCCGCTGCGCCCCGGCTCGGCTTTTCATGCAGGCGCCCAGCGGTGGCTTTCTGCGCTGGCCGTGCCTCCAAGCAGAGTACTGTGACCGGTTCCCTCCTGAAGTACTTAGTCCCGAAGTGCGTAGTCACAGCCGCCATCTCGAGTGACTGCGAGCCGGGCTTCCTCTGGGCCTGTGCGGTGCCAGGTGGGTTCTCCCCCGGTGAGGGGCACCTGCCTTAACCCGGCTAGTTGAGACAGCACAGCGGGTTGCCCTCCTGCTTTGCCTCGGGCCTGGGAAAGACTAGTCAATTGGAGCCGCAAAGCCGACCTCTGGCCTTCCCTTCTGCGTGCTCTCCGCGGCTGGATGGGAGCAGCAGGGAGACCTGCCCCGTTCCTGCCCGAGGCAGCCCGGCCGTCACTCGCCAGCTGTCTTGGGTGGCAGCGGCAGAGCTGAGCCTGGATCCCAGGGCAGGCGCTGGCCTCAGCGCAGCACGGCACCCCACAGCCTTTCATGACGGCTCCATTTTGGGTTTTCTGTCTGCCTCTTGGTCACTAAAAATAAACAGCAAGCACTTGTAAGTGACCAGTCGCAAGGACCTAACCAAGCCTAAGAGAGATCGATGGAGACTCGAGAGGGCTCTGGGCCCCTCCTCCTCCGCTCCTGCCCTGGGGCTCAGCGTTCCTGTGTTGTACAGTAGATGGCTAGACATTTTTGTATACTGGTGTGTTTTAAGTTATTGATTTGTTTTATATGAAATAATTTATTTTTCAGGTACCATTTTTCATTTTAACTTTGTTTTTACCTGGGCTTGTTTTCAATAAAGTCTGACACTGCTGTCCAAAAGTCAACAATGAAATGAATCCTATTGTGTTTTCTTGAGGATACTCATGTAACCAGCTTTTAAAAGTGACTTTCAGGAAAAGAGGGAAAAGAAAAAAGCCCTCACCGGGTTCCACATCCCCCGCTGCCTTTTTCTTTTCTTTTTCTTTAAATCCTCGTGAATCAATGTTCTTTAGTGTTTTAGGAGGAAAAAGCAAACCTAGATTTTGATAATCCAGAAGATTTCAGACTAATGAAGCTTTGAAAGAAGACCATTTTTCAAAGTCTTGGTGAAGTGTGACTATTTTTTGTCAATGGCTTTCTCAAAGAGAATGAAACTTTTGCACCATTTTCAGAGTTTTTATAGAGATGCCAAATTGATATATTTACATGTAATGGAAACATGAAAAAGTTTTATTAAACAATTGTTCATAGCTGTGTAGACATTTTAATTCAGTTTCCAAAACTCTCAGAAGCGTATTTTTGAAATACGGAGCGACATGGTCTGGGGCGTTGCCGATGATTCCAGACCGATGCGATTGTCCGGAACACGTCTCATTCCGCAGGTGTCAGGTCTGTGTTAAATGCTGTATGTTACCAATGACTGGAATTCTGTGATATTTTGGTAATAAATGAAGTGGGACATTGAGATGTGATGGTGTAGGGTGGTCGTGTGTGACGCGGGCAGCCATGCCAGCGAGGCCGCCAGGTGACTTCCGGCCTCGTTGGGGAGCCTGGCCGCAGGGCCGTGGCCGGCAGGCTGCTGTGTGTGGGCCCCCGGCTTCCCACCTCCGGACACCCAGATGTCCGCTCCCCCTGGGCGAGCTCACCAGCCAGCCTCCTCCCGAGACCCAGAGGCCCTCCCTCGCCCCTCCACATCAGTCTACCCCAGGGTCCCCACGCCAGCCCGCGCCTAGCCTGGCCTCCCTTCCCCCAAGAGCACTTGTGGTCCTGGCTCTCCTAGACCCACATATGGCCCACGGAGGCCATCCCAGCGACTTCTGGAGGTCAGCCCCTTTGGGGATGGGAGAGCAAGTCAGAGTCCAGCCTACCCAGAGTCCAGGTGCCGGATGGTCAGCGGCGTGGCACATGCCTGTGATCCCAGGCCTTGGGCGACTGAGGCAGGAGGGTCACACGTTCCGGGACAGCTTAACAAGGAGTGAGACTCTCCAACCTAGCAAGATCTAGTCTCAAAGTAAAGATAAAATGGGGCTGGGGGTGTAGCTGGACAGTGGAATGCCTCTGGGTTCCATCCCCAGTGCCACACACACACAAGAGCACAGGGTTTTGGCACAAGGCCAGAGCCTCGGCCGCAGGATGCTGACCTTCCAGGCCTGCATCCTCCTGGGCCAGCTCTCCTGCCCAGGGCCGCCACCGACTGTTGGGTGGCCGCTAGCTTGTTCACGGTTTCGGTCATCAGTGGACTATGTGTGTGTGTGTGTGTGTGTGGAACTGGGGGTTGAACCTAGGCACACTCAACCCCCGAGCTACAGCCCTGGCCCTATTTTTTTTTTTATTCTTTATTTTGAAGCAGGATCTCACTAAGTGGTGGAGGGCCGCACAAGAAGCCGAGGCTGAGCCAGGCATGGTGGCGCACTCTTGTAATCCCAGCACTTAGGAGGCTAGGACAGGAGGATCAATTGCAGGTTCAAGGCCAGCCTCAGCTACTTAGTGAGGTTCTCTGCAACTTAGACAGTTTCAAAAATAAAGAAGAAAAAATAGGGCTGGGGATGTAGCTTGGAGATGGAATGCCCCTGGGTTCTATCCCCAGTACCACACAAAAAGAAAAAAAAATGCTCAGGCTAGCCATGAACCTGTGACTTTCCTGTCTCAGCCTCCCAAGTAATAGGATTACAAGGGTGTGCCACCATGCCCAGTGTCCTTGTGGACTGTGTGTCTGCGTGTGTGTGTGCATGCGTGTGTGTGTGTGAAAATCCACCTTTCCCCTTATCCCAAGGACTGCGCCCTGCTGTAGGTTGTCTCAAGTGAGACATCGAATGCAAGAGCCCAGGGAGGAGGAGAGGGAGGCCGAGGGAGGAGGAGAGGGAGGCCGAGGGAGGCCCAGGGAGGAGGAGAGGGAGGCCCAGGGAGGAGGAGAGGGAGGCCCAGGGAGGAGGAGAGGGAGGCCGAGGGAGGAGGAGAGGGAGGCCGAGGGAGGAAGGCGGGTCTGAACAGGAAATTGCAGCTCAGAGTGCTGCGTGGAGGGCCGAGAGGGAACAGGCCTCGGGACAGGATGCTGGCGGGACCCCGGACGAGAGTGGGGAGATGTCGGGGTGGTGTGGTGGCACACGCGGGCCCTCGTGGGTAAGCAGTGTAAACCACAGGCTGGTGACCCAAGCCACATGCCTGCTACAGGCAAGTGTGGAAGGGCTGGGGAGAGTGAGGCCCAGAGACTGTCCCTCGTGGAGCACCGGAGCCGGAGTCCAGGGGGATCACACAGTTCCTGCTCCACCTGTACAGAACCTGAGCGTTCGCCCACAGGAATAAAATTGCTGCGTCCAGGACAGCAGCTTTGTGGACAAGTACAGATGGTGTGGGGGGGATGGTCGGGTCAGACACACAGGGCTCTGGCAACCAGGAAACTCCAAGCTGGGCGTGGTGGCCACGCCTGTAATCCCAGTGCTTGGGAGGCTGAGACAAGAGGATCACAGGTTTAAGACCAGCCTCAGCAATGCACAAGACCGTTTCCAAATAAAGAATAGAGGGCCAGGTGTGTTGGCACATGTTTGTAATCCCAGTAGTTGGGAGGATGAGACCGGAGGATCCAGGTCCACAGATAGCCTCAGATACTTAGTGAGGCCCTCTGCAACTCAGTGAGACCCTGTTTCAAAGTAAAGAACAAAAAATAGGGCTGGGGGCATAGCTCAGAGGTAGAATGCCCCTGGGCTCCATCCCCAGTACTGCATAAAAGAAAAGAGAAAATAAAAGAGATAGCTCTTCAGGGTCACGTGGGCTTGTTAGAAGAGACACAGTTCAGCCCTGCGTGGTGGTGCACACTTGTCATCCCAGCATTTGAGAGGCTGAGACAGGAGGATCGCAGCTGGAAGACAGCCTTAGTGAGGCCCTTTGCAACTCAGTTTCAAAATAAAGAATAAAAACTAGGGCTGGGGGTGCAGCTCAGAGGTATGATGCCCCTGGGTTCCATCCCCAGCACTAAACATAAATAATACATGGCCAGGCATAGTGATCCAAGCTCGTAATTCCAGTACCTGGGAGGCTGAGACAGGAGGACCCCGGGTTCAAAGACAGCCCCAGCAAGTAATGAGACTCTGAACAACCTAGAGAGACCCTGTTTCAAGATGAAAATAGAAACGTGGGGCTGAGGGTGGCAGCTTGGAGATAGAATGCCTCTGGGTTCAGTCCCCAGTACCCCACACACCCACACACCAGGCTTCCTGGGCCCCGCAGGCGCTCTGGCACAGAAACGCACCTGGTGCCCACAGCTGTTATCCCTGGAGGAGCTGAACCAGAGATGGAGGAGGAAGTGATCCCGGGAGAAGGTGCAGGAGAAGAAAGGAAGCCCACGGAGAGGTGAGCAGATGGCGGACTTGAACAGCAGCTGTGAGCCCAGGAAGGCGCCCACTGGAAGGGCTGTGGGAGCTGGCACTCTGAGTCCACGAGGAAGGCGTGGCAGGGCGGTCCCTCCGGAGGCCTCCTCTGCCGTGCACACGACTCTTCTGCCTTGTACTCAAAGGCTTGCCTCTGCGTGTGTGTGTGTGTGTGTGTGCGCGCGCGCGCGCGCATGTGTGTGTTGCTAGGGACTAAACCCAGGGACATTCTACCTCGGAGCTGCACCCCTAGCCCTTTATTTACCTGTTTATTTATGGATTTATATCGTTTGGGTATTGGAGACTAAACCCAGGGGCAAGCCGGCCGTGGGGGCGCGCGCTTGTAATCCCCGAGCTTGGGAGGCTGAGACAGGAGGATCGCACAGGTTCGAAGCCAGCCTCAGCTACTTAGTGAGGCTCTCAGCAACTTAGTGAGACCCTGTTTCCAAATAAAATACAAAATAGGTCTGGGAGTAGAAAAGCCCCTGGGTTCCACCCCCAGTACCACAAAATCAACCAACCAACCAACCAACCCAGGGTCATTCATTCTACCTCCAAGCTACACCCCCAGCCCTGTTTTTTAGTCTTTAGTTTGAAACAGGATCTCACTAAGTTGCAGAGGGCCTCACTAAGTAGCTGAGGCTGTCCGCGAACCGCGATCCTCTGGTCTCAGCCTCCCGAATGCTGGGATCACAAGCGTACGCCACCACGCCCGGCTTTTCTTTTCTTTTTTTTGTTTTTAATTTATTTTTTGATTCTAGGGATTGAACCCAGAGGCATTCTGCCTCAGTGCGAGAACCCTAGCGCTATTCTATTTTTCTGTTTTTTAACACGGTCTCTCTCGCAAGGTGGCTGAGTCTCACTACTTGCTGAAGCTGACCACAAACATGCGATCCTCCTGTCTCAGCCTCCCCAAATCTGGGACGACAGGCGGGACCCGGCTCTTCCAAAACCCCGTCCTATCAGAAGACCAGCGCTCTAGGCATTCCCGCCCCAGTAGGCCCCGCCCCCGCGGCCGGAGGCGCGCTTTCCCTGGGAAGCCCTATCCAATCAGAGGGCTCGCCCCTCCGAAGCCCCGCCCCCGGCCCGGCTTTTTCCCAGGCCGCCGCGGATGACGCCATCCGGCCGCGCCGCGGGAAGGTCACGCGGGCTCTCCAACATGGCGGCGGCGGCGGCGCTGCGGGCCGGCTGGTGCCGCTGTCCGCGGGTGAGCGGACGTGCGGGGCCGGCGGAGCGGGCTTGGGGCTCGGGCGCGCAGCCTCCCGGGCCTCCCTCTCCCCGGCCCGCGCTCCCGCCCGGTCCCCGCGGCTGCGCGGGGCCGGGAGTCGGCGCGGGCCGGGCTGCAGCGAGCGAGGCCTGCGGGCGAGGGCCGGCGGGCGCCCCGCTGGCCAGCGCCGCGCGCTCGGGGGCGAGCGGTGGCCGGGGCGCGGCCCGGAGCACCGAGGGCCGGGCGCAGGCCAGAGGTGCGGGCGCAGCCGGGCCCTGCCCGCGGGCGCGTCCTCCACGACCTCGGCGCTCCGCGTGGACGCGGGGTCGCTCTCGCCGGCCCAGAGCCGGGCGCCGGGGCCTCGGCTTAGCAGTGAGGCGTGCGCCGCGCGCCCTCGTCCTGGCTCCGAGATGAGGCGCCCGAAACTCCGAAGGGCTAGGCAGCCTGCCCGGGGGCCCAGAGCTACTAGTGGGCGGCGACGTGGTCCAGAGCCCAGGCCGCCCGCGCCCAGAGGCACGCTGTTAGGGAAGGGGACACCTCAAAGGAAGCGCGATGTCAGCAACAAACCCCGGCGTCTGTGAATCACCCTTGATGGGGCTCGAGCCCAGGGGCTTTCCGCCTCCGAGCCACACCCACAGTTCTGTTTTATATTTTATCTCATTTGTGGTATTGGGGGTTGAGTCCAGGGACATTCTACCTTTGAGCTACTCCTCAAGCCCTATTTTATTTTTTTGTGTGGTACTGACGATGGAACCCAGGGGCCTTCTACCTCCGAACTACCTCCCAGCCCTACTTTTTATTCTTTATTTTGAAGCAGGGTCTCACTTAATTTTTGAGGGCCTGGCTGAGTTGCTGAGGCTGGCTTTGAGTGTGCAGTCCTCCTGTCTCAGCCTCCCAAGTACTGTGATAACAGGCACGCACCACCACACCCTCCTGAGTCAGCATTTAGAGGTTGAAGTTACACGCGTTTGGATTTGGGCCCAAGACCGAGGTGGAACGAACTTCAGGTTTCATCCTAACGAGATTTCTCACATGTTAGCCTCCACGTCTGCTTCCGACAGTTCCTGATGTCGGTGTTTCTGGGATCAGTGCATATAGGCATTAAGAGAAATAAAGCACGTTACTTACAGCCCAGGAGTTAGTGTCCAACAACCAGGCAACAGCAGGTGGTACCTTCGTTCGTTTGGGATATCTCTGTGGTTCCCAGAGCCAAGAGGCGCAGGGGACAGGGAGAGAAAAGGCCCAGAAGGGGAAGCACTGCTGCTGGGCACCTGTCGAATGCACCGGCTCCTGCGCTGGGTGTTGGCTTGCAGATCTGAACAGGACCCTGATGCAGCTTAACCCATCATTTGTAGGGGAAGAAAGTGCCTTTCACGTGCGGTTAGCGGGGAGTGGGCTTTCAGCCCGGGACGACTTGCCACCGCCGTCCTTTCAGATGGAGGGACTAATTTGCAGTAGTGCTGTTCTCCTTCCTTGCTGACAGGTTCTCTGTGATCCCGCCCCTCGTGCCTAGTACCCGGGGCTGGCCTGGAACCTGCGATCCTCCTGCCAGCCTCCCAAGTACTGGGATTACACGCGTGCCACTGTGCCCAGCTTCCCCTGTGTTTTGAGTGGCCCCTCACTCCCCGGTCCTCTTGTGTAAACTGGCCTTTCTCTTCTCTCCCTATTAGAGAGGCCTCAGCAGTGGAGTCCAGTTTCTTTCCAGCCTCAACCTAACCCATGGTTCAGCCTTCCAGAGAGGCCGGCCAGGAGGAGAGCTGCCGCTGGTGAGTAACCCAAGACTCCAACAGGCAGGCCGAGGGGAGGTTTGAAAAGTAGGGCTTCAGCTGGGCGCGTTGGTGCACACCAGTAATCCCGGTGCCTCCGAGGTACCTCCGATGGAAGGTTTGAGCCCAGCCTCAGCTACGTAGCAAAGCCTGTTTCAAAATAAAAGGGCTGGGAGCCGGGCGTGGTGGCGCAGGCTTGTAATTCCAGCATTCTGGGGGCTGAGACCAGAGGATCGCGGTTCAAGGACAGCCTCAGCCACTTAGCGAGGCCCTTTGCAACTCAGACCCTGTTTCAGAAATAAAAAGAATAAAAAATATAGGGCTGGGGGTGTAGCTCAGAGGTAGAATGCCCCTGGGTTCCATCCCCAGTACCACCAAAAAATTAAAAAATAGAATAATAGGGCTGGGGATATACCTTGGAGGTAGAACACCTCTGGGTTCAAGCCCTACTACCAAAATAAGTAAATAAATAGGGCTGAGGCTGTAGCTCAGAGGTGGAGCCCGGGCTCAGTGCAGTACTGCCAGCAAGACTAGCACAATGTCATTGGCAGGTGAGGGCGGGCTTGCTGCCGGGGCTCGCAGGCGTGGGCTTGTGTGCAGGCGTGTGCTGGGCTTCTCGGAAGCCCAGAGGAGTCCACCAGCCTCCTTGTTGTGGGAGCCACAGGGCACTTGGCTCGATAGCAAGACAAGGCCCCTGGGCTGAGCAGCGCCCCTCCCTGGAGCGCTGCCCGTGGGTCTCCCACAAAGCACGGCTGGGCCCTTTCTGGTAGGTGGCCTCGTGGGCACCAGAGTTTCGCTGTCTCTGCCCCTCCTCTTGAGCCATGCCTGTGTTGGAGCGGCCTGTTGCTGGCCTCATAGCCGCTCCCCTGCCCCAGGCGCGGTGTGTGGGGCAGGCCTGGGGCACTTTGCCTTGGTTGTCCAGGGCTGGAGGGCTGGCACAGTGGCGGGCTCCCTGTGAAGGGCTGGCTGGGGTGGGCAGTGAGAAGGCCGGGTCCTGGAGCAGCGCCAGGCAGGGGTCACTGTGTCTGGCCGCCAGTGCTGACCTGGAGTGGCCGCCTTGGCCACTCCGCGTGACGCGATCTTGTTCTCTGAGCTCAGTCTCTCTGTGCGCCCGCTTCCCTCTGAGGTCAGGCTCCGTGTGATCTGAAGCCCTGAACCGTGGCGACCTTGGTTCCCATGTCGCGTCCCAGGCCCAGCATCGTGGAGAGGGAGGGTCATGGGTGACCTGAGTGCCAGCCGGTGCCAGGAGTAGCCCTCGATCGCTGAGAGGGCAGGAGGAAGTGATCCCAGCCCAGGAGCCCCGGGAGGAGCGCCCGGCGCTGGGCCCTTGTGGGTCAGGACCTTCCGTGCGGCAGTTGACTTGGGTTCCCTTGCGGGAGGGAGTGTGACTGCCCGTCAGGACTCAGCCCTGCCCGTACCTGGTCCTCGACATTTCCATTACAGGTGTTCACAGCCAAGGAGCCTGCATCTCCATTTGCTTTATCTGGGTGGGTGGATGGATGGGTGAGTGGATGGACATACAGATGGATGAGTGGATGGGTGGCTAAATGGGTAGGTGGATGGATCGATGGACGGCGGCTGGCTGGCTGGCTGGTTGGACGAACGGGTGGGTGGATGGATGGACGGACAGGTGGGTGGATGGATGGATTGGCAGACGGATGGATGGGTGGCTAGATGGGTGGGTGGAGGGGTGAGGGGTGTTTGGAGGGGCCTCGGGCATGCGGGCTGTGATGAGACGTGTGATGGAGACTCCTAAAGGGCCACCGCACTGGGTGGACGGGCCGTGGCCCGGGCTCTCCAAGCTGTCGAGGATCGCGGGCCGCTACCAGATGCAGAGGACGCAGACTGGATGCCCCGTCTGTCTCCTTCTGGACATGATGTCAAGCTCCCGGCGGCAGCCAGCGCTTCTGCGTGCGCTCCTGTTTTGATTTCAGTGTTGCTCTCCCTGGGCCTGGCGCACCGAGCACCAGGCGCCTGACTGCAAATGTGACCGGGAAAACCAGAAGGCAGAGAACCCCTTGCCGCAGTCTGGGCGGGTTCCTGCTACTCCTCCAGCACTGCCCGTCTGGGTACTTTGTTTCTGTGGTGCTGGGGTCACCCAGCCCTCCTTTGTTTGTTTTGAAACTAAGTTGCCGAGGCTGGCCTTGAATTTGAGGTTTCCCTGTCTCGGCCTCCCACTCCGGGATTAGGTAGTGTGCCACCAAGCCTGGCTGGTTCACTTATTTTGTTGTTTGTTTTGGTATTGAGCATTGAACCCAGGGGCATTTTACCTCCGAGCCACCCCCAGCCCTATTTCATTTTCATTTTCATTTTCAAACAGGGTCTCCGTAGGTTGGAGTCTCACTCACTCTTGGTGAGGTTGTCCTCAGACCTGGCCCTCCTGTCTCACCTCCCAGGTACTGAGGTTGAGTCCTCCTGTCTCACCTCCCAGGTACTGAGGTTGAGTCCTCCTGTCTCACCTCCCAGGTACTGAGGTTGAGTCCTCCTGTCTCACCTCCCAGGTACTGAGGTTGAGTCCTCCTGTCTCACCTCCCAGGTACTGAGGTTGAGTCCTCCTGTCTCACCTCCCAGGTACTGAGGTTGAGTCCTCCTGTCTCACCTCCCAGGTACTGAGGTTGAGTCCTCCTGTCTCACCTCCCAGGTACTGAGGTTGAGTCCTCCTGTCTCACCTCCCAGGTACTGAGGTTGAGTCCTCCTGTCTCACCTCCCAGGTACTGAGGTTGAGTCCTCCTGTCTCACCTCCCAGGTACTGAGGTTAAGTCCTCCTGTCTCACCTCCCAGGTACTGAGGTTAAGTCCTCCTGTCTCACCTCCCAGGTACTGAGGTTAAGCCCTCCTGTCTCACCTCCCAGGTACTGAGGTTAAGTCCTCCTGTCTCACCTCCCAGGTACTGAGGTTGAGTGTGTGCACCACGCCTGGCTCACGTTTGCCTCACACATCCTGTGTTTCTGACAACTCGCAGTGTCTTGCAAGTGTTCAGATCCCTTCAGATCGCCCTGCCCCGAGGCGCCCCACTCCGCTGGTCCCTGGTCCCTGGCGGCGTCCCTGTTGAGCACCTTTCCAGAAGGTTGTGCGCCTGCGCTCTAGCACGGGGGCTTTCGCAGCCTGGCCGCCTTCACACTTAGTCCTAAGCACCGACGGTTCCCTCTGGCTTGACAGCGCATTTCTTTTTATTATTGAATAATGTTTCACCTGGATGTATAGTCGTTCCTTGGTGTCTGTAGGGGTTTAGTTCTAGAACCTCTCCCTGGATACCCAAACCTACAGGTCCTTTATGTGAAAAGGCATAGTAGCCAGGTGTGATGGTGCATGACAGGAGGATCACAGGTACACGGACAGACCTTGTTTCAAAATAAAAGTTTTTTTTTTTTTTTTTTTTTTTTTGGTGGTACCAGGGGTGGAACCCAGAGGCTTTCTACCTCCAGGCTATACTCCCAGATCCATTTTATATTTTTTATTTGGAAACAGGGTCTCACTAAGTAGCTAAGAGCCTCACTAAGTAGCTGAGGCTGGCTTCGAACCTGTGTGATCCTCCTGTCTCCGCCTCCCAAGCGCGGGGATTACAAGTGTGCGCCACCATGCCCGGCAAAATAAAAGTTTTTAAAAATGGGGTTAGGGGGCCGGGTGTGGTGGCACGTGCTTGTAATCCCCACGTTTGGGAGGTGGAGACAGGAGGATCGTGCAGGTTTGAAGCCAGCTTCGCAGGCTTAAGAGACCCTGCTTCCAAATAAAATATAAACTAGGTCTGGGGGTGTAGCCCGGAGGAGGAGGTCCCAGGCCGCCCGGCTGTGACCTGCCAGCTCAGGTTCCTGCGTGGCGGGATTTCTGGCGTGTGCTTTGCTTCCTTCTTAAACTTAGTGCTGATCTGTGGTAGTTTGAATCCCAGGATGCGAAACCTGTGGTGCAGAGGGCTAATGACTCACACACCCAGTAAACGAGGCATCCTCATTGTTAGCCATCTCCCGAGCAGGGACGTCTTGAGAGCCCCTCGCCCCCGCGGTGGTGACCAGGTGTCTCTATGTCTGTCCTTTCAGCCTCTTCTCTGATTGTTTCTTTGCATTCTCTCTAGTCCAGATCATATTCCTCTGGGAACAGAAAAGGTTTTCTGTCTGGCTTGCTGGATAACATTAAACAAGAATTAGCCAAAAACAAAGAGATGAAAGAAAGCATAAAAAAGTTTCGCGACGAGGCCAGGAAGCTGGAGGAGTCGGACGCCCTCCAGGAGGCCAGACGGAAATATGTGAGTCCGTGTTCGTTCCTGGGAGGGACGAGGGCACCAGGTCTCGGCCGTTCAGCGCGGTGTGGTCGGGAGTGGTCAGTGGAGGCGGTGTGGCGCGGCGCGGGGTCCCAGCTGGCCTGCTGGGCAGCCGTGCTGGGGGGCTGGTCATGGCACGGGCGTCATTGTTGCCCCGCTGGGGTCAGAGCGGTGCGGTCAGGCGGGGGCGTGGGCACAGGCTCCAGGGCAGCGGCTGGGAGCGGGCAGGCGGCAGAGTGAGGGAAGGCTCGAGCCAAGACACTCCAGTGGCCTTGCTGAGGAGCAGCGGAGCGCTCCTGCCGCCAGAGGCCTCGCCCGTGGGCCCTGGTTGGGCCTGCGACTGGACCTTTGATTGTAGGATAAATCTCACTGTTGTTAGAGAGTTTTTTTTTTTTTTTTTTTTTTTGTGGTACTGGGGATGGAACCCAGGGGCATTCAACCTTCGAGCTACACCCCCCCCCCCAGCCCTGTGTTTCATTCTTTATTTTGAAACAGGGTCTCCCTGAGTTGCAGAGGGCCTCACTAAGTAGCTGAGGCTGTCTGAGAACCGCGATGCTCCTGTCTCAGCCTCCCATGCTGGGATGATGCGCGTGCGCCACGCCTGCCTTGAGAGATGACATTTTAAGCCAGCGGAGCAGAGCGCCCGTCATCCCAGCACTGGGCGGCTGAGACAGGAGGATCGCGGCTCGTGCTCAACTTGGTGGGCTCCTGTTCTCAAAATAAAAAATACAAAGGGGTGGGGATGCGACTTGGAGGTGGAATGCCTTTGAGTTTCATCCCCAGCACCACAAAATAAAGGGAAACAACGTTGTTTTTCCTAGAAAACCATCGAGTCAGAGACTGTGCGCACCAGCGAGGCCATCAAGAAGCGGCTGGGGGAGCTGACGGGGACCGTGAAGGAGGTGAGGCGGCCAGGCGCCGGGGTGCTCCCCGTGCATGGGCTCCACTCCCTGGGGGAGAGCCGGTTAATCCTGGCTTTGGCGGGGAGCCCGGGTGCCAGCCCCAGGTCCCCAGCGCCCCCGCCAGGCCCGGAGTGTGCTCACTCAGCGCCACTCTCTGTCCGTCTCAGTAGAGTCTCGACGAGGTCAGCAAGAGTGACCTGGGCCGGAAGATCAAGGAGGGTGTGGAGGAGGCTGCCAAGACGGCCAAGCAGTCAGCAGAGTCGGTGTCCAAGGGCGGGGAGAAGCTGGGCAGGACGGCGGCCTTCAAAGCACTCTCCCAGGTGAGCCCACGGGTCCGGGCTGCGGGGCTGCCGGGCTGCAGCCCCGGGCACCCACGGCCTGTCCGCCCTCCTGCAGGGGGTGGAGTCTGTGAAGAAGGAGATCGATGAGAGTGTGCTGGGGCAGACGGGGCCCTACCGCAGGCCCGAGCGGCTCAGGAAGAGGACGGAGTTTGCCGGGGAGAGGTTGAAGGAAGACAGGGTCTTTGAGCCCAACGAGTAAGTCCCGGGAGGTCCTGCCCAAGCCGCTGGGCTCTGCCGGGCTCCAAGGCTCCCTGGAGGGGGAGAGGGCAGGGCAGAGAAGGTGGAGGCCAGCACAGGCCACCGCAGCCCTGGGCGTGGGCCGCGGCTCACCGCCGGCCTTCACAGGGAGGCCTTGGGGGTCGTGCTGCACAAGGACTCCAAGTGGTACCAGCAGTGGAAGGACTTCAGAGACAACAACGTGGTGTTCAGCCGTGAGTGGGGCCGCGGTGCGGGCGCAGTCCTTTCTGTCTCGGGTTCTCTCTCCATTGTGGTCCTGGGAATGGAGCCCAGGGCACTCTGCCTCTGAGCACTCCCAGCTGTCTTGTGAGCCTGTGATCCTCCTGCCTCAGCCTCCCAGCCCTGGAGTCACTGGCGCCGCCACCACGCCTGGCCGCACGCCCTCGGCAGGAGAGGAGGGCCGGCACCCTGTCAGGGCCACCGGTGGGCTGCACGGGTGCCGGCGTCGCTCCTGGCAGAGCACTTGGGTTTCCCAGGCGCCGAGCAGGAGTGCCGCTGCCGCACGCTCTGTCCCTGCTTGGCTTGTGAGGCCCCTGGGGGCCTGGAAGCAGCACCAACGGGTGGGCCCAGCCCTCGGCCCGCCCCCGGGTCTCAGGGCCGCGGCTGCGGAGGGAGCCGCGCTGTGCATCGCTGGCAGGGCCTTCCCCGCAGGCTTCTTCGAGATGAAGATGAGGTACGACGAGAGCGACAACGCGCTCATCCGCGCGTCCCGGGCCCTGACGGACAAGGTCACCGACGTGCTGGGTGAGGCCCCTGCGGGGCGCCGCCCTCCGGCCGCCAGGAGGGCCAGGGCTGACCCTGCGCCTCCGCTCCCCAGGGGGCCTGTTCTCCAAGACCGAGATGTCGGAGGTGCTCACGGAGGTCCTGCGGGTGGACCCGGCCTTCGACAAGGACCGCTTCCTGCAGCAGTGTGAGCAGGACATCATCCCCAACATCCTGGAGGTGCGCCGGCCCGCCCTGGCCCCCCGCCCGCTTGTGTGGCCCCGCTACTCCCCGCGCTCGCCCTGAGCCGGCCTCGCGCCCCGGGTCCTCGCCCTGCGCTCTGTCGACCTCAGGAGTGCTCACCGACCAGAGCGCCACCGGGGCTGTGCTTGTCAGGGAGGCCCGGCCCGGGTGGTTTCTCTGGTTTCCGGGGTCTTCCTACCACGGAGTGCGGCAGGAGGGAGTCCTGCCGGGCCGGTGCTTCTCGCGGGTACTGGTCTGTGCCCGCTCAGCCAGGGCTCCCTTGCGAGCAGCGCCTCTCCTCTCCTCCGTCCCCTGCCGGGGCAGTCTTGGGGACATTGTGGGGTACCCTGGCGGGCACTGATGAACACCAGATGCACCAGCCTGCTCACCCTTGCGCCACCTTTGCTTCCCAGGCCATGATTACTGGAGAGCTGGACATCCTCAAGGACTGGTGCTACGAAGCCGTGAGTGTTCCTTGCCTCCCGCCTCGCACGCAGAGCCCCTGAGGAGTGCTGCTGGGGTCCGCAGCCACATCCTCCCTCCCTCAGAAACAAGCCCTCCCGTCCTAGGGAGGCCGACAGCTGAGATCGCAGGTTGGAGGCCGGCCTCAGCAACTCACAGGCCATTTCAAGATACACAAAGTGGGGGTGGCTGGGAGGGAGAACCCCCCAGTCCCCATGCCAAAGGTGGAGTGGCTCCCCACCAGGCGTCCAGGGCGTCCTCCATTCCATGTTTGAAAACAGTTTTGGTTTTTTTTTGCGGTACTGGGGATTGAACCCAGGGTTGTTCTACCTCTGAGCTAGACCCCTAGCCCTATTTTACATTTTTATTTTGGAACAAGGTCTCACTAAGTTGCTGAGGCTGGCCGCGAACCTGCAGTCCTCCTGGGCCCTGGGATCGCACTGGCTCAGCCGGCTCCACGATAGCTCTGCTGAGGGAGTCGCAGGCGGTCCCAGCAGTGCAGTGGGAGGCTTCCCTCTGGCCTGGGCGGCACCTCACCAGAGCCGTGTCCCAGAGCTGGTCACCGTGCCCACCTCGGGGTCAGGAGGCCGCCCGGGAAAACAAGGCGAGCGCCCAGCAGGTCCATTAGCTGTCGGGACAGCGCAGGGACTACCCGCCCCAGGAGCAGCGTGTCCTGACGAGGCCCGGCGCTTCCCGGAGCCAGAGCCGAAGCTGGAGCGGCTCGCGCCTGCCCGCCCACCCTGCTGGGCCGCACCTCCTGGGCCCTGCCTGGCTCCCCCACCCTTGCGTGAAGCAGCCCGGAATCTTTTTCTGGCTGCTCTGTTCTGCACCCTGGTCACAAACAACTCGGGGAAATGCGGAGAAGGTTGTGTCAGGGATTCTTTTAAGTCCTCCCTCTCCGCGCCGTGACTAACCCAGCGGGCATTATGAGCTGTGGGTGCGTGGGTGCGTGTGCGTGTGCGTTTCTGGCTTGGGGACCATTCAGCTGTGGCCGATTATCTCAGCCAGGGAACCGCCGCTGCTCCTGAAAACAGCCCAAGTTCTAGCTGCTTCTACGGAGGTGCTGTGAAATGTCATCTCCAAGAAACCCGCAAGCGGGGCTGGCGCTATTTTCTCCTTCAGCCGATGGGTTATTTCCATAAAAAGCAGATGCCTTCGGAGCCTCCCATGCTAGGTGCCTGCCAAGCCCAGAGGCGGGAGTGTGAACGGGAGCCGCGGGCCGGAGGCCGCATCCTGTGTGCCAGGCACGGAGCCCGCTGGGCCCACCAGACAGGCGGCCCCGGGCTTAGGGCACATCTAGAAGAGGCGTTGAGTCCAGGCATGTCCAGGATTAGTGGGGGCCCAGCCCTGCCTAGAGTGTGCGTGCTGTGGGAGGGGGCCCAGCAGGGTCACCCACTCTGCTGGTTAATGCCGTGCCCCCTCTTGCTAACGAGCGAGCCTGCCACTCACCAGCAGGACTGGCGCCACCCTGGCTCCTGCCCCTCGTACCCAGGTGCGGGCCGCCTCCGGGCCATCCACGCGGCCCGCTGCTTCTCTTTGCAGACCTACAGCCAGCTGGCCCACCCGATCCAGCAGGCCAAGGCCCTGGGCCTCCAGTTCCATTCCCGCATCCTGGACATCGACAACGTGGACGTGAGTGCCCACAGGGTGGGACCACCTCGGGCGCAGTGCGGCTGCAGGGCCCTCTGCACAAGCTCCCTGGCCCTGAGTTGGAATACAGGCGGTCCCCAACCAAGCACTCTACCTCCGAGCTGTACCCCCAGCCCTGTTCTATATTCTTTGCTTTGAAACAGTGTCTTTGAGTTGCAAAGGGCCTCACTAAATAGCTGAGACTGTCTTCTAACCACTATCTTCCTGTCTCAGCCTCCCAAACGCTGGGATTACAAGCATGCGCCACCACGCCCTGCTAGCCCTTTCTATTTTTCATTTGAAGCAGGGTCTCACTCGCAGGGGCCTTACTAAGTTGCTAAGGCTGGCTGGGAAGCTGCAGCCCTCCTGTCCCAGCCTCCCAAGTCCTGGGAGTCATCCCAGCGCACACCACCACGCCCTGCATCACAAGTCTTTGTAACAACCTCATGGTAATATAGGTTTTGCCAGGCATGGTGAGTGTGCCTGTAACCCCAGTACTTAGAAAGCTGAGACAGGAGGGCCACAGGTCTCAGAAGGAGACAAGGGCCAGTCTCAGCAACATGGCAGGACACTGTGTTCAGCAATTTAGCCAGCAAGATAAAGTAAGCTGGGCGTGGTGGTGCACACTTGTAATCCCAGCACTGGGAGGCTGAGACAGGAGGTTCGCAGATGTCCTCAGCTGCTTAGTGAGGCCTTCGCAACTCAGTGAGACCCTGTTTCCAAATAAAGGATAACAAATAGGGCTGGGGGTGTGGCTCAGAGGTAGAAGCCCCTGGGTTCCATCCCCAGTACTGCCAAAAAGGGTGGGGGCAGATTGTACCTTGGAGGTAGACTTTCCTTCCCCGGGCTTCAACCCCAGCACTAAAAAGAACAAGACAGATAGGCTGGCTGTGTTAAGAATGGCCCAAATGTAGGCGATGGGCGTGTTCTGAGCCCCCTTCCGCGTGGTTTTCAGCCTGGCGGGTTGTGCGCGCCGTCGGGCAGGCTGGGGCTCTGGCCTCTGCTGCAGGCTGCTGGTGGCCGTGCACAGGCCACCGCCTTAGGGACATCACCGTCCAGGTGATGAGTGCAGTCACACCGTCCAGGTGTGGCTTGAGTGCACTTCGATTCCCCGGAGGTGGGCCAGCCCTGGACGGGGCGGGGCGCGATGCCCTCGAGCTGTGCCAGCCTCCTGAGCCCCCGCCCCTGCGCCCCGCAGCTGGCCATGGGCAAGATGATGGAGCAGGGCCCGGTGCTGATCATCACCTTCCAGGCCCAGCTGGTGATGGTGGTGCGGAACCCCAAAGGCGAGGTGGTGGAGGGGGACCCGGTGAGTGCCAGCGGCGCCGAGGCCAGAGCCTGGGGGTGGGCACCCGCAGACCAGGCCCTCACGCCCGGCTCCCGCAGGACAAGGTGCTGCGCATGCTGTACGTGTGGGCGCTCTGCCGGGACCAGGACGAGCTCAACCCCTACGCCGCCTGGCGCCTCCTGGACATCTCGGCCTCCAGCACGGAGCAGATCCTCTGAGCGCAGGCTGGCGGCCGGACTGTGGCCCCCGCAGCCGGCCGGGGCGCGCCTGGCGGGGCGTCGGCTCGAGGGCCGGGCCGGCCGACAGGTCCGTTTTTATGTTACCAGTGCTCTTCTGTACATAAAACCTGAGATTTGAAAATAATAAAACACCAAGCGCAGCCGAGCGGTGTGGACGTCCGAGTGCGCCGGGGGCGCTGGGGCGCTGGGGCGGCGGGGAGGGAGGGGCTCCGGCTCGGTCGCAGCCTCCGCGCCCCGCCCCGTCTCCATGGGAACCGCCGCGCCGCCCTCCTCCCTCCCTCCCTCCCTCGCTCGCTCGGGCTCCGCTCGCGGGCGGCGGGCGGCTGCGCGGGGCCGCGGGAGAGCGAGCGAGCGAGCGGCGGGCCGGCCGTCAGGCGGAGGCCAGGGTGAGGGGCGCGGCGGGCCGGGGCCGGGGCGGGGGGCGCGGGCGGCGCTCGCACCTGTTGTGCGCGGTGGGGCGGGCGGGCGGCGGGCGGGGGCCGGCGCGCTGAGCCCGCTCCTCCGCCCGCAGGCGGCGATGTGAGCATGAGCGCGGCGTGGACGCTGCCGCCCGCGCCGCTGCCGCCGTCGACGGGGCCGCCGGGCGCGGGGCTGGACGCCGAGCAGCGCACCGTGTTCGCCTTCGTGCTGTGCCTGCTCGTGGTGCTCGTGCTGCTGATGGTGCGCTGCGTGCGCATCCTGCTCGACCCCTACAGCCGCATGCCCGCCTCGTCCTGGACCGACCACAAGGAGGCGCTGGAGCGCGGCCAGTTCGACTACGCGCTCGTGTGACCGCCCCGGCCGGACCGCGGACCCGCCCTGACCCGCCATGGCTTCGGCGTCCGGGTGCGCGGAGCCCGCAGCGGAGCGGGCCGGGCCCGGCCGCACAGGTCAGCCGCCGCCCTGTCCAGCCCCCCGCCCGCCGCCCCCGGCCGCCCCCGGCCCTGCTCCTGAGGACGGCCATGACAATAAAAGCGATTCCTGAGCGCTTATGCATGCCAAGCCCTTGGCGCCTCCTGTCCCCAGCCTGTCGGGCGCGAGGTGGTCAGAGCGGGCGAGCGGGCTGCCCTCCGCCCTGCCTGCCGTCCGCGGCTGCAAGTGCGAGCCGGGGCGGCTTTTGCACGCCCCTTCCCCAGCCGTGCAGACATCCGTGTTCCTTCACGCACGCCTTTATTATTTCCATTTATTTTGTGTTACCGGGGATTGAGCCCCAGAGCATCCTCTCTCCGAATTACACCCTCAAGCCCTTATTTGCTTTTTGTCTTGAAACAGGATCTCGCTAGGCTGCAGGGAGCTTCCTTACGTTTCAGAGGCTGGTCTCAAACCTGTGTTCTCAGCCTCCCAGATACTGGGCGACATGCACACCTCCAGCGTGTGGAGGGATGTGTGACCACCTCTACCCCCAGCTCCAGCACAGCTAGGATCCCCACACACACACAAGTTCCCCTGATGGGGGGCTGCACCCCCACCCGTCCCTCCTGCCCCACTCCTCTGCGGCCCGGGAGCCTGTGGGTCTGGCCCCCGAAGCCCTGACCACCGAGTAGGCTGGCTCTGCTCCACCGCGTACCCGGGGGGAGCCGTGTGCAGCGCGTGGGGAGGAAAGAGCGTTTCTATAAAAGGAAAGCCGTGTGAAGGCGCTTGGTGTGAACAGAAAAATTACCCACTCCCAGACAACTAGTTAGGCTTGGGAGGCAGGCGCCGCCGAGAATCCTGCTTCCGCAGACCCGCCCGAGTGGGCGCCCAAGGCAGGGCCGTGGACTTGCTGCTTCCTGGGGTGCAGGGCCTGCAGGACCAGCTCACCCTCCTCCCCCCGCTGTGCTCCCCTTCCTGCTCCTTGGGCGTTGCTCAGGTCATAGGCCACCTCTGGACTAGGCCCCTTGCTCCAGCCCCTCCTGGCATGGTCACCCTGGCCTGAGCCCTGCCTCAGGGCTCCTCACAGGCTAACCACGAGGCCCTAGGCCCCCGCCCTTCAGGTTCCCCGCCCCTGTCCTTAAGTCAAGGGAAAAGGAGCCCAGCGGGAAGACCAGGACTTTATTGGAGGCCACAGGATGGATGCCCAGGGGCACAGGTCAGTTGGAGAAGGCCAGGGAAAGCTGGACCTGCGGGGTAGAAAGGGGATGCAGGTGTGGAGGTAACATGGGAGGTGGTCACAGCGGTGCCAGCTACGCCCCCCCCCCCCAGCAGAGAACAAGGCACAGGTGGGCTTGGTGGGCAGCCCCATCTGCCCGTGCAGGAGCTGGGGCTGCACGTAGGCAGAGGCCCGTGCCCCTGCTGGCTGCCCGCCCCAGGGGACTGCAGCTGGCCCCAGTTCTGGGAGCCCCAGTATGGAGCATCTAAAGCCAGCTCTGACGCCGTGTCAGGGACCTTCCGTGGTAATCCTTGTGATGACCCAGTGCCAGCTGGGCTCCGGCCGGGAGGTCAGGTGCGGCCCCCCGTCACCTCTCAGGGCAGGGCCGCCCGGCCCAGGAGCTCCAGGGGCACCAGGAACGGGTTCAGGGGGCAGATGCCCGCCGCCTGCCAGGCTGATCTCGGCCCAGCCTGCGCAGGGGCTGGGGCGGTGGGCTGGCTGGGCTCCTCTGGCGCCCTGGAGCCAGGCTCGGGGCTTCCACCAGAGGGGCAGGGCTGTGGGGCCGTGAGACGAGCGTAGGCCTCGGCCATATGCTCAGCCAGGGCCGTGCAGGGCAGGCGGGGCAGCTCGTCCTGAAGCGACATGAGCAGGTCGAGGACCACAGCAGACTCTAGTGCAGGGGGAAACGGGAGTGAGCGAGGCAGGCCCGGAGCCCTGCCCCGAGCGCTGCCCTCCCCACGCTCACCCGAGCGCTGCCCTCCCCACGCTCACCCGCTGCTGAGAGCTCCGGGCCGTGGTGGCCCCGTGAGGAACAGGACAGATACTTGTAGATCTTCTCAAAGTCCACGGTCAGGTCTCCCTCAGCGCAGGGGCTAGCCAGGGACTTGGCAGGTGCTCCAGGGGCGGGGCCGGGCACCCCGGGGGCGGAGCCCGGGGCCTCGGGGGCGGGGCCCGGCGCCGCGGGGGCGGGGCCGGGCGCCGCGGGGGCGGGGCCGGGCGCCGCGGGGGCGGGGCTTAGCAGCAGCGGCTTCCCACGGGCCTTGGTGGACTTGGGAGGCTTGGAGTGCAGGAGGCTGGCAGGCTCCGTGGCTGCGATGGTGAGCACCTGGCGGCAGAGCCATCGAGGAAGAGGACGGGGAAGGCCTTCATTCTCCACAGCGCCCCAGTGCCCCGCTGGGCCCTCTTCTCCCAGGTCACCGCCCTGCCACCCAGGAGAGTCCAGGAGACAGGAGGTGCCTCCCACACGGGTCCTCCGAGGCTCCGGCTGCCTAGTGCCTGGCTGGGGTCACAGAGCTGACAAGAGGCCCTGCGCTACATCTCCAGTCCCATCTTGTGTGGACACATGCACAACCCTGACCCGCACGGACCCCACTGGTAGGGACACCCCAGACCTGCTTGCGGGTGCCGTACCTGGGAGAAAGCCGTGGCCAGGGCTTCCTCCAGGGGACCGGTTGTCTTCTCAACTAGGTCCAGCCATACCTGGTGAAACCAGAAGGCAGCTCAGGGTCAGCCTGCACAGGGCTCTCCTACGCCCTGCCCCGGGGGTACAGCCCAGGTCCTCCAGCTCCCCCACTGGGGCCAGCCCCTCGAAGCCTTGCTGCCCACCCGCCTCACCTCTATGGGGGCCGGGGTCTGTGCTTCTCGGCGCCTGGCCCCCTGTGGGCCTCCTGGGTGCGCCCTCTTAACGGCCTCCCGGACCACTCGGCGTTTGAGCTGCTGGAGGAAGTTCCCGATCTGGGGAGCAGAGAGGCCAATGGACCCATTCTTGGCCGCTCCAGGGGGCCGCACAGCTCCCTAGCCTGCGGGTGGCCTGGGTGTCACGGACCCCTGGGGCTGTCCGGCCAAGTGTAACCTGGCCGAGTCGCAGGCCCAGGCTCGTTCTGGCTTCCCCCTGCAGCCAGGCCTGTCCATTTTCAGCCCACCCCATCCCGGATTCTCAATTCATCCTCATACCCACGGGCCCCCACGGCACGTCTGGCCAAGTCCCCAGCCTCAAACTTGGAGTTGGCCCCGCCCCTTAGGCTCACCCACTCACGTCCGGCTGTCCCATTCAGTCCTCCCCATCAGGCCCCGCCCACTCGCCCAGCCCACTTTCACCCACTCACGTTCCTCCCCTCAGCCGCAGGCCACGCCCCTCGCCCGGCCCACTTTCACCCACTCACACCCCTCCCCTCAGCCGCACGCTCCGCCCCTCGCCCGGCCACGCCCACAGGTTCACACTAAGGGGGTTTACTGCGGGCATCCCAGCGAGGCCCCGCCTCCGGCCCCGCCCAGTTTCACCCACTGACGTCCCTCCCCTCGGCCTCAGGCTCCGCCCCTCGCCCGGCCCAGTTTCACCCACTCACGTCCCTCCCCTCAGCCGCAGGCCACGCCCCTCGCCCGGCCCACTTTCACCCACTCACGTCCCTCCCCTCAGCCGCACGCTCCGCCCCTCGCCCGGCCACGCCCAAGGCTCACACTAAGGGGGTTTACTGCGGGCGTCCCAGCGAGGCCCCGCCTCCGGCCCCGCCCAGTTTCACCCACTCAGTCCCTCCCCTCGGCCTCAGGCTCCGCCCCTCGCCGGCCCAGTTTCACCCACTCACGTCGCGCCCCTCGCCCGGCCACGCCCAAGGCTCACACTAAGGGGGTTTACTGCGGGCGTCCCAGCGAGGCCCCGCCTCCGGCCCCGCCCAGTTTCACCCACTCACGTCCCGCCCCTCGCCCGGCCCCGCCCCTCGCCCGGCCCAGTTTCACCCACTCACGTCCCTCCCCTCAGCCGCAGGCCACGCCCCTCGCCCGGCCCAGTTTCACCCACTCACGTCCCTCCCCTCAGCCGCACGTCCCGCCCCTCGCCCGGCCCCGCCCCCAGGCTCACACAAAGGCGGTTTGCTGCGAGCGCCCGGCGAGGCCCCGCCCCGGCCCCGCCCCCAGCCTCGCTTCCGGCCGGGCCCGCGCCTCACCTCGGCCTCGCTGCGGCCGGGCAGCGCCGGGGCCAGCTCGCCGGCGTCCGGCTCCGGCCCGCCCCGCCGCGCCTGCAGGAGCCGCAGGAGATGGCGCTTCTCGCGGGAGCTCCAGGCCGCGGGGCCGGCCGCCTCGGCCAGGTAGCGCGCCGGGGCCACGCGGCGCCGCTGCGGGGGCTTCATGGCGCGGGCCGCCTCCCGCGCTACGGAGGCCGGCGTGCCGCGCTCGGGGCGGGGCGCCGCCCGCTCCTCCCCCGGCTCGGCCGCCTTCCGGGCGCTGAAGCTGCCGCGGGGGGCGGGCAGCTGTCCAGCTGCGGCCGGGCGCGCAGGCCGGGGGCTCGGGCCAGGGCCGGCTAAGGAATGGTGGACGGACCGCGGCGCGGCCGCCGCCCAGCGAGGAGCCGGGCGGGGTCGGGAAGAGGCGTGGCGCCCGGCTGAGGCGGGGATGGCGGTTCGCGGCCAGCCTCAGCTACTCAGGGCGGCCCTCCGCGACCCAGAGACCCGGCTTCAGAATAAAGAATAAAAATAAAATAGGGCAGCCCCTGGGTTCCATCCCCAGACCCGCAAAAAGGAAAGAAGAAGAAGAAGGGGAGCGAGGTGGGGGCCGCGCAGGTCCGGGGCAGGGCTTACTTTAAACCCAGACGGCAGGACGAGATGTCACTGTGGAGTCTCCGCTGGCACCGGGCTGCGGGGCGTGGGGGCCCGCCCGCCATGTTCTAGTCCCAGGCAGCCCTGACCCAGCACACACTAACCCACTAGAACTCAGCGGCTGAGCCCAGAGGGAGGGTGGGAGGGAAGGAGAGGAGACGGGCGATCCCAAAGGTCGATCCAGGGCGGTGGGTCCCGCGGCCCAGTCCCGAAGCCAGACTGGGTGCATCTTTGGAGGGCGGGAAGCTGCGCCCCGCTCCAGCGGGCGCTGGCCTCTTCCCTAAGTCTGGGGCCATACTGGGACCTGAGCCCGAATCCCGATTTCCCACCTAGTTCTTGTGCGACTAGTGTGGGCTCTTCCCAGCCAGAGCCGGCATTCTGCCATGGGTGGCCCTAGTCCCTGAATTCCAGTCCCAGGGTGATACCCATCTGAAGATTATTAGGAAGATAAATGCTGCCGGGCGTGGTGGCGCACGCTTGTCATCCCCGCGCTTGGGAGGCGGAGACAGGAGGATCGCGCAGGTTCGAAGCCAGCCGCGCGCGCTGGCTTAGGAGACCCTGTTTCCAAATAAAAAAGTATAAAAAATAGGTCTGGGAGTGTAGCCCGGAGATAGAAGGGCTTCCAGGAACCCCAGTACCACCAAAAAAAAAAAAAAAAAAAAAAAAAAAACCCCACAAAATAAAGAATACAAAATAGGGCTATGGGTGTAGCTGGGGGTTACAATGCCTCTGGGTTCCATCCCCCACAACACACACACACACACACACACACACACACACAAAGATAAACGTGTGTGAAGCAGTTCAAACCGTGCCTCCCTAAGTATGAGCCCTCAGGAGCGCAAGATCGGGCCCTCCTCCAGCTCCTGCTCCAGGCACCAGTCTACACTCACCTCACTGGGGCCTCCGGGCCGGGGGCTGCCTGGTGGTGGTGGTGGGGCTCTGGCAGGCTGGCCGGGGGCTGGGGGCACTGGAAGGAGAGGCTAGCTGCAGAAGGGGTGGCTGCGTCCCGGGCAGCGCGCCCCTAGGGCTGCAGCTGGAGTGACAGCCAGGCCTGCAGCCAGGGTCCCCGCAACCCCGCCTGGATGTGGGGGAACAGATGGCGGGCTCAGTACCTGAGTGCCCGCAGACGAGGCCCAGCCTGGCGGCCAGTGCGGCGCCAGCACGAAGGCCCCCACCACCAGTGCCACCACCGGAGCTGGTTCCAGGCCTGTGCGGGAGGCTGCAGGCGCGCCACCTTGCCGGGGAGGCTCTGCGGTGGCCCTGGGGGGAGCGCCAGGCTGAGACTGGGCCCGGCCTCGGCTGCCCGCGGGGGACGTGCTCACTGGGGGCAGCCTGGGCACCATGACCACGATGGGCTGCGTCAGCGTGTGCAGGTGGGGGCCGTGGGCCTCTGTGTTCGCGCCACCGCCATCTGCGCACGTCTCGTCCTGGGGCAGATACTGGGGGCAGGGAGAGGCGCAGGCGGGGGTCAGGGTCCAGAACCCGGGTCCGTCCCCGGGCTCCCAGGACAGAGACCTTGGCGTCCGGCTCTCCAGCACAGCCCGGGGACCCCTGAGCCTAGCCCTGAGCAAGCGTCCAGCCGCCCAGCCAGCCCTGAAACGTCAAAACCTCGAGGCTAGTGGCGTGGTGGCGCACGCCTGTGATCCCAGCGCTGGGGAGGCTGAGACGGGAGGATCGCACGGGTTCAAAGCCAGCCTCGGCTACTTAGTGAGACCCTGTTTCCAAATAAAGTATAAGATAGGCCTGGGGGTATAGCCCAGAGGTAGAAAAGCCCCTGGGTCCCACCCCCAGTGCCACCAAAAGAGGGCAGCTCGGCTCGCAGCCCCATCAGGCGGCCAAAGATGCGTGTGCCCCTGCGGCCTCCTGTCCAGCCCGGGGCACCCCCTGCCAGCTACACACCGGGCGGCGCGGGCTGGGGTGCAGGCGGCGGCGGCTCTCCCGGCAGTGCGAGGACTGCACGGGCGCCCCGCAGCCCCGTCCCCGCCCCAGGCGGCCGGCCCCACCACTACCAAGCGGCCGGCGGGCGCGGCGAGGGCCCGGGCAGCAGGGCCAGCAGGAGCAGCGCGGGGCTGCGTGCTGGCAGCCGCAGTCGGGTGCTCTGGGGCGGCCTCGGCGGGCAGGCAGCCTGGCCTTGGCAGGCAGCACCCGGGCGGCGGGCGGAGCAGGTGCCCAAGGCCTGGGGGTTAGGGGCTCCGTCCCGGGAGGGGTCCTCGCACCTGCTTGCAGGGCACTGGCGCACCCCGGCCTTCCCCAGGTGCAGCCCAGCAGCAGTCACGATGCAGACACTCAGAAGAAATGGAGTTTTATTCTCAAGCGTCTAAGGACTTACAAATGAGAGCGTTTTATTTTCAAAAGTAAAGGGGCAATACTGGTGGCCTGAGAGGTGTGGGGGCCAGGCCACCCAGGCCCTGCCCTCTGTCCAGTCCAGAGGGCCAGCGAGCCCGGGGAGGCCTTGGGAGAGGCAGGGGCAGGAGACCCACCAGGGCTCCTGCTTAACACTGAATGGGGTTGGGGGCAGACGCACACTCACAAAAGTAATTAAATAAAACCAGGCAGCCAGCCTCAGGCCAAGCCACCTTCCAGCTGCCTTCCCTGCCAGGCAGGGGCCAGGCCTGCGCCCCACCCGCACCAAGGGGGCAGGGGAGGGGCGAGAAGGTGCCTCCCCTGGGCAGAGAAGATGACTTCTACTATGTTTTAACATGCGGCATGTTGTGAATGAGTCGGTGCCACGGCTAGAGGCCAGGCGCCGTGGCCTGGGCAGCCCCTGCTCAGGCCGGGCTCTGGTTTAAGGGTTTTTCTTTTTCTGTCCACTGGTTTGCATGCATCGCTAACTAGCAGCACACGTCTTGCTCTGGCCTCCGCACCCTGCTGGCCGGCCGGGCGCTGCACTCCACCCCCACCGTCTCCCAGCCCTGCGGCCCGTCCATCGCACATCCTCAGACCTCCGTATCCGCTCCTTGCCCTCAGCCCGCCGCCCCCGCCCACTCCTGAGTCCTCCACGGCCTCCCGCCCACCTTCCCTGAAGGCCACGGACACCAGGGCCCCGGGCGCCCTCTGGCCAAGCCGTCGCCCGTCCCCAGCCCTGCATGCGGCCCTGCCTAGCCTGGGGGACCAGGCCGCAGGCGCCCAGGCCGCCTCGGGCCCCAGCGCCAGGAGCACCGGCCCCCCTCCCCCCCAAGCAGCTGAACGTGACTTTGGTAAGTTTCTGAAGGTACCAACACCCCGTAAGGACGAGCTCCCCCCCAACACCTCACCAATACAATAAAATACAGTAAGTTCCAAAAAGGACCCCCTGAGATCAAAGAGAATGGCCGGGCCGGGCGTGGCCGCGACCCCACGGCCCTCGGCCAGCGCGAGGGAGGCCGGGCCAGGAGAGCAGCAGGGCGAGGGGCGGCGGGCAGAGGCGGACAGGCACGGAGGCGGGAGGGCGGGGCGGGCAAGCGCTGTGGTGCGGAGGACGGGCTGCCAGGGACGCCCAGCCCAGAGGTTCCACTGAATAAATAAGAGTCTGCTGGGGCTGCTGTCTTCCGTTCACAGTGTCTGCGGGACGAGCGTGGCCGCTGACCCCAGGGCAGGAGGGCCGTCTGTCCATCTGTCCACGCTGGTGGCAGGCAGTTGGGTGGGCGGCGTCCCCGCTTTCTGTCCTCAGCCCTTGGCGGCCATCCAGGACCCAGGTCTCCCTGGCGGGCAGCCCGGCAGGAAAGGGAGGCCCGTGGCCGTGCCCTGGCCCCGGGGCTGGCCGCCGCCTCGTGGCTACCTGAAGAAGGGGAGGTGGTGCTGGCCCAGGACTCCGCTAGTCCGTGGTGACTCGGTCTTTGCCATGACGTCCTTGAACCAGGACGCCACATCCACCGCCAGCGTCTCATAGCGCTTGATGAAGCTGTGTTCCTGCGGGCCGAGGGGCAGGGCTCAGGCGGGGCGCTCCAGGCCCTCCGCCAAGAGCGCGGGGTCCCGCATGCCAGGGAAGGAGGCCAGTACTCACAAGCAGCTTATTGTACTTTGGTCTCTTCCTGTGGTCTTTAGTAAGGCTGGGGAGACAGGAGGGAGGGAGAGGTGAGCCGGCTCCGTGCTCCTGTCTCCGTGGCCAGCCGAGGCAGGGCTCCTCAGCCCTGAGGACCTGGCTTGGGAGCCCAGCAGGCTGTGTGGCTCCCACTGGGGTGGCTGGGGCTGTCCCACAGAGGCTCCCCGAGCGCTTCCCGTCCCCAAGCCCCAGAAGCGGCTATGCCGAAGGCCCAGGTCCAGAGCCAGCTCGGGGCTCACAGCAGCCCGGCTCCGTGCTGGCCCGAGGCGGCCACAGGGGCCCTTCCCAGCCTGCCCGGCAGCCCTGGGAGTGGGCTACGCCTGGCCTCCCAAGCAGGAAGGCAGGCAGGGAGAGGGCTTACCAGTCTTTGACAAAGGACTGGAAGTCCCCCGAGAAGCCCATATGCCCGGGCAGGAGCGGGGGCTCTTCCTGTAAGACTTTGGTGAGGACCTCAAAGTCCGTCTTGCAGTTCTTGTAGGGAAACTGTCCGGTCGCCAGCTCCACCTAGGAGATGGGCAAGCTGGGCTGGCAGGGCAGGCCCGCCCTCCCTGCGCGCTCCCCGGCCTCCGCCCAGCGGGAAGGAGGAGGCCCGCTCACTATGCTCCCCGGCCTCCGCCCAGGGGAGGGTGGAGGCCCGCTCACCAGCGAGATGCCCAAGCTCCACACGTCGGCGCGGATGTCATAGTCGGGCTTCGTGGGGTCTGGCGGGTCGATGCGCTCGGGCTGCCGGAGGGAGGGGGACAGGGCGCATGTGCGAGGGCCCCAGCGCTGCCCACCCGCCCGCCGCCCGGGGCCCACTCACCGCCATGTAGGCGGCGCAGCCGGCGCTCCGCGTCTTGGCCTTGGAGTCCACCAGGCGGCCGCTGATGCCGAAGTCGCACAGCTTGACCTGGCCCCGCTCGTCCAGCAGGATGTTGGAGGGCTTGACGTCGCGGTGGATCACGCCGTGCTTCTCCTTCAGGTAGTACAGCGCCTTCACGATCTGCGGGCGGACAGGCCCCGTGAGAGGGGCCGGCCGGGCCGCACCCGCCCCTGCCCAGAGCCGCCGGCCGACCCTCACCGCCACGGTCATCTTGCCCAGGATGCGCTCGGGGATGGGGCCCTGCACCCGCTTCTTCAGCTTCTCCGCGCAGGTGCCCATGAGCTCCATGGCAATGAACACGTCTGTCTGCAGGGGGAGGAGCAGGTGGGCTTGGCGCCGCCGTGCGTGTGCACGCACGCACACACGCACGCACACAGGCTCAGAGCCAACGCACGCACACGCACACACGCACACACAGGCTCAGAGCCGCCACATGCGCACACACACACACACACAGGCTCAGAGCCACCACACACACACGCACACACGCACACAAAGGCTCAGAGCCACCACACACGCACACACACACGCACGCACACAGGCTCAGAGCCGCCACACACACACATGCACACACACACAGGCTCAGAACCAACGCACACACACGCACACATACAGGCTCAGAGCCACCACACACGCACGCACGCTGCGCCGCGCCGCGCCCAGCGGGCTCACGTTGGTGATGAAGGTGCCGAAGCACTGCACGATGTAGGGGCAGTCGTGGCTCTTGAGCACCACGTCCAGGTCCATGAGGATGCGCTTGTTCTCCTCCTTGTTCCCCGAGCGCCGCATTTGCTGTGAGGAGGGAGGGACGCCAGGAGGGCCTCAGCACCCGCCCCGTGCCCGCCCGCCCCCCCCACCCCCGGGGCGGCACGCACCTTGACGGCGAGGACGTGGCCCGTCTTCCGGAAGCGCATCTTCCACACCTGGCCGCAGGTGCCGCTGCCCATCTCGCCCAGGTTCTCCAGGTCGTTGATCTCCGCCGGGAAGCGCTGGGGAGAGAGCGAGGCCGAAGTCCCGGCCCGGCCGCCCCGCCCGCCCGCCCGGGTGCCGCCAGCCTGGTACCTGGCCCCCGATGGTCAGGTAGCCCGTCTGCTTCATGATCTCCTGCAGCTTCTGCTCCATCTCCACGCTGCGGGCGGAAGCGGGGCCAGTGGAGCGTCCCGACCGGCGCGGGCCGCCTCCCTCCCCCAGGCCGCACGGCCCCCAGCCAGCCCCACTCCCCAACTCACCTCTCCATGCTGCGGGGAGTGAACAGGGCCGAAGGGAGCCCGAGCATGTGGCGGGGCCGGGCGGGGGGCGTGGGGTGCTGTGGGGAGCTCTCCGAGGACGGCGAGCGGCTGCCCCCATCGTTGGCCAGCGGGAGCTGCAGGGCTGGGGGTGAGAACCGGGGTGGGAGGGTTAGCACCGGGAAGCCAGCCGGCCTCCGCTCCAAGCCTGGCACTCCGGGGCAGGATGGGCCCTCATCTTCCCCGGCACCTCAGCCCCCTGCCCTCTGCTGGCCTGAGTGCTCTCTGCGACCCTCCTGACCTGGAAGGAGACGGCACAGGGTGGAAAGGAAGGAAGGGCCCAGGCTGAGTCTGCCCCCACAGCTACGCGGACAGAGAGGCGAGGGGAGCCCGGCCAGGCGGCCTCCCTGGCGTGCGGCAGGCTGGGAGCCACAGCGCCCACGCTGGACCCTGCGAGGATGATTACCCACCAGGGTCGGCCAGGTCCCGGCCCTGCCGCCAGCACCCAACACGGCGGCTGGACAAGGAGGGCCACCCTTAGCCAGCCGGGTGCCTTCCAGCAGGCCCGCACCCGTGGGCTTGGGGACAGGGTGCGCAGCTCCTCTAGAGGCTGGGGCCGGGTGGGGGGCACCGTCCGGTGTCTGCATGCGGACAGCTCGGCATGCTCCAGGCAGGCGGGCAGGCAGCAGGCACCCCGGGATGGGCAGGCGGCGTTAGGAGGCAGGAGACAGACACACAGACAGAAGACTAGACCCTGAGAGCTGGGGTGGGTGGGCACGGGCGGCCGGGGCCTCTGGCTCCCGACGGGCCTGTCTTCTGGGGCCTCCTGCCCGGCACCCTGGGAAGGCATGGGTCTGCTCCTCGGCACGCTGGCTAAGACTCTCCAAGGACAGCCTCCCGGGTACTGCTACCCATCTTGGCAGACCCTCCCTCTCCACCCTGACTTCCTGCAGGTGTGCCAACTCCTGGAAACGCGGCCCAGGGAGCAAGGGGCAGACACAAAGATGGCAGGTGCTCTTCCCCACTCCTTCCTGGCCTAGCAGCCCCAGCCCAACAAAGGCACACAGAGCCCTGACTGCTGTCCCATGGGACGCGCTGTGCCAGGGCCGAGCCAGAGCCCAGGAAGGTCCCCGGGGGCGAGCGGGCGCTCCCCCCAGCCTCAGCTCAGGCCTCTCCTGCGGGGCCCTGCGCAGGCCTGCTCCCTCGCTTGCCCCCGAGGTCCCCGTACCTGGGCTCTTCACTGCCCACACCAGCAGCTCCCCAGCCTCTCCGCACCTCACGGTACCCTACGGGCCCCTTTCCTGCAGGTCCTCCTGGGCTGCGGCCCCAGGAGCTGGAGAAGGGGGAGATGTGAGGGGCTGGCATGGGGCAGGAGGTCCACGAAGCCCTGAGCACACAGACAGGGGTGCCGGCCACACGGCAGAGGAGGACAGAGGTGCGAATGGACAGACGAGGGAGCCTCAGAGCACACGGCCGTGCTCACTGAGAGCCCTGGATGTGCAAGCCGCCAGCCCACACGCACGCAGCATGGAACCTCCCCACACACACAGGGACAGAGCCGGTGCACACACCTGCACATGCACACACACAAGCACGGAATCCCACACACACACTGGGACAGAGCCAGACCCAGACCCCAGGTGCACACTCACGTGCACATGTACACACACATCACAGAATCCCACACACACAGGGACAGAGCCAGACCCTGTGTGCACACACACGTGCACATGTACACACACAGCATGAAATCACACACACACAGGGTCAGAACCAGTCCCCAGGTGCACACACACGTGCACATGTACACACAAAGCATGAAATCACACACACACACAGGTCAGAACCAGTCCCCAGGTGCACACACACACATGCACATGTACACACACAGCACGAAATCCCACACAGACAGGGTCAGAACCAGCCCCCAGGTGCGCGCGCGCACACACACACACACACACACACAGCACGGAATCCCACACACACAGGGACAGAGCCAGTCCCCAGGTGCACACACACACACACACACACCACGGAATCCCACACACACAGGGACAGAGCCAGTCCCCAGGTACACACTCGTGCAGACGCGCACACGCAGCATGGAACCCACACACACAGAGACAGGGACAGAACCAGTCCCCCAGTGCACACACACATGCACACGTACACACACAGCATGAAATCACAGACAGGGACAGAGCCAGACCCCAGGTGCACACACACACATGCACATATGCACACATAGCATGGAATCCCACACACACAGACAGGGACAGAGCCAGTCCCCAGGTACACAAGCATGCGCACACAGCACAAACCCCCCTGCAAACACACACACACACACACACACGCACACACACACTCTTGACATGGACAGAGCCAGTCCCCGGGTGCACACGCACAGCTGAAAGCATACGAGAGGTGCACCGACCACACGCACAGCCGCCCAGGGCAAAATGCCCACCTCTGCCAGCACAGCACTGCCTACAGGGGCACAGCACCCTGGGGTCCCCGCCTGCCCACCCACCAGGAGGCTTGGCTCCAGCCCCGCCTCCTCCAAGGCACCCGAGCCCTTGTTCTACTAGCATGCCCTCTCCAGGGGACACGAGCCGCGCCCACAGTGGGGCATCGGCACACGCAGGACGGGGCCAGCTCCCCAAGAGCAGCACCCGGCGGCTCAAGAGGACTGACAGTCCCCGCCCCGGGGGGCTCCCATCTCCTCCCTGGGGAGCAGCCCTGAGCTGGGGAGGGCAGGACGCGGCCTGCCAGTGAGAGGGAGGCGCACACACAGCGGGGCGGCACTCTGCGGCTGGGCAGCGTTAGGTCAGTGGTGCGGGCGTCCAAGCAGCAATGATAAAAAGGCCGGTACCTGCTCGCTGGCACGGGGCAGGAGCAGGGCTTAGAGTGATCACAATAACTGGATGGGAGAGGAAGAAAAAAACAACACCACGATAAATCACAACAGAAATGACCGACTTGTCCAAAAGAAAAGAAATCAAATCATAATGAGGAGGAAGGAGGCACGAGGCACCGAACGGCAGAGACGGCAGAGGCCGACAGAGATGGGGGGTGGGCGGGATGGAGGCGACACACAGATGCCTGGAGGGCTCCTTGGGGCCTGCCGCCGGCCTTGCTCTGCACGGGACGGCCCCTCTTCAGCCATCCCATCCCAGCCCCGTGCCCGCCACCCCAGGGCAGGGGAGGCAGCCCGCAGGGCCAGCAGGACCTCTGTATCTTGGCTGGGCTTCCAGTCCCAAGCAGCATTCAGTGACAGCATCTTCCCTCTGGGTTTCCTCCAGGCCCCAACAGACCCCCCAGGAGGAACCCCACTGGCCCAGGTCTCAGGAAGGGATGGGAGTGGACCCTGAGTGGACTGGGCAGGGAGTCAGACCATGAGCTCCAAGCAGGTGAGGGGGTGAGGAGTACCCAGGTATGGAGTGCCTTCCCCTTCCTGCCAGGATGGTTCCCAGGAACATAAACTGCAAGGCTGGATCAGGGGGTGGGAGAGAGCACTTTTGCTGGGCCGAGAGAGGGACAGAAAGGGACAGAAAGGGCCAAGGGGAAAGATGGCTGCTCCAGGGTCTGGGGAAGGAGGAAATACCAATTCCCTCCGGCCGAGAAGCCTTGGGGAGGGGTCTGAGGGACGCAGTGAGGTCATGGTGACCCGGCCAGGTGTGTGTGGAGAGACGGGAGCACAGCTGTTGATCCGGGACAGTAAGGCAGGAGCAGAAACGAGGTTCGTGGAGGGCAGGCCACACTGCTCACGTGTGAACAGTCCTCCGAGCCCAGGAGAGTCACCAACTGGGAGGTGGGTGTGCACTTCAGAGGGCCGGCCACATGCACCAACATGGTGCTGCTGAAGCCATCACGGGGGAAGAGGAGACCTGGGCAAGGTCACGCCAGGATGGGCAGAAAGGACCACCGGAAGGGGCCACGGGGCCAGACAAGGGCCGGGAAGACTGCACTTGGTGAGGGGGTCCCTTGTGGGCTAAGTGACCTCGGGTGTCCCCAGGCCAGGGCGGTGCACCTGCGTGCGAGCGGACCGCTGAAGCCGGGCCCAGGGGGGCTCTGGACAGTCCCCGAGATGGCGGGAATGGAGTCCCCGGGTCAACAGGGCCGCGACTGGAGCTCGCGGGCGGAGAGCTGGGCGGGCCGGGCCGCGCGGGGCCGGGCGCTCCTGCAGGGGGCAGGGGCCCTCGGGCGGTGCCTCCGCCGCGGCAGGGGAGCCCAGGCCTGGCGGGGGCCGCGCCGGCGCCCCCGCGACCCTCGCCTCCCGGCCGCCTGCGGGAGGGGCGGGGCGGCGGCGAGCGCCCGGAAGCGGGCGGGGCCTCGGCGGGGCGGGGCCTCGGCGCGCCCCGCCCCGCCCGCCCCTCCCCCACGCCGCCGCGCTTACTGGGCCTGGGCCGCTGGGGGCTGATATCCAGGTTGAGGTCGATCCTCCGCCGGGCCTCGCGGTTCTCCTGTTTCAGCTTTGCCTCCAGGCGGGACAGCTTTTGCTCCAGGGAGGACGCCGCCATCTTCCCCGCCGCCGCCGCCGCCGCCGCAGCCGCCGCCGCCGCGCACCGCCGGGCCGCCCGTCAGTCCGGCACACAAACACCGCACTGCGCCTGCGCCCGGATGACCCCGCCGAGCCGCCGTCTCGGCCCGCACGGCGCATGCCCGCGAGGCGCACCCGCCCCGCCCGCTTGCGGGCCTCGCGCGTGCGCACTTCATCCCAGCCCGGGGGATGACGCCACCTAGAGCTCACCGCTGGCAACGAACAGCGCCCGCCCGCCACGGCCGCCCTGGCGCGCATGCGCAGACCCGGAGCGCGCCGGAGAGAGGCGGTGGGCGTGGCCAGCGGCGCGCGTGCGTGCGGAGGTGGAGACGCGGTCACGCGCGCCTTCTGCTGCGCATGTGCGGCCGTGGCGTCCGGTTCTTCTGCAGCGGTCACCTGTGGACTCCACGGCGGTGCTTGCATTTCCTGGCTCCGGTCCTCCCTGGCAGCCGCGCCCTCACGGACCTGCCCTTCCTCGGGCGGATCATTAGGATCCCTGTTAATGCTTAATTACCGTCTGGACTCCCGCCGACAGCGCGGTGCCGCCTCCACCATAATTAGACACCCGTGGGAAGCCCTTTCCATTTCAGCCAGTCCGGGCAAGCTCAGATTAGCCACGGCCTAGCGGCAGGGAAGGCCTCTGGGGACCCAGCGGCGTGCCCTCGACGTCGGCCGCAGGGTGATGCGAAGGCCTGCCCGCCCGTCCGCCCCAGCCCTGGAAAGCGAGCTCGGTTCCTGGGCCTGCAGAGTTCGCGTCTGAAGACGGCCCGGGGTGAGGCACCTCTGCCTGGTGCCCCCACCTGAACAGCCCCTCCTCAGGGGCCCGCAGAGGCCGGGAAAGACCCCACCTGCAACCCTGGGTTAGGGTCAAGAGCGGGTGGCCTCTGCCCTCGGTGCCAGGAGGGGCCTGCCCTTGGCGGCGGCCTAGCCCAGGGTGCCAAGGCCAGGTGCCCCGCCCACACTGGGTCTAACATGGGAACACCTTGGGACCGGCATGGGAGACGTGGAGACTCCTGGGCCTGGGGCTGATGGGTGGGGTTGAGTGTACAAAGGAGAAGGGCTTCTCTAGGGGAAATAAAAAAAGGTTTAGACAAGAGAACGCACAAGAGATCAGAATTCTAGGTCCCATAATTGTTATTTATTGGGCACCCACTGGTATGTTCCCTCACACACGGGGCATCCAAAAAGACGATGTCCATGCGTGTCCTCAGAAAAATGGGGCTTCCACGACAGGTGCTGTTTTACTTTTTTGGTGGTACAGACCTATTTTTTATACTTTATTTGGAAACGGTCTCACCAAGTTGCTGAGAGCCTCACCAAGTAGCTGAGGCTGTCTTCGAACCTGCGCGATCCTCCTGTCTCAGCCTCCCAAGTGCGGGGATGGCAAGCGTGCGCCCCACGCCCGGCTGGCAGGTGCTCTTAACCTGGAGTCTGCCAACCTTAGGAAGTCCATCCCCCCGGCCCCACGTCAGCCTCCCAAGTCTTGGGACTCCAGGCGTGCACCAGGTCAAGGTTTCTGTCTGTGAGGACGGCCTCCTCGGTACCGGGTGAGCTGCTCAGGGGCAGGGCCAGAGATGTCTGCTTATGACCTCTCTCCTGGGTGACTGACATGTGGCCAAATAGGAAAAGCACTTTCAGAGTCAGCATGTGTTTAACAAACAACTTATAAATAAGGAACTCACATACAAGTTGAGACGGGAGCGGGTCCCCTGTGTCTGCGGCCCCTCCTTGGGAGGGGACCCCCGATGTAAGCTGGTACACTGGAGGGGAGAGCTGTACATCCCCCTGGGATGTGGCCCCAGCCCCACGTGTGACACTAACTGAGCTGGAATGTCCAGAGAGAGGGCAGGCCAGCCACCCAGAGACGCAGGTGTGGCTTTTCTCTGAGAACTGTATGACTGAGCTAATCCTTCCCTCTGGGGTTCCAGCCCAAATCCACCACTTCCTGCCTCTCCCCGCCCCAGAATCTCGTGGGCCTCACCCAGGTGAGCTGTCTGCCCACCCTGGGAAGGGGCATCCGCAGGCCCGGACCGGCTGCCCGTCTCACTCGCCCTCCATGCGTGCCCGCACGTCCGTGGGCAGCCCCTCGTAGAGAGAGTCCTCCACCAGCAGCCCCGCCCTCCGGAGCCCCGCGCAGCTGCCCAGCTCCTCGGGCAGCGCCTCCAGCCGGTTCCCCTGGAGCTCCAGGCGGCTCAGGGCCCTCAGGTGTGCCACCTGGGGCGAGAGGCGGCGCAGGTGGTTGTAGCCCAGGAGCAGCGTCCGCAGCTTGCGGCAGAAGAACAGCTCCTCGGGCAGGGCCTCCAGGGCGTTGTGGGAAAGCGCCAGGTGCTGCAGGCTCTGGAGGAGGCCCACCTCGGGCGGCAGGGAGCGCAGCCCGTTGTGGGACACGTCCAGCAGGCGGAGGCAGGAGCACATGCCGAGCTGGCTGGGCAGGCTCTCCAGCTTGTTGTGGCTGAGGTAGAGCTGCTCCAGGCCCCTGAGTTTGCGCACGTGCTCGGGGATGTAGGCTATCTGGTTGTGCCACAGCCTGAGCGTGACCAGCTTGCGGCAGTGCTGGAAGCTGAGTATCTCCTCGATGGAGCGCAGGTGGTTGTCCCTGAGGTCCAGCTCCTGCAGCGCGCCCAGGCTGAAGACGGCGTGGGGGATGCGCTCCAGCCCGCAGGCCACCAGCTCCAGCTCCCGCAGCGCCGCCAGCTTCTTGAGGCTGTTGAGGGCCAGCAGGCGGGCCCCGTCGTTGTGCAGGCTGAGCCGCTGCAGGTGGCCGGCCACGTCGGCCACGCTGGCCGGCACCTTCCCCGCGTTGCTGCGCAGGGACAGCACCTTGAGCTGCTTTAGCTCCCGCAGGCTCTCGAGGACGGCCGCGCGGGCCAGCTCCGGGGGGAAGAGCCCCTCCAGGTGCATCTCCTCCAGGCCGCGCAGCGCGAACGCCCAGAGGGGCACCTCGCGCAGCTCCTCGCACTGGATGCGGATCACCTTGAGGCGGTCCCGCAGGAAGACCTGGGCGGAGAAGGGCAGCCGGGCCGGCGCGTGCAGCAGGCTGAGCTCCTGCAGGTGTACCAGCTGGGATAGCGCCGGGGGGAAGGCCACGTCGCCCACGGCCTCCAGCCGCAGCGCCTCCAGCTCGCCGAGCTCGAACACAGTGTCCGGCAGCCCCGGGAGCATGCAGAGGGCCAGCTCCAGCCGGCCGGCCGCGTTGCGCTGGAGCTTCTGCCGCAGCTTCTCGGGCGTCCACTCGTGGTTGAGGTTGAGCTGCTTGAGCCGGCTCTCGCTCACCTCGGAGAGGAAGACGGCGAAGCGCCGCGAGTAGAGGGAGTCGTACTGGTCGGCGAGGTGCAGCATGAAGGCGAAGTCGTTGCGCACGTCCGGGATGTCGTTCATGCCCGTCTCCTGGCGCACCGAGCCAAAGGAGTACTCCTTGAGCGGCCGGTGGAAGAGCCAGTAGAGCGTGTAGAGGCACGTGAGCCCGTAGGCGCACACAAAGGAGATGTAGCACAGCGCCAGCTTGGAGAAGAGGTGCGCCTTGGTGTGGTTGCAGCAGAAGCTGGCGTAGCCCGTGACGCCCGACGTCTCCACCCTGCAGGCCACCAGGAAGCTGATCTTGCCCACGTACACCAGGCTGTAGACCAGGATGGCCAGGAACTTGCAGGCCTTGAGCACCGTCTGCCGGATGTACATGCTGTAGAGAATGTCGCCCTCCTCCACGTGCACGCGGAACTTCTTGACCTTCTCGAAGAGGGCCTTCGCCTGCTCGCCCTCCTTGCGGTCCAGCAGGGTGACGGCCGGGGGCTCGGTCACCACCTTCTCCTTCTCGCCCTCGCCCGCCTTGGCCAGCCCGGGCCCCGCCGCGGGCGCCACGATCGCCGCGGCCCGGCCCCTGTGGTTCTCGCCGGAGACCTCGGACAAGGCCCGCGTGGTCCAGGGCGAGTCGAAGCACTTGCCCAGGATGGAGATGAAATGCTCCATCTTGGAGCTGGTGCCGGGAAACTTGAACCAGAAGCTGGTGCAGACGATGAAGACCAGGGTGTGGATGACCACCAGGTAGGGGAAGTACTTGGCGTACCAGTGCAGGGCCGTCTCGTAGCACAGCTGGTTAATGAAGCTGTACTGCTGCAGGTCCAGGTTGTTCCGGAGGCCGCTCAGCTGCCGGAGGCCCCCCATCTGCTCGGGGACGCCCCGCGGCAGCAGCTGCTGGCACGGGCCCTCGGATGAGTTCTCCTTGGGCTCGTGACTGGGCAGGCAGATGATCTTGTCCTGCGTCACCTGGGGGGCAGGGGAGGGAGGGAGGCGGGTGGAAGGTGGCACCCCCATCCTGGGCTGCCGTCCCCGGCCGGCTTCCGTGCCAGTGCGTGCGGTACTGGGGCTCGAGCCCAGGGGCGGTCCGCCTCCTCGCCGCACGCCTAGCCCTGGTTATTTGTGATCATTATTGTACTGGGATTGAACACACAGGGGCATTCGACCTCCCAGCTACACCTGTTTGATTTTGAAACAGGTCTCCCTAGTCTACTGAGGGTCTCACTAAATTGCTGGGTCTGGCCTCAGATCCTCCTGTCCGAGCCTCCCAATACTGGGATGACAGGCATGCCACCACCATGCCTAATGCAGTTTTGTCTTTGTTAGTGGTACTGGAGATTGTACTACTGAGCTACACACCTAGCCCTTTTTATTTTTTATTAACTTAGTAGTAGTGGTGTTGTTTTGTTTTGTTTTGTTTTTTTGTTTTGCAGTACTGGGATAGAACCCAGGAGCACTTTACCCCCGAGCTACACACCCTGCCTATTTTTTATTCTTATTTTGAAACAGGGTATCACTAAGTTGCAGAGATCTAAGTAGCTGAGGCTGGCCTTGAACCTGTGATCCTCCTGTCTCAGCCTCCCAAGTACCGGGATTACAAGCGTGTGCCATGACGCCCGGCTTATTTTTATTTACTTATTTTTTATTTATTTATTTATTTTTTGTGGCTCTGCGGATTGAACGCAGGGGCATTTAACCTCCAAGCTACACCCCTCAGCTAGGTTGGCAAGAGTCTCACTACTTGCCAAGGTGGTCCTTAAACCTGTGATCCTCCTTTCTGGTCCTCCCGAGTACTGGGGTGACGGACTCACCTGCGGTGGCTTCCACAGGCCTCTGGAGCTGCCAGGTGCAACTTCTAAGAGCAGACAGTGGCCACAGCCCTTTCTACCTTCCAGGGATAGGGAGTGTTAATAAAGTAGGGAATGTCGCAGGAACTGTCAAGGCCGAATAGCCCATGCCTGTCAGTGCTGGGGTCTGAGTTGGTCGGCCAGTGTTCCAGGGCGCTGACCCGCAGGCTCTGGGAGGCGCAGCCCTAGGCCCCGCCCCCGCAGCCGAGGCCCCGCCCCTCACCTGCAGCGTGCAGCCGAAGACCCCGATCATCAGCATGGCCACCGTGAGGTACTCGGCCAGCACGTCCCACCAGGGCTTGAGCACCTTGAAGGCGGGCTGCTGCTCCGTGAACTGCTTGAACTCGGCCACGGGGATCATCATGCCTGTCGAAGTGGGGGACGCGGGCCTTGAGCGATCCCGGGGAGGAAGGGGGCCAGACCCGGCAGGCCGGGGCTCCCACCCACCTGGGTGTCCCGAGCCCCTGACCCCGCCGCCCCAGCCTCCCCGCGCGGCTCCCCAGACCCCCGCCCAGGCCCAGCCCTGACCACGCCAGGCCTGGCCTGCCCCCACCCCTCCAGGCCTGGCCTGCCCCCACCCCTCCAGGCCTGGCCTGCCCCCACCCCTCCAGGGGCTCCCCCTGGCACCTCCCTCCACCCTCCAACCGGAAAAGCTGGCTGGGGCTGGGCTGCTCGGGTTACTGGGCCCCGGGGTGAGGTTGGGGAGGGCGCCCCGGCCAGCCAGCCCTCGGGGCCTGTGTGACCGGCACGCCTGAGTCTACAGGCGCCAGAGCCGGAATCTGAGATAGGGGAGAGCTGGAAGGGAGCAGGAGGCCAGTGTTGGAATGGCTGAAGGGCGGAGGCCCCGCAGCTGGAGGCTCCCAGGGAGACACCTGGGCCTGGCACCGACGGGCCTGGCACCGACGGGCTGGCCGCCAGGCTAGGGGGCTGGCCGCCAGGCTGGGGCGCTGGCCCACTCCTGTCTGAACCCGGCTTCCTCCTTGACCAAGCTATCATTACTGCAGATACAGACTGGCCGGCCCAGGCTCACGGGACATCGCCCGCCTGGAAGCGGAAGGAGAGTGGGCGTCCGGGCCCTCCCTGCCAGCACCCAGTTTCAGCGTACCCTGGGACATCCTCAGCTGTATCTCCCTTTTCTGTATCTCCCTTTTCTGTCCCTCGGACCCCCCGAGGTTTTAGGGTGACTCCCCACTGAGGACCAGGTAGGGTGGGGACCGTGGTATGGAATGCCGGCCAGGCTCAGAGCCAGGCAGTCTATGACAACTATACCCCTCAGTCTCTGAGGCCTCAGCCAGAACCAGGCAGTGCAGGAGGTGCACGGCCCCACCCCCACCATCACTGGCACTCTCTACCCAAAAAGTCCAGTAAAGATGCTGCCCGCTTCCAGCAAGGCGCGGTGGTCCATGCCTATGGTCCCCATACTTGGGAGGCTGAGACAGGAGGTTTTGCAGGTTTGAGGCCTGCCTCGGCAACTTTTTTTTTTTTTTTTTTTGCGGGTCTGGGGATGGAACCCAGGGACATTTGACCTCCAGGCTACACCCCCACCCTATTTGTTATTCTTTATTTTGAAACCAGGCCTCACTGAGTTGCAGAGGGCCTAAGTAGTTGAGGCTGTCCACGAACTGCCATCCTCCTGTCTCAGCCTCCCGAATGCTGGGATGACAAGCGTGCGCCACCACGCCCGGCTCGGCCTCAGCAATTTAGTGAGACTGGGCAATCTAGTGAGACCTGTTTCAAAACAAAAAGTTTTAGTTAAAGACTGGGGCCGAAACCTAGGTACACGCCTATATAATCGTGGTACTTGGGAAGTTGAGACTGGTATGCAGGTTCAAGGCCAGCCTTGTCAATTTAGGGGAGACTCAGCAATCTAGCAAGACCTGTTTCAAAACAAAACAAAAAGCCGGGCGTGGTGGCACGGGCCTGTAATCCCAGCATTGGGAGACTGAGACGGGAGGACCACAGATTTGCTGCCAAACCTCAGCCACTGGGCGAAGCTTTCAGCAACTTAGTGAGGCCCTGTTTCATTTTTTTTTTTTTTTTTTTTGGTGGTACTGGGGTTCCTGGAAGCCCTTCTACCTCCGGGCTACACTCCCAGACCCATTTTATATTTTTTATTTGGAAACAGGGTCTCTTAAACCAGCACGTCTGGCTTCGAACCTGCGCGATCCTCCTGTCTCCGCCTCCCAAGCGCGGGGATGATAAGCGTGCGCCACCACGCCTGGCGAGGCCCTGTTTCAAAATAATTAAAAATAGGGCTGGGGTATGGCTTGGAGGTAGAATACTCCTGGATTTCAAACCTAGTACCTCAAAGAAATTAACATTTTTAAAAAGCTGGGTGCCGTGGCTCATGCCTGTAATCCCAGTCCTTGAAAGGCTGAGATAGGATAGTCTCAGCAAGCAGTGAGACTCTCATCAACCTAGTGAGACCCTTTCAAAATAAAAATAAAATAGGGCTGGGATGTAGCTCAGAGGTAAAATGCCCCCGGGTTCAAGCCCCAGTACGACACACACACACACACACACACACACACACACACACACACACAAAACAAACCCCACAAAGGAACAGCCGGGCGTGGCGGCGCACGCTTGCAGTCCCAGCGCTTGGGAGGCTGAGACAGGAGGATCGCGCAGGTTCGAAGCAAGCCACGCGCGCTGGCTTAGGAGACCCTGTTTCCAAATAAAAATGTAAAAATAGGTCTGGGAGTATAGCCCGGAGGTAGAAGGGCTTCCAGGAACCCCAGAACCAGCAAAAAAATAAATAAATAAAAATAAAATTTAAAAACTAGGGCCGGGGTGTGGCTTGGAGGTAGAATACCCCTGGGTTCAATCCCCAGCATTGCAAAATAAACACAAAAACCAAAGGAACAAAAAAAGATTTCCAGCTTCCAACACCCGAGTCTAACCTGAGAGGTGAGCCCAGGGCAGCCGGACAGACCCCAAGGCAATGGGCGCCCGCGGCAGCCCCCAAGGGGCACCTGGGGTCACCCTGGCGTGAGGCTAGGAAGGGCTAGGAAAGGCTCCGGCTCCCTCAGGACAGGGCGCCCGGGGCGCCGTGCGGGTCCTCGCAGGGGATTATCATTATCCACTTCACCGCCCCCACGACTCACACTAGATCGCCTCCATCCTGCCATTATGTCCCTGCCTCCAAGTCTGGGCAGAGCTGGCGGGAGGGCCCGGGAAGGGGTCTTTAGGGCTGGGGGAAGGGCAGTGCTCCCTGCCTGGCCCTCCACCCTCAGCCCACAGGTCTCAGGGGCGGGGAGGAGAAGGTACCATTCCCCCTGAAGAGCAGAGTCCAACCCCTGCCTCCCCGAAGCGGAAACTGGGGTCGGGGTCGGGGTCAGGCAGGGCGGCCAGCACTTGGCCAGGTTCCCCTGCCAGGAGCCCTTGAAGTCCAAGAAGCTCCGAGGAAGCCAGGCCGACATGGTGGCACACAGCTGTCCTCTCAGCTCCTGGGAGGCTGAGCCAGAAGGACCACGGGTCTCAGGCCAGCCTCAACAGCTCAGCGAGCCCCTGTCTCGGAATTAAAAGGGTGTAGGCAGGTATGGTGACACACCCTTGTGATCCCAGCGCTGGGGAGGCTGAGACAGGAGGTTCGCACAGGTTCCAAGCCAGCCTCCGCTGCTTAGTGAGACCCTGTTTCCAAATAAAGTATAAAATAGGTCTGGGAGTGTAGCCCGGAGGCAGAAGACCCTGTTTCCAAATAAAGTATAAAATAGGTCTGGGAGTGTAGCCTGGAGGCAGGAGACCCTGTTTCCAAATAAAGTATAAAATAGGTCTGGGAGTGTAGTCCCTGGGTTCCACCCTCAGTACCACCAAAAAAAAAAAAAAAAAAAAAGGTGTAGCTTAAACGTAGTAAGCCTCTGGGTTCAATCCCAAGTACTCCTCCCAAAAAAAATCTCTCAGGGGTAGAGAACCCCAAGCAAACAGGTTCTGGGACTTTGAGGACCTCACCTGGACACGCCGTCCCTGCCCCCCAGCTTCTGGCCCCATCAGGCCTTGGAGGCCAGGACCCCAGATGGTCGCCTCCTAGGACTCGGGTTCGGCAGGCCGTCTGGGTCCTGGGCCAGGAGCCTGATGGGCCGCGCCTGTCCTGCACCTCTGTGCCCACCTCCAGCTCCCCAGGGCACCCCACCGACGGCCACGCGCACCTGGCCACCCATCCCCGCGGGCAGTGGCCGCGACCTCTACTCACAGCTCCCGAGGGACGCTGACCGACTCCTGGGTCCCGGGGAGTGGGGCGCCGGGCCTCTCGCAGGGTTCCCAGGCTGGCCAGCCAGGGTGAGTCAGGGCGGGCGGGCCAGGAGCAGGAGCCGCCCCGCCCCGCCCCTGGACGGCGCCTCCTGCCTGCTCCCGGCCCACTCCTGGATCCCCAGCCCCTCTGCCCCACGTGGGTGCCAGGCAGCCCAGGAGGCGGGGCTCTGGCCATCCACAGTCCTGCTCCAGGAAGGGAAACTGAGGCAGCTGTGCTCTCAAGCTGCCCTACGGCTTCTTTCTGGGCAGGTGTCAGGAATGCAGGGCTTTGAATGGCCCAGGAGGCTCAGGTGACTGAAGCCTTCAGGTGGGAGGAGGGCAGCTCCTCCCTGGGAGCTGGGAGGGAGGGCTTCCCTCTCGGCTGTAGGCCCCGGGGTAGGTGCTGCTGGGCCTAGCCAGGGGAGCCCAGTCCTGGGCCGCTAGCTAGCCTCTCTGGGGCCAGAGTGCTCTGGTAGCTGGAATGGAGTCCTTTTCTTTTCTTTTATGTTTTGGGTACTGGCGATGGAACCCCGGGGCATTTTACATTTTATCTCTGAGCTACACCCCAGCCCTATTTTTTATTCTTTATTTTGAAACAGGGTCTTACTGAGTTGCAGAGGGCCTCACTAAGTAGCTGAGGCTGTCTGTGAACTGTGGTTCTCGGGTCTCAGCCCTCCAAGTACTGGGATGACAAGCCTGCGTCACCACGCCCCGCTTGGGAGCCCCACTTGTAAACATGAAGACTTAAGCTGGGTGCAGTGACACATGCCTGTAACTCCGGGACCTGGGAGGATGAGGCAGGAAGATCACTGGCTCAAAGCCAGCCTCAGCAACTTAGTGAGACCCTGTCTCAAAATGAAAAGTAATACTTGGAAGGCTGAGGCAGGAGGATTTGCAGATTCAAGACCAGCTTCAGCAATCAAGGGAGACTCTCCGCTGCCTAGGGAGACCTTGATTCAAAAAATAAACAAAAACCAAAACCGTTGGGAGGCTGAGACAGGAGGACTGCGCAGGTTCGAAGCCAGCCTCAGCTGGCTTAAGAGACCCTGTTTCCAAGTAAAATATAAAATAGGTCTGGGAGTGTAACCCAGAGGTAGAGGACCCCTGGGTTCCATCCCTAGTACTGCCAAAAAAAAAAAAAAAAAAAAAAAAAAGTGTAGTGTAGCTCAGAGGTAGAATGCCCCTGGTTTCCTTTTTTTTTTTTTTTTTTCAGGTCTAGGGATGGAACCCAGGGCATTCGACCTCTGAGCTACCCCCTCCCCGCCCTATTTTTTATTCTTTATTTTGAAGCCGGGTCTCACTGAGTTGTGCGGAGGGCCTCACTAAGTAGCGGAGTCTGTCCACAAACTGCGATCCTCATGTCTCAGCCTCTCGAATGCTGGGATTACAGGAGTGTGCCACCACGCCCGGCATCCCCCTGGGTTCTAACCCCAGTACAAAAAAATAAAATAAGCCAGGCGCGGTGGCAAATGTTTGTAATCCCAGCATTTGGGAGGCTGAGACAGAAAAATCATGGTCCACAGACAGCCTCAGCTACTTAGTGAGGCCCTTTGCAACTCAGTGAGACCCTGTTTCAAAACAAAGAATAAAAAATAGGCCTGGGAGGGGGTGGTGAGTTGGCCCGGACCACCCTCCCCCCATGCCAGAATGGCATGGGGCTGTAACTACTTTCTGTATTTCTATTTTCTGTATTTCTATCTTTTTAATAAACTTCTTAAAATCTTAAAAAAAAATATAGGCCTGGGTTGTAGTTCAGAGGTCGAATGCCCCTGGCTTCCATTCCCAGTACCACAAAAATAAATAAATAAATAAATAAATAAATAAATAAATATTAAGATAAAATATAAAATAAAATGGGCCGGGGGTTTAGGTCAGTGGTAGGATGCCCCTGAGTTCAATCCCTAGGCTCACAAAGTAAAAAGGTAATTAAATAAAAATAAATGAAAAGCAAGACTGTCTTCCCACAACCATCCTGGCCTCGTGGTCCCCTAAGGGAGGCTGGGCTGGGGTGAGGCTGGAGAGGGCCTCTCCCCATGGGAAAGAAAGTGTCCCAGCTGAGACAGTAGGAGGCCCTTGGGCAATACACCTGACATGGGAAGGCCTCCGGCACCACCACAGGCGGGAAGCGTCCTTGTGTGTCGGGCAGATTGTTCCAGTTTAGTGCTGGGGATGGAAGCCAGGTGTCTTTCAGGCTAAGGCAAGCACTCTACCCCTGGGCTACACCCCCAGACTTCCCTTCTTTTTTTTCTTTTTCTTTTGGGATTGGTTCTGGGGATTGAGCCAGAGGTATTCTACCTCCGAGCTATATTCCCTGCCTTATTTTATTTTGTGTGTGTGTGTGTGTGTGTGTGTGTGTGTGTGTGCGCGCGCGCGTGTGTGTGTTGCTGGGGATTGAACCCAGGGGCATTCCACCTCTGAGCTGCTCCCCAGTCCTATTTTTTATTTTGAAACAGGGTCTCAGTAAGTTGTGGAGAGCCTCCCTAAGTAGCTGAGGGTGGCTGCGAACCCAGATCCTCCTGTCTCAGCCTCCCAAGTGCTGGGAGTAGTAGTGTGCGCCACCACGCCCGGCTTATTTTTAAATTTTGAAGCAGAGTCGTGCACCATACCTGGCTTACGGCTTATTTATTTACTGTGTGTGTGTGTATGTGTGTGTGTGTGTGTTATTAGGGATGGAACCCAGGATATTGTACCTTCAAGCTGCACTCCCAGCCCTATTTTTTCTTTTTTCTTTTGAAACCGGGTCTCACTGAGTTGCAGAGGGCCTCACTAAGTAGCTGAGACTGGCTGGGAACCTAGATCCACCCGGCTCAGCCTCCCGAGTGCTGAGATTACCAGCATGGCCACCACGCCCTGCCTACTTCTAAAATTTTGAGGCAGTCTCCTGAGGTTGCCGAGCTTGCCCGTAGACCTGCCTGGAGTGTCTTTTCTGGGAAGCACACACAGTGGGGTGTGGGGTGCAGTGCGCAGAAGGCAGAGGCAGGAGGACCGCAGGGCAAGCCTGGGGGACTTAGCGAGACCCTGTCTCAAAATCAAAGAAAAAGGACTGAGGATGTAGCTCAGTAGCCTGGGTCCACTCTGCAGCCTCTAACACACGCACACGCACACGGCAGATAATGTCTGGGACGTGTGCGGGAGATGTAACGAATCAGGGTGAAGTGGCAGCCACGGAAGGAGACTGCTGTAAATGTGGGAAGGGTTGAGGAAGCTTCCCCTCCCTCCTCCCTTCTGAGAGGCCCGGTGCCCTGGAGTTTTGCTGGCAACTGTCTCCAGTTAAGCATCTTGCTACACAAGGCTTTGGTAGCCGTCCGGCATCCCGAGGGGTCCCTAGAATACAGCCCCTCGCCCTGGCCACGGTCCCTCCTGCCCTCTGCCAGGCCCTCCGCGGGCCCAGCACCAGGCCGGCATCGGGAGACAGCTGGTTAGTGGGGTGTTTTCTTCGTGTGAGCACCTCCAAACTCAAACCCTGAGGTGAGGAACTGGATGCTGAGTAGGGGAAATGAGGAAGGAGACAGGAAGAGAAAAAAGCCAGTGAACAGCGGGCGCGGTGGGCACATTTGTCATCCCAGCATTCGGGAGGCTGAGACCAGAGGATCGTGGTTCACTGACAGCCTCGGCTATTTAGTGAGGCCCTCCACAACTTAGCGAGACCTTGTTTCAAAGAATAAAAAACAGGGCAGGGGGTGTAGCTCAGAGGTCGAAAGCCCCTGGGTTCCATCCCCACACCTGCAAAAAAAAAAAAAAAAGCCAGTTAACAAATTTATCTATCTATCTATCTATATTTTATTTTGCGGTTTTTGGGGATGGAACCCAGAGGCATTTGACCTCTGAGCTACTCCCCCTGTCCAATTTTTTATTCTTTATTTTTTTGAAACAGGGTCTCACTGAGTTGCAGAGGGCCTCAAAAGTAGCTGAGGCTGTCCGCGAATCGCAATCCTCCGGTCTCAGCCTCCCAAATGCTGGGATTACAGGCGTGCGCCACCACACCCGGCCTAATCTATATATTTTTTATTTTGGTGGTATGGGGGCTTGAACTCTACCTCTGACCTATACCCCCAGCCATTTTTATTTTATTTATTTATTTATTTATTTATTTTTGCAGTACTGAGGATGGAACCCAGGGGCAGTGTACCTCTGAGCTACACCCTCAGCCCTATTTTTTAGTCTTTTTATTGTTGAAACAGGGTCTCACTGAGTTGTGAGGGACCTCACTAAGTAGCTTAAGCTGTCTGTGAACTGCAATACTATCTCAGCCTCCCAGATGTTGGGATTACAAGCCTGCGCCACCATGCCCAGCTATTTTAATTTTTTCTTACTTTTTATTTTCGTGATACTGGGAATTAAACCCAGAGGCATTCTAACTCTGAGCTATTTTTTTATTTTGTTTTTTGGGGTTTTTTTGGTGATACTGGGGTTCCTGGAAGCCCTTCTACCTCCGGGCTACACTCCCAGACCTATTTTTATTTGGAAACAGGGTCTCCTAAGCCAGCGCACATAGCTGGCTTCGAACCTGCGCGATCCTCCTGTCTCTGCCTCCCAAGTGCGGGGATTACAAGCGTGCGCCACCACGCCCGGCCTACTTTTTAATTTTGAAATAGGGTCTCACTAAGTTGCAGAGGGCCTCACTAAGTAGCTGAAGCTTGCGGCGAATCTGTGATCCTCCTGTCTCAGCCTCCCAAGTACTGGGATAACAAGTGTGCGCCACCACACCCGGCAGCCCTATTTATTTATTTATTTATTTATTTATTTATTTATTTTGGTGGTACTGGGGTTCCTGGAAACCCTTCTCCGGGCTACACTCCCAGACCTATTTTTTATATTTTTATTTGGAAACAGGGTCTCTTAAACAAGTGAGGGGCTTCAAACCTGCGCGATCCTCCTGTCTCTGCCTCCCAAGCAAGGGGATTACAAGCGTGTGCCACCACGCCCGGCCCTTTTTATTTTTTAGTTTGAATCAGGGAACCACTAAGTTGCTACGGGTCTCGCTAAATTACTAAGGCTAGCCTTGAACCTACAGTCCTCCCAAGTCTCACCTCCCAAGCCCTGGGATTGCAGGCATGTGCCACCACGCCTGGCTAAGAAGCGGGTTTGCTGTGAATGAGGGTGATGAGGCAGGCTGGCACTGTGGACGACCTGGGCTCCATAGAGAATTCTCTCTCACCCGGCCTGGTGGCGCACACTTGTCATCCCAGCATTTGGGAGGCTGAGACAGGAGGATCGCGGTTCACAGACAGCCTCAGCTACTTAGTGAGGCCCTCTGCAACTCAGTGAGACCCTGTTTCAAAATAAAGAATGAAAAATAGGGCTGGGGGTATAGCTCGGAGGTAGACTGCCCCTGGGTTCCATCCCCAGTACCCAACCTCCCCCCCAAAAAAACCCCAAAACAAGCTAGGTGCACGCCTGTAATCCCAGTAGTTGGGAGGCTGAGACAAGAGGGTGGAAGCTTCGAGGCCAGTTTCACCAACTTAATGAGAACCTCACAACGTGGGCCATGTTCCACAATAAAAAATAAAAAGGGCCGGGCGTGGTGGGCACGCTTGTCTTTCCCGCGCTTGGGAGGCGGAGACAAGGAGGACCGCGCAGGTTCCAAGCCAGCCGCGCTGGCTTAAGAGACCCTGTTTCCAAATAAAAATATAAAATAGGTCTGGGAGTGTACCCGGGAAGTAGAAGGGTTTCCAGGAACCCCAGTACCACCAAAATAAATAAATAAATAAATAAAAATTAAAAAATTTTAAAAAAAGGGGTTGGTGGGGTAGCTTGGCGATAGGCCTGCCCCCACCTTCAGTGCTCAGTACCAAACCAAACCACAAAAATACACGAAGTTGCGGTTTAACGCCCTCCCAGCCGCACCCCCTAGTCCCTGACGCCGCAGGTGGCCCTGGGCCCCTCGTTCTGTTCCCCGGGGCTGGCCTGAGACTCTGGGTCAAGTGGTCTCAGACCCTAAGAGCCCTTGTTGACGCCGCCCCGACCCCACAGTCGTGCGCAGAGCTCGGCTCTGCAGAAGCCTCTGCGGACGACCAGGGGGCTCGGGGAGGGAGGTGCCGTCCGGCCGAGCTGGGCCCCTGCCCTCTCCCCAGGGCCTGGGGTCGGCCTCGCACGCGCCAGTTTCCCAGGGCGGCGCCTCCCGGCGTCCCCGCCGCCCGAGGACGGGTCTTTCTGGGTCTGGGGTCGGCCTCGGGGCAGCCCCCGCGGGCTCCGGGCGGCCTGGGCTCCCCGCAGCCCGGACCGGGAGCGCGCGGGGCCGCGGCGCGCCGGGATTGGTCGCCGGACCCGAGCGCGCGGGCCCGCCCCCCGGTTGCTAGGGCCCAGCCAATCGGCGTCCTGGGGGCCGCGGCGCCGGAGGGGCGGGGCCGGAGCAGGTGCGGAGCGCGCGCCGTGCCCGGGCGCCGCCGAGGGTCTCCCCGCCGAGCCCCCCGGGTGGGTCTTCGGGGTCTTCGCGAGCCGCGGCCGCAAGCCGCGCCCGCCCCGCCGCCCCGCCGCCCCCTCCCCACCCCGCCCCAGCCCCCTCCCCGCCCGCGCACGCGCGCCGGCCCCCCGCGGCCCCTCGAGGGGCGGGGCGGCCTGCGACCCCTCCCCGCGCCCGGCGACCCCGGCGACCCCCCGGGAGCGGCGGGAGCCCGAGCCCGGCGAGCGGGCGCGGCGGTGGGCGGCCGGGCGGGGGCTGCGCCGCGCGGCCCTTTGTCTCCGAGCCCCTCGCGGGCAGGTGCCGTGGCATCCCTGGGGGGGGGCATGGCGGCCGCCCGCCGGGGCCTGGCCGTGGGGACCGGGCCGGGGGCGCGGGGAGCGAGGGGGCGGGCGCGGGGCCGGCTGGGGGCTGACCGTCTTCTCCTCCCATCAGGTGCAAGATGGACACGAGAGACAAAACCAGGGCGCGGACGCCCGGCCCGCGGCCCCCGGGGCCCCCCCGGCCCGCGCCCCCCGTGACCGCCGCCGCCCTGCGCCTCCTGGGGGCCGCGGGGCGGAGGCCGCCGGCCGAGCGGGCGGGGGGCGTCGGCGGAGCCCCCCCGCCGGAGGCCGCCGCGCGGGCAGCGCCGGGCCGGAGCGCCGCGGGGCCCCGGAGCCCAGGTGCCGCCCTCCCCGCCCGGCGGCCGCCCCCGCCGCGTGCGACGCCGGAGCCCCCGACTCCTGTAAGCCCCGCGGCCGGGAGAGGGGAGCGGACCCCCGCCAAGAGCCCAGGCCCGGGCGCTGCCTCCAGCCCAGGGCGAGCCCGCGCGACCACCAGGTAAAGGCGGGCCGCTTTCTTTTCGCAGCCCTGGGGAGGGACGGGCCCCCCAGGTAGGGCGAGCGCTCGCCGCTGAGCTGCGTCCCAAACAGGCCGATTTTGAGACAGGCTTTTTTTTTTCTTTTTTGGCAGTACTGGGGATGGAACCCAGGGGCATTGCATCTCCGAGCTACACCCCCAGCCTTTTTTTATTTTATTATTCTTTATTTTGAAACAGGGTCTCACTGAGTTGCAAAGGGCCTTGCTTAGCAGTAGCTGAGGCTGTCCTCAAACTGCCATCCTCCTCCCAAATTCTGGGATTACAAGCATGTGCCACCATGCCCAGCTAACCCTTTATTTTGTGGTACTAGGGGTGGAACCCAGGGGCTTTTCTACCTCCGGGCTATACTCCCAGACCTATTTTATACTTTATTTGGAAACAAGGTCTCACTAAGTTGCTGAGAGCCTCACTAAGTAGCTGCGGCTGGCTTTGAACCTGTGCGATCCTCTTGTCTCAGCCTCCCAAGCGCGGGGATGACAAGCGTGCGCCCCCACGCCCAGCTAGCCCCCCCCTTTTTTTTAAACAGTCTTTGCTGAATTGCTGAGGCTGCCGTCAAATTTGCCATCCCCCTGCCTCAGCCTCCCTTTTCACTGGGATGGCAGGTGTGCGCCACTGCCCTGGCCTGGTGGGACGGTTACTATTCGCGTAGAATGAGCAGATCCCTAGGCACGAGCTGTGTGAAAGGCCCCGTGGGTCTGCAGAGAGAATACACACCGGCTTACACGGTTGGGAAAGTGTAGCCTTGGGTACAAGGTACTGGTCCCTCCTGTCCCCAGGGCAGCCCCCATTGTCCAGAAGGGACCCCGGCCTCCAGCTGAGGAACCTGTGGCCAGAGGAAAAGCCACCGAGACGCCCAAGAAGACTGCTCTGAATTCCACCGCACACAGAGGTACTGTGGCCGGGGCGAGGGGCTTCCCACGGAGCAGGGGACAGGTGGGGAGGTGTCCACGACACTTCTGGCCTTCTGCCATGTCTACAGACTCCTCAGGGCCCACCTCAGGAGCCCCCTCCCCAGCCATCGCCCGGCGGTCCAGGGCTGCGGGGACCGACGTGGGCCTCCCCCGGCCAGCCCCGAGCGTCCGGCCGCGGACCCCCGCCAGCGGCGCCGCGGAGCAGAGCGCCGCGGTTCCGAGCCCCGCCGCCAGGAGGCGGCCCGCTGCGGGCTCGGGCCTCCAGAAGCCGGCCTCGCGCGGCCTGGGCGCCAGCGCGGCCCCGCCGCCCTCCCCGGCCCGCTCGGGGGCTCCGCCCCGCGGAACAGCCCGGGCTGCAGCTCCGACCTCGCAGCCCAGGTCGAGAGGGCTGCAGACGTCGCGCCCCCTCCAGGGCACACCCCCCCGGAAGGAGGCGACCTCAGCCTCTCCTGGTCCCCTGGCCACGTCCTCCCGGCCAGGTCCCACTGGCCCGCCGCCACCAGCACCCCGAGTCTCCGGGCCTCCGCTGCTGGCCTCCCTCCCGCCCTCTCCGCCGGCCACGCCCCCTCCACCTGCCTCGCTCCCTCCGGCCCCGCCCTCCCCACAGGCCCCGCCCCTCCCTCCGGCCCCGCCCCCCGCCCCGCTCCCTTTGCAGGCCCTCCCCTCCCCGCCGGCCACTCCTCCTCTGCAAACGCCACTAGCGCTGCTCGGCCCAGACGAGGCCTCCGCCTCTTCCCCGCACGTGGCTGCCTTCTCCCCGACAGCTCCTACTCCGCAGGCCCCGCAGGCCCCTCCGGCCCTGCCCCCTCTTCAGACTCCCTCGGCGGCGCCTCTGCCCGCACCTGCACCTCTAGCCTCCGCTCCTCCTGGGGCGCCTGGTCCTCAGCCGGGATCCCCGCGGGACGCGCCCTCCCCCAGGGCCACGTCCCCCATACCCGCCCTTCCCGCTCTGGCCGCGCCCCCTCCGCGCGTCCATTCTGCCTTGTCTCCGCCTCCTCTTCAAGGCAAGACCTCCGTTCTGTCCACGTCCCCCTCGCAAGACCCCGCTCTTCCGGCTGCATCGCCTCTGCAGGATGCTTCTCTGCTTTCGCCCTCTCCCTCGGCCTCACCGGCTCGGCGGAGGCCCCCCTCCAACCCGGTCACACCTCTGCCGACCCCACCTTCCCCGACCACGCCCCCCTCCCAGGCACCTCCCCCGCTCCTGAACAGGCCTTCTGCGACCTCACCTCCTCTGCAGGCCTTCCCTTCGTTCCCGCCCACTGCCCCTGTGCGATCCCAGCCTTCTCTCACCTCGCCCCCTCCATCTCCCCTGCCCCAGCTCCCTCCGCAGGCCCCGCATTCCCTGGCTTCGTCCATTCCGCAGGCTCCTCCCTCGCCCTCTGTCACAGACCCTTTACCCTTTCCTTCTCCCCCTGCATCACCCCCGCGGCGGGCCCTTCCGTCTCGCTCTGCTTCCCCTCCATCTCCTTTGGCCGCGCCCCCGCCACAGACCCCACCTTCGCTGGGCTCAGCCCCTCCTCTCTTGACCACGCCCCCTCCACAGGTCGGACCTGTGGTCGAGCCACCTCTGCAGACCTCTCCCTCTCTCCTGACCACGCCTCCTCCACAGGCCCCGCCTTCCCTGGCCTCGCCCATTCCGCACCCCCCTCCACACGCCCTATCTTCTCCGGCCTTACCCCCTTTGCAGGCCCCTCCTGCCGCCGTGCCCACTCATCAGGCCCCGCCTTCTCCAACGATGTTTATTCTACAAGGCTCTCCCCCGACCACGCCCCCTCCGCAGGTCCTATCTTCTGTGGCCTTGCCCCCTCTGCAGACCCCTCCCTCTCCTCTGGCCACGCCCCCTCCACAAACCTCTAGTTCTCTGGCCTCGCCCATTCTGCAGGCCCCTCCTCCTGTGGCCACGCCCCATATACAGGCCCCTCCTCCCGTGGCCACGCCCCCTCCACAGGCCCCCGGGCCTCTGGTCTCGCCCATTCTGCAGGCCCCTCCTCCCGTGGCCACGCCCCCTCCACAGGCCCCCGGGCCTCTGGTCTCGCCCATTCTGCAGGCCCCTCCTCCTGTGGCCACGCCCCATATACAGGCCCCTCCTCCCGTGGCCACGCCCCCTCCGCAGGCCCCAGGGCCTCTGGTCTCGCCCATTCTGCAGGCCCCTCCTCCCGTGGCCACGCCCCATATACAGGCCCCTCCTCCCGTGGCCATGCCCCCTCCACAGGCCCCAGGACCTCTGGCCTCGCCCATTCTGCAGGCCCCTCCTCCTGTGGCCACGCCCCATATACAGGCCCCTCCTCCCGTGGCCACGCCCCCTCCGCAGGCCCCAGGGCCTCTGGTCTTGCCCATTCTGCAGGTCCCTCCTCCCGTGGCCTCGCCCATTCTGCAGGCCCCTCCTCCTGTGGTCACGCCCCATATACAGGCCCCTCCTACCACGGCCACGCCCCCTCCGCAGGCCCCAGGGCCTCTGGTCTTGCCCATTCTGCAGGCCCCTCCTCCCTTGGCCACGCCCCCTCCGCAGGCCTCGCCTTCCCTGGGCTCACCCGTTCTACAGACCCCGCCCTCTCCTCCAGCCTCACCCCTTCTGCAAGCCCCACGTCGCCCCCCGACCCCGGGGCCAGACGCCCCCATCTCGGGACCTCGGCTGACCCTGGCGCTGGCCCCGGCGCCGCCGCCGCCGCCCTCGCGCAGCCCGTCCAGCACGCTGAGCGGCCCGGACCTGGCCGGCCACAGCAGCAGCGCCACGAGCACGCCCGAGGAGCTGCGCGGCTACGACAGCGGGCCCGACGGCGGCGCCGCGGCCTCCCCGCCCGCCGACGCCGACGCCGACGCCGAGCTGGCCGCCTGCCACCCGGCCGCCTGGAGCCGAGGCCCCGCGGCGGCCCGCGGCGGCCCGGGTAAGCGGCGCTCGGGCGGGGCGGGGCCTGCGGGGCGGGGCCTGCGGGGCGGGGCCTGCGGGGCGGGGCCTGCGGGGCGGGGCCTGCGGGGCGGGGCCTGCGGGGCGGGGCCTGCGGGGCGGGGCCTGCGGGGCGGGGCCTGCGGGGCGGGGCCTGCGGGGCGGGGCCTGCGGGGCGGGGCCTGCGGGGCGGGGCCTGCGGGGCGGGGCCTGCGGGGCGGGGCGGGGCTTCGCGCTCCTCCGTCCAGCTGGCGTTTCTCCCGCAGGCGCTCCCCTGCCGTGGCCTCCGGCCGCGGGCTCCGGCCCCGCTGACGGCCTGTGCACCATCTACGAGGCGGAGGGGCCGGAGCCGGCGACCCCGACTCCAGGCGCTCTGGACCCGGCGCCCGGGCCGGGGGTGGGCGGCGGGAAGGCGGCGGCGGGGCTGGGCGCGGGCGCGGGCCCCGGGAGCCCGAAGCAGGCGCGCCTGGGCGAGCTGCGGCTGGGCGCGCTGCAGGCGAGCGTCGTGCAGCACCTGCTGAGCCGGACGCTGCTGCTGGCGGCGGCCGAGGGGGCGGCGGGCGGCGGCGGCCCGGGGGACGCGGGCGGCGGCGGCTCCCGAGCCCCGCTCAGCGATGCCGAGCTGGGTCGCTGGGCCGAGCTGCTGTCTCCCCTGGACGAGTCCCGGGCCAGCATCACCTCGGTCACCAGCTTCTCTCCGGACGACGTGGCCTCCCCACAGGGCGACTGGACTGTGGTGGAAGTGGAGACTTTCCACTGAGCCGGCCCCGCCCCTGTCCTAGGCCCCGCCCCGCCGCCCTGGACCCGCTCCCCGTTGTCGGGTTGGTGTTCGGCCCTAGAGCCCACATTTGGGGTCCAGGCGTTACTCCTTAGGCCTGGACTCACCCACGCCCGCGGCCTAGGCCTCCCCTCGAGCTCCGCCCTTCGCCCCCGACGCGCACCCCGCGCCCCTCGACCTCCGCCCTGGACCCGTGACCGTCCGCTCCGTATCCGAGTTTGCAATAAAGCTGGGACACGGGAGCCTGCGTGCCTTCACTGTCGCCGGGCCGGGCCGGGCGGGCCCGCGCGAGGCCCCTGGCCGGCCGGCCGCTGTGCCGAAGCCGCCAGAGCCGCACTCGCCCGTCCAGGTTCATGGACTGGTGCTTCACCGGGCCGGCCTCTGGTGCAAAGGGTGGACTTTGGAGGGGCCGGAGAGGGTGAGCCAGTGCGCAGCAAAGAAGAGGAGCGACTTAAGTCCTTCCCACCCGAGGCGGGGACCCGGCCCTCCTGGGGAGCAAGCGGGAGGGGTTTGGCTCGCCCGGCAGTGCCACCCCTCACTTCACGGTCCTTAGGGCAGGGCGGGCCTGGAGCGGGCACTCTGCGTGGAGGCTGAGGAGGGGCTCTCCTCTGGCCCGGCCGGCTCTCCGGACTGCAGGGGCTACTCTGCTCCCTAGGGAGTCTGCAGTGCACACATCCTGAGGCTGGGGCCTTCTATCCCAGTCCAGGTCGCCTTTGCTGGGGCCCCTTCAGGAGCGCCCCCAGGCCTTTCCTCCCCAGGGATCTGCTCCTTGGCACCTAGAACAGCAGAGGTGCTCCGGTGGGGAGGGCGTGAGTGGCGCCTGGGCCTAGGTCCTTGGCCCTGCCCGTGGAGCTGGTCCCCTCACTCCAGATTTGGCCAGGTTCTTGTCAGACACAGACCAGGTCTTGTCGGTCCCAAACATGGCCAGCCGGGCCTGGGTCCAAAGAGAAGTGGGCCCTGCCCCAGAGGGTACTGTCACCTCCTGGGGAGCGGATGCCACGTGGGGGGGCAGCAAGTCCTCCACTTGGTAAACCAGAGACGTTCTCTCTAGCTGGCACCCAGGTGTCCTTGTTCCCAGACTTTGAGACAAGCCCGAGCCCAAACGGAGCTGAGGGTTTCTCTCCTCTCTCCCTCCATTCTTCTTCCTCCTCCTCCTCCTCCTCTTCTTCTTTCTCTCTCTCTCTCATACTACAAACAACCCAGATCATTCTACCTCTGAGAGCCGGGCATGGTGGTGCATGCCTGCTTGTAATCCCAGGTACTTGGAAGGCTGGGACAGGAAGACTGCAAGTTCTCGACCAGCAGCAGCAACTTAGGCCCTGTTTCAAGACTAAAGGATAAAAAATAGGGCTGGGGCTGGGGCTCGAAGGTAAAATGCCTCTAGGCTCAATCCTCAGTGCCCAGAAAGAAAGAAGGAAAAGAAAAGAAAGAATGAAGGAAGGTGGGTCTTTCAAAATTGCCGCGGGTCTCGCTAAGTTGCTGAGGCTGGCCCCCAACCTGTGACTCTCCTGTCTCAGCCTCCCAAGTTCTGGGACTGCAGGTGTGCACCACCACACCTAGCTATAAGGACCTGTCAGACTGGCCTTTATCCTTTTGTCCTTGAAGGCTTCACCTCCTCTTCTTCCAGGAGACCATCCTTGACTTCCCTGTGGGGCTCTCCATGCAGCACTTGGCACACTGGTGGGTGCTCACTCTCCTCTCCTACCCCAGGGACCGTTCAGAGGAAGGCCATGGCGGGCAGCCCAGGCCCCCACTGCTGCCTCCCTGGAGCCGCCTTCTGCCTGTCTCTTGGCCCGTGTGAGAAATCACGCTGCCCCCCCCCCCTGCCCCCGCACGCACCTCCTCTCCAGAGGGCACAGCGGCAGCTGGGCCAGTGCAGAGCACATGTGGCTGGTGGTTCTCCGCACCCCTAGTGTGAGACTGTGTAAATACACTTTATTTTCCTTTTTTCCCCACCTGGGCAACCCGTGGAGTGTGGACAGGCAGTGTGCAAATCGGTGGTGGGCAGTGGGGGGGGGGCCGGTGGGAGGACCCACAGGTGCCTGCCCTGGCCCCCAGGCCTTAACACTGACGAGTGGGTGACCAGGGACTGGGCAGGCTCCCTGCCCCAGGAAGCGCAGGGGAGACTGCTTGCCACGCTGCCCTGCTGGAGACTGCAGGGGCCGGAGGGGTGAGCCCCAGGGTCAGGGCCCTGGGGGCCGGGGAGGTATGGGGGCTCCATTGCTTGCTGACCTTGGCACCGTTCTCAGCTCCGACATAGCAGAGCCCACGGACCGCCAGAAGGCGGCAAGGAGGGCACTCCGCCGGGGACCCCACCCCGGGCCTGGCCCGGCCTGAGGTGGGCTGGGGGCTCACAAGAAAGGGAAGATGGAGGCTGAGGAGCCCAAGGAGAGGGTGCCCTCCTGCGCATCTCCCAGGAGAGCGGGTGCTGGGGAGACAGGACTCTGCGGCCAGGGGCAGGGCACGCTGCCCAGGCCACAGCTGGCTCCTGGAGGCCCCGGGTGGGACTTTGGCTTCTGCTGCAGGGCCGCAGGGCCTGCACCGGGCAGGAGGGCCCCACCTGGCCACCCGTCCCCAGCGGCCATCCCGCACCCCCGGGCTGCCCAGAGCCCAGTGCTGCACCTGTGTGTCCTCCGGCCACTTGGGGGCAGATCTTCCAGATCCTGGCCCAGGCACCCCAGAAACCGGCGAGGGGTACGCCCAAGATGGGTAAACACTGCTGGGGCCGCACAGCCTGCCCCTGCGGCCGCCTGGTGGCCTGGTCCTCAGCGTGGGCGCGGCCACCGCCGCCGAGCTCCTTCGGGCCGCGACTGGCCCCGCGCCCGGCCGGGCCTCAGTTGTCCAGGCCCTGGCCGTAGGTGGCGGCCAGCTCGTCGGCGTCGCTGTCGGAGCTGCCCTCGCTGTCCTTGGCCGGCGGCTCCAGCCGGCGGAAGAAGCGCGCGTCGCGCGGGGACAGCGGGTACAGCGCGTCCTGCAGCGCGGCGCCCACGCCCAGCAGCTCCTCGTCCGACGACGGCAGCGAGTCCTCGTCCAGGTTGCGCGCCAGGCTCAGCCCGTCGAAGGCCAGCGGGTCCTCGAAGGGCGGCGGGCCCTTCAGCAGCCGCACCTGGAGGGACCGGCGCGCTGCAGGCCAGGCCGCGCCGCCCCGCCCGCCCCGCCCGCCCGCGCGCTCACCTCGGCCTTCAGCTCCTCGATCTGGTCCTTGAGCTCGCGGACGTACTGCGACGAGTCCGAGTGGTTCAGCTGGCCCTGGATGCGGCCCTCTTCCCTCTGCGGGCCGGGCGGGCAGGCGCTCAGCGCGGGCCGGCCCGCCGCCCGGCCCCAGCCCGCCGCCGCTCACCTGGATCTCCAGCTCGGCGATGCGCTGCCGCAGCTCGGCCACCGCCGCCATGCTGTCCGCCTCCCGCAGGCGCACGGCCATCACCTCCTCCTTGCTCTGCGGCGGGGGAGAGGGCGGTGAGGGCGCGCGGGGCGCGGGGCGCGGGGCGCGGGGCGGGGCGCACCTTGCACTCGGCCTCGGCCTGCTTGCGGCGGCTCTCGCTGAGCTGCGTCTGCAGCCCCTTGTTCTGCGCCCCCAGGTACTGCAGCTTCTCCTGCAGCGCGGCGCGCTCCGCCTCCACGCGGTTCAGCAGGTTGCGGTGGATGTGGTCCTGCGGGAGGGAGCCCGCGGTCACCGCCCGCCGCCGCCCGCCCGGCCCCGCCCGCCTCCCCGCCGCGCACCTGGGTCTCCAGCTCCACCACGCGCTGCCGCAGCTCGCGGCCCTCCGCCAGCGCCTGGGCCTCGCGCAGGCGCACGCTCATCAGCTCGTCCTGCAGCTCGCCCAGGATCAGCTTCCGCGGGGACTCCTTCCAGCGGCCGCCGCGGGACAGATGGGCCTGGGGGCGGGAGGGGGTCCGCGATCTGCGCCGGCGCGCCGCCCCGAGCGCGCCCGGCCGCCCGGGCTCACCTGCCAGGTGTCCGAGAGCTCCTGCAGCTGCAGCTTCAGCTCCCGCGCCGAGGCCACCGCCTCGCCCTCGCGCACCTTGAGCGCCTTCAGCTCCTCCTGCAGCCGGGCCACGTTGTTCTCATCCGGCAACGAGCTGTTCCTCTGGAGGGCGAGAGCGTGAGGCCCCCGGCCGTGAGGCCCCAGGCCGTGAGGCCCGGCCGCAGCGCCGCCTCGCAGCCGCGCTCGCTGGCTCTCACTGGGTCCAAGGGTGCTATTCTACCTCCTGGTTTTTTCTTTCTTTCTTTCTTTTTTTCATAAGTCCTGGTTCTGAACCCAGGGGCATTCTACCTCCGAGCCACATCCCCAGCCCTTCTTTTTATTCTTTATTTTGAAACAAGGCCTCACTAAGTTGTGGAGGGCCCATTAAGTAGCTGAGCCTGGCTGCCAGCCTGGGATCCTCCTGTCCCAGCCTCCCAAGGACAGGGCTTACAAGCGTGTGTCACCACACCCGGCTTCCCGGGACGCCTTTTTAATTTTCTTGTGGCTCTGGGGATTGAGCCCAGGGACATCTGCCTCCAAGCCACACCCTCAGTCCTATTTTTTATTCTGTATTTTCAAAGAGGGGCTCACTGAGTTGCTGCAGGCCTCAGTAAGTAGCTGAGGCCGTCCCCTGACCTGGGGTCCTCCTGTCTCAGCCTCCCAAGCATGGGGTTACAAGTGTGTACTCACGCCTGCTCTCAGCCCTTTTTAGATTTTGAAACACAGCATAAGTTGCTGAGGCTGGCCTCAAAACTGTGATCCTCCTGCCTCACACCCCCAAACACTGGGATTCCAGGCCTGCACTGCCAGGGAGCTCTGGGGAAGGGGGGCAGCACCCTGGACCAGAGGGCGCCCAGGAAGCGGGCAGGGGAGCAGCCCTGTTCAGTAGCCGTGGCCAGGGATCTTAATCCCTAAGGTGGGGGTAGAACAACACCTGCTTTCTTATGTGGCCATCCTGGGGCGGCCCCCATAACTGTGAGGCCTCCTTAAATATTACTGCAGGGGCCGGGCGTGGTGGCGCACGCTTGTAATAGCCGCGCTTGGGAGGCGGAGACAGGAGGATCTTGCAGGTTCAAAGCCAGCTTTGCTGGCTTAAGAGACCCTGTTTCCAAATAAAAAAGTATAAAATAGGTCTGGTAGTGTAGCCCAGAGGTAGAAGGGTTTTCAGGAACTCCAGTAACACACACACACACACACACACACACTATATATATATATATATATATATAGTGTGTGTGTGTGTATATGTGTGTGTGTGTGTGTGTGTGTGTGTGTATATATATATATATATATATATATATATATATATATATATATTACTGCAGGGAACACCAGGAGGAGCTAGGGACGAGGGCAGGTGCCTGCTCACTCTGGAGCCTGAGGTCCACCGCAGCAGAGCCCAGAAGGCTGGGTGGCAACGCCCCGCTCTCCAGAGGGCAGGCCCTCTCCCGGGAAGCACCAGCCTAGATTCCGCCGTAGCACCCAGGGCTCAGGGCTCCACAGGAAGGGGTCTGCGCTGCAGCCTCCGGGTGGAGTCCTGGATCTGGTGCTTGCGGGGTCTCCGGGTTGGGAGGGAAGCCCAGCTCTGGCCAAGACAGTGATGGGGCAGAGCTGGGCCCGCCAGTGCAGGCCAGGGTGGGCGCACCTCCTGCGGTGTGCGAGTGGCCCTGGGGCTCCCCTTCCTCTGGCAGCCTCTGGGAAACAGAAGAGGGGACCCCGAGGCCTGGTGTCCCCCCGGGATGCATGCAGGGCAGTCTGTTGTCCGTGGAAGTGGGGCATGGGCAGCTCGCCAGGCCTGGCCTTCCTCCCTGCGCCTCCTCCATCCCAGAACCCAAAGCCTGGAGGAGACACACTTGGCGCCTGCTATCCAGGCTGCTCTGGGAAGCTGCCACACTGTGACACTCCAGAGGCCGCTGGGCCTGCCCTGCGTGGAGGCAGCCCTGCAGTCGTGCACGCAGTAGGGTGTGTCCTGTGTGTGCACTCCCAGGATTGGAGGCTCACACTTAGACCCTCCCGTGGGGATCAAGGCAGAGGGCAGGTGCCCAGTGGGCCAGGAGGCCCGGGGTGCAGAAGCGCCAGGCAGAGGCCACCTCCCTAAGGACCCAACGGGGTGCGGTGGGGGAATCGCCTGGCTGCCCGTCTGAACCTCCAGAGCTTCCTTGGACCCTTCCCCAGGGCCCCCAGCACCACCCTGCCGGACCACACCTTCTCCATGTCCAGAACCTTGTCTTGCATCTCCCGCAGCGCCCCCAGCGTCTCCGTCTCCCGCAGCCGCGACTGCTCCAGCTCCGTCTCCAGGTGGGACACGAAGTCCTCGGTGAGGCGCGGGTTCTCCTGGGGGCAGAGGCTGTGTCGCGCCCCAGCTGAGGCCGGGGGCACCGAGCATGTGCGCGGGGAGACGGGCTGGGTGGGGCATCCTGGCCTGGACCCCCGTGCCCGCACCGCGGCGCCCCCGCCTGCAGCCACGCTGGCAAGTGGCAGCCAGATGTCCTGAGGGGGCCCAGGCGGGGAGGGGTCGTGGCCACGCGCACCTGCTGCTCCTGCAGTCGCCGGATGGTGCTCTGCGCCTTCTGCAGGTCCTCGGCGGCCGAGCTGCACTGCTGCCGCACCACCGCCAGCTCCCGCTTGATGACGTAGTTCTCCTCAGCCTCCTGTGCCCGCGTCACCTGCCCCTGAGCACAGTGAGGATGGGTCGGTCACCTGCCTCAGCCCAGGAGGCCCCCGGGGGGCAGAGGGGGCAGAGCGCCTGGGCCTGCAGGAGCCTGGAGCAGCCCGCTGGGCTCCTCCCGCCCCGCCGATTCCGGCTATGGCCCTTCACCCCAGCTGAGGGAGGCAAGTCCTTGTCGGGCCACCTCTGCCCGCACCGCGCTGGGGTCTGCGCTGAGGCCGCCTGGGGACGTCAGCCCGGCGGCTCGGGACTCAGCTCCCCTGAGCAGGCCACTTCCTCTGGGCTGAGGTGGGCTAAGACCCCGCCCACACACCTCATACTACCCCCACCCCATCTGGGCCCCCATTCCAGGCTCGGAGCCACCAGGGGCGTGCAGAAGCTTCCAGATCAAGCCATTGGAGGTGAGCAGCGGAAGCAGGTGGGTGAGAGCGCGGCAGGCTTGGCAGGCGGGTGCAGAGGAAGGCGGGCCAGGGAGGGGTGTGAGCCCAGGCCGCATGCCCAGGCCGCAGCTGCTCTGTCCTCAGGGCCCGCCATGTCTCCTGGGGTAGGAGGACTCGGGGCCTCGTGTGTGTGAGTTCACGCCCAAACTCGCAGGCATGGCCTCCACACACTCACCGCTCTCTCCACTGTGCGTGCCCCTTCCCAGGAGAGCCTGTCTCCTGGAATTGGACCCCCGCGTCCCCCATGCACCGCCAGGCCTGCCCCTGCTCCCGGAATGCCAGCAGCCAGGAAGAGATGGTTATGGCCGTCATGTGCGGGACGGGGACGGGAGGGGCAGAGGAGCGGGGTGAAGAGCTACAGTACCTGGATTAACCTATCAGCCAGAGCAGCGCTCTCCTACGGCGGGCGGGCGGGCGGGGGGGTCCCAACCACAGGGGGAGGAGGCAGAGCGGAAGGCACAGGGACAGAAGACGGAGAGACAGACAAGAACCACTCGTCACTAAGGCAGTGGACTACCTCTAGAAGCAGGGAGACAGGAGTGAAGGCCAGAGAACCAGCAGGGGGCGAGGAGGGCCAGAGCGGAGCTCCGGAGCGGTGGCCAGGCAGCCGGGCGCGGCTCGGCCCACCGGAACCAGTGCCAGGAATGCTGGGCCCTGTGGGTTGGGGGAGCCCAACGGAGGGGGCTGGGACTGGAAGTTGGCTTTCATTTCGAGGAACAGCAAGCATGGAGACTTGGGAGCAGGAGCATGAACGTCCTGCCCGGGCCACCTGGTCCCAGGTCACAGAGGACGGGAAGAGCAGAGCCTACGGCTGGCCTCGGCTGCCAGCCCCACCCCAGCTGTTTCTGTTAGGCACTGGGGATTGGATCCAGGGACATGATACCTCTGAGCTACACTCCCAGCCTTTTTATTTTTAGGGTGTTTTTTTTTTTCCCAGTACTGGGGATTGAACCCAGGGGCATTCTACATTTGAGCTGCACCCCCAGCCCTATTTTTTTTTTTTTTCGGAACTGGGGATGGAACCCAGGGGCATTAGACCTCCGAGGTACATTCCTGTCCTATTTTTTATTATTTATTTTGAAACAGGGTCTCACTAAATTGTGGAGGGTCTCACTAAGTAGCTGAGGCTGTCTGTGAACTGTGATCCTCCTGTCTCTGCCTCCCAAGCGCGGGGATTACAAGCATGCGCCACCACGCCCGGCCCCCAGCCCTATTTTTTATTCTTTATTTCGAAATAGTTCTCACTAAGTTGCAGAGGCCTCACTAAGTAGCTGAGGCTGTCCTCGAACCTGCAATCCTCCTGTCTCAGTCTCCCAAATGCTAGGATTACAGGCGTGCACCACCACGCCCGGCTGTATTTTTTAGTTTTCAAATAGGGTCCCACTAAGTTGCTGAGGGCCTCACTAAGTAGCTGAGGCTGGTCTGGAACCTGCGATCCCCTGCCTCAGCCTCCCATTTACAAGGATTACAGGTGTGTGCCCTGCACCTGGCTAGGACCCATCTTAACCTGTCGAGGCCCAGGGCCAAAGCCATGGCTTCCCATCGCAGGCATGTTCCCCTTCTGCATTTCTTCTCCTTTCCTTCCTTTCTTTCAAAGGCGAGACTTCCGAGTGTAGGGCGGGTGCCCTGTGGCCCATGGCAGGCTCCCTGCCTTTCTGCTCCCCTCCCCACCAGAGCCCCAGGCTCTCCGAGCGTCCGCTGGGTTGAAACACAGCTCCGACCTTAGGGTTAATCATATGAGTCAGGATCCAGGTGGATCTCCCAGGGCCCCAGTTAGCGCGCAGCCCACATCTCAGCGTGTCGGGGCTCAGCCACGCTTCTGGGAGCCGGACCTGGAGGACGGGCGCTCCTCGCCGGTGTCCACACTGCTCACCTTCTCCAGGGTCTCAATCCGCTGTTTCAGAAGCCGGTTCTCTGTCCGGAGCCTCTGCAGAGGAGGAGGGAGAGCAGATCAGTGCCAGCCTGTGCCCACACCTGTGCCCACTGCCAGGTCAAGGTGAGTTTCCTTGGGGCAGGCCACCTCCAAGCAGGGTGGACTCAAAGCCTTTATGCTTTGGGTCAGCGATTTCAAAAGCAGAGCCCATTCCTGTTCAGCGTGGCATTAAAAAAAACAAAGTGTTGAGCCGGGCATGGTGGCGCACGCTTGTCATCCCCGCGCTTGGGAGGCGGAGACAGGAGGATCGCGCAGGTTCGAAGCCAGCCGCGCTGGCGTAAGAGACCCTGTTTCAAATATATAAAATAGGTCTGGGAGTGGAGCCCGGAGGTAGAAGGGCTTCCAGGAACCCCAGTACCACCAAAAAAAAAAAAAAAAAACCAAAGTGTAGAAGTGTGGTGGCCTGCACTTGTAAAGCTAGTACTTGGGAGGCTGGGAAAGGAAGATGGTTGGTTGGAGGCCAATGTCAGCAATTTAGCAAGATCTTCAGAAACTTAGTGAGAGCCTGTTTCAAAATAAAATATAAAAAGGGACTGGGAATATAGTTCAGAGGCAGACTGCCCTGGTTTTTTGTTTTTGTTTGTTTGTTTGTTTGTTTGTTTGTTTTTTGCGGGTCCGGGGATGGAACCCAGGGGCATTTGACCTCCGAGCTACACCCCCTGCCCAATTTTTTATTCTTTATTTTGAAACCGGGTCTCACTGAGTTGCAGAGGGCCTCGCTAAGTAACTGAGGCTGTCCGCGAACCGCGATCCTCCAGTCTCAGCTTCCCAAATGCTGGAATGACAAGTGTGCGCCACCACGCCCGGCTGCCCTGGGGTTTAATACCCAGTACCAAACAATTTTTTTTAAGGGGTTGGGGATGTAGCTCAGTAGTAGAATACTTGGCTACTAAGCAAGAGGCCCTGGGGTTTGACCCCCAGGAATGAGAGAATTAACAAAAAACATTTAAGCTGGGCATGGTGCCACATGCCTAGACTCCTAGTACTCAACAGGCTGAGACAGGAGGGTCACAGGTTCAAGGCCAGTCTCCGCAACATAGTGAGACCCTGTTTCAAAATAAAAATAAAGAAATCAGGCTGGGAGTTCTAACATACTTCCGTGCGGTAGGCTCTTTCTCAGGAACTCAATTTAAGTATTATTTATTGATATATATCATTGCCTTTGAAAAGCTTCTACTGGGGCAATTTATTATTAAAAACTTGAATAAAAAAAAAAAGAAATAGGGCTGGGAGTAGAGCTCATAGTAGACTGCCCCTGGTTTCAGTCCTCAGTACAACAAAATAAATAGATAATAAATAAATAAACAAATAATAAATAGTTAATAAATAAATCTGGCTGAGACAAGAGGATCACCGGCTCAAGACCAGTCTCAGCAACTCTCATCAATGTAGCAAGATCCTGTTTCCAAGTAAAATAAAAAATAGGGCTGGGGGCAGCGCAGAGGTTCAATCTCAGTACCACAAAATTGAAAATTAATAAATAAATAATAAAAATTAAATACAAAGAGGTAGCGGCACCTCCCTGGTGCCATCCCCAGGCCACGCACGGCACACGTGGGGCACTCAGCACCCAGAACCCTCCCAAAAGTCTGGTTCCTGCCATGCTTGGGTCTGTCATGGACAAAGCCCTGTTTATTTTGGGGAAGCTGCCATCAGCCAATTTCACCGCCCTCTGCTTTGCCCCCAGCCCCTGGGATAAGTTCTTGAGGACAGGCAGACACGGTGGCACATGCCTACAATCCCAGCGACTTAGGAGGCCGAGACAGGAAGATGGCTGGTTCAAGGCCAGCTTGAACGATTTAGCAAGGTCCTGTCTCAAAGCAAAAAATTAAGAGAACCGGGGTGGAACTCAGTGGTAGAGTGCCCCCTAGTACTAAAAAAAAAAAAAAATGTCTGGACAAGCCCATGTTAGATTGAGGGCCTCAGCCAGGTGTGGTGGCACACACCTGTGATCCCAGTACTTGGGAGGCTGAGACAGGAGGATCACACAGGTTCTAGGCCAGCCTCAGCTACTTAGTGAGGCTCTCAGCAACTTAGTGAGACCCTGTTTCCAAATAAAATATAAAAAATAGGTCTGGGAATATAACCCAGAGGAAGAAAAAAGCCCCTGGGTTCTACCCCCAGTACCACCAAAAAAAAAAAAAAAAAAAAAAAAAAAATAGAAGAAGGAAAGAAGAAAAAAAGAAAAAAGATTCGGATACCGGGGCATGGTGGCGCACACTTGAAATCCCAGCATTCGGTAGGGAGGCTGAAACGGGGGACTGCAGTTTGCAGCCAGCCTCAGCTACTTAGTGAAGTCCTCTGCAACTCAGTGAGACTCTGTTTCAAAATAAAGAATAAAAAATATGGCTGGGGGTGCAGCTCGGAGGTAGAATGCCTCTGGTTTTAAAAAAAAAAAAGCCTGTGGCCGCGGGCTGACGCAGGCTCCTTCAGCCCAGGCCCGGGCGCGCCCCTGCTTTCACCTTGCATCCTGAGCTCTCGGCTTTGAGGCAGATGCCGGGAGTTCCAGGTTCTCTTGCAACCCTCTGGGAAGCGGGACATCGACACACGCTGTGTATGGCTCCCCCGCATCCTGGTCATGAAGAAAGGCTTTGGACCACACGTGAGCAAGCGCCAGAGCGCGTGTCCTGGGTGCTTCAGGAAGACACAGCAATGGAAACACCCAGAACATCCCCGGAAGCGAATGCGGCCCTGATGTGGACGCGGTGGTCACCGGCCTGTGTCGCGGGAGGGACGCCGCCGGCAGGGCCGGGTCACAGCTGGCTTGGCGCAGGGTGAGGACCCCGACGCCCCCGCCTGGACGGCCCTGCTCTCTCCGGCTCAACCTGCCTGCGTCAAGCAAAGCGACTGGGCACTGGACACGCCTGACCAGCACACAGCCGCCGCCTGCCCTCTGGGGACGGTGGCCGCTCACCAGTCATGGATCACACCTTTAGTTGTTTTTGGTATTTTATGATGCTTCGATACACTGGGTGTTGCTAACTCTGGGAATTCTCCCCTCTCCTAGGACTAGCTCTTCCTAGATAGTAGGGTGAACCTTTCATATACCAACCACCTAGTCCAGCACCGCAATCCCAAACGGCTTCCTTTCCCTAAAGCTCAGGCGTGAAGCCAGTGTTGCCCAGGGCTGGGCTCCCCCTGCAGGCCAGAGCGCGGAAACCCAACTGCCGGCCTGCAGCCTCAGCTCGCCCGCCCCGCCTGCCCCTCTCCTTCCTTCCCGCAGAAGCACGCCAGAGCGTGGTCTCCGCACTCGCTTCCCACCGGCCCTGGGCTGCTGAGCGCGCCCGTCTGCCGGGCCTTCCTCCTCTAATAAACTCTTCTGTCAAAGGCAGGCGCCTGCGTCTGTCATCAGGCCTTAAGTTATTAAGACGCCCACCACCCGGGGAGGGTTTGAAGCAGGATAAAGTTGAGAGCACCAGGCAGGGCTATGCGAGAAGGCACCCGTCTGGCCCTCGCGCCTCCGGGCTCTCAGGCTCCTCTCGAGAGACTTCCAGGGCGGCACGTGGCCTGGGTCGGGGCATCCTTGCCTGCAGCTGGGGCAGCCCCTCTGTGAGCGAGACCGATGTATGCATTGGGACTGCACAAGGGGCCTGCTCGGGCACAAGGAGGCCAGCGAGCAGGCCAGGGCCAGGTGCTGGCAGAGGTGCCGGGCCTGGCTCTGCCCTGCCTTTCTGCAGGAGGCAGGTGCTGTGGTGGTCACAGCTGGAGCAGCACAGCAGGCATCCCCACTTTGCAGATGGGCCGAGGCTCAGAGGTGCAGATTCCCCTGCCAGGCTGCACAGCGGATCCCTGTGGGGCAGGGCTTTGACCCCAGACCTGTTGGACTTCAGGCTCAGCCAGTCTGTGGGGATCTGTCCTCAGCGCCAGGCTAGAGGGCCTGGTTCTCAGCTGGAAACCAGCACAGAGCAGGGCTCAGTAGCTGCCCGAGTGAATAACTACAATCATGTGTGAAGGGCGAGGCTAAGGTGACGGCCCGGGCTCAAGGAGCCCCGGAGGCTGCAGGGCGCAGGTCCCTGTGGGCGCCCACGCTGGCCTGCACGCCTGGCCCTGCCCGGCTCAGCGACTCCGGTCCCGTCTGCAGGGCAGAGCTAGGTCCTCAGGGCCTCCCTCCTCCGCTGCCTGCATGCCTGCCCTGCCTGCCGCGGGCCTGCCTCAGAGCACTGTGGAGTCCGTGCTATTTTAGTGGTTTATTGATGGTCTCCCCACAACGTTGGGCCCAAGGGCGTGGACCCTGGCAGTCTGATTCACTGTGGTGTTGCCAGCGATGACAATATGCCGGCCGGGGCAGGGGTTCCCACGCTGGCCTGGCAGGCGAAGGAGGCGACAGAGGCCAGACCATCAGAGCCAGGCCCCGCTGGCCTGGGCCGCCCTCTAGTGGCCGGGAGTCGAGGGCGCCCTCCCTAAGGAACCCCCCCTTCCGCCTGCCGGACTCACTTTGATCTCTATCTGCTCCTCCATCTCCTTGCTTTTCATGGCGGCATACTCCTTCTCCAGCCTGCGGGGGGCGAGGGTCCCTGTGATCACTGTCCGACCCGCGGGGACCAGCCCCTCCGCTCTGGCCCCCGCCGTCTGTCTGCACTGACCTCTTCATCTTCTTGGGGTTGTACTTGACCTGGTAGGCCTTGAGGACCAGCTTGTCTGGACAGCTGTCAAACTGGTGGGGGATGACCCTCTGGAAGTACTGCGGGGACACGGGCAGGCGGTCACGGCCACGCGGGCCCAAGCCGCGTCTTGCCGAGGTGTCTGGGTCCCTGCACAGCCCTGCTCGTGTATATAGCAAAGGGGTGACTGAGTTTGAAGCCAGAGCGGGGAGGGGGGAAGGCTTCATTTTCTGGAGAAATCCAGGCTCGAAAGCCCCAAGGCTAAGGGCTGGGTGGAGTGTGGGTGCGGGGGGGGGGGGGGGCCCTCATGGAGGAGGGGTAGGCGCTCCCGGCCCAGAGCCTCTGTGAAGGGTTAAGGTAAGCTGGGTGGACCCAGGCCTGCTCCCCAGCCCAGCCGCCCCCTCCGGCAGTTGCCGACAATGGAGTCCGTGTTCTGGGACACAACCATGGTCTTTATGTATTCTTCCCCAAAGCACCAGCTGGCGGGTGCTGGGGGCAGGGCCCGCATGATGGAGACGTGGCCGTGGCAGGCAGGTTGGCCTTCTCCCGCAGGCAGGGCCACCGGGCAGCTCTGTGCCTCACCCTGGCCAGGGGACTGGGGCTGGGGCCACCAGAGAAGCCAAGTGGTCCAGCCAGGGCTACTTGCCAGCAGGGTTTGGGACCTGGAGTGGCGAGGACTGCAGGCAGCTAAGGGTGGGGCCTCCTCGCCCCCGCAGCAGGCCGCTGGCCCGGGACGGTCGTCGGGCTGGGCCCTCCTGGCTTACCTGGGACATGCCCTCCATGTCCAGCTGCATCAGCTCCGTCTGGTTCACCTGAAGCAGGGCGAGGCCCACCCGGAACACGATCTCCAGCCCCTGCAAGGCGGGCGGGCAGGCGGCCGCCGTGAGCCTCCCATGCCTGCCCGGGCCCACCCTGGCCGGCGTCTTCTGCCCGTGGGCGCCCTCACCTCGTACATGAAGATGTCGAAGACGCGGGTGGCGACGGGCAGGGGGAAGGTGGTGAGGAAGAGCGTGAGGAACCAGGACGAGGCGTACATGGACGTGTGGAAGCTCTGCGAGCGGAAGTGCGTGTTCAAGTCCGGGAGCTGCTCCTGTGTGGTGGGGCGAGCGGAGCGGCGTGAGGGTCGCGCTGTCCACGCCACCGCGGCCCCTGCCGGCCTCCGGAGCCTGCGGGCCCCTTCTTGGTGCTCCCTGTATTTGAGGGACTCGAGGCGGGGGCAGGCAGGGGTGGCCAGGCCACAGGAGCTCGGCCTGCTCGGGCCGCCTGCTGGGCTCGCAGCAGCTGGTGGGGCCTCGGCACCCCAGGGGAGCTTCTGGGGCTGGGGCCGGGTGGGAAGAGGCCTCAGCCCTGCTCAGAGCTAGCACAGGGCTCACTGTGCCATGGGTCACTTGCCATGTTCCTGGCCCTGGGTGAAACTCTGCACACAGAAGCACACAGCAGACGCCTGACTCTCTGCGTGTGTGTGTGCGCATGTGCGCCGTGCTGCGGGTTGGGCCCAGGGCCATCCTACCTCTAACCTACAACCCCAGCCCTATTTTAGTTTATTTTTTGTGGTACTGGAGATCGGACTCAGGGCCATTTGCCTCTTAGCTATACCTCCAGCCCTATTTTATTTTTATTTTGGAACAGGTTCTCACTAAAATGCTGAGAGCCTCATTAAATTGCTGAACCTGTGATCCTCCTGTCTCAGCCTCCACGACGCACCACTGGGAATGCCCGTGGGCTCTGGAGAGTGACCGTGAGGGAAACTGAGGCTGGAAAAGCACTGGGCTTCCTGGCGGAGCCAGGGCCCTCTGCATCTCGCGTTCACGTGTCTGCTTGGCCTCGGGAGGGCTGGCCACTGCTCGTCCTCCAGGCCTGGGGGCGGTGGTCACTGACCGCACGCCACCGCCATGAGCCTTCAGAGCAGGCTGCTGTGCGTGAATGAGGTGCGTGTGTGCACGTGGGTACCTGCATGGAAGAGAACACGGGGCAGGCCCTTTGGGGATGCTATTTATCAACAGAGACGTCTGGGGCTCTGGGCAATCAGCAGTGGCAGGCAGGCAACACTACCCCTCCCTCCACCGTCCCGAGCATGAGAGAAGGGACCAAGGCTTCCTCTGCTAGAGCGGGCCCTCCCTCCCCGGGAGCCCTGGTGTGAGCGAGGGGCGTGTCCTGTCCTCGGAGCACACTTCAAAGCAGGGGCACAGGAGATGGCACAGGGAGGCCTGGGCTGCTGCCTGCCCCGCTCACCTGCAGCATGTACTCAAACTGGTAGATGCAGAGCCCCAGCTCGGCCATGCTGGGCTTGAACAGCTCGCGCAGCCGGTACTCCTGCATCAGCCGCACGAACACGCAGAAGGCCTCCTCCTCGGGCATCTGGGGTTCGGGCAGGGGCTCTGAGTGCGGCGGGAAGCACTGGCGGCTCCTGCCGGCCCGCTGCACACGGGCCTCTCTGCTCCCACTGTATTTCTCGGCACTGATCCTACCGGCTACCTGGACCTCCTGACAGGAGCTGCTGTTTTATGATGGAGAGCCTGAGACCCAAGTCATCTGCTTGGCCACCTTGCAGGACACGGCGGAGCCTGACCAGGCCTGACTCCTGCCAGGGCCCGAGTCCCGCCCGCCTGGCAGAGGCCTCCGCCACCCCAGTGTCCCCTCCTCCCCGGAAGCCCTTTGGTTTCTCCGGAGAACACCCTCAGGTCCCATAAGCAGCACGCTGGGTGCCTGAGGCCCCTTGGCTTGTCCCTTCCAGCCCTGGGAGCTGCCCAGAAGCCCGGCTCTGTGTCGGCCAGGGCAAGGGTGCGGCCTGGAGCCCTCAGCGCTCACAGGGGGCCAGGGAGGGCTCTGGGCCCAGGGGCAGCAGACGGGGCGGTGCCTACCTGCATGAGCAGCAGGCCCACGATGAAAGCGCTGCCCTGGCAGTAGCCCACCTCGCGGTCCACCAGCGAGTACGCCTGGAGGGAGGGAGGAGCACAGCGTGAGCCCCGCCCCGTGGCGGGGCCCGCCCGGGCCGCGGGCCTCACCTTCATGACGTTGAACAGGACCTCCTGGCCCAGGCTGTCCTGGCCCTTGAAGAACTCGTGCTCCGGGTAGGTGCGGGCAATGTCCCTGCGGATGAGCTTCTCGCAGGGCGAGGACATCTTGAGCAGCTCCGAGTACTGGTTCTTGACCGGCATGTCCGTGGCACTGCACAGGAGCTGCCACACGATGGCCCGGAAGTGGTGCGGGATGCCCTTTCGGATCAGCTCCTGCCGGGCGGGCGGACGGGAGGCTGGGGCCGGCTCGAGGTGGGTGCGGCTGTGCCCACTCCGCCCGCAGGGCCGCTGCTGCCCAAGCTTAGTGGGCACGGAGGGCAGCCCGCCCCACGTCCCGTCCCCTGCCCTGGCTGCACACCTCCGCGTCTGCCCCGCGGCCTGGGCTGGGCCCTGGCATGCCTGGTGGCCGAGTGGCCGCCTGCGCCTGCACCCTCCCTGCTGGCCTGCCTGGCCGCCGCCACCTTAAGCAGCTTCTCCTTCCGGCGCCGCCACTCCTCCCACTCGTTGGCGATGCGGCCCCACAGGACCCACGTGTCCTCCTCCAGGTGGCTCAGGTTGGAGGAGGCCGAGGAGCTGGACACCAGCGAGGAGCCGCTGTTCCTCCGCGAGCCGTTCATGGAGCGCATGGACTTGGAGTCGGCTTCCAGGAGCCTGGGGAGGGCCGGTGGGAGGGGGCGCCAGTGACTCACGGGAGCGGGGCCTCGGGGAGCCCAGCGCCTGCTCCTGGGGGTCAGAGGACACCAGGGACCAGGTGCACATCGCCCTTGCTGGGCAGCCTTGCCCAGTGACCTGAGCTCTCTGAGCCACGGCCCTCATCCATCGGCCCCAGGAGCTCCATTGCTCCCCCTCGGAGCAGGCACCGGCCGAGCACCACGGGTTCCTCATCTCAGAGCAGCCCTGCAGGCAGGTTTGGGAGTGAGCGACGCCGTATAGGAGGGCAGAGAGAGCAAGCTGAGACGCCCGGCTGGCAGGAGCTGTAGTAACATGGATTTCTTTCTTTTTCCATTTTATGTTATTAGGGGCTGAACCCAGGAGCATTCTACTTCCAAGCTATACCCCAGCCCTATTTTATTTTTATTTTGAAACAGGGCCTCACTAGGTTGATGCGTCTCACTGGTTGCTGAGACTGTCCTATGGTACTCCCGTCTCAGTCTCCCAAGAACTGGGATGACAGGTGTGCGCCACCCCACCCCCCGGTAACTACAAACTTCTGACGCTCTGACACCAGGGCTTGCAGACCCTGGGGGGACAGTGGAATGCTCCTCTCAAGGCCAGCCAGTTCCTGGAGTTAGAGAATGCCCCTGGTGCCTACGCAAACCCGCCAACCCAGAGCCCACACCTGCCCACCTCGCCTCCCAGCCAGGCACCAGGGCCAGCCGCAGCCCCTAGCCCGCAGGAACAAGTCAAACCAGCGGACCACAGCCCGCCTGCCTGCTCCTTCCCGTGGACAAGAGCATGCGGGCTCAGGGCCTCCCTGCCTCCTGCCAGCCGGGGCTCCCTGGTGTGGCCCTGCGTGCCGCCTCGGCTCCTTGCCCATCACCTTTACCTGATCGGTACCTGGGTAACATTAAACCTACATTCTGAGCCGGGCGTGGTGGGGCACACTTGTAACCCCGGCATTCAGGAGGCTGAGACCGGAGGATTGCAGTTCACGGACAGCCTCAGCTACTTAGGCCCTTTGCAACTCAGTGAGACCCTGTTTCAAAATAAAGAATAAAAAATAGGGCTGGGGGGGGGTAGCTCAGAGGCAGCTTGCCCCGGGTTCCACCCCCAGTACCACACACACACACACACACACACACACACAAAACCTACATTCTGGGACAGGGGTGTAGCAGCGGCCTAGCATGTGTGAAGCGGTGGGCTCCTCCCTCCCCATCCCTCTCACACACATGCACATTCTGAGATGGGAAAGGCCAGCGGGGAAGAGGGGCAGCGCTTTCCTTTATTTATTTTTATTTCTTGGGATTGGAGACAGAACTCGGGGGCTATCCACCTTCAAGCTCCATCCCCGGCCCTTTTTAAAATTTTTTGCTTTTTGTATTGAAGATTGAACCCAGGGGCATTCTACCTCTCAGGTACACCCCAGCCCTTTTTATTTTGAAACAGAGTCTCAGTAAGCTTCTCAGTCTCTTGCTGAGGCTGGCCTTGAACCTGCAATCCTCCTGTTTCAGCCTCCCAAGACTAGGATTGCAGCCACGCGCCACTGGGCCTAGCTCCAGAATAGTGTTTGTTTGTTTGTTTATTTGTTTGTTTGATACTGGAATTTAACCTGATGGCGTTCTACCTCCGAGCTATACTGCCAGCCCTTTTTTTAGTTTTTAGTTTTTATTTTGAGACGGAGTCTCACTAACTTGCTGAGGCTGGTCTTGAATCTATGATCTGCCTGTTTTAGCCTCTCAAGTACTGGGATTAGGCATGTGTCGCTGTGCCGGGCTTTGTCTTTGATTTTGAAACAAGGTCTCCCTAGTTTAGCTGAGGCTGGCCTCTAGCCTGCGACCCTTCCGTTTCAGCCTCTCGAGTACTGGGTGTCTGGGCCTGTACCACCATGCCTGGCCGGGAAGTGGTGCTCTAAGCTCTTCCCTCCAAACATGGCTTCATAAAGGACAGCCAGATTCATTTCACCTTTGAAAACTCGGTCTCTTCGTCTGAATGGGGGACTGACGTCAGCCCGGGCTGGGAGGATGAAGGATGTCCCCCGCCAGGTGTCGCGAGGTCCCTGTCATGGGGATGTCTGCCGGGCAGCGCTGCCCAGCTCCAGGGCCAAGGCCTGGGAACTTCTCAGGGCCCGGGCTGCGCCCAGGCCCACCCCGGCTGGCCTCCGCACTCACCGGTTCTGCTCCTCCAGCTTGGCCAGCAGCTCCAGCTCATCGGGGCTGAGGTTCTCAGAGTCAGAGGTTGGGGAACAGGTGGGGGCTGACAGGGCCTCCTGGGACGAGGAGTCGGGGCTCAGTGTGGGGCTCGCCATGGTGGGCAGGCTGCTCCGCTGGGGGTTGAGCCAGGTCACAGCTCTGTCTGGGGGCCAGAGACACATGGGGCGGACATGGGGTGGCCGCCAGCACGCCCATTCCCGACGAGAGCTATCCTGGCCGCTTTGCCTCAGACCCTGGGTGTGGGGATCACTGCCAGGCCCGAGCGTCCCGCTGTCCCCAGGCAAGCTGGCTAGGTTCAGCTCCACACCCGGGGTCTACACAAGGCCGGGCCAGAGGCGTTCTGCCACTCGAGGCCCAAGGCGCCTGCAGGGCCTCGGGTGCGCAAGCCCTGCGTGGCGTGGCGTGGCTGTCGCCTGTCCTGGGAGCCCCGCCTCGGGCCTGACCTGCCCCATCTCATCAAGCAAAGTGGGCTGCTGGCACAGCCAGAGGCAATTATTCTCTGCTGTTAATTGTCTGGCGAGGCTGGAAGAGTCGGCTCCCCTGGCTGGGAGGCCAGACGCGTCAGTGCTGGGAATCTGCCCCGTGGCCGCACAGCCCAGCCAGCACTGCGTCCTGAGCCGGGCCACCATGTGGGGCGTGTGGTCTCCCTGACCCCCTGGGGCTTCAGGGACTCTAGTCCTCCATCCTGGCCTGGTGGGAGCAACTCAGCACTGTCCAAAAAATAGGGGCTCGGGGCTCAGATGGGCCTGTCTGAACTGAGGCCTGGCTCCCTGAACCAGCAGGTGGCCTTGGGTCGGGCACTGGCTTCTCTGGTCTGCAAAGACTGAGACCCTACAGGACCCACCTCGGGGGGCTGTGAGAACCAAGCAGCCTATGGCACAGCATGTGGGTGAACGGCGCCCGATACCTGCCTGCTCTTGACCCCTGACATGGGCCAGGAGGGCTCTTGGGCTCCCAGAGCCTGGGCAGGGGCTGCTGGTCCCCACAGGGCTCCCAAGGTCAGAGGCGGGGCTCTGGGCAGGGGGGCCAGGGACAGTGTGCCTCCTGCCAGCCGCGCTTCTTGCTAGTGAGCCCAGGAAGTGCCAGTGGCCTCAGGAGAGGGGAGCCCAGGGCAGCAGAGGCCCCAGCCGTGCGCCCTGCACCAGGCGTCTGCTCTGCGGGGTCCCCGGGCACCTTCTGGCAGCCCAGGCCTCAGGGACTCCACCCTGACCATGCCCTCGGTCCAGCCCCTCCTTTGGCTCGGTGGCTGGCTCTGTCTCCTGTCCCTGGGAGCGCCTCGTCGGCTGGGTGCTGAGGGCTCTGGATTTTGGTGAAGGGTAGAAACCATTCTGTTGCCTGGCTGGCAGGAACCACCGGTTCTGAGAACAAGCTGCCGTAGGCTGAACCAGGAGCCCATGGTTCCTGAGAGGGCCAGTGGGGGCTGATCTGGGCCAGCTGCAGTCGGTCTGTTGCCGGCCAGGGCGCAGGCCGCCGGGCTGTGGACGGGTCAAAGGCTCTGTCCAGCACAGACCCTGGCATGGCGGCCCCAGAACTGGGAGGACAGGAGGCGGCAGGGCGGAGGAGCGGGTCTGGGGACGGTGACAGCTCAGAGGACAAGCACGTGTGGCCGGTGGCCTGGCGCCACCCTCTCCCGATGAGCAGAGGGGGCTGACTTGGACCCCGAGAGCATGGTTCAGCTCCGGGTTTCTGATAATACAACCCTAAATCCCAGGCACCAGCTAACAGCAGAGTCTGCTCAGCTATTTACCACATATTAATGTGTATTTCAAAAAGGAATAAAATGTATTAAATACACAGGGATGAAATTTACAGTCCGAGAGGCAGGAACCTTCTGATCTCTCTGGAACTTTGACTCATCCCCAGACTCTAAACACAGCCCGGAAATCATCATCCTAAAGCCTGTGTGTTTAGGCACATGCGGCGGGACACGGGCGTGCACACACACACACTCCCTCTCTCACACCCACCAGCACTCATTCACACCCACACCCACACACTAACTCACGCACACTGCCTCACGTGCACTCACACACAGTGCCCTCACAAACACACACACAACACGCGGTGCTTCATGCACGAGCTGGCCGGGCCCGCGCCTCCCCTCTCCGGCCGTCCTTCCCGAAGCCCTCGCTGCGTGGCCTGCCTATGGCCAGGCTTCTCCCGGTGGCACTGTCCTGCGTTGGCCTCACTTTTCGCGCCCTGGGGATGTCACTTTGGGTTTCTTTTTACTTTTTTTAAGTACTGGAGATTGAACCCAGGGGCATTCTACCTCTGAGCTACACCCTTGCCCTATTTTGGCTTTTTTTTTTTTTTTTTGTAGGTCTGGAGATAAAACCCAGGGACATTCGACCTCTGAACTACACCCCATGGCCTATTTTTTATTCTTTATTTTGAAACAGGGTCTCACTGAGTTGCAGCGGGCCTCACTAAGTAGCTGAGGCTGCCCGCGAGCCCCGATTTTCTGTCTCAGCCTCCCGGATGCTGGGATGACAAGCCTGCGCCCCCACGCCCGGGTGATTTTTCCTTTTTTGAAACTGGGGATTGAACTCAGGGGCGCTCTCCCTCCGAGCTGTACCCCGCCCCATCTTATTTTTATTTCGAGACAGGGCTCCGCTAAGGCTGAGCTCTTGTAAGTCACTGAGGCTGTCCTTGGGCCTCCGCAGTGCTCCTCCCCCTCGGCCTGCCAAGTGCTGGGCTTACAGGTGTGCGCCACCATGCCGGGCTCTTTTTAGGGGGTGCTGGGGATTAAACCAAGGGGCATTTCACTTTTAAGCTTGACCACCAGTTCTATTTTTAAATTTATGTTTATTAAATTATTTAATTAATTTAATTATTATTAAATTTATTATTATTATTTATGTTATGGAAATAGGGTCTTGCTAAGTTGCCGCGAGCCTTGGTAAATTGCTTGGGCTGGCTTCACACCTGCGAGCCTCCTGTCTCAGCCTCCCAAGCGCGGGGATTACAAGCGTGCGCCACCACTCCCGGCTTTCTTTTGGAGTTTAAATGACCACATGTATGCTGGCAATTGTGAAAACCCCATTTCCGGGTTCTCTTTCTACTAAGGACTAGCCAGGATTGCCAACTGGCTCCCTAACAGCTCCGCTGCCCAATTCCCCTGACTTACCCACAGGGGCAGGAGTCATCCCTGCCCTTAGGGAGTGTCCAGGGAGAAAAGAAAGTCACTCCGACTTTCTATCACAGACTGAGATAAATGCTTATAATAAAAGATATGTAGAGGCTGGGTGTGCTGGCCATGCCTAAAATCCCAGTAATTTGGAGGCTCAGGCAGGAAGATCAGTTTTTTTGTTTTTGCTTTTGTTTTGGTAGTACTGGGGATGGAACCCAGGGTTATTCTACCACTGAGCGACACCCGCAGCCCTGAGTTGCAAAAGACCTCACTAAGTAGCTGAGGCTGTCCGCCATCCTTCTGTCTCAGCCTCCGGAATACTGGGATTACAAGCGCGCGCCACCACACGTGACTTGGGTTGATCTTTTCAGCTAGATAGAACTCCATACTCCTGCAGAAAGTAAGGCTGGTCCTTTCCCTCCTGCGGGCGAGTGTCTGCCTGGGCAGGGTCAAGCCACCTCCCACCACAGCCTAGCCGCCCTCCTCCTCATGCAGCCCACCACCAGTCTCGCACCCCGCAGGCCTCTTCTCTCCAGCCCAGGCCTGTGGCCTGCCTCCTGCCGGGCCTAGGAGACCCCTCCGTCTGGGCACTCTGTCCCTGCTATGGCTCTATCCAAGGGGCCTCCGGAGCCAGGTATGGTGCTGGTGCCTGGCTGTAATCCCAGTACTTGGGATTACCCTGCCCGGGCTCTTCCCCAGGCGGGGACGGCCTGTGTACCGGGGTCTCCTTCCTGTCAGCCTGCTCCTGAGCTGTCCCGCTGGCTCCTCTCTCCTTTCTTCCTTTTCTGTGGTACTGGAGACACAACCCGGGCCTTCTCCGAGCCATAACCCCAGCTGATTGCTGCGGCTGGTCTTGCACCTGGAGCCTTCAGTGTTGGCTTCCTGGGTGCTGACTGGGATTCCAGGTGTGTGCCAGCGTGCCTGGCTTCTCTCCTTCCTCTCCCAGAGACATCTACCCCGCATGCCCAGCATGTCTGTGGCAAGGACTTCGCCAGCCGCCCGCCTGCCCTCTGGGCGATGATGAGCATGTGGGGGGCAAAGGCCTTGGTTTTCTGCTCCAAGTTTCGAGAGCACTGCTTGGTAGTCAGGAGGCGCCCAGTAAACAGCTGTGACTGGCTGGAGATGGGAAGACCCGTGCCGCTCGGCTCTGATCAAGGTCAACGTCAGTGGCTGTAAGCCATGAGGGCAGCACGTGCCCTTGCTGGGGTGTATGTGTGCGGGAAGGTCCTTCGCCTCTGTGGTCCTCCCCTCTCCAAACCCAGCACCCCACTCCAAGCACGGGAAAAGCGTTCGCCTACCCCGGGAGGCCCGGGCCAGGGACACCGCACAGAACACCAGCCGTCCTCCACACTGTCAAGGCATCCAAACACACAGGCGCGAAGCCGCTGAGCCCCGAGGAGCCCAAGGAGAGGCGATGACCAAGGATCATGTGGGGCCTCGGGCGGGGAAAGGGCGTTGGGGGAAACTGAGGAAACCCGGAAAGCCTGAACTTTGGTGGACAATAAGGTATCACCCCTGGTGCATCTGCTGTAGCGTGGACAAGACAGCAGGAGCAGGGAAGACTGAGTATGGGGACTGTGTGAACGCTACCATCGCTGCAATTTCTCTAGAAACCTAAAGCTGCATTGCAAAATAAACTATCAACACACACATTTTTGCAGTGCAGAAGATTGACCCAGACTTGGCATTTTTTAAGCAGGCACTCTGCCACTGAGCCATATCCCTGGGCCTAAAACATTTAAGAACGATTTTATAGCCAGGTACAGTGGCATACATCTGTAACCCCAATATTTGGGAGGCCGAGGCAGGAGAATTGCAGGTTCCAGGTCGGCCTGGGCAACTTAGCGAGACCCTATTTAAAAATTTAAAATAAGCCGGGCGTGATGGCGCACGCTTGTAATCCCCGCGCTTGGGAGGCTGAGACAGGAGGATCGCACGGGTTCGAAGCCAGCCTCAGCTGCTTAGCGAGGCCCTCTGCAACTTAGTGAGACCCTGTTTCCAAATAAAATATATATAAAAAAAAGGTCTGGGAGTATAGCCCGGAGGTAGAAAGCCTCTGGGTTCCACCCCCAGTACCACCAAAATAAATAAATAAATAAATAAATACATAAATAAATAAAAATTTAAAATAAGGCCGTGCGTGGTGGTGCACGCTTGTAATCCACGCGCTTGGGAGGTGGAGACAGAAGGATTGTACACTTTCTAAGCCAGATGCGCTGGCTTAAGAGACCCTGTTTCCAAATAAAAAAATATAAAATAGGTCTGGGAGTGTAGCCCGGAGGTAGAAGGGTTTCCAGGAACCCCAGTACCACCAAAATTTTTTTTTTAAAAATTAAAAAAATAATAGCCGGGCGTGGTAGCGCACGCTTGTAATCCCCGCACTTGGGAGGCTGAGGCAGGAGGATCGCACAGGTTCAAAGCCAGCCTCAGCTACTTAGTGAGGCTCTCAGCAACTTAGTGAGACCCTCTTTCTAAATAAAATATAAAAATGGGTCTGGGAGTATAGCCCGAAGGTAGAAAGCCTCTGGGTTCCACCCCCAGTACCACCAAAAAAAAAAAAAATTTTTTTTTAATAATAATAAAGGGCTGGGAGATGGTCATGGTGGCACACACTTGTAATCCCAGTACTTGGGAGGCTGAGACAGGAGGATCGCGGGGTTGAGACCCATCTTGGCAATGTAGCAAGGCTCTTGGCAATCTAGCAAGACCCTGTTTCAAAACAAAAATTAAAAGGGCTGGGGGTGTAGCTCAGAGGTAGAGTGCCCCTGAGTTTAATCCCCAGTAGCACAAAAAGGGGGTCCTGGAGGTGTACCTCAGTGGTAGGATGCTCTTGGGTCCAGTACCATACACACACGCACACACAAAGATTTTGTACCAGTGTAGATAGGAAAGCAGGTGAGGGTTATAACAAGCATGGCGGCGCAAGCTTGTAATCCCAATACCTGGGAGGCAGAGACAGGAGGACCACAGGTTTGTGGCCAGCCTCAGCCACTTAGGGAGGCTCTACGCAACTTAGCAAGACCCTGTTTCAAAATGAGAATAAAATAGTGCTCGGGTGTAGGTTGGAGGTAGATCGCTCCTGGGTTCCATCCCCAGTAACACCAAGCAAAACAGACAGAGAGGTGCCCTAGTGACAGAGGGCCACTGCTGGCTGTCCTAGGCTGCGGGGAAGGATTGGCATGCAGGTTTCCTGCCCCAGGGCCTCTCCCCTGACCGCACCCACCGCTCGCCAGCCTCTGCAATCCTCCTGCCTAGGCGTTCTCTATGGGAACCGTGCGGTGTGCTCTTAGTGAACCGGCCATCGTATCCAGTGGGGAGAGCGAGCGTCCCCTCGGCGCGTCTCACGAGCGCCGTGTCTGTGGCGGAGGCTCGAGGGCCTTCTGCTCTGCCCTCCCTCCTCCCTCTCATGGCTGCTCCTTCTCTCCCGATGACCCTCGGGGGCACAGACTCAATTCCGGATCTGGAGGCGTGAATGGTGCCCGCCACCCGCTCTGCCCGCCCAACCACCCTGGGGCTCCGGGTCCTGGGGAGACGGCCTGGCCAGCCTTCTGGGTCGTCCTCCTCCCTGAGGGGTGGACAACCGACCGGCAAGCGGCCCGCGATGGCGGCTGGGGTGCGGAGGTCCCTGCCTGGCCCGGAGCATGCCCAATTCTTGCCGCATCGCCCTGCTCCGGGAGTTCCTGCCTCCTGACCCTTGGGTGCAGGTGTTGGGGCTGCAGCTGCCCGGCTTCAGACCCCTCGTCTAGCCCGCGTGACCTCAGGTACCACAAGCTTTACCTCGTGTATTTTTTGTTTTTGCGGGTCTGGGATGGAACCCAGGGGCCTTCTACCTCTGAGCGACACCCCCAGCCCTATTTTTTATTCTTTTTTTGAAACAGGGTCTCACTGAGTTGCAGAGGGCCTCACTAAGCAGCTGAGGCTGGCCGCGAACCGCGATCCTCCGGTCTCAGCCTCCCGAATGCTGGGATGACCCGCGTGCGCCCCGCACGGGCCCCACGCCCGGCTTCACCCCGGTGTTTAACCCACTCACAGGGCCAATGGTGCTACTTGCCTTACAAGCTTTATTGGTGGAATTAACGAGTCTAAACCTGCCTTGTGTTTAGAGCGGGTGTGGCCCATGCTCTTTGCTCTGGGGATGGAGGGCTCCATGAGGGCAGGTCAGAATGGGACCCCAGAGACCCGTATCACAGGCAAGGCTTGTGGAAATAGCACAGCATCTCCCTGCTCCACGGGTCCTGTTTAAAGATTAAACACCGCAAAACTATCATCATTATTATTGGTAATAACAGCAGCAGCACAGACCTTCAGGGCAAGACCTGAGGGGTAGGCCATTTTGACCTGTGGAATTCCTTTTTCTTTGTCTTTTTTTTTTTCTTTTTGGTAGTGGGGATTGAACCCAGGGGCATTCTACCTCTAAGCTATACTGTAGCCCTATCTAATTTTTTTTTTTTAAACATGGTCTTACTAAGTTGCTAGAGGCTTTGGTAAATTGCTGAGGCTGGCCTCAAACCTGTGATCCTCCTATCTCAGCTTCCCAAGTACTGGGATTACAGGCATGGGACACCACACCTAGTAGAATTCCTTTTGACCTAAAAAATAAATAAGTTTACTATGCTATATTTTTATCAGCTGACTTTCTGCCCCATAATAGGTTCATTTTGGGCAAATCTCTTATTTTTACCTATTTTAATGTCCCTCAAGAATGATAAAGAAAATGAAAGCCCCCACTGGGTCTTCCAGGGACAGGGGTAAGAAAAGAGACATCTCAAAGATTCTCAGCTTCTCAGGGCCAAGACGGGATCCTGCTGTCGCCCGTGCCAGCTGCGGGTGCTCGCGGGCTGGACAGAGGAGGGGGAGGGTGCCTGCCCTGCCTCCAAGGCCCTCCAAGGCAGGAGGCCTGACCTGCTCTTTCAGAAGCAGCTCAAGCGGGCATGGTGCCAGCTCTAATCCCAGCACCTGGGAGGCTGAGACAAGAGAATTGCAGGTTGGAGGCCAGCCTCAGCAACGTAGGGAGACATCGTTTCAGAAGAAAAAATAAAATAGGACTGGGGTGTAGCTCAGAGGTAGAATGCCCTGGGTTCAATCCCCAGTGACAGACAGATAGGCAGGCGGGCGGACAGACAGGCAGGCAGGCAGGCAGGCAGGCAGACACACACACACACACACACACACACACACACACACACACACACGCAGGAAAATACAGAGGCAGCTGAGTAGGGAAGCCCGTCAGCTCCTGAGACTAAACAAGTCTTCCCGGAGCATCTGCTGGGTGCTTGAGGCGCCCTGCCCCGTGGGACTTGCTGCTGGCGTGAGAGTGGTGGCACCCGCACAGGGAGGCCGCCGCGCGACTAAACGGGAGTGCATGCGAGCGCCCTCCGGGGACGGCGTCCGCCAACCCCAGGCTCCAGCTCCTTGTATATCACCTCTCCCCCTGCTGCCCCGTGGCTTCCAGGGCACGCGTGCTGCTCCCCAGGTCCTACTCGCGGTCCCACTCCAGGGCTGCCCCACAGTGGGACACCGAGGCCGGCTGGACGGAGCCCTTCGGGAGCATGGTGGAGTCGCACATGTGCGTGGGTCGCGCGGGCGCCTCCCGGGCCTCTGCCAAGGCTCCCTGCCGAGGACCCCTCCCTGGCACATCTGGCGTGGCTGCATCCACACGCCGCCCCTGCCATGCCCTGCAGACATCCCGGGATGCCCAGGCCCTGCTTCCCGGCTCTTCCGCTGGCACACCGTTCGCAGTCTCCTGCTCCCCACGGTGTGAGGGCTGGAGCCCCGGCTCCTCCTGGTTCTTCCGAGGGTTAAGTGGGTACTAGGTAAAAGAACCCGGCCCAGGGCCAAGCACCTGGCACTGGCTTGGTCAGCGAGCACTTGTGGGTTCAGCTCTCCTGTGCTGGCTAGAGGGTGGGCTCCAGTGCAGCAGGGCCACATGGGTTCCACACGCCCCTGCACCCCAGCACCTGATTCATCCCCTGGATGGGGCGGGGCTCCATAGGTTACTGTTTGTGTCTGTGTGTCTGTGTCCCTGAGGATGAAGGACAGAACCCAGGGGCACTCTACCTGAGATACACTCTCAGCCCCACTTTTTTTTTTTCCGTACTGGGATGGAACCCAGGGGCATTTGACCTTCAAGCTACACCCCCGGCCCCATTTTTTATTCTTTATTTTGAAACACGGTCTCACTAAGGAGCTGAGGCTGGCCGCAAACACTGAGATTACAGGCGTGAGCCAGTGCGCCTGGCTTTTTTTTTTAAACAGTGTGTCACTAAGTTGCAGAGGGCCTCACTAAAATGCCGCAAACCTCCTGTCTCCTGTCTCAGCCTCCCAAGTACTGGAATTGCAAGTGTGTGCCACCGTGCCTGGCTCACCAATAACAACTTGAAACATTCTTCCTTGCCCTCTGGCCCCCACAGAGGCCGGCCCCCACCCGAGGCTAGGGCAAGCTCTGCCCACTCGACATGCACGCCCTCTCCGGGAGCCTCCCCAGCTCCCCCAGGTTCACATTCGCAGCCCTGCACACCCGCCTGGAGAGGCTCCGGGGTTTGTCTCCCCTGGGCCTTTCCTCCACCCCTGCCTTCAGCAGGTGGGCAGCACAGGCCTCCATCCACCGGAGGCTGGCGTCTACCTGGGCATCTGGGTGGCCGGCGGGCAGCCCCAGCCCTCCTCACTCCCCTCAGTCCTCCCAGGAGGAGCCTCCTTGGCCACAAATCCCACAGCCATCCTCATCCTCCCAGCCTGGATTCCAGAAGCTTCCTGCAATACAGCCTTGAAGAAACAATCTAGCCAGCCCAGGGACCAGGGTGGCCAGAGACTGCTACCTCCCTTGGGAAGCTGACTGCCCTCCTAGACCCGACTGTCCCCTTCCACATGACACTGGAGAACATTCAGGGCCACACCCCGATCGCACCGGCTTCCCTGCGGTCGAAAGCACCATCCTAAGCTTAACCCCCCACTTTCCAGATGGAAAGGTTGAGGCCCGAGCCAAGACAAGTTGCCCTAAGGGTGCCAGGCATCTGTGACTATCCACACGGAGGCCTGGGCTTCTGGGCGTGCGGTGGTCGTTAGGAGGGGCCTGAGCACTCGGTGGCCGTGCTGTGCTGGGGCTGGATTGGTGTGGATGCCCCCTTGAAACTGCCATCCTAAGCCACAGATTCTGGCCAGTTCTGCCTGTGATCTGTCTCGCCTTATCCTTTGTGCCAGGGCCAAGCCACCCGCGATTCCTTCCAAACCGCCCGCAGTCGACCGCAGAGGGGGTGACCCACAGGTGGGACCTGGGTGCCAGAGTCCGAGCGGGGAGAGCCTACACTGTCTGGGAAGAGGCGGGGGCGCTCAGTGGCAGCGCAGCGCTCCCTCCTGTTCTCCTCCGGCCTCTTTTTTCTCCTCCTGAACAAAGAGCCGTCTACTTCTGGCAGGTCCCGACCCAGCCCCAGCATATCTCAAGTGTCAGGACAGCGTGGAGCTGTTCTGTGTTGGCCCCACACACTGGCGGTGGGTGAGAGAGCTCGCAGGGCTGTCAGGGCCTGTCCTGATGAGCAGCCCAGATGGCCGCGCTGGCCCTGCCATCCGAGGTCGGCAGGCGCAACGGGGTCAGGATGCTGGTCCTACCAGTCCGGTCAGACTCGGGACCAGGGCCGGGCGCGGTCGGAACCCCCTCCCTCCCCACCGGGGGTGCACAGTGCCTCCTTTTGGGACACTTTGGTTTAGGAGAGTGAGTCTCCTCTCTGGAATGAGAAAATGTGGGAGAGAAAGATAGGGGAAGAGGCCCGAGGCCGGCGCCCACAGGGGCCCTGGGAGATTCTGGAGCTCCGATGTCCTCTGGGGCCCTGGTGTGGGTGCTGGCTGGGTGGAGGGGCAGGCGGTCAGTCATCTCACAGACCCCTGAGCCTCTGCCTGGGCTGGGGGAGCTGCGGAGGGTCCCGGGAGGGCCAGGCTGGTGGGATTCAGGGTGTGTATAGCAGTCCTAGGTCTGTGTGACCCCAAACACTTGGGTCTGTGTTGGAGCGCCCAAGTTTCTCTTTGTATGCCGGGGGTCCAAGTGACCTACGGTGTGTGTTTAGGGTTCTCAGGAAGATGGGTGGGGGAAGGCGTGTCTACAAGGGAGGAGAGGGGCTGGCCCAGGATATAGCGAGGGCCTGATCAAGAGGAGGGTTCTTGAGGAAGCTGAGATCCAGCGGGGTCAGGATCGGCAGCGTGTGCGGAGTTAGCCGAGTGTGCTGAGGAGTGATGTTAGGGTGCCCTTGGGCATGGGGGCTGCGGTGGGAGCTGGGACAGCCGACCGAGGCCTGCGGGTAGGGGTAGGGATGCTGGTTTCAGAGGTGAGGCAGGGGTGCTGTGGGGTCAGAAGGAAGGGGTAGGACCTTGAGGCTGGTCTCGTTGGGGATGGGAGGGGCGGGCCAGGGGCATAAGACAGGGTGCCAAGTCAAGAGATGGGGGGACATCGTGGCAAGGGCTGTGTAGATGGGGAGGGTTCCTGGCGATCGGGCAGAGGTTGGGTGAGGGGAGGGTGTCTTGGGCTTGGGGTTCTTGAGGGTCTGCGGAATGGGGGATGGGTGCGTCTTGAAGGGAACGTCGGCGAGGGGTCCGGAGGCTCAGCCTCAAGGGTGGGCGGGGGTCCGGGGCCTGCCGGGCGCGGGAGGAGGGCACGGTGGGGGAGGGGAGCCCCTCCCGGGGAGGGATGGGGCAGGGTGGGCGGGGGCCGGGGACCGAGGGCCGGGCTGGGGGCGCCGAGGCTCGCAGCGCGCGGGTCCCGGAGCGCGACGGCCTGCGTCGCGATGCTGCCCGGCCCCCGCCGCCGCGGCACGGAGCGCCGGCCCGAGCAGACGCCCCGGAGGCCCGGCCCGCGCCGCCCTACCTGCGCCGAGCGCGCCGCCATCGCCGTCCCAGCCTCGCCGTCCCGGGCGGCGCCGCCGGATCCCCGCCGCGCCGCGCGCCCAGCAGCCCCGGCCCGGCCCCCTCAGCCGCCCCCCGGGACCGCGGCCGCCGCCGGCTCCGCCGCTGCCATTTCACCCGCTGACAGGACCGACGCCCCGCCCCCGGAGCCCGGCCAGCCAATTCACCGCCCCCAGACACTCTGACTCCGCCCACAGGCCACGAGTGACGGGGCGGCTACCCAATCCGCGGTCACTCTGTGAGGCGGGCCCTGGCTACGGTCAGAGGTGGCCGCCTCTCAGGAGAGGAGCGAATTGAAATGAGGGGAGCGATGATGGATGGGTAATTCCGCCTATAGAAATGAAGAATCCAGTTGATTAACACCTAGAAGGGCCAATGGTGAGGTAGGAGCGGGTGTGTCTCTGAAGGAAGGCGTCAGCTCTAAAGAACCCTAGGCAGGAGGCCAGGCGTTTGACACTAAGCCCCGCCCAGATCCGGGCTTTCTGCCCAATAACGAGCCGTCCTGAGATGTCCATTATTATCTTCCCCTCAAACCACGGCCTAGGCGACTGTTGGGGAGCTATGAAGATTGACATCTAGGAAGCCAGTGACACTGAAGGAGGGCGGGGAAGCGACACTGTCTCACCAATGGGGCTGTGAGATTGGTGTGAGGTTGGCGGCCAGGCGGTGGGGTTTGAGGCCTGGATTGAATGAAATTGGGGCGTGGCTGCCTGAGGGCGTGGCCTATGCCTGTGACAGGGCGGGATCAGATAAAGGACCGGCTTCTGGGTTGGACGTGAAAAGGGGCGTTGCCAGAAAGCGCATCCTCTGCGCTGGGCTCGGTACCGTGGGTGGGGCGATCAGCTTGGGAAGGATTGCACAGTAGAGTCAGGCCGGATTCCAGGCTGGAATCAGTATCTTTTTTGAGGCTCAAGGTGTGCGGCATGTTCCTGCATCAAAGTTATAATCGCTCTGTGACCTCTGTTAACACGGCCTTGCCACCCCCTACCCTCCCAGACTGGTAGCTCTCCTGGAGGGGGACGCAGGGCCTAGGAAGCTCTGCAGGTCTAGACCCCAGCATTGCCCTGCACCTGGAAACTGCCTGAATATGTTGGATTAATGATCGAATAAGCAGGGAAGAAATAGGAGTCAAGGGACCATATAGGGACAGTCACCGACAGCACAAGACTCAGCAAAAGATACAAGGGTAGGTTCTGCAGCTGATGGGCCAGGAGAGGACTGTGTCATAGAAGGGGGGGGTGACATCATGCATTAAGAATGGGAGCAGAAGCCAGGCAAGGTGGCACATGGCTGTAATCCCAGTACTTGGGAGGCTAAGACAGGAAGATCACAGGTTCAGCAACTTAGCAAGACCCTGTTTCAAAATTTAAAAAAAAATAAAATAAAATAGGGCTAGGGTGTATAGCTCAGAGGTAGAATGACCTGGGTTCAATCTCCAATACAAAAAAAAAAAAAAGAATGGGAATTGAAAATGAGACAGAAATGGGAACCAAAGTTTCCCTCCGGGAGCGATGTGTCAGACCCTCCTGCGGTCTGAGCGCTCGGCCTGTGTGCAGCCAGGGTCAGTCTGCTCTGTGAGCAGAGCCGCGTAGGGAGAATGCTCTCGGCCGCTGGCGCCTCGCTGCCTCCGTGAGCCCTTCCTCTCTCTGCCTATCTATGCTGCACCTATTAAAATTCTGGAGCCGTTAAGAAAATCCCCAAAACATTCCTGAAAACCCGAGTGGTGGTAAAAATAAGTATAATGCATTCCTCATCTCTCCCCTTCCCCCATTTTTTAAAAAAGAACAGATCTGCTCCTCTCTCCTCTTGCAGCCAGCTACGCACTGGGCTCCAACTGTGGGGAGTCTCACCGCACCGTGCCGATTCCTCGCGGCCGAGAGGGGCCGCGGGCTGGGCTGGATGGCTGACACTCAGTACGGGGTCAGGGGCTGGGAGCGAGGCCAGGGCGTGGTGGGCCAAGGGGCGAGGGTGCTGGCTGAGTGTGGGGCGCAGAGGAGCCATCGCCAAGGCCAGAGTCTGGAGCCTCGCCGTAGGCGCCAGTCCTTCCCAGAAGTGATGCTCTCCGGAGAGGACAGCTTGGCGGGGCCACAGCTTGCAGGTACAGAAGAACTGCGGCCTCTGGCCCTACCCAGGATGTGGGAGACAGAGGGGCCTGCAGAGGCTTCAGAAAGCGGTGCAGGACCTTCAGGAAGCGGTCCGAGTCACTTCATTCTTGGGCCTTCTCACAGAGAGAGGCGGCAGCTGGCAGCTGGAAAGTAAAATCCCACAAAATGCCCGGCGCAGTGGCACATGCCTGACTCCCGGTCCCTGGGAGGCCGAGGCAGGAGGTGAGCAGGTATGAAGACAGCGTCAGAGGACAGCGAGACTCTCGGCAACGTAGCGAGACCCTGTTTCAAAACAAAAAAGCGGAAGCCGGGCGTGATGGCGCACGCTTGTAATCCAGTATTTGGGAAGCTGAAGCGGGAGGATCACAAGTTCTCCGTCAGCCTCAGCTACCTAGTGAGGCTCTCAGCAACTTAGTGAGACCCTGCTTCCAAATAAAGTATAAAATAGGTCTGGGAGTATAGCCTGGAGGCAGAAAAGCCCCTGGGTCCCACCCACAGTACTACAAAAAAAAAAAATAGGTCTAGGGGTGTAGCTTGGAGGTAGAGTGCCCCTGGGTTCAATCCCTAGTACCAATAAATAAATAAATATAATTGTTGCTATTATTATTTGATGGCATTGGGGATTGAACCCAGGGGCATTCTATCTCTGAGCTAACCTCCAGTCCTATTAAATTATTTATTTATTTATTTATTTATTTATTTATTTATTTATTGTGGTACAGGGGATTTAACCCAGGAGAATTCTACTTCCAAGCTATGCCCCCAGCCCTATTTTTTATTCTTCGATCAGAATCTCACTAGTTTCGGCCAGGCGTGGTGGCGCACGCTTGTCATCCCTGCGCTTGGGAGGCAGAGACAGGAGGATCGCGCAGGTTCGAAGCCAGCCGCGCGCACTGGCTTAGGAGACCCTGTTTCCAAATAAAAATGTAAAAAGAGGTCTGGGAGTGTAGCCCGGAGGTAGAAGGGCTTCCAGGAACCCCAGTACCACCAAAAAGAAAAAAAAAAAAAAAAGAAAAAAAAGGAAAATCTCACTAGTTTCTGAGACTGTCCTTGAACCTGCGATCCTCCTGTCTCAGCCGCCCATGTACTGGGGATTACAAGTGTGCGCCACGCTTGACTTTTTATTTATTTATTTATTTATTTATTTATTTGTTATTTATTTTTGCAGTACTAGAGATGGAACCCAGGGTCATTCTACCTCCAAGCTACATCCCCAGCCCTATTTTGTTTTAATTTTTTAAATTTTGAAACAGGGTGTCACTGATTTGTAAAGGGCCTCACTTATTAGCTGAGGCCGTCCTCGAACCGCCTTCCTCCAATCTCAGCCTCCCGAATGCTGGGATGACAAGCGTGCGCCGCCCCGTCCAGACTTCTGCATGTGGCCCAGTGGGCCTCGGCTGGTCTCGTACTCAGTCCCCAGGCCCAGCGCTGGGGAAACGCAACCCCCTGTGGCACCCAGCCTGCCCTCCTCACCCTCCCAGCAGCCGGGGAACCTAGACGGCCAAGACGCTCCCCACGGAGCGCCGTAGGGGCAGGCAGAGGAGGAGGAGCCCACGAAGCAGATGGAGAAGCGGGAGGAGGAGCCGGAGGCCGACCAGCAGGGAAGTCCTGGGACACAGGCTTTCTGGAAGAAGGAGGCGGTGGCCACCCGGGTTTGCGGACACTTGTCTTTTCAAGGTCGTGGTGGGAGACTGGCAGCCGGGAGGTGTGCAGGGTGCCGGGAGGCGAGGAGCTCGCGCTCTCCAGGACGTTTGGCGACACCTAGCGGACACCTTTGGGCTGTAGCGACCTCGGCCCCTGGAGGCCAGGGTGCTGAGGGCCGCCTCGCTCTGGCGGGAGCCTCTGCGCTCCCTGTCCTCAGCCCACAGCCCACGGCGGTCCCCTTGGGAGGCGTGAGAGGGTACAGGGAGCCCCAGGCTCCAGAACTGCACGCCATTAAGTTGCTGTTTTAACAGTCAACTTGGAGCAATTTATTATTCTGGCTATAACAACTCTAGAAATATCTAGAGACAGCCAGGCATGGTGGCGCCCACCTGTCATCCCAGTACTTGGGAGGCTGTGACAGGAGGCTTGCAGGTTCGAGGCCAGCCTCAGCAATGTAATGATGCTGTCATCAACGTAGTGAGACCTTGTTTCAAAACGAAAAATAAAAAGCGAATGTGTGGGGGGTGTAGTAGGCCCTGAGTTTAATCCCCAGTACCAAAAGTAAAACAAAACAAAATAAAGATAAAAATAAATTGACCCCAGAGGTATTCTACCTTCAAGCCACACCCATAGCCCTATTCTTTTTTTTTTTTTAATTTTTATTTTGAAAGAGGGTCTCACTAGGTTGATGAGAGCCTCTCACTACTGTTAAAGCCGCCCTCAAGCCTGCGGGCCACCGTCTCTGCCTCCCAGTTACGGGGACTGCAGGCGTGCACCACCGCACCCGGCTGTGACACCGACTCCAAGCCCTAGTCTTTGGAACCGTGGCAGAGAATCAGACACCAACGGAACGGAACGCATAACGGCGCGGGGGGATTTGTTATTTTATTTCTGCAGAGGTGGAGCTGGAAGCCAGCAGGCTTTGCACGGGCTAGGCGAACGCACCACCACTGACCACAGCCAGCTGCACGTGGGACTTCATCCAGGGGCCGTCCTGACTGGGCAGGGGCTGAACCCACCCCGGGAGAGGAGGGTCGAGCTGTCCCAGGGCAGGGTCGGGCTGCAGGGGACGGGGGCTCCGGGGCTCTCCAGACCTCGGTGTAGGACCCACGGGCTCCAGAGGGGCTGGGCAGAGCGCCCCGAGCGCCCCGATCTCTGAGGATGGGGGCAGAGGCCCTCAGAGCTCAGGGCAGGGCACCGCGGGCTGCTCACAGACCCAGAAGTTCTGTGTGGTACACCTGCCGTCATTCCAGCCATCACCGAGCATCTCTGCACAGTCCTCGTCCCCGGCGTTGTTGGGCTCCCCCTCTTTCCAGAAGCTGTGGGCAGCACGAGACGCAGCCCTGAGCCCAGGCCCACGCCCGCCCTGGCGCTCCCTGCAGGGGGTGGTTCGCGGGCCCCAGGCCCAAGCACTTGCAGATGGGAGAACAAGGCCAGGGCGGGTCTGGAGGGGGCTTCCGCCCTCGCCTCCCTGGGATTGCTCCATCAGAAGGACGCGCCAGTTGTGGGCGGCCGAGGCGCACGGGTCAGCAGCACCCAAGGGCACAAGACCCCGCGATTCTCCGGGTGCCCCGTTTGCCTTCTGACACCGAGTCAGTTTGGGTGCGGGCTTCCCGGCCCGTGCCTTCTGGAGGGTCACCTGAGCTGGAGGGGGCTGCCGTCCACCCACTGCCACGACCCTTCGTTGCTGTGGTCACTGAGGCCGATCCAGGTGCGCTGGCTCTTCCTAACATCCCAGTAACGCAGGAATCTCTGGAGGAGGGGGCACGGGGAGGAGGACCGCTCAGCGCCCCCTGCCGAGGGCGCCGCCCCGCGGGAGTCCTCTCTGCGGTCCAGCCTGGAGCCCCCTCGTGCAGCTGCAGGCATGGCGTGTGCGGGCAGCTGTGGGCCGCGCACACCCGTGGACAGGTGTGTCCTGGGGGGTTGTCCCGGGGTCCGAGGTACACACCTGTGTCCACACTTAATGTTCCTGGCTCCCGTGTGGCCTTCCCCTGCGCAGCTCCCAGGCCTGTGGCCATTCCTCCTCCAGGAAGCCGGCCCTGACTGCATCTCCCCAGCCCACACCACGGCGTGGCGGCCCAGGCGGGAAGCCGCCAGCTCACCTGCTCCGCAGCGCTGTTGATGACCACCAGCTGGGCCCCCAGGGCCTGGCAGGAGGACATGGAGGTCTCCCAGCTGCCCAGGGCCCAGGAGAAGAGGTAGCAGCTTCCCTGGAAGGGCTCCCAGTTCAGGGGGCAAGGACGGCACAGGCTTGCTGGGGACAAGAGGGCGGCTCGAACGCTGGCTCTGCTCCTGGGTGCCCCACCAGCCTCGGCTCTGGCACCCCAGGGCCGGGTCCCGGGGTCCAGCCATCTCAGCTCCCGGGACCCCGAGAGAGAGAGAGATCGCAGCTGTGCATGGGGGTGCCCACCTCACCCACCGGCCCTCCCAACGGCAGGCGACCTTACCACCCAGGGAGGCGTTGATCCAGGCCAGCTGCTGAAGGACCAGCTCCAGGCTCGGGCACAGCTGCTCCTGAGGAGCGGCCGCTGGAAGGGGGACTTAGTTACGGGGCACTGAGCCGCGGCCGTGCGGAGGCCGGCACATCTTGCGGCTCCAGGACGGCGCCGGAGCCCATCCGACAGGCCAGCGCGCCGAGCTCTGCCAGCGGCTTGCCCAGCGTGGCCAGCCCAGGGCGTCCTGCCCGCCCGCGCCTCCCGCCCGCCCGCGCCTGCTGCCCTTCATGGAGTCCGGGCTCACCCAGGCTGGCGTTGTCCTGGTGGTCCTGGGCCTCCGCCCGCGGGGACGGCTGGATCCTGGAAACTGGGGGGAAGAGCACGCCCCTGCATCTGACCCCGGCGAGGCCGGCTCCAAGCCGCCAGCAACCACCACGTGGAGGACGAGCCCCGCCTCACAGAAGGCGCAGGGCCACAGAGGGGCAGGGAGCTGCCCGCGACCACACGGCACGGCTGGGATGTGCCGCTCCGATGTCCCGGCTCCGGGACAGGGCAGATTTCATACCGGAGGGACACCCTCGGGCCGGCTGTAGCTCCGGGACTGTCTGCCCACCGTGTGGCCATGACCTCCACACCCCGAGGAGGAAACAGAAGGAACCCCTAAGGGGATTCAGGATGCCGGCCCCAGCGCCCGCGCCCAGCCTCTCCCGACTCACCGTGAACCAGCGTGGTCACCAAGAGCAGGAAGCAGAGGCCCAGAGAGGTCAGCAGGAGCAGCAGAAGCCAGGGCGCCCGGGTCGGACAGCCTGCAGGACCAGCGGACGGGCAGACACGGCGCGTCAGGGCAGCTCCGCGCCGGAGAGCACCCCAGCCCCTGGGCCAGCGCCCAGCACCTGGCAGGCTCCTTGAACTCCAGGTGGCCGCCTCAGGGTCCCTCTCGACGAACGCCTGGCCCGCGGCTGTCATCTTCTCCTCTGAACGGGCGCGACACCACCAGCTGAGCCGGGAGGCCACCGCGCCCGGCCCAGCTGCAGCCCACCTGCCCTCCTGGGCACGGCCTCACCTGGGCTGCCCAGGGGGCCCGGCTCCCGCTGCGCCATCTCTGCCTCTCTGCCGCTCTCCGCCTCCCCCGAGCCCTGTGCCTGTGTGACCTCTCAGGAAGGGAACAGGGAACAGGGTGGGGACCTCTGCTCCCCCCGGAAAAGCGGGGGAGAGGGATGGCCGCGCCTGGGAGGGGCCCAGGCTGCCCGCCTCATGGCCAGCCCGCGCCCCTCTGCGCGGGTCCTCTGCCTCAGGCCTCCAGGCTGAGTCCTGCGCGCTGGGAGCGAGCCGGCCGTCGGCCCCTGCTTGTACTCACCGGCGACAGTGTTCTACACGGTCCACGATGCAGTCCTGAGCTCCGAGGAGCCCCGTGTCCGGGCGCCGCAGCGGGCTTTGGTTTTGCAGGAGCTTCCCCTGCCCTCCCAGGGGCAGGGTGCAGCTGAGACCCCCACAGAAGAGCCACGCGGTGTGGTGGCGCACGCTTGTCATCCCAGCATTCAGGAGGCTGAGACGGGAGGCTCGCGGTTAACAGACAGCCTCGGCTACTACTTAGTGAGGCCCTCTGCAACTCAGTGAGACCCTGTTTCAAAATTAAAAATAAAAAAAATAGGGCTGGGGGTGTAGCTCAAAGGTAGAATGCCCCTGGGTTTCATCCCCAATACCGCGAAATAAATAAATATATTAATAAATAAATAAAAGAGGAGAAGCCCAAGTCGTTCCTGCTGGCGAGTGTGTCTGAGCGGAACACATGTCCTGTCCAGCCCAAGCCAGACAGGACCAGGCTCCGGGCTCCTGGCTCTGGGACCGGCCCCTCGCGGCCATCAGTCTCGGGCCACTATGGCAAAGCCCGGCGGGGCTGGCGGCTGCCACGCAGAGGCTCTGTCTCCCAAGTCCATAGCCTGGGAAGCCCGAGGTCGGGGTCTCCTTGGGGCCGGTTTGGTTTGGTGACTCACAGACGGCTCCTCTCCGTGAGGTTGCTAGGGTCTCCTCCGTTTATTATTTATTTATTTATTTATTTTTGCGGTATTGGGGACAGAACCCAGGGGCATTCTATCTCTATCTATCTGTCATCTGTCTATCTGTATCTATATCTACATCTATCTATATCCATCTATATCTATCTATATCTATATCTATCAATCTATCATCTATCTCTATCTATCTAATCATCTATCTATCTCTATCTATCTATCTATCTATCATCTAGTCTGTGCTGAAGTTGAACTGAGTTACATTCTCCCTCTGAGCTCTACCCCAAGCCCTTTTTATTTTACTTATTTTTATTTTTATTTTTTGGTGGTACTGGGGTTCCTGGAAACCCTTCTACCTCTGGCTACACTCCCAGACCTATTTTTTATATTTTTATTTGGAAACAGGGTCTCCTAAGCCAGCGCGCGCGGCTGGCTTCGAACCCGTGCGATCCTCCTGTCTCCGCCTCCCAAGCGCGGGGATTACAAGCGTGCGCCCCACGCCCGGCTCTTTTTATTTTTAATTTTGAAACGGGGCCCAAGTTGCTGAGGCTGGCCTTGAACCTGTGATCTTTCTGTCTCAGCCTCCCAAGCACAGGTGTTCAGCACCAGGCCCAGCTCAAGGAAGAACTTTCTGACGTCCAAGTACGGGGTAGTCTCCATGGCACTTGGCCCCATGAGACCTGATGTCCAGGAAAGTTTCCCAAAGTAGCAAACCCTAAAAACACTCACCTGCTTGGGATTCTATACATGTGTGCAGACATGCATGTGTACACACATACATGCACGTGCAAAACACATGTATGCAAGCACGTGCACGAACACATGTGCATGTATGCATGCCCGCATGTGTCTACGTGTGCATGTGCAACGTACACACGTGCAAACATGTGCGTGCATACAATGCACACATATATGTATTTGTGTGCACTGCGTGCGCACATGTATATCTGTCCTTCTATCTCAGCCTCCCAAATGCTGGGATTACAAGCGTGCACCACCACACTCGGCTTGTTTTAGATTTTGAGACAGGCTCCCACTATGTGGTCCAGGCTGGTCCCAACCTCCTGGGCACCAGTGACCCTCCCGCCCCAGCCTCCCGAGCAGCTGGGAGCGCAGGTGCCGCCGCGTGCAGCTGGACATTGCATTTTGCGGGGTGCACTCTGGGCGCAGGACTGGGAAATGGAAGGGGCAGCAGAAGAAAGTGTCCTCGCTGCAGGAATGTGCGCAGAGACCGGGAAGTGAGAGCAAGCGTGGAACTCCGGGGGAACTGAAAGTTGTCCACGGAGCCCCGAGGAGCCCGGAGGCAGACCCCGGATCTCATCACAAGACACTGAGCACAGGAGGAGAGGTCAGTAACGTGCACGGGGGACGCTCCAGCCAAGAGAACGTGCCCTGCTGCGATGTCCAGGGAAGTGACGTCCAACCGGTGATGGGGAAGTTGCGTCTCCTCCAGAGGGCAGCTGAGCCAGAGCCCCAAGCCTGGCCCGCCTGGCAGGACCTCCGCTCTGCCCCTGGGCAGTTTTGTTGCCCTTTTTTTGTTTTGTTTTGTCATACTTGAAATGGAACCCAGGGGCATGCTACCTCTGAGCTACACCCCCAGCCCTATTTTTTATTCTTTATTTTGAAACCGGGTCTCACTGGGTTGCAGAGGGCCTCACTAAGTAGCTGAGGCTGGCCGCGAACCGCGATCCTCCTGTCTCAGCCTCCCAAGTATTGGGATTATAAGTGTGAGCCACCACGCTTGGCTTTTTATTTTTTATTTTGAAACAGGGTCTAAGTTGCTGAGACTAGCCCTGAACCTGAAATCCCCTTGTCTTAGCCCCCCAAATGTGGGGGTTACAAGTGTGCGCCATCACGCCCGGCTTTTTATTTATTTTTATTTATTTTTTCGCAGTACTGAGGATTGAACCCAGGGGCATTCTTCCTCTGAGCTACACCCCTAGCCCTATTTTTTTTTAATTTTTATTTTTTATTTTTTGGTGATACTGGGAGTGGAACCCAGAGGCTTTCTACCTCTGGGCTATACTCCCAGACCTTTTTTATATTTTATTTGGAAACAGAGTCTCGCTAAGTTGCCGAAAGCCTCACTAAGTAGCTGAGACTGGCTTCGAACCCATGCGATCCTCCTGTCTCAGCCTCCCAAGGGCGGGGATGACAAGCGTGCGCCACCACGCCCGGCTTTATTCCTTTAACAGTCATCAATGGAAAGCCTGTCACATGCCAGGATCTATTCTTTTTAACATTTTTTGCCCCATCATAATTGTGCATGAACAAGGCGTGGTGGCGCACGCTTGTAATCTCAGCAGTCAGGAGGCTGAGACAGGAGGACCTGGGTTTGAGGACAGCCTCAGCTACTTACTGAGGCCCTTTGCAACTCAGTGAGACCCTATTTCAAAATAAAGAAGAAAAAAATAGGGCTGGGGATGTAGCTTGGAAGTAGAATGCTCCTGGATTCGATCCTCAGTACCGAAAAAAAGAAAGAAAGAAAGAAAAGAATTGTGCAGGATAGTGAGGTCCACGTGCCGCACTCTGACACGCACAGCGTCACTGTCCCGCGTCTTCTCCAAGCCTCCCTTCCCCCTCGGCCCCAGCCTCCCCTCCTCCCGCCTCTCCTCACTTCCCCAGGCCCTCCTCTTCCTATCCTCCCCGGTCTCTCCTGGCCGCCCTCCGCTCTCTGAGACTGGCTGGTCTCACGCAGCCCAAGGCTCTGAAGTTCTGCCCATTTTCCTGCAAGTGACATAATCTCACCCTCCTTTATGGCTGAGTGAGACCCCGCTGTGTGCAGAGACCGCGTTTTCTTTATCCTGATCTGTTGGGGGACACCGTGGTTGGCTGTTGTGACTTGTGCAGCTGTGAACGTGGGCAGCATCCGTCACTGTGCCACGAGCTAATTTTTTAATTTTATTGGTGCGCTAGAGTCTAACATTATATTATTATTATTATTATTATTATTATTATTATTATTATTATTCCTGGCATTGAACCCAGAGGCATTCTACCTCCAAGCTACACTCCCACCCAGCTTGGTTTTATTTCTTATTTGGAAACAGGGTCTCACTGGGTTGCTGGGAACATCACTAAGTTGCTGAGGCTGGTTTTGAACCTGCGATCCTCCGGTCTCAGCCTCCCAAGTTCTGAAATGGCAAGTGTGCGCTGCCATGCCCGGCTAGGTTGCTGTAATCTTCTGGGACCCTCATTCCTGTGGCTCCTCGTTGACAAAGCATCGTTAAGAAAAGTCTTAGCCGGGCGTGGTGACGCACGCTTGTCATCCCCGCGCTTGGGAGGCTGAGACGGGAGGATCTCAGTTTCGCAGCCAGCCTCAGCTACTTAGTGAGGCCCTCCGCAATTTAGTGAGACCCTGTTTAAAAAAAAAAAAAAAAAGGGATAAAAATCGGACTACGGGAGTAGCCCAAATGTAGAAGACCCCTGAGTTCCATCCCTTGTACCACACACAAAAAAAGACAGAAATGTCAGCCAAATAGCAAAGTAAAATTTGCCTTTCTACAAAAACAATGAGAAAAGAAACTGGCAAGATTCAGCAGAATCAACATTTTTCAGAACGTTGGAGATTAACCAAAAGCTTACAGTAATCTGGGGAGTGGTTAGTAAGGCACGCGCGCAAAACAGCGAGCTCTACGGAACTTTAACTTGCCCGTCCTGCTCTCTGGTCTCCAGAACAAAAGAAGCCTGTAAAAAGAGAGCCGTGGCTGGGCGTGGTGGCGCGCTCCTGCAGTCCTGTGTTTGGGAGGCTGAGGCAGAAGGATCACAGGTTCGAGGACAGTCTCAGCAAGTAGTGAGCCTCTCATCAGCCTAGCAAGATCCTGGTTTTTTTTTTTATTTTGTTGTTTTTTTAATTATTTATTTATTTAATTTTTGGTGGTACTGGGGGTGGAACCCAGGGGCTTTCTACCTCCGGGCTACACTCCCAGACCCATTTTATATTTTATTTGGAAACAGGGTCTCACTGAGTTGCTGAGAGCCTCACTCAGTAGCTGAGGCTGGCTTCGAACCCGTGCGATCCTCCTGTCTCAGCCTCCCAAGCGCGGGGATGACAAGCGTGCGCCACCACGCCCGGCTCAAGATCCTGTTTCTAAATAAGAAATGAAATCGGGCTGAGGTCGTAGCTTGCAGGTAGACTGCCTCTGGATTCAGCACCCACTAACACAAAAGAAAAGAAAAAAAGGGCAGCCATGACAAGTGCCTTTACACACCTGTGATCCTAGCACCTGGGAGGCTGAAGGAGGAGATCGAAGCTTTGAGGCCAGCCTCTCCAGTCTTGTGAGACCCTCAAAAGAAAAAATAAAATAGAGCCGGGCGTGATGGCCCACGCTTGTGACCCCAGTGTTCAGGAGCCAGAGACGGGAGGCTCGCGGTTCGCGACCAGCCTCGGCTACATAGTGCGGCCCTCTGCAACTCAGCGAGACCCTGTTTCCAAATGAAAAACAAAACATAGGGCTAGAGGTCTAGCTCGGAGGTAGAATGCCTCTGGGTTCCATCCCCAGTACCGCAAAATAATAAATAAATAAATAATAAATAGGGCTGGGGCTATAGCTTGAAGGTAGAGTGCTCCTGGGTCCAACCCCCAATACCCCGCCAAGAAAAACAGCATTGCTGGAACTGGGCATGGGGGCACATGCCTCTAATCTAATACTTAGGAGGCTGAGGCAGGAGGATTGCAGGTTCGAGGACAGCCTCAGCAACTTAGCGAGGCCCTCAGCAACCTAGTGCAGAGACCTTGCTTCAACATACGAAATAAACCAGGGCTGGGGTAGAGCTTGGGGACGGATGGCTGGCTCATAGCAGTGCACAGGACTCGGCCTCCGGGTGATGGTGTGAGGCGGGCACCTGCCCAGCTCAGCCCCGGAAACCGAGGCTCCGGCGTGCGAGGACCGAGAGCCGGCACTGGGGCGAGCTGGAGGGGCGCGGGCACCGGTGTCCGTAGCAGCCTCTGGCCCCAGCTGGGGTGACGGCCTTGTCTAGCTGGGTCATCTCTCCCCCCACTTTTCCGGGGGAAGCAGATGTCCGCACCCGGTTCTCTGTTCTTCTTCTGGAGTCAGGAGGAACAGGCCTAGGATACAGATGCTGAGGGGTCATAAAAGCACAGGCTAGCCGGGCGTGGGGTGCACGCTGGTCACCCCAGCACTCGGGAGGCTGGGACAGGAGGATCGAGGGTTTGCGGACAGCCTCAGCTACTTAGCAAGCCCCTTTGCAACTCAGTGAGGCCCTGTTTCAAATAAAGAATAAAAAGCAGGGTTGGGAGTGTGGCTCGGAGGTTGAATGCCCCTGGGTTCCATCCCCAGTACTGCAAAAAAAAAAAAAAAAAGGGCCAGGTGCGATGGCTTACACCTGTCATCTCAGGTGGGAGACTGAGACAGGAGGATCTGGGATTTGAAGTCATCTCAGCAACTTAGTGAAACTATTTCAAAATAAAAAGTAATACAGCTGGGCGTGGTGGTGCATGCTTGTAATCCCAGCATTTGGGAGGCTGAAACAGGAGGATCAGGGTTTGCAGACAGCCTCAGTTACTTAGCGAGGCCCTCTACAACTCAGACCCTGTTTCAAAATAGGGAGTAAAAAATAGGGCTGGGGTCGTAACTTGGAGGTAGAATGCCCCTGGGTCCCATCCCTAGCACAACAAAAAAACAAAACAGAAAACATAATAATATAGGGCTGGGGGTGTAGCTGAGAGGTAGGATGCCCCTGGGTTCCATCCCCAGGACTGCAAAGGAAGAAAGAAAGAAGAAAGAAAGAAAGAAAGAAAGAAAGAAAGAAAGAAAGAAAGAAAGAAAGAAAGAAAGAAGAAGAAAGGGAGAGAAAGAAAAGGAGGGAAGGAAGGAAGGAGGGAAGGAAGGAAGGAAGGAAGGAAGGAAGGAAGGAAGGAGAGAGAGAGAGGGGGACCCAGTGAGACTGAAGTGACGGCCCGCAGGGCACACAGTGTTCTGCGTGTTCCTGGCCGACTCCCACCTGCTCCCGCCTCCCTGCACCCGAATGTCAGTGGGCTAGTAGCCACACCTGTGTGTAGGATCACAGCAGTATCTGGACCTCACCTTCATCTGTTAAAGGCGCGGGGTTCCACCGGAGACATGGTTTAGTGGCGCCCCCTTCTGCTGAGTTGGCGACTGACTTTTTCCCGTGGATTCTGTTTTCTTGGAGGCAGGCTAGTTCTTTTCTGTGTAGAGTGCTGAGCGCAGTGCACGGTGGCGCACGCTTGTCATCCCCGCGCTTGGGAGGCTGGGACGGGAGGATGGCGCAGGTTCGAAGCCAGCCTCAGCTACTTAGTGAGGCTCTCGGCAACTTAGTGAGACCCTGTTTCCAAATACAATATAAAAGAGATCTGGGAGTAGCCCAGAGGTAGAAAGCCCCTGGGTTCCACCCTAGTACCACACACACACAAGAACGCTGCGCTTTCCTGTCTCTTTCTGGTGTGCTGAAGCCTCTCCCAGAGCCGTACATCATGGACTGTCCCTGTCGCCCATAATGGCCGCAGCCCGTTTTTGCTGGCTGTCATAGGATATTGGAGGCAGGCTCACTCAGTTACTTATTTTTCTCTCTGTATTTTTTTCAGTTCAAACTTCTTTTCCTTTTATTAAAGTCCAAGTTACCATTACAAGGCTTGGTTCTCAGTAGAGGCAAACTTGCTCGGGTAAGGCGTCTCCGGGTAACCGCGCTCGGGCAGCAACGCCAACAACCCCTGGGACGCGTCCGCCACGGCGTGCACTGGCCAAGGCCCGGCGCCTCCGGAGGGACAGTCCCAGTTCACTGAGCGCTGCTCTAGGCTCCTAGATGACACGTGGCTAGAGGTCCTGCGGTCCTGCTTGTCCTTAACAACCTCCAGGATACGGATAGCAAAATCGTTCAACCGCCTGCAGGCTCGGAAGCAGCAGCTAGGGTTTTGGGTTCTGGAACCAGATCACAGCCAACAAGCGTCTTCGTTCTTTTGCGTGATTCCCAGGCATCTCTATCTGGCTTGTTGAAGTAAGCCACCCAGCGAGCATCGGACTCCTCTGTGTCATGGGACCCCTGGAAACAGCAGCGGGCTGACTGGATGGCGGCGGGGCGGCCGAGCGGTGTGCTGGGGCCTCGGGCCGCGGCGCAGCAGCTGAAGCTGCGGGGAGGCCGCTGTGAGCTCGCAGGCCGCTAGCAAGCTCTTCTCTCTGTATTTTATCTTATTTTATTTGGCCTGGGGATCAAACCCAGGAGCATTCTACCTCTGATCTATATCTTAGCCTTATTTTTTATTTTTATTTTTTTTGCAGTACTGGGATGGAGCCCAGGGGCTTTCTACCTCCAGGCTACACTCCCAGACCTCTTTTATACTTTGTTTGGAAACAGGGTCTCACCAAGTTGCTGAGAGCCTCACTAAGTAGCTGAGGCTGGCTTCGAACCCACGTGATCCTCCTGTCTCAGCCTCCCAAGCGCAGGGATTACAAGCGTGCGCCACCACGCCCAGCTTCTTATTTTGTTCTTGATTTTACCAAAAAGAAAAATAAAAAAAGATTCTCGTCGTCATCTAGAAAAGATTTCTGTAAGCTGGACGTAATGGCATATGCAACCCACCCTTGCACAGCACACGGCTTTCCATGAGACAAGCACAGTCAGTAAAATTGAGAAGAAAATAAGGCCCGGTGTGGTGGCACACACCTGCCTGTCCTCGGGAGGCTGAGACAAGGGGATCATATGTTCGAGGCCAGCCTCAGATACCTAGCGAGACCCTGTTTCAAAACAAAAAATAAAAAGGGCTGGGGTGTAGTTTGGAGTTATAATGTGCCTGGGTTTAATTCAAAAAGCAAAACAAAAAACAAAATTTTTAGCCAGGCGTGGTGGGCACGCTTGTAATCCCCGCGCTTGGGAGGCGGAGACAGGAGGATCGCGCAGGTTCGAAGCCAGCCGCGCGCGCTGGCTTAGGAGACCCTGTTTCCAAATAAAAATGTAAAAATAGGTCTGGGAGTGTAGCCCAGAGGTAGAAGGGCTTCCAGGAACCCCAGAACCAGCAAAACAAAACAAAACAAAATTTTTATAGATTCCTGGAAGTTACCCCTTATCAAACTAAGGAAACTTCCTCTCCTTTTTTACTTGTGAGCATTTATCTTCTGGTGTTTATCTCCTGCTTGGTGAAAAAAAAAAGGGGTGTTGAATAGATACATCTATCATCACTGTACCATGGAGAAGAAAAACACAAGCCCCGGAAGGGCACAAGTCACGTGGCAACTGTTTACCAAGCCTCCACATGTGCAAAGCAGCTCAATATACCGCCTACGGGTAGGTGCGGATTAAGCGTGTGTGGCCAGGTGTGGTGGCGCACGCCTGTGATCCCAGTACTTCCGAGGCTGAGACTGCAGGATTGCAGGTTTGAGGCCAGCCTCAGCAACTTAGTAAGACTCTCATCAACCTTGTGAGACACAAATAAAAATAAAAATAAAATGGAGCTGGGGTGTAGCTTGGAAGTATAATGCCTCTGGGTTCGATCCCCAGTACCACCAAAATAAATAAATATGAAAATAGTGTGTGTGTGTGTGGGGGGGGTCCTGGGGATTGAATCCTGGGGCATTCTACCTCTGAGCAGTCCTACCTCAGTCCTATTTTTTATTTTGAAACAGGGTCTCACTGAGTTGCAAAGGGCCTAAGTAGCTGAGGCTGTCTGTGAACTGCGATCCTCCGGTCTCAGCCTCCCGAATGCTGGGATTACAAGCGTGCGCCACCACGCCCGGCTTTCTCTACTGACTTTGAAGAGGTCCTTTGACCTGAGTGTGGTGATGCATGCTAATAATCCCAGTACTGGGAGGCTGAGATTTGAATAATTATATTATTCAAAATAATTATAAATAGGGCTGCGGAGGTCGAATGCCCCAGGATGCCCCTGTTTCAGTCCCCAGTACCAAAAAAAAGAGAGGCTCTGAGGCATGCGTGGTGCTGGGGCTCCGGAAGCGGCCAAGGCGGGCTGCTCACCAACCTCAGGGTCCTGTCCGGGAGCTGATCTCAGCTGCGCCAGAGCCCCATTCATCTTCTCTTCCAGCCAATGTGTGCGCCGGTCTCATATCGGGAACGTTAATTCAGCACCTCATCGTCTCCAGAAAAACTCCGACCCCTTCTCCCCAGGCCCTCCAGGCACGCTCGGCACCGCCAGCCGCCCAGGATCAAGCCCCCTTGCTGCCCGGATCCCTCGCACCTTAGGGCCCTGGTTGCAGGCTTGCTGCCCCAGAATGGCTTCCCTTCCTATGGGGAGGGCTGGCGCTGGTGGCTGTGCCAGCCTCGTGCGGCTCCTTCCCCACGGCAGCCCTGGGCAGGCCGGGACGGCGGCCTCCTCGCTAAGCTGGACCGCTCCAGCTGGCCCCCACGCAGTCAGCTCTGGCTTCACACAGCAGAGACCACCTCCCGGCCGTCTCCCTCCTGCGGGCAGCCGAGTGAAGGTCCCGGAGACGCCATTCCAGGGGAGACGCCATTCCAGGGCTATCCCCTTCACAGGCCCTTCTCGGATACCCCAAGTGCATATGTCTGTCTCCTTCATAACAGCACACGAAACATCCCCAAGCAGATCCACTGAGGAAGCATTCTTGTTTCGTGTGTGTGTGTGTGTGTGTGTGTGTGTGTGTGTGTGTGTGAGACTGAGGAGTTATAAAATGTAGGCAGAAGCCGGTATGGTGGCACACACCTGTAATCCCACTTCTCAGGAGGCTGAGATAGGAGGATGGTGGGTTCGAGGTTCAGTTCCCAATAACACACACACACACACACACACACACACACACACACACGCTAAAATAAAATAACCCGGGTGTGGTGGCGTATGCTTGTAATCCCAGTGCTTGGGCTGAGACAGGAGGATCATAGGTTCGAAGCCAGCCTCAGCTACTTAGTGAGGCTCTCAGCAACTTAGACTCTGTTTCCAAATAAAATATAAAATAGGTCTGGGAGTATAACCCAGAGGTAGAAAAGCCCCTGGGTTCCACCCCCATTACCACAAAAAAATAAATAAATAAAATGTAGGCAAAAAGGGAACAGGTCCATGGGAAAAGTGCATTCCGAGGTCCCCCATGCACCAGCCTCGAGCTGGGAAAAGAACAAAGTGCAGGAGGCGTCCACGCTGGACCTCAGAGAGGAGGTTCAAAAAGAAACCCAGGTCCACCCAGGGTCAGAGCCACCGAGCCTTTCAGCTTCGGCAGGCGCTCTCCCTCCAGAGCCCGTGAGGGAGGCTGGGGCTTTTGCTTGTTTGCACCTCGAGTGCCATTTCTCGCTAAATAAAACCCTCCCCAGTCGGGCGTGGTGGGCACGCTTCTAATCCCAGCATTCAGGAGGCTGAGACAGGAGGATCGTGGTTCGCGGACAGCCTCAGCCACTACGTGAGGCCCTCTGCAACTCAGTGAGACCCTGTTTCAAAATAAAGAAGAAAAATAGGGCTGGGGTTTAGCTCGAAGGTAGAATGGCCCTGGGCTCCATCCCCAGTACCTAAAAGAAAAACACAAAAAAACAAACAACAAAACACCTCCGCACCTCTGACTCCAGCCACACCCCAGCTCTCGTCTATTTTCATTTTTCTCTTGTGCGGGTCTGCGGATGGAGTCCAGGGGCACTCCACCTCCGAGCTACACCCCCAGCCCTATTTCTTATTCTCTATTTTTTTTGGAAAGAAGGTCTCACTGAGTAGCAGAGGGCCTCACTAAGTAATAGCGGAGGCTGTCTGCCGATCACGATCCTCCGGTTTCAGCCTCCCAAATGGAGGGATTCCGAGAGTGCGCCACCACGCCCGGCCCAAGGGCCCAAGAAACATATTCGGATGGCCGCCTTGGATAAAGATTGTGCAACCGTTTTCCTCTCTTTCTTTCTTTCAATTTCCTCTTCCTAAGCATCGGTTGGGGTGGGCCTTCCCAGAAAGTTCCGCCCAGTCATATCCTCCCGCCAAGTCAGCCACCAGCACCTGTTGACTCGGGTCTGGTTGTGACGCAGGAGACAGAAGGAGCCTTTTCTCCAGAAAGAAGAAGGGCTTCTGGAGGAGACGCGAGTGCCTCCCACTTTCCTGGAAGATGACTGTCCTCTGGGGCGCGGTGGCGCACCCTTGTCATCCCGGCATTCGGGAGGCTGAGACAGGAGGATCTGGGTTTGCGGCCAGCCTCAGCTACTTAGTGAGGCTCTTTGCAACTCAGTGAGACGCTGTTGCAAATTAAAAAAAGAAAAAAATAGGGCTGGGGGTGTAGCTTAGTGGTGAAATGCTCCCGGGTTCCATCCCTAGTCTCGCCAAAAAAAAAAAGTATTCTAATTGCTATATTCGTTTTCCCGTATGTCCTCCAATCAAGTATGGGTAAGGATCTAAGGGAACTGGAACTCTCATACATTACTAGGGCAAAGGTAAAGGATACAACCAAGGAAAACATTTCTCTTTCTTTCTTTTCTTTCTTTTTGAGGTACTGGTATTGAACCCAGGGACATTCTGCCTCTGAGCTATACCCCCATCCCTATTTTTTATTCTTTACTTTGAAACAGCATCTCACTAAGTTGCAGAGGGCCCAAGGAGCTGAGGCTGGCTGCGAACCCTGATCCTCCGGTCTCAGCCTCCCGAATGCCGGGATGACAAGCGTGCGCCACCACGCCCGGCTCTTTTGGAAACCTTTGGGACGTTCCTCCTCCTCCTCCTCCTCCTCCTCCTCCTCCTCCTCCTCCTCCTCCTCCTCCTTCGTGTGTGTGGGGGGCTCAAAGCCAGGGTCTTACACACTCTAGGACTGGACAGTTTTGTAAAAAATAAGACTTATTATCTGTTCATATGATCCCGCTATCCGCTCCTAGACATTTACCTAGAGGAGTGTAGCATGAGCCGGGCGTGGGGCGCACGCTCGTCATCCCGGCTTGGGAGGCGGAGACAGGAGGACGGCGCAGGTTCGAAGCCAGCCACGCTGGCTTAACAGATCCTGTTTCCAAATAAAAAACGTATAAAATAGGTCTGGGAGTGTAGCCCGGAGGTAGAAGGGCTTCCAGGAACCCCAGGAGCACCAAGAACCAAAAAGTGTCCTCATAAGTCTCATATGTGACCGTTCACAGTAGCTTTACTTACTAGTAAACAAGACGTGAAACCACCCAAACCTCCACCATGGACCAGCCTCAGATGAAATACCACTCAGCCACGAGCAGGGATGGACTGTCCACGCAGCCAGCAAGAAGGGCACGTTTCCAAATGATCGTGCTGGGCAAAGCACAGAGCCTCCAAATGCCGAATACCGGAGGAAGGCCATCTAAGCTGGGCGTGGCGGCCCGTGCCGGAGCCCCCGGACCTGGGAGGCTGAGACAGGAGGGTCGAGGATTTGCCTCAGCAACTTGGCGAGACTTCCAGACACCTAGCGAGACCCTGTTTCAAAACAAAAAATAAAAAGGGCTGGAGGTGTAGCTCAGAGGTAGAACAATCCTGGTCTAAACCCTTCACCCTCCGAAGAAGTCTACGGTTTATCCCTTATTCAGCCTATCTTTCTCTCTTTCTTTCTTTCTTTCTTTCTTTCTTCTTTTTCTTTCTTTCTTCTCTTTCTTTCTTTCTTTCTTTCTTCTTTCTCTTTCTTTTCTTCTCTTTCTTTCTCTCTCTCTCTCTTTCTTCTTTCTCTCTCTTTCTTGTACTAGGAATGGAACCCAGGGGCATTCTACCTCTGAGCTATACTTTCAGGCCAATTTTTTATTCTTTTTTTGAAACAGGGTCTCACTGAGTTGCAAAGAACCTCACCAAGTAGCTGAGGCTGTGAGCTGCGATCCTCCCAAGTACCGGGATTACAAGTGTGCGCCACCACGCCCGGCCCTGGCTTTTTTTTTTTTTTTTTTTTTTTTTTTTTTTTTTTATACCGGGTGTTGCTAGTGGCTGAGGCTGGCCCTGAACTCTTGAGCTCCAGGGATCCTCCGGCCTCAGCCTTCCCAGGGGCTGGGATTCCAGGAGTGCAGCGCCACACCTGGCTCTCTTAGTGTTTCTGTTTGTGTTTTGTGTCGGGATCGAAAACAGGAATGTTCTCTCTCTGACCTAAACCCCCGGCCCTATTTTATTATTTCATGTTGAGACAGGGTCTCACTGACTTGCTTAGTGGGCCGCTGAGTTACGGAGACGAGCCTCAAATCTGTGATCCTCCTGTCTCAGCCCCTCGAGCACTGGGATGCCGACGCACCTCAGCGCGCCTGGCCCGTTTCACGGTTTTCATGTGCCTGCGACGCTGCGGGGCTTACGATGCAGAACCCCGTTTCTTCTTCACGGAGGCCCTTTGAGGGACGCCTGGCGTTCCCCCCCCCTCACAGAGGGGAAGATGGAGGCTTCTAGAAGCTACATACTACATACACCCCAGCCGGTAAGCAGAATCCTTAGCTGGCCGCCTCTGACACTGCTCCAGGCCGGAGCCCAACCTGCCTCTGTGAGCACCTGCGGGTGGTGGGGCCCCTCCTGCGGGGTCTTCTCGGGACCCTGCCGTGCTGGGACCTGACTGCGCATAACCCGTCCCTCTCTGGAGGAAGCCCAGCTGCAGGCCTCACAGAGCTAGTGACCAAACTGGGCAGAGAAGCGGGCTTTTGTAGCTGGAGGCCAGGCCGGGAGGCTGGGGCTGCCTCCGTCCCAGCCCACCCCAGCCGGGCGGGACTGCGACTGGTGGATGTCTGAGTTCCTGTCCCCAGCAATCAAGGCTAGAAAATGGGAAGGAAAGGGGAGGGGGAGGGCCGGGTGGGGCTACGTTTATATCTCTGCCTAGGGCTGGGTGCCCAGAACAAGCATGGACACCGCCGGGTACAGCAAGTGGGACAGCAGGCCCGAGGACGTCCCCAGAGGTACGAGTAGCAGGGTGCTCTCTGTCCTAGAGTCTGGGGTTTGGTAGGAGGACGAAAGAAGGAAAAGGCAGCCGACTTGGGTCAGCGGGTGCGGCCGCCCATGCTTCGATCCCGGCATTTGGGAGGCTGAGACGGGGGGGGATCACGGTTCACAGACAGCAGCCTCAGTACTACTTAGTGAGGCCCTTTGCAACTACCTCAGTGAGGCCCTGTTCCAAACTAAAGAATAAAAAATAAGGCTGGGGGTGAAGCTTGGAGGTAGAATGCCCCTGGGTTCTATCCCCACTACTGAAAAAAAAAAAAGCTGACTTGGGTCCCGGGTGCAGGAGTCAGCTGTGGGTTCAGATCCCCGCTCTGCTGCTCAGGGCTTGTGCAGTGGCAGGTCACCCCACCTCCCTGAGCCTCAGAGCAGTGCAGGGCTTGCTCCCGGGACTCAGAAGCCCCCGTGTTACCCTAGGGCCCTGGGGGTGCTGGGCGCCCAACAAGCAGAAAATGGGCGGCTTCCTGGCCCTGGCTCTCCTGATGGCCACGGTCCTGTGGGCGCTCGTTCTGAGCATCCTCTTCTCCAAGGGTGAGTGGCCCCTCCCTGGGGAGGTCCCCCGTGTCCCGCGCAACCTGGGGCTCGCTGGGCCCCGGCCGCTGCCTGGGTCTGAGCGGGTTCGTCCAGAATGTGCGGGCATCTTTGGATTACGCACACAGCCCTCGCTCTTCCCCTGGCCTCATGCATGTGTACCCTTGTCCTGGGAGGCCCCAGACGAGGGGGCCCCGGCCCTGGCCCCGCCGCACAACACGGGCTTCTCTCTGCAGCCTCCACAGATCGCAGGGCGCTGCTGGGCCACCAGGAACTCCTGGCCACCAACGGTGCGTGCAGAGCGGGCCGGGGGTGCCGGGCACCTGGGAGGACCCCAGGGTGGGCCCCTCGGGTGACCTGAGGCACGCGCCGGTGTGTTTCCAGCCTCCAAGCAGATGGCGGCGCTGGGGGCCTTGAATGAGGAGGTCGGAGCCTGCAGGAGCTGCTGTGAGCTGGGGCCCCGCAGAGGACACGGGCGGGCAGCAGAGGACACGGGCGGGCTGCCTGGGCCCCCCCGGGGGGGGGGCGACCTTGGGAGTCCTGCTCCACCCCACCCGCCTTTCCTAGGCTCTGGGACTAAGGCGCAGCTGCAGACCACGGTCGCTGAGCTGAAGGAGACGCAGGCCAAGGTGCTGCAGCAGGAGAGTGTCCTGAAAGAGCTGGGCCAGCGCGGTGAGCGGCGACCCACCCCTCCTGGGACCCTGTGCCCTGCCTTGCCCTAGCCCAGTGCCTGGGGCTGAACCCAGGGCCACCTCGGAGCCACACCCCCAGCCCGTTTTATTTATGTATTTATTTATTTATTTCTATTTTTGGCACTGAGGATTGAACCCAGAGGCATTCTACCTCTAAGCTCCACCCACAGCCTGATTTTATTTCTTATCTGGAAACAGGGTCTCATTAGGTGGCTGGGAGCCTCGTGGCTTTGACCCTGTGATCTTCCTGTCTCAGCCTCCCAAGTACTGAGGTTATAAGTGTGCACCGTGACCACGCCTGGCTCCAATTTATATTTTAGTCCAAAACAGAGTCTCACTAAGTTGCTGAGGCTGGGCTCGAACCTGCTATCCTCCTGTCTCAGCCTCCCAAGTGCTGGGATTACGAGCATGCGCCACCATGCCTGGCTTGTCCTGTTCTATTTTCTATTTTAAAACATGGTCTCAACGCCGGGCGTGGTGGCTCACGCTTGTAATCCCCGCGCTTGGGAGGCTGAGACAGGAGGATCACGCAGGTTCGAAGCCAGCCTCAGCTACTTAGTGAGGCTGTCAGCAACTTAGACCCTGTTTCCAAAATAAAATATAAATGGGTCTGGGAGTATAGCCCGGAGGTAGAAAGCCTCTAGTTCCACTCCCAGTACCACCAAAAAAAAAAAAAAAAAAACAAACAAACAAAAACAAAACATGGTCTCATCTGGGTGTGGTGGCCCACGCTTGTGATCCCAGCATTCAGGAGGCTGAGACAGGAGGATCACGGTTCTCAGACAGCCTCAGCTACTTAGTTAGGCCCTCTGCAACTCAGTGAGACCTGGTTTCAAAATAAAGAATTAAAAAAAAAAATAGGGCAGGGGGTGTAGCTTGGAGGTCGAATGCCCCTGGGTTCCATGACCTGCAAAAAAAAAACCACGGTCTGGCTAAGTTGCCGCTAAGGATGTCATTCTTCATCTCCATCCCCATGGTGACATGGTGAACTGACCTCGGATGTAGATCTCGACCTTTACCCGGCCGTGACTCTGCTCCCGTTCCTAACCCCAGCTATCAACTCCCTTAACCCTGCAGTGACCCAGGGCTTGGCCGAAGCGGGCCGGGACCGCGAGGACATCCGAAAAGAGCTCTTCCGGGCGCTGGCGGCGGCCAAGTTCCAGAACAGTGAGCTAGACGGGGGAAGGGTAAACGGGGAGGCGCGGAAGGACCCATACCCGCCAGGCCCCGCTGTCCCCGGGAGCGCCGCCCGCACAGCCCGCCGCCCTGACCACCACCTCGCACCTGCAGGCTCCTGCGAGCAGTGTCCCCCGTCCTGGCTGCCCTTCGAGGGCTCTTGTTACTTCTTCTCGGAGCCGCTGTCGACGTGGGAGGCGGCACAGCAGTACTGCGCACGCGAGGGCGCGCACCTGGTGATCGTCGGGGACCTGGATGAGCAGGTGTGCACCGCGAGCGCGCGTGTTTTTGGGGGTGGGCAGCCATAGCCCGAGCAGCAGCCTGGCCTGGCCCTGGGGGTTGGTTCAAGCCTCCGCGTCCTTCCAGAGCTTCCTCAGTCGGAATACACGTGGCCGCGGTTACTGGCTGGGGCTGAGAGCTGTTCGGCGCCAGCGCAAGATTCAGGGCTACCAGTGGGTGGATGGGGTGTCACTCAGCTTCAGGTGAGTGATGGGCTCCTGGTGACACTGGGGAGGACAACAAGAGACCCCTGAAGAAGTGCTTGGGGCCGTCTGACAGGGACTCCGTAGCCTGAGCTAGACTCGTAGGGGTGGGAAGGCTGGGCCTCAGGCTCAGGCTGAGGGTTAAACTCTGGGCCTCACAGAGTTACATCCTCCAGCGGGGCGTGATGGCGCACGCTGGTAATCCCAGTGCTTGGGAGGCTGAGATGGGAGGAGTGGGGTTCCCGGCCAGCCTCAGCTACTTAGGCCCTCTGCAACTCAGTGAGACCCTGTTTCAAAATAAAGAATAAAAGATAGCGCTACGGGTGTAGCTCGGAGGTAGAATGCCCCTGGGTTCCACCCCCAGTACCGAAAGAAGAAAAAGAAAAAAGATACTCAGGGTGTCCAGGGTAGACGTGGGAAGAAAGGCTGGGCCTTTGGTCCAGCCTCAGCCTAGACTCCCAGAAACAGACCCCCTACTCACCACGGCAGCTACTGGAACAAGGGAGAGCCCAATGACTCTGGGGGCAATGAGGACTGCATCATGATGCTTCACACCGGGGTGTGGAACGACGCACCCTGCAGCAGTGAGCTGGACGGCTGCATCTGCGAGAAGAGACGCCGCTGCTGACCCCGCCCAGCCCGCAGCCACGCCCTCCGCGGCCGACCTCACCCAGCACCTGAGCCCCGCCCACCGCCCATAACCACGCCCACCGGCGCTGGTCCCTCCCAGTCCTCCATAGCCACGCCCACGGCAGCTGATCTTGCCCGGTACCCGAGCCACGCCCACCACTGCTGGTCCCGCCCAACGCCCGGAGTGACAACTCACTGCTGCTGGCCACGCCCTGTACCTGGGGCCACACCCACTGCTCCTGGCCACGCCCGACACTCATAGCCACGCCCACTGTCTGGTGTTGACTGGCAGATGCACGCCTGGTGTTAATGCTAAGGACTTTCTCTTGCCGGGCGTGGTGGCGCACGCTTGTGATCCCAGCATTTGGGAGTCTGATAGGAGGATCGGGTTCGCAATCAGCTGCTTAGTGAGACCCTGTTTCAAAATACGGAATAAAAAATAAACCTGGGGGCGGAGCTGGGAGATGGAATGCCCCGGGTTCCATCCCAGTACGGCCAAAATAATAAAATAAAATAAAATAAAGATTTTCTTTTTTCATCCACCACTGCTGAAAAAGTAGGCCCTAATCAACCCTGAGCTCAGCCTTCTACTCCAGCCTCGAAAACCCCCTCCTCTCCGACTTGTCCCCCACCCGCTCCAAAATCCCTGCTGCCTCTCTTCCTAGACAAAGTCAGGAAACTGGAGTTTGTTTTTCCTGCGGTCTCCTCTCCCAGGCTGAGAGCTGCCTTCGCAGCCAGAGAAAGCATTAATAAATGTTGGAGGAATGAATCTAGGCTCCTGGCTCTGGGAAGCCAGAGACCTGGCCAGCTCCCCACGAGTGGCTCTGGCCTCGGTAGATGGCCACCTGGCCTCCGAGGGCCCCCACACCCAGCAGGTAACCTGAGCAGCCGGGGGGACGTGGAGGCAGGATCTTCCCCTCAGCACGAGCCCCTCAGCCCCGGCCAGGGCTCGGCTCCGCGGGTGCGGGAGGCACAGGAGCGGGCTCTACTTAGCGCAGCATCTGGGCGCAGGAGCAGCGTCAGCAGCGACTTAAGGAAGGAAGGCGTGGATGAGGGTTTAATGGAGGACCGCAGGGAGCGCGGCTGTGTGCGTCTGGGTCACCTGTCTCCATGGACAGGCTGGGGCAGGAGAGGAGGGGCCGCCTGGCTCAGTGAGCAGGTCCCTTCTGCCCAGGGAACCCAGTTCTGTGACCATGGAGCGGGAGTCAGGAAATGCATTCCGGAGAAGATGGCCTTCTGCGGTGCCAGCAGGTGGAGGCGGGCTTGGGAGGTTGCCGGCAGAGGGTCCAGTGAGGACAAGGTTGGGCGCTTGGCTGTGACGTTGAGTTGCTCGAGACCTGGCTTTCATAGTGGGGCTTTTGGGGTGAATTCACCCTGTGCTCCATCCTGGGGACTTGGGGCTGAGAATTCCAGGTGGAGACGGAGCCAGCTGAGAAAGGACAGCAACACCCAGTAGCTTTGAGTTCTACACAGAACCGAATCTAACTAGAGGTTGCTGGGAGCCCCAGCATGCCTTCAAGTCCCCCTTGCCCTGGCTAGTCAGTCTCAACCCCTGATCCTGCCCAAGGCCGCCCTGACCTGCCGCCTGTCACCATCGACTTGACTGGCCTCTTGTGAGATTCCTCGCACACACTCAGTCACGCAGGACATGGTATTTTGTCTCTGGATACTTTAAGCACGTTCTTTTTTTGGGGGAGGGGATGCTGGAGATGAAACCCAGGGACATTTTACCTCCGAGCTACAACCCCAGCCCTATCTTTTATTCTTTTTGAAACAGGCTCTCACTGAGTTGCTGAGGTTGGCTGTGGACGGCGATCCTTTTGTCTCAGCCTCCCAAGTCCTGGGATGACAAGCTTGTGTCACCATGCCCAGATTAGCATGATCTTTTTTTTTTTTTTTTTTTTTTTTTTTTTGCGGTGCTGGGGGTGGAACCTAGGGGTATTTTTACCTCCGGGCTACACCCCTAGTTCTATTTTTTTTTTTTTTTTTTGGTGGTACTGGGGGTGGAACCCAGAGGCTTTCTACCTCCAGGCTACACTCCCAGACCTATTTTATACTTTATTTGGAAACAGGGTCTCACTAAGTTGCTGAGAGCCTCACTACGTAGCTGAGGCTGGCTTCGAACCTGTGCGATCCTCCTGTCTCAGCCTCCCAAGCGCGGAGATTATAAGCGTGCGCCACCACGCCCGGCACCTCCAGTTCTATTTTTTAGTCTTTATTTTGAAACTCAGGGTCTCACTGAGTTGAAAAGGACCTCAGTAAGTAGCTGAGGCTGGCTGTGAACCCAGATCCTCTTGTGTCAGCCTCCTGAATGCTGGGATGACAAGTGTGCGCCACCACGCCCGGCTCAGCATGCTCTTCTTGAGATTCACCCGCCTTGTTATGTGAATCGACCGTTTGCTTATTTTCTTAATTGCTGAGTGATATTCTGTTGTCTGGCTGGACCATGATTAACTTATATGTTCGCCTGCTAAATGGATCTTGGGGTTAAGTCCAATATGACTTACTTTTTTTGTGTGTGTGTGGGTCTGGGGATGGAACCCAGAGGCATTTGACCTCCGAGCTACACCCCCTGCCCTATTTTTTATTCTTTTTTTTTTTTTTGGTGGTACTGGGGTTCCTGGAAGCCCTTCTACCTCTGGGCTACACTCCCAGACCTATTTTTACATTTTTACTTGGAAACAGGGTCTCCTAAGCCAGCGCGCGCGGCTGGCTTCGAACCTGCGCGATCCTCCTGTCTCTGCCTCCCAAGCGCGGGGATTACAAGCGTGCGCCACCACGCCCGGCTTTTATTCTTTATTTTGAAACCGGGTCTCACTGAATTGCGGAGGGCCTCGCTAAGTAGCTGAGGCTGTCCGCGAACCGTGATCCTCCAGGTCTCAGCCTCCCGAATGCTGGGATGACAAGCGTGCGCCACCACGCCCGGCTATGACTTACTCTTAATTGCGCTGTGGTGAATATTCTGGTACAAATATTTGCCTGGTGTTGGTTAGTTTTCTGTCGCTAAAACACCTGAGACTGGGTCATTTTAGAGAATAGAAGATGCCAGGCGTGGTGGCACATGCCTGCAATCCCAGCACTTGTGAGGCTGAGACAGGAGGGTGACAGGTTCGAGGCCCTCAGCAACTTAGCAAGAACTTGTTTCAAAATAAAAAATAAGGCTCGCAGCCAGCCTCAGCTACTTAGCGAGGCCCTCTGCAACTTAGTGAGACCCTGTTTCAAAATAAAGAATAAAAAATAGGGCTGGGGATGTAGCTCAGAGGTCGAATGCCCCTGGGTTCCATCCCCAGACCCGCAAAATACAATAAAATAAAATAAAAATAAAAAAGGCTAGAAATGGAGCTCGGGGGTCGAGTGATCTTGGGTCCAATCCCTAGTTCCGCACATAAACAATAGCGGGTGGTCTGGCTCGTGGTCCTGGAGCCTGGCAGAGGCCTTCTTGCCGCATGTATTGTTTTACTGCAACGAGAAGTGGGGGTCCGGGAAGCAGGGTTCCCAAGGATCCTGGTAATTGGAATTACGGCCCCAAGGGAGGTGGCAGGAGCCACGTGGGGGCAGAGGAGGGCGGCTGCTAGCGGGCGCCCCAGGACTCAGGAGGCCAAGATGGGGGAGCCACAGGCTCAAGGATGGCTTCGGCAACTTGGTGAGGCCTTGCTTCAAAATAAAAACTCTACAAAGGTCTGGGGATGAACCCGGGGCATTCTACCTCCAGGCTACACCCCCAGCTGTATTTCATTGTCTCCCCACGGCCCTCAGAGTGACTGCGGCCACCAGGGCTCCGCGGTGAGTCAGAGCCACGGAGCCCAGCCAGCCTTTCCTGGTAGCACAGCTCTCGCCCTCACCCCAGTTCCCAAGTAGAGGCCTTGAGACCTTTCCAGTCTCCCATCTCCCTCCTCCTGGTCCCAGGAAAGCCCTGGCTCCCGAGGGCTTCTCCCAGGAAGCCAAGGCATGGGAGCCCTGGGGAGCTCTGCCAGCAGACAGGCCACCCTCCCTCCAGCACGGCAGCCCGTCCACAGGGGCTCCTCTCCCCTCCTGGGTCCCGCCCATCACGGGATGAAATGGACCGAAGGGATGGATTTGGCAGATGCCAAAAGATAGTCCAGAGTTGTGCCGGGCATGATGGAACGCACCTGCAATCCCAGTAAGTGGGAGGCTGAGACGGGAAGATGGCGATTCAAGGCCAGCCTCAGCAGCTTAGCAAGACCCTGTCTAAAAAAAATTTATATATATATGATCTTGAAGGTAGAATGCCCGTCCTGGGCTACCTACAATACCAAAAGAAGAAGGAAGAGGAGAAGAAGGAGAAGGAGATAAAAGATAAAATAAGCCGGGCGTGGTGGCGCACGCTTGTCATCCCAGCATTTGGGAGGCTGAGACAGGAGGATCACACAGGTTCAAAGCCAGCCTCAGCTACTTAGTGAGGCTCTCAGCAACTTAGTGAGACCCTGTTTCCAAATAAAATATAAAAATAGGGCTGGAAGTATAGCCCGGAGGTAGGAAAGCCCCTGGGTTCCATCCCCAGTACCACCAAAAAAAAAAAAAAAAAAAAAAAAAAAATAGGGCTGAGGGTGTAGCTCAGAGGTAGAATGTCCCTGGGTTTCATCCCCAGTGCTGCAAAAAAGAAAAATAAACAAATAAATACATACATAAATAAACAAATAGGGCTGGGTGTGTAGCTGGGTGGTTGCCCCTGGGTTCCACCCCCAGTACCACAAAAGAAGAGAGGGACAGCCAACTGTCCACTCAGATGTCTCCTGAGCCTCTCCCAACTCGCTGCCCACACCCCAGCCACTGCTGGGGGCCAGGTGACGCCCCTCGGGCCACACGGCCTGCCTCCCTCCAAACCACACCGTGAGGCCTCCTGGGGTCGGCAGGCCCTAGGTCAGGTCTCTGGGGCGTGCGGTGGTTAGGGCTGCAGGTACCAGGATGCGCGGTGTGACCTTGAACAAGTTGCTGGAGCTCTCTGTGCCCAACACCCGGTGTCCATAGGTGGCACAGAGAATCAAAGCCCCGCCCTCCTAGAGCCCTTAGCTGTGTGGAAGACACCACTGTCACGCCCAGCCTAGGTTACTTCTTTTTGTGTGTGTGTGTGTGTGTGGTCCTGGGGGTGGAACCCAGAGGCTTTCTACCTCTGGGCTATACTCCCAGACCTATTTATATATCTTTTGGAAGCAGCATCTCACTAAGTTGCTGAGGCTAGCTTCGAACCTGTGTGATCCTCCTGTCTCAGCCTCCCAATCCAAGCTATTTTTTTTTTTTTTTGTAGTACTGGGGTTCCTGGAAGCCCTTCTACCTCCGGGTTACACTCCCAGACCTATTTTTATATTTTTTATTTGGAAACAGGGTCTCCTAAGCCAGCGCGCGCGGCTGGCTTCGAACCTGCGCGATCCTCCTGTCTCTGCCTCCCAAGCGCGGGGATTACAAGCGTGCCCACCACGCCCGGCTACCTCCAAGCTATTTTGAAACAGGGTCTCACGAGGTTGATGAGAGTCTCACTAGTTGCTGAGGCTGTCCTCAAACCTGCCATCCTCCTGTTTCAGAAGTACTGGAATTACAAGCCTGTGCTTGAGACAGGGCCGGGTGTGGTGGCGCACACTTGTAATCTAACTACTCCGGAGGCCGAGACGGGAGGATGGCAGGTTTGAAGCCAGCCTGGGCAACTTAGTGAGGCCCTGTTTCCAAGTAAGAAATAAAACTGCTGGGGTTTAGCCTGGAGGTAGAATGCCTCTGGGTTCCATCCCCAGTACCACACACACACACAAAAAAAAGATGGGAGCCGAGCGTGGCTCCAGCCCTAGTACTTGGCAGGCTGAGACAGGATTGCCTGTTCGGAGCCAGCCTGGGCAATTCTGTGAGGCTCTCAGCAACCTAGCAAGCCCCTGCTGCTTCCAAATAAGAAATAAAAATGGGGCTGGGGTATAACTTGGAGGTAGAATGCCTCTGAGTTCAATCCCCAGTACTAAAAAAAAAGAAAGAAAATAGGAACAGGGATGGATGTCGCTCAGGGGTAGAATGTCCTTGGCTTCAATTCCCAGTACAAAAAAACCCAACCAGAATCAGGAGCAGCGGCTATGGAATCTGTGCCTTCTCTGCCCCCTCGTCATCAGGAATATACCCTAGGTGGGGCCTGGGTATGCAGACCCTAGAGTCTAGTGGACACCCCGGGTACTGTAGGGAAGGCAGTTTAGCCCGTCAGGTTCCACCGCAGGGCTGCGAGGCATAGGTCAGCACAAGCAGGTGCTGGGGAAGGCCTGGTGTACAGAAGGCGCTCAGTAGGCGCTGACCGGCTGGAGCTGTGACCAGATGCCGGCCCCTTCAGGGTCTGGAGGTCCAGCCGGCTCAAGGTGGACCCTCAACAGCTGGGCGGGGTGCACCCCAGAGGCCCCGGGAGGCTGCGCAGGTCCCCAGGGTGGCCTCGGTCTCCTTGGCTCTGCTTAGGCACCATGGGCCTGCGATGGTCGGCTTCCCCTCGAGGAGCCGCCAGGCCCCAAAGAAAGCTCCTGGGTGCTGCGCCCAGGGTTCAGGGCCGCTAGCTTCTCACCCTGCGGCTGCGCCTCCCGCCCGCCTCAGCCCCCCGCAGTCTGCTCCACTATTTTATCTTGGAGATGGTGCCTCCCAAGTCCCCAGGCTGGCCCCCGACTCCTGCTCAGTCTCCTCAGCAGGGACCACAGGCACGCGCTGCTGCCCACCAAGCTTCCCAGTTTCCTTCCAGCTCAGAAAAAGCCAAAGTCCTGCAGGGTCCCTGTATGACCCCTTCTCTGAAGGTCGACACCTCTCACTCGGTCCCCAAGACCTGCCTGAGGTCACTCAACCCCAAGCCTCCTACGTGCCCCCACCTCCTCCCTCCCTTCCCGGCCTCTGCCTTCCTCTGTGCTGACCCCCAGCGTGCACCCAGACCTACGCACCTGCTGGCCTCTCCGACTCAGCCCCCTCCTTCCAGATGCACGCGGTCACCTGCCCGAGCCCTCTCCCAGACCCCTTTGTCCCCACACTCTGAGGCCCCGTGTCTGACAGCAGCTGCTCAAAGATTTCATTTCTCCTGCTGACGAATCCCTTCCCTGATGTGATGAAGCCCACCCTGCCCAACACCTCTTGCTGGGCTTAGACTCTGCTCTCTGACCGGCCCAGGTCCCTGGGCCACGAGGAAGGCAGAGGGCGCCCTAAACAGCAAATCAAGAAGCTTGCTTCAAAGCCAGGTGTGCTGGCGCACACTGGTAATCCCAGCAAGTGAGGCTGATACAGGAGGATCGCAGTTGAGGCCAGCCTCAGCTACTACTTACTGAGACCCTCTGCAACTCAGTGAGACCCTGTTTCAAAATAAATAAGGCGGGGGTGGTGGTGCACACTTGTCATCCCAGCATTTGGGAGGCTGGGATCAGGGGATCGTGGTTCGCGGACAGCCTCAGCTACTTAGTGAGGGCTCTGCAACTTAGTGAGACCCGGTTTCAAAATAAATAAAAAATAGAGCCGGGCGTGGTGGGCACGCTTGTCATCCCCGCGCTTGGGAGGCGGAGACAGGAGGATCACGCAGGTTCGAAGCCAGCCGTGTCGCTGGCTTAGGAGACCCTGTTTCCAAATAAAAATATAAAATAGGTCTGGGAGTGTAGCCCGGAGGTTGAAGGGCTTCCAGGAACCCCAGCACCACCAAAAAAACAAACAAACAAAAATAAAAAATAAAAAAATAAAAAATAGGGCTGGGGGTATAGCTCGGGAGTCGAACGCCCCTGGGTTCCATCCCCAGTACTGAAAAAAGAAAGCTCGCTTCAGCAACAAACACTAAATCTGGAACGATTCAGACATAAGCTGTAACCTCAGTGCCTAGGACTCTGAGATGGAAGGATTACAGTATCAAGGCCAGCCTCGGCAACTTAGCAAGACCCTGCTTCAAAAGAAAAAATTAAGAGCTGGGCCAGGTGTAATGGCACGTGCTTGTAATCACACTACACGGGAGGCTGAGACAGGAGGATCGCGGTTTTTGTACAGCCTCAGCTACTACTTAGTGAGGCCCTTTGTAACTCAATGAGACCCTGTTTCAAAATAAAAAATAAAAATAGGGCTGGGGGTGTAGCTCAATAGAATGCCCCTGGGCTCAATCCCCTAGTACCACAAAAAGGAGAAAGAGAGAGAGAGAGAGGAGGAAAACAGGGCTGGGGATGTAGCTCAGAGGTAGAACATCTCTGTGTTCAATCCCTAGTACCAACAAGAACAAAAATTAACTTTATGTGTGTGTGTGTGTGTGTGTGTGTGTGTGTGTGTGTGCTGGGAATTTAACCCAGAGGTGTTCTACCTCACTCATTGCTAAAGCTGACCTTAAATTTTGACCCTCCTGCCTGGCCTCCCAATCCTGGGATCACCAGCCTGCGCCAGCACACCCGGCTCTCCCACCTATCATCACGCGCGGAGCTCTGGCACCCCTGCCCAGCCTGGGGCCGGACGGGGTCCAGGTGTCCAGCGAGTGTCCTGGCCCCCACACAAGACACGAGACACGCTCGGGAGCTGGCGCTGGCATCCTTTATCTGGGCTCAGCGGCCCTCCAGGGCCCGGTCCCGGGCGATGACGGCCTCGTCGAACTTGATCATGAGCGTGGTGCCCTTGTGCCAGTGCGCCGTGACCTTGGCGGGGAAGCCGCTGTGCGAGAGCACGGCCTCCACCACGCCCGCCGTGAAGCTGGCGCAGTTGAGCGTGCTGTTCTCCTTGGGCACCGAGATGTAGGTGTTGATGAGCGGCTCGCGCTCGATGATGTAGAAGGTGCGCGCGTCGTCGTTGGCCTGCTCCAGCTTGTCGGCCTCCTTGCCGAACAGCGCCTTCCACAGGGCGCCCTTGACGAACAGCAGCGCGCCCAGCACCTTGGTCTCGCGCCGCGCGCCCTTCTCGCGCGCCACCAGCGCGTCCAGCACGCGCGCGCCCACCTGGCGGCCCAGCGCGGCCAGGCGCGCCTGCAGCTCGGCCACCGAGAACACGCGGCTCTGGCAGTGCTGCACCAGCTCGGAGAAGAGCAGCGCGAAGGCGCTCAGGCTCACCTCGGTGCGCGGCCGCGCCAGCGCGCGCTCCAGCAGCGCCGACTTCCCCCGCGTGAAGCGCGCCTCCATGCCGCCGGCCTGCGGGGACAGGGCGGGTCAGCGGGGTGCGGGGCAGGACCCCGCCCCGCCTCGCCACGCCAGGGGACCGGGTCAGGGGGGTGCAGAGAGCCGGCCCAGGCGTCCCGGGACCCCCGCCCCGCCCTGCCTCGCCATGTCAGGGGACCGGGTCAGGGGGGTGCAGAGAGCCAGCCCAGGCGTCCCGGGACCCCCGCCCCGCCTCGCCACGCCAGGGGACCGGGTCAGGGGGATGCAGAGAGCCGGCCCAGGCGTCCCGGGACCCCCGCCCCGCCTCGCCACGCCAGGGGACCGGGTCAGGGGGGTGCAGAGAGCCAGCCCAGGCGTCCGGGACCCCCGCCCCGCCTCGCCATGTCAGGGGACCGGGTCAGGGGGGTGCAGAGAGCCAGCCCAGGCGTCCCAGGACCCCCACCCCACCTCCACCATCAGCCACGCCAGGGGACCGGGTCAGGGGGATGTGGGGGCAGGACCCCCGCCCCGCCTCGCCATGCCACGGAACCGGGTCAGGGGGGTGCAGAGAGCCAGCCCAGGCGTCCCGGGACCCCCGCCCTGCCTCGCCACCAGCCACGCCAGGGGACCGGGTCAGGGGGATGCAGAGAGCCAGCCCAGGTGTCCCGGGACCCCCGCCCCGCCTCGCCATGCCAGGGTACCGGGTCAGGGGGATGCAGAGAGCCAGCCCAGGCGTCCCGGGACCCCCACCCCGCCTCGCCATGCCAGGGGACCGGGTCAGGGGGATGCAGAGAGCCAGCCCAGGCGTCCCGGGACCCCCGCCCTGCCTCGCCATGCCAGGGGACCGGGTCAGGGGGATGCAGAGAGCCAGCCCAGGCGTCCCGGGACCCCCACCCCACCTCGCCACCAGCCACGCCAGGGGACCGGGTCAGGGGGATGCAGAGAGCCAGCCCAGGTGTCCTGGGACCCCCGCCCCACCTCGCCATGCCAGGGGACCGGGTCAGGGGGATGCAGAGAGCCAGCCCAGGCGTCCCGGGACCCCCACCCCACCTCGCCATGCCAGGGGACCGGGTCAGGGGGATGCAGAGAGCCGGCCCAGGTGTCCCGGGACCCCCACCCTGCCTCGCCATGCCAGGGTACCGGGTCAGGGGGATGCAGAGAGCCAGCCCAGGTGTCCCGGGACCCCCGCCCCGCCTTGCCACCAGCCACGCCAGGGGACCGGGTCAGGGGGATGCAGAGAGCCAGCCCAGGCGTCCCGGGACCCCCACCCCACCTCGCCATGCCAGGGGACCGGGTCAGGGGGATGCAGAGAGCCGGCCCAGGTGTCCCGGGACCCCCACCCCGCCTCGCCATGCCAGGGGACCGGGTCAGGGGGATGCAGAGAGCCAGCCCAGGCGTCCCGTGACCCCCACCCCACCTCGCCATGCCAGGGAACCGGGTCAGGGGGATGCAGAGAGCCAGCCCAGGCATCCCAGGACCCCCACCCCACCTCCACCATCAGCCATGTCAGGGAACCAGGTCAGGGGGATGTGGGGGCAGGACCCCCACCCCACCTCCGCCATCAGCCATGTCAGGGAACCAGGTCAGGGGGATGTGGGGGGCAGGGCCCCCACCCCACCTCCGCCATCAGCCATGTCAGGGGACCAGGTCAGGGGGATGCGGAGGGGCCTGGCGAGCCCAGGCGTCCTGGGACCCCCACCCCACCTCCAGCATCAGCCACGCCAGGGGAGCGGGTCAGGGGAATACAGAGGGCCAGCCCAGGCGTCCCGGGACCCCCATCCCACCTCCGCCATCAGCCATGTCAGGGGACCAGGTCAGGGGGATATGGGGGGCAGGACCCCCACCCCACCTCGCCATCAGCCTAGCGCCCCCGTTTGGACACGTCTCAGTCCACCCAGAGGAGAGCAGGAAGGACGGGGAGGGAAGGCCTGGGGCGTCGAGGCCAGGGGCCTGGAGGGCTCAGGGCGACCTCCGGGTCAGTCCAGGGGCGCGGGGACCCCGGCCCGCACCCTTGGGCAGCTTGGATTTGCGGCGCGAGGCGGGGTCTCAGGGAAGGTGTCGGGAGCCCCATCCCCAGGCTCCCTAGGAAGGTGGCTGGGTGGTGGAAGGAGGGCTGCTGCTGGGGAATCCGAGGGAACGCGCGGCGCCTCCTCTCCCGCCAGCCTCGTCCACCTTGGGGTGAACGTGCCGCCCTGGGGTCGCTGGGGGACAGAGGCCTCGCCCCACCGAGCATGGCCGGGCCAGAGGACCGCGGGCTCTAGGGGAGGCCGAGGTGGCCCCAAGAGCTCTGCGGGAGGCCCAGAGCGCGCCACGGGGCCGGGTGCGAGACCCCGAGACCCCCGCCCCCGGGGCAGGCCAGGGCGGGCGGGTCCGGGACGCGGACCCCGGCGCTCAGGACTCACAGGCCCGCGGGCGGGGGTCGCGGAGACGACGAGGGCGACGCGTCCCCGGAGCTCGGGCTGTCGGCTCGGCCGCGCTGCTTTACGGCGCCGTAAGGGACGCGCGTGCGCATGCGCGCTGCGCGGGCGGGCGGGCGGGGCGGCGCCGGGAGCGGCCGCTGGGGGGCGCGCGTGCACCCCGCCCGGCGGGCCCGGGAGCAGGTGCAGGTGCGGCCACCTGTTCATGGGCGCGCGTGTCTTGTCCCAGGGGCCCCTGGACGCGTGTTCCCGTGTCTCAAGGCCATCTATCTAGGAGTCCTGGGCGGCAGTGCATTCGGGCGTGTGTACTCCATGGCACGGGTACACTTACCGACACACACGGTGACGTCCGTGGGCACGTGCTCAGGGGCTCCTATGTAACCTTGGATCCAAGTACACTTAAGTATTTTCTTTTTTCTTTTTTTTTTTCGGTACTGGAGATGGAACCCAGGGGCAGTCTACCTCCGAGCTACACCTCCAGTCCGATTTTTAAAAATTCTTTATTTTGAAACAGGGTCTCACTGAGTTGCGGAGGGCCTCACTAAGTAGCTAGTCTGGCTGGAAACCGCGATCCTCCTGTCTCAGCCTCCCAAATGCTGGGATGACAAGCGTGCCACCACACCCTGCTCTAAAATGATTATTCTTGAACACACACACACACACACACACACACACACACACAGGAACACAACTCTGCAACACCCATTCACCCTGGCAGGCAGTCTTCGGTGTGTGAACGAGCCGGTTACTACTTGGTTGGGGGGCTCCTGTTCCCTTCTTCACTGGTGGATGCGACCCGTCCAGGCCGTGGCAGAGTGGTTCCATTTATTGAACTGTGGACTCTGGGGAAAGGAAGACAGCCCAGGTCAGCCAGGCCAGGCCAGGCCGGATCACACCTTCTCCGCCTCCCCGGGTCCTGGCTTACTTGGTGCGTTCATCTTGGTCTCCAGAATCCCAAGAATTTTTTGTATATTTTTACTGATCAGGGTGATGTCTGGCGGGAGGGGGAAAGACAGGTGAACGGGGTGGGGCGTCAGACAGAGCCCCCCTTCTCTGCCTGCAGCCTGAAGCACAAGAATCTTTGCCAACACTGAGGGGCCCTGCAGTGTTGAAACCCCTCTGGCCCAGGGCCTCTTCAAATCCCAGGCTTTGGGAGGGCAGAACCGCCATCTTTTCCCCGAATCCCCAGCACCCAGTCTACTGCTGGGCATTGAAATACAGTCACCCAAGGGAGGAAGGGCGGGCCTTGCAGGGCACCTGCGGGCACCGTCCTCAGTTTCTGGTTCCCTTCCAGGACCCTGTTCTTGACCTCGCTGATCCCGCTGACGGCGTCCTGGATGCTCGACCGGATGCTGCTCCAGCCCCTCCTCTGCTCCTCCTGGCACTCCTGGGCCAACTGCGTGGCTGAAGTAGTGGATTGGGGCGTTCTAGGTGGCCACCCCTCCTGGCCCTGCCGCCACGCCACCCCGTGGGTCCCCCCGACCTCTGCTCACCATTCAAAAGCTCCTCCCTCAAGCTCCACATCTGTCTGGACATCTCAGAGTCTGGGAGAGAGGGCAGAGCTCCCTGGTCTTGCCGTCCCGGGAGGGGCCGGGGCGGGGCAGGGGTGGGAGAGGACCAGGCTTCCCCCGCCTTGAGGACACACACTCACTCTTCAACAGGACCAAGATGCAGAGGATGATGCAGAAGAGGAAGGCCAACGCGAGGAGGGCGTACAGGCTCGTGATGGCTGTGCGCAGCCAAGGGGGGACCTGGACGCCGTCCGCCAGTGGCCGAGGCTGTGCTGGGCCTGAGCAGAGAGGCAGGTCAGGTGGCCATCCACGGTCGCCGCCACCACACTGGCCCTTGCCAGCACCATCAGCAATCACGTCTAGTCCTATCGCGACACAGACCCCCTCACTGTCGCCCACGCTGCCACTGACGCCCGCCGACATCGCCACCCAGAGTGACCACATCCCTATCAGCTCTGCCCTTCCTGACCACCTTGCTACTCAGCCACTCTCCCGGGTGACACCGGCCCAGTCAACAGCGCCACCCCGGCGTCCCCGCGACGGGCCCTGCTCCCTTCTGGGCCACCACGCACTTCGCGGACAGCGCCTTCTCCCCGAAGCGTCCTCTCGCGAGCCGCTACCCCAGCTGCGGCTCATGGGCTGCAGGCGTCCCTCACCTGGACCCGGGGGCTCGGGACGTCTACCCTGTGGCCGGTCCCGGTTCCTGAAGGTCAAGGTCATGTTCTCGTAGTCGGGGTCACCTGCACCTGCTGCTTAAAGATTAAGCCGAGCGGGTGTGTGTGAGGGCTTGTGCCGCTGGCACACTCAGGTAAGCACACACGCAGGTAAGCACGCATCTCAGCCTGCAAGGACCCTCCAGCCGGCTGCCAGCCCTCCCCGCCCACCCCAGGCTCCTGACTGATGGGATTGAGCCTGTATTGATGGTTAATACGAGCTGTATTAATTGCTAATAAGAACAAGCTTTCATACTTAGGCAAAACAATTAAAAATCCTTTTCTCTACCTCTCAGCTGTCAGCCAAGAGCTGCAGCCAATATTGACCTCAGTCAGCTAAAAGTTAGCTGTGAGCCCAGCTGACCATGGAATGTTAAACACTAAATTCCCACAGTAGTTTAAAGTTAAGAGAACCCTATATAAATTACCAAGTACATAAAAGAGTTACAGCCGGGCGTGGTGGCGCACGCTTGTAATCCCAGCACTTGGGAGGCAGAGACAGGAGGATCACACAGGTTCGAAGCCAGCCTCAGCTACTGAGTGAGGCTCTCAGCAACTCAGTGAGACCCGGCTTCCAAATAAAGTATAAAACTGGTCTGGGAGTATAGCCCAGAGGTAGAAAGCCCATGGGTTCCACCCCCAGTACCACACACACACACACACAAAGATAAGTTTACAACATAAGTAACTTGTAGCAAATAGAGATAGAAAAAGGCTAAAATTCCCCAAGGACACAGATGGATGGAACAGGCCTTCTCCAGAGCAGGCAAGTACCATGTAACTCCTGGCCTTTTTTTTTTTTTTTTTTTTTTTTGTGGGTCTGGGGATGGTACCCAGGGGCAATCTACCTCTGAGCTACACCCCCTGCCCTATTTTTTTTCTTTATTTTGAAACAGGGTCTCACTGAGTTGCAAAGAACCTAAGTAGCTGAGGCTGTCTGCCAACTGCAATCCTCCGGTCTCAGCCTCCCAAATGCTGGGATTACACGCCCGGCTCCTCCTGGCCTTGTTAACCAAGTAACACAACTTGCTCATAAATCTAACAAGGAAGGCTTGTGCCTCAGAGATAACTGGTGGGCCTGTGCCCGCATTGGGCCAGGGAAGATAAAGACTATTGGCTAAGCAGATGGGAGGAAGGAGATAACGAATCCTTATAAAAACTGCTCTGTGTTCAAAAACTTCAGTGCCTTCGTTTCGAGGCGCTCCACTGCGTCCTCTCTGGACGCTTTGATGGTCTGTCCCTTCTCTCTACCTTTTTAATAACAGAAATTGCTTAAGCTTGCAACAGTATAGTTCTGGCCATATTTTTTCCAAACTAGCTAAGAACAAGAACCCACGCCAACATCTCAAACCGTTACACTGACCTTCAGGGTGCCGAGCTGTGCCTGACTCCTTGTCTTTGACAGCTGCCAGCTGCATCCCGATCTGCTGGTTCATGTAGACCTCAGCCTCCATGGCCCCTGGCCTGCAGGAGCGCCACGCGCCCACACCGGCCGGGTGAGGAGGGCCGGGTTCAGGAGGAGGAAGGAAAGACTGCCTGTCCTCTGCAGGAACCCGTGACCTGCCCGCCCTGGCCCAGAGAGGCACAGAGGTCTTGTTTGTCCGAGAAGGGAAGCCCCCTGGACCAGGAGACGGGGAATTTTGGCAGGAAGTGACGTGTGAACTTGAGAGGCAGACAGAAGGCCACCAGCCTCCCTAGGTGAGGCTCAGCCTCCACCCTGCCTTGTTCTCAGTGGAGAAGCAAAGCCACTGGGGGTCTCACCTGTTGGGTAAAGGCTGCCAGGCATGGAGGCAGGGGTCCCAGGGCCTCCCGCGGCCTTCCCCCAGCCCCCGGCCGCTCTTTGGCTCACCGCACCCCAAAGTTCTGCCTCTCCCCGTTCTCATGGAGGGAGGGGCGGAAGTGAGTGAAGCAGCCAGGTCCGGCCGCGGGAGGCCCGGCCGCGCCCGCTGCGGGGCTTGTTTCTTTTCTTTTTTGTGGGTCTGGGGGTGGAGCCCAGGGGCACTCTACCTCTGAGTGGCACCCCCAGCCCTTTTTAAATTCTTTATATTGAAACAGGGTCTCACCGAGTTGCAAAGGGCCTAAGTAGGAGCTGAGGTGTCTGACCTGCGATCCTCCTGTCTCAGCCTCCCGAATGCTGGGATTATCAGCCTGTGGCACCACACCTGGCTCTTTTTTTTTTTTGCGGGTTTGGAACCCAGAGGCATTTGACCTCCGAGCTACACCCCCGCCCTATTTTTTATTTTTTATTTTTTATTTTTATTTTTTTATTTTTTTTGGTGGTACTGGGGTTTCTGGAAGCCCTTCTACCTCCGGGTTACACTCCCAGACCTATTTTATATATTTTTTGAAACAGGTTCTCTTACGCCAGCGCGGCTGGCTTCGAACCTGCGCGATCCTCCTGTCTCCGCCTCCCAAGCGCGGGGATGACAAGCGTGCGCCACCACGCCTGGCTTATTATTTTTTATTTTGAAGCAGGGTCTCACTGAGTTGCAGAGGGCCTCATTAAGCAGCTGAGGCTGTCCGCGAACCGCGATCCTCCGGTCTCAGCCTCCCGAATGCTGGGATCACAAGCGTGCGCCACCACGCCCGGCTCCCAGAGGTATTCTACACTGATATATACCCCTAGCTCTATTTTTTGCTATTTGGGGTGTGTGTGTGTGTGTGTGTGTGTGTGTGTGTGTGTGTGCGCGCATGTGTGTGATTGAACCCAGCAGCAGCATTCTACTCAGAGCTACACACCCCAGCCCGCCTGATTTTGTCGTCTGGAAGCAGCGCCTCACTAGGCTGAGGCTGCCCTGCAGCCAGAGAGCCTCACGTCGCAGGCTCCCGAACACGGGAGTCACAGGCATGGACACCAGGCCCAGCGCCTTGTTTGTTTGTTTGTTTGCAGTACTGGAGATTGAACCCAGGGGCATCCTACCTCTAAGTTACACTCCCAGCCCCATTTTTTATTCTTTATTTTGAAACAGGGTCTCACTGAGTTGCAAAGGGCCTAAGTAGCTGAGGCTGTCTGCAAACCGCAATCCTCCTGTGTATGTCTCCTGAATGTTGGGATTAGAAGCTTGTGCCATCATGCCCGGTTTGTTTGTTTGTTTGTTTGTTTATTTGGTGGTACTGGGGATGGAATCCAGGGGCTTTCTACCTCCAGGCTACATTCCCAGACCTATTTTATACTTTATTTGGAAACAGGGTCTCACTAAGTTGCTGAGAGCCTCACCAAGTAGCTGAGGCTGGCTTTGAACCTGTGCGATCCTCCTATCTCAGCCTCCCAAGTGCGGGGATTATAAGTGGGCGCCACCATGCCCCGCTGAAATTTACATATTTTAATTTTTTTTTGCGGGTCTGGGGATGGAACCCAGGGGCACTCTACCTCCAAGCTACACCCCCAGCCCCTTTTTAATTCTTTATATTGAACCGGTCTCACTGAGCTGTAAAGGGCCTCACTAAGTAGGACCTGAGCGTCTGTCCCGGGGGTCTTGGGGGCTCAGGACCGTGCAGTGTCCTGTCCACTACCCAGACGGACCTGGACCCTGGATAAAGCCTCTTTGTGGGAGTGGGGGGGGGCTGAGCGTGCCAGCAATTCCTGCCACGGTGGACCTTTAAGGTGGTCCCCAAGGGTGACCCTGGCTTCTAGTCTTGAAGGTGAACTTGAGTCTAGAGGAAGGCGCGGGAGACAGGGCGCAAGGCGGGCAGGCAGGGGGGAGAAGGCGGGTCCCCACTGCCCGCCAGCATCTCTACCTGCAGGTGCCCGCCCCGCCCACCAGCAGGGGCCGGCTTCAGCGTGGTCAAGGTCATGTCCTGGTTTATTGCGGGGTGGGTGGGTGCCCTCCCTCCCTCCCCCCTGGCCCTCAGGCGGCCACGCGCAGGCGGCAGCAGCGCGCCGCGGTCCAGTCCATGCCCGCGCACTGGCAGTGGCAGGTGTCCTCGGCGCGCACGTCCCAGGAGCCGCAGGCCGAGCCGCACGCGCAGCCGGAGACCTGGAAGCCTGCGGGGAGGGCGGCGGGCTGCTGGGCGGGGCGCGACCCGCAAGCCCACCCGGGGTGCGCAGGGTGCATGGGCTGGGCCCTAGGGAGCGGGACGGGGCGCTGGGTGGGCCGGGGTCGTGGGCTCGGACCCCCGGCCTGAGGACAGACGTGCGCTCACCTGCAGAGCACGTGGCCAGCGCGCCCCTGGAGGTGACGCTCGTGCAGTCCAGGGCCAGGGTCTTCAGGGCCTCCGAAACTGCGGGAGGGATGGCGGAGGGGCGTGACCCGCCGCCCCTTCCCCTGCTGACCCCTGTGCCGGCTTGCCCTGTAGCCCCAGCACCGGGGAGGCCGACACAGAGGGGGCAGGTCCAGGCGCACGTTTCTGGTCAGCCTCGGCAACTCGTGTGGCCCTCCACTGCTTAGTGAGACCCCCTTCCTTCCTTCCTTCCTTCCTTCCTTCCTTCCTTCCTTCCTTCCTTCCTTCTTTCTTTCTTTCTTTCTTTCCTTTCTTTCTTTCTTCTTTCCGGGTCTGGGAATGGAACCCAGGGTCATTCTACCTCCGAGGGACACCCCCTGCCCTATTTATTTTTGTTTCATTTTTGTGGTACTGGGGGTGGAACCCAGAGGCTTTCTACCTGCGGGCTATACTCCCAGACCTATTTATATTTTATTTGGAAACAGGGTCTCACTCAGTAGCTGAGGCTGGCTTCGAACCCGTGCGATCCTCCTGTCTCAGCCTCCCAAGAGCTGGGATTACAAGCGTGCGCCACCATGCCTGGCTACTCTATTTATTTTTAATAAATATTTATTTATTCTTTATTTTGAGACAGGGTATCACTAAGTAGCTGAGGCTGTCAGCAACCACAGTCCTCCAGTCTCAGCCTCCTGAGTGCTGGGATGACAAATGCGCCACCACACCTGGCTGTGAGACCTTATTGCAATAAATAAAGAATAAAATAGGGCTGGGAGCTGGGCGTGGTGGCACGCCCTTGTAATCCCAGTACTTGGGAGACTGAGACAAGAGGATCACAGGTTCAAAGCCAGCCTAGCAACTTAGTGAGAGAGACTCTGTTTCCAAATTAGAAATACAATTTGCCTGGGGGTGTAAATTGGAGGTAAAATGCCTCTGAGTTCCATCTCCAAGAACCAAAATTAATTAATGAAATAAAATAAAAATTAAAAATAGGACTGGGGATGTAGCTCAGAGGTAGAATGCCCCCGAGTTCAACCCACAAGAGCAATGGGCATGGTGGCACACACCTGTCATCCCAGGACTTGGGAGGCTGAGATGGGAGAATCACAGGTTTGAGGCCAACCTCTGCAATTTAGTGAGACCCCGTTTCAGACTTAAAAAACCAAAAAGGACTGGGGGTGTCGCTGAGAGGTAGAACGCCACTGGGTTCAAACCCCAGTACAAAAATAAAGCGTTTCCCTGGGGTCAGAAGGGGGCGCGCCTCAGTGGTTAGCACTTCTCCGCACCCACGAAGTCCTGGGTCCCTGCCCAGCAGGAGTGGCCGCCAGCTCCAGGACCCTCTGCCTTTGGTGCGGGCACTGAGGATGGAGCCCAGGGCAGTCTACATCCAAACTCTACCCCCAGCCCTATTTTATTTTTATTTTGAAACACGGTCTCAGTAGGTTGACATCAGCCTCATTGCTTGCCGAGGCTGTACTTGAACCTGTGATCCTCCTGTCTCAGCCTCCCAAGCACTGGGATGCCAGGCACGCGCCACCATACCCAGATCCCTGTTATTTTTAAAGTTTGAAGCAGCCGGGCATGGTCTCACACACTTGTCATCCCAGCATTCAGGAGGCTGAGACTGGAGGATCGTGGTTCGCGGACAGCCTCAGCTACTTACTGAGGCCCTTCGCAACTCAGTGAGACCCCGTTTCAAAATAAGGAATCAAAAATAGGGCCAGGGGTGTAACTCGGAGGTCGAAGGGGGTTCCATCCCCAGACCCGCAAAAAAAAAAAAAAAAAAAAAAGTTTGAAGCAGCGTCTCATGACGCTTCTGAGAGTCTTGCTAAATTGCTGAGGCTGGCCTCAAATCTGTGATCCTCCTGCCTCAGTCTCCCAAGGCCTGGAATCACAGGCGCGCTCCATGGTGCCCGACCTAGCCTCTGTTTGCGGGTTTCTTGGAGCGAGGCAAGGTTTGGTTATAGCGATCCGGGACGAGTTTGGGGCTGTGAGTTCGGGAGGGGCTGGACGGGATGCCGTCAGGTTGAACATGTGGCCGGGGCGGGTGTGAGGTTAAGGTCTGGTTCAAATTGGGGCTGGGCCGGGTCAGGTCAGTGTCTGGGGTCAGAGCCTGAGCCCCTGGGGGTTTGGGTGTGGGGTCCTCACCCAGGGAGCTGGTCTGCTCCTGAATCTTCTGGTTCATGGCTTCATCCACAGTACACAGAGACTTGCTGGGCACCAGCAGCCCCAGGATGGAGAGGAGGAAGAGACAGGGAGCCTTCATCTTGTAGCTGCTACACAGGAACAGAGAGACCCCTCCCCTGAGCCCCGGGACCTAGAACCCCAGGCCCCCGTGGCGGCAGGGATGGAGTCCCGGCCTGGCTCCCCAGCCCCCCGCCGGGACCGCAGGGCAGGAAAGGTCTCACCTCGTGGACTGGCCGGCGCCGATTTCTGTGCCACCCAGCTGGAGCCCGCTCTCAGTCTCTCTCTCTCTGCCTCGGGGCATCTGGGCGCCGGCTTCCTGACTTGACAGCTAAGTCCCTTGGCCCCTGCCCCTCGCTGCCCACATCCGGGGCCAAGAGGAAGCCCCCAGAGCAGACTCCGGAGGCCCAGCGGGGGATGCTGCCCTTTCCGCAGTAGCCCTCCCTTGCCAAATCCGGGGCCTGGTCAGGACGTCCTGTCCGATGAAGACGCCGGCATCGCAGAGGGTTGCGTGCAGGGACAGGAGGCGGAAACCCAGGTACGGGCATCGCGCGCCGCGTGCATGCCAGCTGCCTAGCGCAATAGAGTGCAGAACGGAAATCGCCACGGGTCCCTGTAATCCAAGCTTCCACAGGACACGCCGGCCGGGACCATGCACTGACAGAGCCGTCGCTCTGGTTTTGTCAGTTAACAACATGATGGATTTTTGTTGTCGTCAAATACACAGAGCATAGCTGGGCGCCATGGCACACGCCTGCCATCCCAGTGCTAGGGAGGCTGAGGCAGGAGGATCACAGGCTTGAGGGCCAGCCTTGGCAACTTAGCCAGGGCCTCGGTGACAGTGAGACCCTGTTTCCAAATACCAAAAAAAAAAAAAAAAAAGAATAAAGGTTGGGGTTCCAAAGTGAAATACCAGTACCAAAAATAAAATAAAGACAGGGGTATAGTTTGGAGGAAGAATGCTCCTGGATTTAATCCCCGGTGCCAAAAAACAGAAATAAATAAACAAAATGCACATAGTATACAATGAACCGCCTTAAAGTGTACTTTTCAATGACATTAAGTACAGTCACATTATTTTTTTTTGCTTGCCTGACTTGCTTTATTTTATTTTATTTTATTAAGTACGAGGGATGGAACCCAGGGCCATTCTACCTCTGAGCTATGGCCCCAGCCCTATTTTTTATTCTTTATTTTGAAACAGGGTTTCACAGGTTGCTCACCAACTAGCCGAGGCTGGACGAAAACCTGTGATCCTCCTTTTTCAGTACTCCGAAGATTGTAAGCGTGCGCCACCATGCCCGGCTCTTCTTTATTTTGAAACAGGGTCTCACTGAGTTGCGGGGGGCCTCACTAAGTAGCTGAGGCTGGCTGCGAACCAGATCCTCCTGTCTCAGCGTCTCAAATGCTGGGATTACAAACATGCGCCACCATGCCCGGCTTGGTTTCTTTTTATTTATTAATTTCGTGTGTGTGTGCGCATGTGCGCACGTGTGCATGTATGTATGGTACTGGGGATTGAACCCAAGGATATTCTGCCTCCAAGATAATCCCTCCAGGTCTCTTTAATTTTTTTTTTTTTTTTTGGTGGTACTGGGGATGCAATCCAGGGGCTTTGCTACCTCTGGGCTATACTCCAAGACCTATTTATATTTTATTTGAAAACAGTGTCTCACTAAGTTGCTGAGGCTGGCTTCGAACCTGTGCGATCCTCCTGTCTCAGCCTCCCAAACGCGGGGATTACAAGCATGCGCCACCACGCCCGGCTATTTTTTTTTTAAATGGGTCTTGCTAAGTTGCTGAGACTGGCCTTGAACCTGTGATCCTCCCATCTCAGCCTCCCAAGTGCTGGGCTTACAAGAGTGCACACCACTTTTTAAAATACGCTCATGGCTGCTCTCATACATGAGTGGCACACGCATACATCAGTGACGAAGTTGGCTAGTCGTGACAGAGGCTGTGGCTCAAAAACCAAGCACATGAGCCCTTTACAGAAAACAAAAACAAAATCCCTGCACACCCACGCAATACTGAAGATGAAGCCCTGGCGCTCTGCCACTGAGCTGCAGCCCCGATCCTTCTTCTTCTTTTATTTTGAGACAGATTCTCAGTAATTGCCCAAGCTGGCCTTAAACTTGCGATCCTCCTGCTCAGCCTCCCGGGTCTCTAGGTGACAGGTCACCACACCCAGCTCCATTCCCAGCCCCTACATAGGATGGGGAGGAAGAGGCTGTGAATCGTAGCTCTGTGTAAGAATCTGAGGGAGCCGGGCATGGTGGCGCACACGTGTCATCCCAGCATTCGGGAGGCTGAGACCGGAGGATCGTGGTTCGCGGACAGCCTCAGCTACTTAGCGAGGCCCTCTGCAACTCAGTGAGACCCTGTTTCAAGATAGAGAAGGAAACATAGGGCTGGGGGTGTAGCTCGGAGGTCGAATGCCCCTGGGTTTCATCCTCAGACCCGCCACACACACAAAAAAAGAATATGAGTAATTGTCACCAATATCATGCGGGACACAAAAGAGAACTCCCCAAAGCCACGTGTGCAGAGGAAGAGGGCGAAACACCCCTGTGCCGGGGAGGCCGAGACAGGAGCGTCACAGGTCTAAGGCCAGCAACCTAGCAAGCCTCTCGGCGCCAAGGGAGCCCTTGTTTCGAATAAATATAAAATAAAATAGGGCTGGGATATAGCTCAGAGGTAGAACTTTCAATCCTCAGTGCCACACACACACACACACACACACACACACACACACACACACACAGAGTAAAGAGAGAAGGGCAAAAGCAGGCGAGGGGGCACATGCCTGTGACAGGAGGAGTCCAGGTTCATCAGCCTCAGCTACTTAGACCCCGTCGCGTGTGTGTGTGTGTGTGTGTGTGTGTGTGTGTGTGTGTGTTACTGGGGATTGGACCCAGGGGCTTTCTACCTCCAAGCAACTCCCCCAGCCCTATTTTATGTTTATTTGGAAACAGCGTCTAGCCAGGTTGCTGAGTCTCACTACCTGCTGAGACTGTCCTTGAAACGGCACTCCCCCTGTCCCAGCCTCCCAGGTACTGGGAATACAGGTGTGCACCACCACGCCCAGCTTTAAACCAAGTTTTATTAAGGTATCGTTTACATGCAGTAAATTTCTGCATACAGCTACATAACCGTCATAATTAAAATTCTAGCCGGGCGTGGTGGCGCACGCTTGTCATCCCCGCGCTTGGGAGGCGGAGACAGGAGGATCGCGCAGGTTCGAAGCCAGCCGCGCTGGCTTAAGAGACCCTGTTTCCAAATAAAAGTATAAAATAGGTCTGGGAGTGTAACCCGGAGATAGAAGGGTTTCCAGGAACCCCAGTACCATAAAAAAAAAAAAAATTCTAGCTGGACAAAAGGACTTTTTGAAAGACCTAAAGGAAATGGCTTCTGCGTCCCCGGAAGCCACCTAGGATTTCTCTGCCTCCTCTGACGGTTTTCTTTATGAATACTCATAACTGTCAGCAGCTCATTCTCCTGGCTGTCAATATCCATCTGTCCTTGGCACCACCATGAACAAAGGGGACTTGTATCACTGGAAGCCTGGAAACTGTAACTGTCTTCCAGAGGAACCCCGGCTTCTGATTGGTTGCCTTCCTAGATGGAAACTTGTTGCCCTGGTAACAAGATTGCAGTGACATCTGGCTCCATCAAGTCAGAAAAGAACCCTCCTCCCGCGGACTCCATGGGGCTGGAAGGCACAGCTTGGCACTGCCAGGCTTTTCAGTGATGTGCTGGGAGCGTCCTCTGCTCTTGCAGAAACGCCACGGAGAATCCAATCTGCAGGTGGGCAGCCCGAGCGGCTGCCAGTGGGGCAGGTTGGGAGAGGACGGGCGGACCTGTGGGGGCTCAGCAGCGAGCGGGGCGCATCCAGGACAAAGGATGGGCACCGCAGACGCCCTGTGCCAGTGACCCCAGGTTCTCCTCCTTCCTTCCTTCCTTCCTTCCCTCCTTCTTTCCTTCCTTCCTTCCTTCCTTTCTTCTTTCTTTTTTGAGTGGTCTTGAACCTGCGACCCTCCTGACTCAGCCTCCGAGTGCTGGAATGACAGGTGTGTGCCACCACACCCCACTCTGTGTATCTTGAGCCTGAGTCGGGCAGTCCGCACACAGCCACGCCGCCTCCCCACAGCGCACAGGCAGGGGCTTCCGACGATCCCCCCTGCTTCAGAGAGGAGACGGAGCGCCAGGTAGGCGTCACCCAGTACTGGGGAAGTGGAGGCAGGAGGAGGATCACAGGTGCACAGCCAGCCTCAGCGTCTTAGTGAGACCCTGTTTCTTTACTTTCTCTTCCCTCCCTCCCTTCCTTTTTTTTCTTTTCTTTCCTTTTTCTGTTGGGAGTCAAACCAAGGGCAATTCAACCTCTGAGCTACACCCCCAGACCTATTTTTTATTCTTTATTGTGAAACAGGGTCTCACTAAGTTGCGGAGGGCCTCACTAAGTAGCTGAGGCTGTCCACAAACCTTTGTCCTCCGGTCTCAGCCTCCCAAATGCTGGGATTACAAGTGTACGCCACCATGCCCGGCTCTATTTTCTTTTCTTTTCCTTCCTTCCTTTCTTTCTTCTTTCTTTCTTTCTTTCTTTCTTTCTTTCTTTCTTTCTTTCTTTCTTCTTGTGGTACTGGGGATGGAACCCAGGGGCTTTTGTACCTCTGGGCTATACTCCCAGACCTATTTTTTATACTTTATTTTGAAACAGGGTCTCACTAAGTAGCTGAGGCTGTCTGTGAACTGCGATCCTCCTGCCTCAGCCTCCCAAATGCTGGGATTACAATCCAAGCGTGTGCCACCACGCCCAGCTCTATTTTCTTATTTTGAAACAGGGTCTCACTAATTTGTGGAGGACCTCACTAAGTACCGGAGGCTTGCCAAGAACCTGCAATCCTCCTTTTTCAGCCTCCCAAGTTCTAGGATTACAAGTGTACACCACCATACCTGGATGTGAGACCCTGTTTCAAAATGAAGAATTAAATCAGGGGTGGGGAGGTATGTCCCGGAATTCAATTCTCAGCACCACACACACACACAAATTAAATTCTTAGTTCCAAAAATTAACTTCTTAGTACCACCAAAAATTTCTTTGAGAATATTCCCATAGATTCTTTACATATTTTATTGTGCACATTTATGGTATATAACAGAAGATTTTATTTGTTTTGGTGGTACGGGGATGGAACCCAGGGGCCTTCTACCTCCAGGCTATACTCCCAGACCTATTTTTTATATTTTATTTGGAAACAGGGTCTCTTAAGTCAGCTGAGGCTGGCTTTGAACCTGCATGAGCCTCCTGTCTCAGCCTCCCGAGCGCAGGGATTACAAGTGTGTGCCACCGCACCCGGCACAAGAATTTGACATATAGCAAATGCAGCAAATTGCCAGGCGTGGTGGCACACACTTGTAATCCCTGCGCTCCGGAGGCTGAGACAGGATAATCTCGGTTCGCAGCCAGCCTCAGCTACTTAGTGAGGCCCTTTGCAACTCAGTGACACCCTGTTTCAAATAAAGAATAAAAGGTAGGGCTGGGGGTGCAGCTCAGAAGTAGAATGCCCCTGGGTTCCACCCCCAGTTCCACACACACACACTAATAAATAAATAAATAAATAAATAAATAAATAAATAGATAGATAGGGCTGGGAGCCGGTCATGGTGGTGCACACCTGTAATCCCAGGACTTGGGGGGCTGAGACTGGAGGATCACAGGTTCATGACCAGCCTCAGCAGTTTAGTGAGGCCTTCCACAACTTAGACCCTGCTCCAAAACTTAAAATATAATAAAATAGGGCTGGTGTGTAGCTGGAGGGAGAATGCCCCAGGGCTCCACCCCCAGTATCATTCATCAATCAACTAAGTAATAAAAAGGGCTGGGGCATAGATCAGAGGTAAAAACCCCAGGCTCAGCTCCCTGAGCCGCAAAAACAAGCACAGGTTTAGGAAAGAGAAGTTGCCTTGCTTTCTATGGCCTGGGGCAACCAAGAAACGTGTGTGTGTGTGTGTGTGTGTGTGTGTGTGTGTGTGTGTGTGTGTGTGTAGGCGGTGTGAAGCAACCCCCATCAAATGAGGAACTGGGAAGGAAGAAGGGGCGGGCCATCTGGCCACAGCATCCTGGCATGAGGTTGAGCCACCACCCGGCTCTCCATCCTCCGCCACGAACTCCAGGGCCACGCAGCCGCCTGCCCCGAGACGGCTCCAACGTGGGACCGATGGGGGCCGCCCGGCGCCAGAGCTGAGGCCGCACGGGCCTGGGGTACTCCCCGGGGTCGGCCTCCCTCCCTCTCCCTCTCTCTGTCTGTCTCTCTGCAGTACTGAGGATGAAACCCAGGGGCATTCTACCACCGAGCTACACCCCCAGCCCTATTTTTTAATTTTTATTTTGAATCAGGGTCTCGCTAGGTGACGAGAGTCTCACTACTTGCCGAGGCTGTCCTGAAACCTGAAATCGTCCCGTCTTAGCCTCACAAATACTAGGATTACGAGTGCGCGCCACCACGCCCAGCTTCTTCCTCCTCTTTCTCTCGCTGTTTTCTTCTTTTGTCCCAAGGATGGAACTCACAGCCCCAAACATGCTAAGCAAACGCCCCGCCACTGAGCTGCTCCCCAGCCCTTTTGATTGTTGATGTTGAAACTGCCTAGTTGCAGAGAGCCTAAGTCCTGTCCCCTGGAGCAGAGCTTTTCCTGTCGGGCGAGACCCACCCCGACACTTCTTCATACAGTCTTGGCAATAGCTGTTGGTTAACTTGTGTTTTAAGATTTTTGAGCAAGCCGGGTGTGGTGGCGCACACTTGTAACCCTTGCGTTTGGGAGGCTGAGACAGGAAGATTGCGCAGGCTCGAAGCCAGCCTCAGCTGGTTTAAGAGACTCTGTTTCCGAATAAAATACAAAATAGGTCTGGGAGTGTAGCCTGGAGGTAGAAGGCCCCTGGGTTCCATCCCCAGTACCCCCCCAAAAGTATATATAATTTTTTTGAGCAACTTAAAAAAAAATTCTGTTTTTGGCTGGGTGTGGTGGCGCAGACTTGTAATCCCAGCATTCGGGAGGCTGAGACCAGAGGATGGCAGTTCGCGGCCAGCCTCGGCTACTTAGTGAGGCCCTCCAAAACTTAGTGAAACCCTGTTTTGAAATAAAGAATAAGAAATAGGGCTGGGGGTGTAGTTGGGAGGTCGAATGTCCCTACATTCCATCCCAAGACCCACACACACACACACAAATTTTTAAACAGTGGTCAGGATTTTTTATTATCAAAACAAGAGATCATAACAGAAGACACAGCCTAGCATGGTGGCATACACGTGTAATCCCAGCATTCGGGCGGCTGAGACAGGAGGATCGTGCTTTGCAGACAGCCTCAGCTACTCAGACCCGCAAAATAAAAAATAACAGAAGACAAATTAGTTGTTTTGACAATTTATTTGGGCCGTACTGGGGATGGAACCCAGGGGCATTCTGCTTCCGAGGTACACCCTCAGCCCTATTTTTCATTTTTTATTTTTTTCAAAACTCGATCTCACTGAGTTGCAAAGGGCCTAAGTAGCTGAGGCTGTCTGAGAACCATGATCCTCCTCTCAGCCTCCCCAATGCTGGGATGACAAGGTGCGCCCACGGTGGCAGGCGGGGTTGGAGGGCTCTGCAGAAAGCTTGCCGGCTGCTTGCCAAGATGGCCAGCCAGGACCAGGTCTTGCCAATATTTGTACTCAACACTCGTCTTCAGTGCAGAAACACTGTCCAGGTATAAACAAGGGGCAGAGGCGGAGGCAGTCTCTGAGAACCTCCCTGCAGACTGTCACCTCCCATCAGGGTCACGAGCTCCAGCTACACGGGCGCAGGCGGACCGCAGCGCCCCCTGGCGCCCCCGCGCTTAGCTGCATGGGTGGGTGCGAGCAGAAACCCGGACCACCAGTGTACATCTCACCCCTGCCGGTTACCCCGGCCCCTGCGGCTGTGTGCCCGGGACCCTCCATCTCGGGGCTGGCGGAACCCCACGCCCCCTCTGCACCATGGCCGTGTCCACCTCGTTATCTACCCCGCTAGAACTGCTGGGCCACAGGGAGGGACTCTGCTGGCTCTGCCCCACCAGCCTTCCTGGAATTGTCCCTAGCTCTCCCTGAATTCTAAGGACCAGGGACGCCCAAGCAGCGGGGAATCGCGCCACGGCGCCCCCTGGCGGCCCCGCGCGTGACTACGCCGGCGGTCCCCATCCTCGCGGTGACCTTTGCTGTGCCCCCGCCCAGGGCCTCCATGGCCGGACCGCCCAGCTCAGTGCCCCTCTGCGGCTCTCGGGGGCCCAGCCAGGCCCCACGTGCGTCTCAGGCCTTCTCGATCCTTCCGGCCTCCGGATCTGGCCTGCCCTGAACCCCTCTGACTTCTCTTTGGTACTGGGGGTTGAACCTAGAGACATCCCACCTTGGAGCTCTGCCCCCAGCCCCTTTCTATTTTGAGAAAAGCGTCTTCCTGAGTTGCAGAGGCTGGCCTCAAACCTGTGTCTTTTTTTGTTGTTGTTTGGTGGTACTGGGGGTGGAACCCAGAGGCTTTCTACCTCCGGGCTACACTCCCAGACCCATTTTATATTTTATTTGGAAACAGGGTCTCACTAAGTTGCTGAGAGCCTCACTAAGTAGCTGAGGCTGGCTTCGAACCTGTGTGACCCTCCTGTCTCAGCCTCCCAAGCGCGGGGATTACAAGCGTGCACCACCACGGCCGGCAAACTCTCGAGTCAGCCTGACGAATACTGGGCTGTGTCAGCACTGCCACCCCTGCCCCCTCTATTTTTTTCTTTTGCGGTACCGGGGATGGAACCTAGGGGCATTGTACCTCTGACCTACACCCCCAGCCCGACTTTTTAAGTCTTTTTTTAAATTTTGAAGCAAAGTCCGATGTGGTGGCACATGCTTGTAATCCCAGCATTCCGGAGGCTGAGACAGGAGGATCGTGGTTCATGGACAGCCTCAGCTACTACTTAGTGAGGCCCTTTGCAACTCAATGAGACCGTTTCAAAATAAAGAATAAAAATAAAACAGGGCTGGGGTTGTAGCTCAGAGGTAGAATGCCCCTGGGTTCCATCCCAGTACCAAAAAAAAATTTTTTTTGAAACAAGGTCACACTGAGTTGCGAAGGGCCTAAGTAGCTGAGGCTGTCCACAAACCGCGCCTGCTGGGATTGCAAGCGTGCGTCCATGCCAGCTCCGTTTCACTTTTATCCTACACTGAGCTTCTCTTCCTGCCGGAAGCCTTCCCATACCACCCCAGACTGCGTGGCCTGGGGTGCCCCGGCTCCACAGCCCAGCCTGGGCCCTGCCTGCGTCAGGGTTGGAGACCAGGGTTCTCACCTGTCTCTCACAGCGAGGGACGCGTCTTTCAGCCATCGGTATCTCCCCCAAATTCACACGCTCCAAGTCCAGACACCCCACCCCAGTAACTCAGACTGTCTACTTGGAGACAAGGTCTTATAAGAGATAATTAAGTAAAAATGAGGCCACAGGGTGGGCCCTAAGCCAATATGACCAACATCCTTACATCAAAAGGAAACTAGGTCAGACACACAGAGCGCCCCGTGAGGGCACCGCGAGTCTCCGCCTGCCAGCTGTGGGGAGCAACCCGCTGGCCCGATCCCAGGCCCGCGGCCTCCGGAACTACGGGACAATAAATTCCTGCTAAGCCACCCAGCCCTTAGCAAATAAACATGCCTGCTAAGGGCTCTGAAAAGTCCTGCAGCCAGGGGCTCCTGCGAACTCCCTGGGGTGGAACAGAGGCTGATCCCGGAGCCAGAGGCCTCAGCCTCGTCTGGCGCAGGCAACCACTAGGGTCACTTCTAGGGAGTTAGGGGCAGAAGGCAGCCTGCCCTGCGTGTTAGTAACAGCAGCATGGTCCTGCTCCAGTAGCAAAAAGATCTCCAGACAATGCAGTGGCAGCCTGTGCCTCCATCTCTACCGTGGTAAATCACAGGGCCCAGGTCCACAGCCTCCATGAGGGCGGAGACGCCCAGGGAGCAGGCAGAGGCTCCGCAGGGCAGCAGGGCACGGTGGGGCCTGTGGCGCAGGTCTCCCTTGGAAAGAGCGAGGTGGGCGTCGGCGGGTGGAGAGAAGGGAAGAGTTTATTTCTCTGGAAAGGGAGGGTCGGAGACGGCAGGGTCAGGGCAGGGCAACGTCCTCCAGTTTCTGGTCCAGCATCCTGAGGTCGTCCAGGAACCGGGCTGGAGTGAGGATGTGGGAGGAGCCTGCACAAGAGGTGGGAGGTGGCGGCCTTGCCCGCCTGGTCAGGGTTCCCGTGGGGGCCGGGCCGGGCCCAGCAAACCAGACCCCTGGCTTTCCGAGGATCCAGAAGGCTAGAAGCTTAGGCACATGGGAGCCTGGCCCCCAGGTGACCCCTTCCCTGGCAAACCAAGACCCATCCTCCCAGAAACCCCAAAGTTCAGCTCAGATGCCAGGAACCCCAGAGTCCAGCCCCAGTAACCCAAGAATATAGAGTCCAGCCCCAAACCTTCAGGGACCCCTGAGCCCAGCCCTACCTCCCAAAGACTCCAGAGCCCACCCCCAGCCCCAGGGACCCCAGAGCCCACCCCCAGCCCCAGGAACTCCAGAGCCCACGCCAGCCACCCAGGGACCCCAGGGTCCAGCTCCAGTAACCCAGGAACCCTAGAGTCTAGCCCCAAAACTTCAGGGATCCCTAAGCCCAGCCCTACCTCCCAGGGACCCCAGAGCCCACCCAGGGACACCAGAACCCAGCCTTGCCTCTCAAGGACCCCAGAGCCCACCCCAGCCCCCTTGGTACCCCTGAGTCCATGCCCAGCCCCCAGGGACCCAAGTCTAGCCCAGATCCCCAATAACCCCAGAATCTGGCCTTGACTCCCAAGGACCCCAGAGCCCAGTCCTAGAGCCCTAGGAACCCCAGATTCCAGCCCCAAATCCCTAGTCACCCCAGAGCCCACCCCAGGCCCCCGGGGGCCCCTGAGTCCATCCCCAGCCCCCGGGGCTGAGTCCCGCCACTCACCGATGAGCACCTCCCACTTGCCCTCAGTGGCCCTGGTCACCTCGTAGGCGGCCCTCATCTCCGACATGGCCACGCCACCCATGATGTACAGGATGAGCCTGGGCCCGGCCCGGGCCTCCACGCCCGTCTTGTTCTTGTGCCAGTGGCCAAAGCGGGCGCTGCGGGGCAGGCGGGCATCGGTCAGCCCAGGCCGTACACCCGATGCACACAGGCCTGGGCGACCACGGCACGGCTCGGGCCTCACCTGACAGCGGCCTGGGAGCTGGCTGAGGGGGCAGGGTCCGACACGAAGGGCCACAGCTTTCGGTCCAGCCGGTCCTCCACCGCGTCCTGAGTGGCAGAGGAGGCTTAGGAGAGGAGCCCCAGAATTTGGGGCCTGAAGCTCCTGCCCCAACATGTTCAGGGGGCAAATTCCGGGCAGACAGAAGCCACTAACCACGCCCCAGCCCCTGACTCCTTGGCATCCAGGTGCCCAAGGTCCACGGGGCGAGGAGGCGGGGTCACCGGCTCCTCAGCAGGGAGACGTGTCAAGGACTTCATGAGGCTGGCAGGAAGCAAGTCCTGGCCGGGGACTGCACACGTACATATGTACGTATGTACGCATGCATATACACATATATATACACACACACACATATATACACACACACACACATATATACACACAAACATACATATATGTGTATTGGGGATTGAATCAAGAGGCATTCTACCCCCTAGTTACACTCCCAGCCCCATTTTCTTTTCATTTTGAAACAGGGTCGCACTAGGTCGATGACTCTCACTACTTGCTGAGTGAGGTTGTCCTCGAACCTGCGATCCTCCTGTCTCAGCCTCACAAGTACTGGGATTACAGGTGTGCGCCACCACGCCCGGCTACTCCTGGCTCCTGTCTTCTTTGGTACTGGGGATAGAACCCCGTGATATTCCACCTGAGCTACACCATTCTGCTTGTCATTTTGGAACGCGGTCTGAGTTGCTGAGGCGTGAACCTGGGACCCTTCCGTCACCTCCCAAGTGCTGGCCTCACAGTCATTTGCCACCGTGCCCGGCCCGCTGGCCTGTTAACTAATGATGTTGCTGCTTCGGGGTCTCAGGATGGCCAGAGGCTGATGCGGGGGCGTGGGGAGAGGACAGGTGGCACAGAGGAGCTGGCCCGCGAGTGGAGGAGGGACACTGCCTGGAACGTGGCCTGTGCGTCCCAACTCCCAGGGCGAGCCGGCCTGGGTGCCGGGGACTGCCGATAACGAGGGACTTTCCACTCTGCCCTGAGGCTTAGCATGCCGAGGAAGGGGAGGCTGAGCGCTGACCGGATGGGGCGGGGCCCAGGCCCCCAGGTACCTCCATCACATCCTTGATGACGGGTGTCCAGCGCGACAGCTGATAGGTGGGCTCAGTGCGCTCCCTCCGCTCCAGCCGGACCGCGGTGCCCGAGCCCTGCGGGCGGGTGGGCAGGGGAAGGAAACAGGTCAGGGACGGGCCTGCCTCTGCTGGGGAGGTGTGCGCACAAACGCGGAGGGTGAGAGAGAGGAACAGGGAGAGAGCGGGGGCCATAGCAGAGAAAGAGGAGACAGACAGAGAAACAGACGGGGTAAGGAGAAAGAGCTCTGGGACAGAGCGGAGAACACAGAGGGTATGGACGCAGGAAGACAGAAAGCCGAGGGCCAGGGATATGGCAGAAGGCAGGCACCAGCAAGCAGGAGGGCTGGGGAGCTCAGGGAACCAGGCCCGAGGAAGGTCAGAGCAAGCTGCTGGGCGGCCGGAGGCCTGGGGTAGGCCCTGGGCCTGTCCCGAGCTGACAACCCGCCTCCTGCCTACCGCCGCCCAGGCTGCCCCCCGCAAGCCCATGGCCAGCGCACCCTGGGGTTGGTGACGGTGCCCCCCAGCTGCTCCAGGTTCCGGATGAGGCTGCTGTAGGCCTGCACGTTGGCGTGCTGGATCAGCTTGGCCAGGTTCTCCTCGCTCACACCTGCGGGGAAAGGGGCTGGCAGGCGGTGTGGGGCAGGGCTGGGGCGTGGCCCGCACCCAGGGGTTCTCACGCAGGAGTGGGTGGCCACCCCTGGACGCACGGGAGGGTCCTGCGGCATTAGCCAGTCTGTGGCAGTCACAGATCCGGGCCTCCGGGTCAGTGAAGGTCCGTCACGGAGGAAGGTTGCAGAGGCCACAGTGGACATCTGCGTGGTTCCCGTGCCTCGCAATCGGGAAATAGGGGCCGAAAGGCTCCCGGGGTTGTTGGAGACCCTGGCACAGGGATGGGGTGCCCCACGGCCCCCACCCCACCCACCATTCCGTAGGAGGATGTAAAGCAGGAGGACCCGGATCTTGTCGTAGGGGGGAACCGTCCCGTCCAGCAGCACCGGGACGATCAGCTTCATGGCGTCCTTGATCTTCTCCCCCTCTGCGTCGGATCCCATGGCCAGGTCCTGTGGGGCGCAGGGCAGGGCTGAGCTCCGGGGCCCTGGCAAGATTGCCTCCCCAGCCCTGCTCCTCATTCAAGCCCTTCTCCACTGTCCAGGCCCCACCCCTTATTGGGGCTCTCCTCTGCAAGACCCCGCCTCCCCCCACACGACCCGCCCCTCACCAGGCCCTGTCCCCTGCAGGCCTCTTCTTCACTGAAGCCCCTCCCATAGGACCGCCCCTCAAACAGGCCCCGCCCATCACCCAAACCCCACCCTTCCCATAGGATGGATCTTTAAACAGGCCCCGCCCATCACCAAACCACCCCTCCCACGGAACCTCCCTTTAATTAGGCCCCGCCCATCACCAAAACCCACCCCTCCCACAGGATCACCCTTTATTTAAATTTTTTAGTGGCACTGGGGGTGGAACCCAGGGGCTTTCTACCTCCAGACTATACGCCCAGACCTATTTTATTCTTTATTTGGAAACAGGGTCTCACTAAGTTGCTGAGAGCCTAAGTAGCTGAGGCTGGCTTCGAACCTGTGCGCCCCAACTGTCTCAGCCTCCCAAGCACAGGGATTACAAGCGTGCGCCACCACGCCCGGCTAGGATCACCTTTTAGGAGGTTTCGCCCATCATCCAAAACCCACCCCTCCCACGGAATCGCCCTTTAGACAGGATCAGACATTCACTCAAACCCCCACCCCTCCCATGGGACCGCCCTTTTGATAAGCGCCGCCCATCACCCAAGCCCTACCCCTCCCATAGTCCTTTGGGTAGGCCCTGCCCACCACCCAAGCCCCACACGCCCAGGACCGCCCTTTGAATGCCCCGCCCACCACCAAGCCACACCCACAGGGGCCCCGCCCACCTGAGCCTCAGTCCTCCCGCTGACCGCCTTCCCTTGGGCAGGCGGGGCCCTCACCTGCTCCACGCCGCACAGCTTCTCCACCGGGCCCTTGAAGTGCTGCATGCAGTCGTCCGCCAGATGCAGGTGCGTGGAATACTGCGGGCGGGCGGGCGGGAGGTGCGGCTGGGGTGACCGAGGAGGTGGGGCTGGGTGACTGAGGACCGAGGCCCCCACCGCCGCTCACCTTGTTCAGCTCCTTCTGGTACTGCGGCATCTTTTTCAGGACATGGGACAGGTCTTTGATGTTGGCCTGGGTTGGGGGTGGGCGGGGTGAGGACCAGCACTGGGGGGGCAGGCTGAGGCCCCGCCCCACGGGGAGCGGCTCTCCTCCGCCCCTGCCCCTACCTCGTCCCTACCTTGTCGGTGGTCAGCCTCTTGCTCTCGCAGAATGTTTTCAGAAGCTCCGTGACCTTCCTGGCCAGGGGGTGGGGGTGGGGGGTAAGGGCAGTGCACCTGTGCCTGGTCCCAGGCCTGGGGCAGAGGGGAGGGGAGGTGCAGGGTAATCCAGGGGCCCAGGAATCCAGGTGGGCGTGGTCAACTGTGGGCGTGGCTCACGAGGGGCGTGGCTTACAGGATGCGCTCAAAAAGCCAGCCCCAGGCCTGGGAGCAGCCCGGCTCCCGCGGTGGGCAGGTGGGCAGGTGGGCAGGGGAAGGGCAGCCGGCGCGGCCACGCACTTGGACACGTCGGCGATGTGCATGTGCCGGAGCTCCACCCACAGGTCGTCGTCCTCGTCCAGCAGCACCTCCTTCTCCCGGGCCTCGCTGAGGCCGGTGGTCTCGTACCTGGAGGGGCCGGGGCTAGCTGAAGGCCTGCGGGGCAGGGGCAGGGGCAGGGGGAGCGGGCTGCAGGGTCTGCCCACCTGTACGTGTCCTGTTCGATGTTGAGCAGGTCATAGGCCATGGCCTGGAACGTGAGCTCGTGCAGCAGCGGAGACACAGGGTCTGCTGCCCGGTCCACGATCAGCAGCTGTGAGCGCGTTTTCTCAGGGCCCTAGGGGATGGGGAGCAGAGGTCGGGGTAGGGACGCTGGCCCTGACCCTGCAGGGCCTCGCCCGCCTTCCCAGTGCCCTCTCACCTCGCCCAGGCTGGGAGTGTCCGCCTTGAAGGCGTTCAGCTTGGCCAGGACGGCGTGGGCCAGCTGGGCAGTGTCCTCAGAACCCCTGGGGTTGGGGTCGCAAGACACAGGGACATCAGGATGTGGGGTTAAAGCTGGGTATGGTAGCCCACACTTGTAATCCCTGCATTTGGGAGGCTGAGACAGGAGGAGGATCGTGGTTCGCGGACAGCCTCAGCTACTTAGTGAAGCGCTTTGCAACTCAGTGAGACCGTGTTTCAAAATAAAGGATAAAATATATGGCTGGGGGTGTAGCTGGGAGATAGAGTGTCCCTGGGTTCCACCCCAGTACCAAAAGAAAAAAAGCTGGGGTTGAGAATGGGAGTCAGGGGAGCAGGGTAAGAACCAGGGCAGGGGCCAGCGGAGGCTAATGCTTGGACTGGACGCAGGAGGGGCGGGGCTGGGTGCCCACTTGCGGTAGCGGATGGCTGGGTACTCCTGCAGTGTGGCGCACAGTGTGGCAATCTGCTGGGCCAGTGCCTCGATCTGCCGGGCCCGCTCCCCCGCCCGGAAGGGGCAGTAGAGGTTGTAGGTGCTGTGGGGGGCATCCAGGGAGAACACCTGGGGGCGAAAGTGCCAGGGCCACTCAGTAGCTGCACACCGCCAGCAGCAGCCCCCAACCAGCACCCAGCAGGAGTCCCCGGATAGGCCCCAGGGTGGTTGGGGGCTCCTGGCACTCCCAGCGGCTCCTTCCCTCTCTGACTCCCTGGGTGCGGGCGGCCGGCCTGGGCTGTACCTGGGCCTCGTAGGGCAGGAAGGCCAGGTGGATCTCCTTCAGCGTCTTTACCACCTTGGCCAGGCGCGAGCGGCCCAGCTCATTGAACAGGGGCTCAGGGCAGGCTGGGCGGGCAGGAGGGGCCATCAGGCCAGGCCCCCACGCCCCCTCTTCCCAGCCCCACACCTCCCGGCTCTCCTTACTCACTATCGGTGAAGAAAACGTGTGCGGCTCTGTAGGTAAAGGTTGGGGCGCCCCGGAAGTCCGCGATCAGGGCCTGGACCGACTGGGAAATAAGGACCACTCTTTGGGCTGACCCTGCACCCCCAGATCACCCTCTGCCTGGGGCCCCCAGCTGCTGCCTGTCCCCCACCAGGTGTAAATGCGGGGGGCACACGTGCTTCAACACGTGAGCCTCTCACTCCTGCACGCACCTTCTCTGTGGGGCTCAGCAAATAAATGGCTTCCAGGCTGGGGATGGGTTCTCGCCGTTTGTTGATGTCTTCGACAACTAGAAGCAACAGTGGAAGGGGACACGTGGGTGGCCTGGGACAAGGATGCCGGGGAGTCTCAGGCGAGGGGACCTGGATGCTGGGGAAAGGTCGATGCTGGGGGGGCTGGTGAGCTCCTCCAGCAGGACGTACACACCTGGGGTCACTCACCTACGGGCTACGGTCAGGGCTCTGCTCCTTTGGGGTCGCAGAGCTGTACCCCAGGAGGTCACCCAAGGGCCACATTCCAAGTCCACCCTGGCGGTACTGCACAGGGCCCCACACATGGGCTGTGCAGGGCCAAGGAGACTCACCCCCAGGGGTCACAGCCAGGGAGCCCTTCGTGGGACCCCATGGGCTCCAGAAACCAGCTTGCGTCTTGGGGGATGTGCTTGGTCACACGCTCTGGGCTGGCTGGCTGTGCAGGTGCTGCGTACTTGGGAGTTTGGGACCGTTTGAGGGGCTCCCATTCAGCGGCTACACCCCAAGGGTGCCGCATTCAGGGGGTCCACACTCAGGTTCCACCTAAGGAGCGCGAGGTTGGGGTACACTCACTGGTGATGCCCTCGGCCAGGATGTCTGACATCTTACAACAGGAAGACAAGATGCGCAGGCTCGGGTGGTCCATAATGAGCACCTGTCCGGAGGGATGGGCAGACATGCAGACCACGGGGCCAGGGCTGGCCCAGCGGAGCAGAGGACCCAGGACCCACAACCCTCTTCAAGGGATTTGGGGGACCCCGGCTCGGTGTCCCCCAAGGCCTGGACAGGCGCCCTACCTTCCACTCCCCATCCTTCTTGACACTGCGAATGACTTCACTCAGGATTTCTGCAGGGGAGGGCGAGGGCTCAGGATGCTGGGGCCCTGCCCCCCCCAAGGGCGGACCCCATCCTAACTCCCAGCCGCTCCCCGATCCTGAGGGGCAGCTCCTGGCACCACATCCCCATTTGCAGAGGGGGAAACTGAGGCCTGTAGGCAGGCTAAGCACACTCCGTGCCTTGGCAGCACTTATTTGGGAAGGAGTAGCCCTGCGTAAGTACAACCTGCAGGCCTGCCTCCCCTGCTGCCCGTTCTCCAGCTCTGAGCCGGCCACAGACACCCCCACATATCCATCAGTTCCCCTAACAAGAGAAGGCCAGCCCAGCTGGGGCCCCCTTGGGTCCTCCTCTGTAAAGTGGGATCCCTGGGTTTCCCTTTTGCCCACTCCCCCGGTGTAGGGAGCTCCTTTTCGAGTTGGGTGCTGGGGGTTGAAGCCACAGTCCGACCCGCCGGGAGGAAGGAATGGGGAAGGGCCACGTCCAGGGTTATCAGCACGGCCAGGCGGAAGGAGCAGCCGAGGCCGGAACTACTGGAGGGAGGAGGAGGGACCTGGATCCTCAGGCTGCAAGGGGCTCTTGGGGACGGGGCGAAGAGGAGGGCGTCCCCCGCGTCACTCCGCGGGGCCTGGGCACGCCCCCTGAGCGCCCGCACCTGTTGGGGTTGCTGTCCAGCGCACGGTGGGGCCCAGGAGTCCAGCCCCCGAACTTTGCCCCGCTCGGCGGCCCGGGAGTCAGGGGGCAGCGGACCCCCCCTGTGCCCTCCTGCAAGCGCCCTCGAGGGCGCAGGAGTCCCGGCCCCAGCCTACGCCACCCCCTGCCCGCCACGTCGAGTCTCCGGGGCCCAGTCTCCCAACTTTGCTCGGCTGCAAGTTCCTGAAGGCCAGGGCGTCCAGCTGAGACCGAGTCCCCGCCCGCCCCCTCGAGGGAAAGACGCCGGGGCACCCAGTCCGGACCCCCACTCCCCGCCGCCGGGGTCCTGAGCTCCCGGGGTCGGCGCGCCCCCCGCCCCAGGGGACGCCAGAGCCCCGCCCCGGGGGCCCACTCACTTTCCCCCACCACCGCCTTCAGCCCCGAGGGCGCCATCTTCCCTCAGGAACGTCGCCGCCGCTTCCGGGTCTGTCCCAAGGTGGGGGCGTGGCCTCGCGCGTCAGCCACGTGGGCCCCGCCCCGCGCGCACCTGGCCCCGCCCCCGGGCCGGCCCTGGCCGGGAAGGCGCTGCAGGGCCTCGACGGCACACCTTCCCGGCTCGCGTGGGGCGGGAGGCCTGATCTCAGGCCACTGGCCCCGTCGTCTTTCCCAGGCACAGCCACCACCCTGTCCAGAGGTTCCTCTGACTGCGAGATAGGGCGTGCGCACCCTGGACGGAGAGCACACGCGTCTGGGCCTGGGGCTGTGACCCACTTGCCATCCAGCCAGGCCCTGTTTCAAAACAGAGAATAAAAGCCGGGCATGGTGGCGCATGCTTGTGATCCCAGCATTTGGGAGGCTGAGAAAGGAGGGTAGCGCAGGTTCGAAGCCAGCCTCAGCTACTTAGTGGGGCCCTTTGCAACTCAGTGAGACCCTGCTTCAAAATAAAGAGTAAAAAATAGAGCTGGGGATGTAGCTCAGAGGTAGAATGCCCCTGGGTTTCATCCCCAGTACTGCGGAAAAATAAAATAAAAAGGGCCGGGGAGTGTAGCTCAGAGGTGGAACACCCCTGGGTTCAAACACAAAACTGACAAGAGTTTCCGAGGAGCTTGGCCTTGACGGTATCAGACTTCGCCCCTACACACACACACACACACACACACACACACACACAGGGTAATGGAGGAGCAATCCTGAATACCCAGAAGGCCCCACGGTTGGTTAGCAGCCGCAGCTTTGAACACTTGACCAGCGCTGCAGGAGGCCTGGAGACCCCTGTGGGCCACACCCCACTGTGCATTCTCTCAAATCCTGCCCCACATCCCAGGTGCAGAGACCCCGGGGCCAAGGCCCCCTGGGTGCGCCCACCAGGTCAGTCTCCGGATCACTGGGTGCACACACTCGACCTGCACCGGCCAACAATCACATCACACGCTGATACACACCTGGGGTGAGGCCAGGCTCAAACGCTTCCGCTGGCGCGCACACACACACACACACACACACACACACACACACACACTCAACTCTGCTGCTTCCCTGCACGGGGCTGACGCTGTGTCACACAGAGGGCACAGCGCAGCAGCAGCCAGTGCACAGATTTCAGGTCTAACGTGTCTGCGTGAGTACGGAGTCCTGCTCCTCTGAACTGGCTCCTGCCTCAGACCACGCTGCGGAAGGCTGGCCTGGAACTCCCGGACGCTCAGCCTCCCCGGCAGCTGGGAGGACAGGTGTGTGCCACCGCCCCTGGCTGGCAGTGGCTGCCAGGATGTTCAGGGCTGCACTGCCATCCTAATCCTGTGTGTGGTGCTGGATATTGAACCCAGGGGCGTGTGACCTCTGAGCTACATCCCCAGCTATTTTTATTCTTTGTTTTGAAACAGGGTCTTGCTAAGTTGCTGAGGGCCTTGTTAAATTGCTGAGGCTTACAGGTGGGTACCACACCCACAAAATAATTAATTTTTTTGTGTGTGGTACTGGGGACTTAATCCAAGGGCATTTTACCTCCACGCTACACCCCAGCCCTATTTTTTTTTAAATTATTATTCTTTGTTTTAAAACAGGGCCTCACTGAGTAGCTGAGGCTGGCTGTGAACTTGCAATCCTCCTGTCTCAGCCTCCCAAGTACTCCTCCTCCAGATCCTGGGGGCAGGAGAATGGGTTACAGGTGCAAAAACAGGAACCTAAACCCTCTGCTCTTAGTCTGACCCAGTGTGTGTGTGTGTGTGTGTGTGTGTGTGTGTGTGTGTGTGTGTTACTAGGGACTGAACCCAGGGGCATTCTGCCTCTGAGGTATACCCTCAGCCTTTTTTTTTTTTTTTTTTTGTGGTACTGGGGTTCCTGGAAACCCTTCTACCTCTGGGCTACACTCCCAGACACCTATTTTTTTTTAATATTTTCTTTTGGAAACAGGGTCTCTTAAGCCAGTGAGGCTGGCTTCGAACCTGCGGGATCCTCCTGTCTCCACCTCCCAAGCGCGGGGATTACAAGGGCGTACCACCACGCCTGGCCCTTTTTTTGGTTTTGAAACAGGATCTTGCTAGGTTGCTGAGTCTCACTACTCGCCAAGGGTGTCCTTGAACCTTCAATCCTCCTGTCTCAGCCTTCCAAGTACTGGGGTTACATGCCCAGCCCTTACTACATGTGATGGGGTGATCAACATCTCCCAGTATTATGGGTTGTGTTCCTTATCCCTAAAATAAATAGATCTGTTGAAATTCTAACCCCTAGTGCCTCGGAATGTGGCCTTATTTGGAAGTACTGTCACAGATGCGTCTCCTTAATGAGGTCACCCTACTCCAGTACGGTGTCCATAAGAGGCCTCCCTCTGGGAGACAGGGACGCTCAGGTAGAGACTAGAGACGGAAGCCAAGGAACACCAGTGGGCCGGCAGCCGCCAGCAGGAAGGGTGGGGGGAGCCGTGCTGAAGGCTTCCGGACTTCAATCCCGCAGGGCTTTAAGATGATAAACTTCTGTTGCCTTAAGCCAGTTTGCGGTCCTGTCCCAACAGCCCTAGGAAGTGCAGGCATCCCCTGATGTGCGTGGAGCAGGGCAGTGTGTCGTCCAGAGGACCACGGGCGGGGGTGCCGGCGGGATGGGATAGTGCAGAGGGTTTCTTCTGAGAGGGGACTTGAACTGGTTTTCGGGAAGGCATCTCGGGGAGGGGACAGGGCTCCCAGGACACTGACACAGAGCCACAGCTGTCTGCTGAGGGGCAGGGGCCCCCTGTTCCCACTCAGGGTTGGGGTGCTGGTCAGAGGCACTGCAGCTGACACCTCTGGGTGGCAGGTGAACAGAAGCCCTGGGTTTGCTTGTCATGGGGCTGGGGTGGGCAGCCAGACCCCAGGGAGGAGGTGGAGGGGAAGCGGCTGGGACACCCCTTGGAATCACTGCTCGGGAGACAGGTGGAGCTGGGCTGGCCCGCGGTGTCTGGGGGGGGGCAGGGTTCCGGCTGGTGGTCCCAGCCTTCCAGCGGGGACACTGGGGAGCTGGCTGGCCGGCAGACATCCCGTACTGGACCCCACGGTGGGCTGCAGGCCCAAGCCCGCCCTCTGGCCTGTCTTCTCCCACGCTGCCTGGCCTTCTTCCACACCCCACCAAAGAGTCCAGCGAGATCCAGACACAGGCCGCCCTGCTCCTCCCCCATGCAGGGCCAGCGATGTTCTGGGCAAACAATTATCTGGATCATCTTTATGGGGCTTAAGCTTGGGTGGGAGCAGATGGGGCGTGAGCTGGGGATTTGGGTCCGGGACCCGCTCCCCCCACATTCTGTTTAAAAGGCCCTCCCCGGCCAGGGCCAGGGCCAGCAGAAAGTGGACAGACCCAAGAGAGGAGGAGCGATGGAGCAGGAGGAGAAGGCAGAGGAGGGGGGCTCGGAGCCCCTGGGCACGGTAAGAGCTGCCCTCGAGAGCTGAACCCGAGACCGCCAGGACTGGCTCATTTGTAGGGCACCTCGTTAGCGAGCAGCTCTCCGGGGTCCTCCGACCCAGTTGCCACCATGGAGAGATGCTCCTGGGCAGAGGGTCTGGATGTCTGGACCCGCTCTGGGCAGGGGGCAGGGCTCATGGAGCTGACCCCCAGGTGGCAGGTGCGGGGACTTAGGGGCAGCCCTGAGCCCCGCTCCCCATTCCTGTCCCAGCCCCCAGACTGTCCCCAGACAGGCCCCAATCTAGGGCGGTGGCGGCTGTGGCTGGCAAGCTGTCCCCTGGGGCGCCACCACGTGGGGTGGTGCTCCGGGCTGGGGCCCGGGGCGGGGGCCGGGGCTGGGAAGGAGCCGCAGAGCAGCTGTGCAGGGCAGCAGACGGGCCAGGACCATGGTAAGAACTGAGGTTGGGAGTGCGGGCCAGACCAGGCGGGGAGGGGCCCGGCCAGACCCAGCGCTTCATTGCAGGCGGCACCACCAGACCAGGAGGGCTTCTTCAACCTGCTAAGCCACGCGCAGGGTGACCGCATGGAGGAGCAGCGCTGCCCACTGCAGGCCGAGCCGGGCCAGGCCCCCGGGAGCCGTAAGCCTGCCGCGGTGCTGCCGGGGAAGGGGAGCAGGGCTGGGGGGGCCTGCGGGTCTGGGCACGGGTGGAGATGACCACCAGGGCACCCTAGAGTCTATGCATCTTCACACACGTCTGCTCCACGCAGAGGGCGGCCCCACGCCTGAGATGGACAGCCTCATGGACATGCTAGCCAGTACCCAGGGCCGCCGAATGGACGACCAGCGTGTGACGGTCAGCACCCTGCCCGGCTTCCAGCCCATCGGCCCCAAGGTAGGTGGTGTTCGGCCAGGGCCAGCGAGACACCTGCCAGACTGTGATCTATAACCCTGCTCCCACCTGGGCATGGGGCCAGGAGGCTGCCTCCGTCTCTAGGTCCAGAGGGGGCTGAGAGGTGCTCAGGGCGACGCGGGACCATGCTAGCCTCAGAGCTGTGGCGGGAACTCGGGGCATCCCTCCTCTCCCTCAGAGTTTTGGGGAGGACAGGCCCTCTTTGTGGGGCAACATCCCTGGGGAGGGCGCAGGCACTCACTCCCACGAGAAACCACTCCCTACAAGCCCATGCACCCACACACAGCCTGGGTTCTGCTCGAGACTCCCATGAGGACCCCAAGACCAGCCAGCTCGCACCCAAACACCATGAAATGACAGGTGGTAACAGGTGCACCTGGGGCTGCACGCCATGGCGGGGCATGGCCTCCTGCGCCTTCTGGCCAAGCTGTGTCCCCTCTGGGTTGCGCTGGCTGACCTCTCCCCACCCACAGGATGGAGTGCAGAAGCGAGCTGGGACCCTCAGTCCTCAACCCCTGCTCACCCCGCAGGACCCTGCTGCGCTCAGCTTCCGCCGGAACAGCAGCCCCCAGCCCCAGACACAAGCCCCCTGAGGGCCTGAGCCATGCTGGGCCTCACTGGGCCCCCGAGAGCAGACAATAAAACTCTTGCACGCGCAACCAGGAACTGAGTGTGTGTTATTTCACGGGTGGAGGGGCTGGCGCTTGGAGGCCTCAGGAGCGCTGCTGGGCAGCGCGAAGGAGTCTCTCCTCCCGCTGTTTCCGGATCCTCTCTTTGAATTCTTCCAGCTCTTGGCGCTGGGCGTGGGGAAGGGATGGGACGGGAGGAAGAAAGGAGGGGGCACATACCTCAGGGCCAGGATCTTCTCCCACCACCTGCCCCTGGCATCAGCCCTGTGCCAATTAAGCCCACAGTCCAAGTGGGATCAGCTTCTTCTTCTCCTTTTTTTTTTCTTGGTACTGGGGATCGAACCCAGGGACATTCTACCTCTGAGCTACACACCCAGCCCTTTTTACTTTTTACTTTGAAACAGGGTCCAGCTGTGTTGCTGAGGGTGTGCTGCTTGGCCAGACTGCAGACGAGGCTGCCCTAGACCTCGGGTCCTTCTGTCTTGGTCTCCTAAGCCTGAGATCACAGGCGTGCACCACCGCACCCAGCCTCAGCTTCAGCTTCAGGGAGCAGGCAATAGGAAGCCATATGCCCCTCTGCTTTCTGTGGCTGAGAGTAAACCCACCATGGCCAAGGGCACCCAGCCCCCTGTGGAAGGAAGGAAGGAAGGAAGGGCAGGCTACTTACCTGGTCCTCCTTCTCAGGTGGCCATAGCTCCCTCTGTGGAGATAAAGGCACTGCTGGGGACATAGCCCAGAGCCTCCAGAGCCCCATACCCAGGGTGGTGCCGACTCAGGGGGGCAGACGATATTCCCCAGCCTTTCCCCACCTTGCGCTGTATGACAGTGTCCTCAAACCAGTTGGCCTGATTGGAAATCCAGAACATAACCACAGGGAAAGTGAGGTAGAGCGTCATCTGCAAAGGCAGGAGGCACGTAAGCAGGCCGGGGGCCTACCGCAGCAGTACACAGACCTCCAGAGCCTGGAGGAAAACACCTGCCACGCTCAGGAGCCTCCCAGCCACCCAGGACTCCCAGCCAGGGCTCAGAAGCCTGACGCCTCAGAATCCAGGAGGCTCTAACCCTGGGAGCCCCTCCGCAGCTCCCTCTCAAACACACACACTGGCCCCGGAGGCACAAGAGCACCCCTGGAGACCTTGCTACTCACCCTAATCAGATCCCGGGCGCACCCCAAAGCCAGGATGCCTCACTGTCCAAAACGACTCCCCTAAGTCTAAGAGTTTCCCCCTCAGAGGCACACAGCCCCAACGCTCCCATAGGTCCCTCGGATCCCCTCTCCAACTCACCCACCTCTGAGGTCCTACCTCAGACCAGCTCTCTTAGATTCCCCGAACCTCAGCGCTCCACTCTCAGCCCCAATAGAGCGCCATCTCTGTTTTGTTTTTGATTTTTGTCTGGTTTTGCAGTACTGGGGTTGGCTCCCAGGGGCATCCTATCTCTGAGCTACACCACCCAGCCCGATTTTATTTTATTTTGAAATAGGGTCTGAGTTGCGGAGGGCCCAAGTTGCTGAGCCTGGCCGCGAATCTCCGATCCTCCTGTCTCAACCTCCAAAGTCCTGGGATTACTAGCGTGCCCAACCATGCCCGGGTCCTCTGGGTTGTCCCCCCCCCCCCGGGTCTGGGGATGGAACCCAGGGGCATTCGACCTCCGAGCTACACCTCCTGCCCAATTTTTAATTTTTATTTTATTTTATTTTATTTTTTGCAAGTCTGGGATGGAACCCAGGGGCATTCGACCTCTGAGCTACCCCCCTGCCCTATTTTTTATTCTTTATATTGAAACCGGGCCTCACTGAGTTGCGGACGGCCTAAGTAGCTGAGGCTGCCCGCGAATCGCGATCCTCGGGTCTCAGCCTCCCGAATGCTGGGATGACAAGCGTGCGCCTCCACGCCCGGCTTTCCTCTGGGTTTTTAACGGTAAAGGTCTCTCTTAGGTTTCAAATGCTTCTCCCCACAGCACCCCTCTTTGGAGTCCCCCCCTTTTCACACCTTCATCCTCAAATCCGAGAAGATCCCCCACTCCGTCACCCACCCCAGCCCTGTGCTCACAGACCCGAAACACCTCCAGCTTCACCCCCATCTCGCTTCTTCGGGTCTACAAAGCCACTTCCGCCCACAGCTGACTCTGCAGCAAGACAGTAGCTCATTAGTGGTTCGCAGGTACCGCTGGTAAAGCTGATTGGCCGGTGAGCTCCTGGTGACGTCATCTTCGGGCGCGTCTCCTTTACTTCCGGTCTCTGACGTAGTCCCTACGCAAGTCGGCTACACAGGGGGCTTCATCGGGAGGGTACAGCCAATAGGATACGGCCCTGGCTCGGGAGGGCGGGCCTTCAGTGGGAGACGTCATAAGCGCGCGACTCCCGACTCTACCTGGACCTCCAGGAAAATGGTGGTGATGGCTCGGATCTCGCGGCCCGAGCGGCCGGACCTCGTCTTTGTGAGTCTGCGGCGGGATCAGGGTGCCCCGAAGGGGGCCACTGGGGCTCGGATTCCGCGGGGGATCGCGGCCTGGCCGTCCGGGGAATTTAGGTGGAAACTGTGCGGACCCAAGGCGCGGGGGGCCCCTGACGGGCCCGTTGAGGATGGTGAAGTCCACGCCGGGCTGGCCAGAAACGGAGCTCCGGCGTCAGAACCGCATCCCTGGTGGCCTGAGAGCCGTCGAGGCTCAGGGCACGGAGTCTGGAGCCAGGGGCGGGAATAGGGGCGCGTCGGGCATGGGGGAGAGGGGAAGTCGCGTAACTGGATCTTGACAGGTAAAGGACCAACTGGTGTTTGCAGTAAAGGCTTGGTGGCCAGGGCTCGTGTTTGCGGGGTCAGAGCTTGGCGTTCTGCGCGGCGGCCTGGGTCTGGTTCAGAGATTATGGTTTCTTGGCGTCTGAGGCTACAAGAGCCCCGAAATGAAAAGAAAAGACCTGGTGATGTGGAGCTTGTCGGGCGATGGCCGTTGGGACCCTAAAGAGGGGAGGCTTGGCGTCTGGAGTAGAGACCTGGCACTTTTACTTTCGCCACATTTCTTGGTTCTCAGGGTTAAGAGAGAGAGAGCTTCCTGGTCCATACCCCTTCTGAGATAAAGGGCTAGCTTCCAAGCTGTGGGGCAGAGTTGAACTAGTTTCTGGCTGGCAGGGTCCTCGGGGGCCAACAGCTTTGTATCTGGACCTGAGAGACCTGGTGGCTGAAGTAAAGATGTGGTCACCAGGGCCTGGGATAAAGACGGGTCAGGTGATGGCAGCCTGAGGGGCTTCTGGGAAGAGGTATGTTGTGAGTTGTAAGGCCTGGTAGCCAGGGCAGAGGCATGACATCTGGACCAGGCTCTGCTCTATAGGGAGTTTGGCAGTCTGGGCCACAGAGTGGGGAGGTGGGGTTTGGAGGGCCAAAGCCTGGCATCCAGGTAGTGGACTCATTGTCTGGCTTAAAGCCCTAGTGACTGAGAAGTCTCACCATTTGTGAGCAGTTAATACTGAGGGGCAGCCAGATGTTGTGGCACACAGCTGTAATCCCAGTACTTGGGGGCTGAGACAGTAGGATCACAAGTTAGAGGATAGCCTCAGCAGCAGCTAGTGAGACTCTCATTAACCTAGCGAGACCCTTTTTTTTTTTTTTTTTTTTTAAGGGCTGGAGTGTAGTTTGGAGGTAGAATGCCCTGGATTCAAACTTCAGTATCACAAAAAAAAATTATATATATATGTATGTATATATATATGGAACAAAAGTTCTGAACCAGTCCCAGGTCTGGGCATCTGGTGCCCTGGCTTTGGTGGTGGGCAGTGGGGTCTGGGCTTAGGTCATGAGCCTGGAGCTTGCGTCTGAACTCCAGTTAAGAGACGCTGCTGCTCTTGGGCTCTGAGAGCGGGTCTCTCTTCTCTCCATTCATGGGCCCCGGCAGGAGGGAGAGGACCTTCCCTACGAGGAGGAAATAATGCGGAACCAGTTCTCAGTCAAATGCTGGCTCCGCTACATCGAGTTCAAGCAGGGGGCCCCGAAGCCCAGGCTCAACCAGCTGTACGAGCGGGCGCTCAAGCTGCTGCCCTGCAGGTGGGAACCGCTCTAGCTGCCCTGGCCCCGGCCCCCAGCCCACCTGCCACACCCTTCCCTGACGTCCTCCCTCCTGAGACTCACAGCGCTCCTCAGTTCCATCCCCCCCGTGCCTCCTGGGGCAGAGGGGATGGTCCTGTGGGTCCGCAGGCCATCAGCATCTGTCCCTTCTGTCCCCAGCTACAAGCTCTGGTACCGCTACCTGAAGGCGCGCCGGGCACAGGTGAAGCATCGTTGCGTGACCGACCCTGCCTACGAAGACGTCAACAACTGCCACGAGAGAGCCTTCGTGTTCATGCACAAGGTGCAAAGTGGGCAGGGGCTGGAGGACTGGCACCCCACTGCCGCCATCCAGACGTTAGCATGGGCTCAGTCCTGGAGCTGGGTTCCGGGTCTGTGCATTTATGTCCCGGGGATCTGGTGGGTGGCTGAGCCACGGAAGCCACGGCTCAGGCCCAGCTACCTCTCCCCACGCTTCCAGATGCCCCGCCTGTGGCTGGACTATTGCCAGTTCCTGATGGACCAGGGGCGAGTCACACACACCCGCCGCACCTTCGACCGCGCGCTCCGGGCACTGCCCATCACACAGCACTCTCGTATTTGGCCCCTGTACCTGCGCTTCCTGCGTTCACACCCCTTGCCTGAGACGGCGGTGCGAGGCTACCGGCGCTTCCTCAAGGTGAGCCCGTCCGGTGGGTCAGTTCCTCAGGTCAGAGCTTGCAAACGCTGATTCACTGGGACAAGCCCCTTGCAGGAAGCCCCTCAGCAGACGGGATGTGGGGAGACAGCTCCTAGAGGCACACAGCCTCGGTGGTTTGTTTCTGTGTTTTCCAAATTTGCAAACACTCCATGGGTGCCGGTGCTGTGTGAATAAGACGGGAACTTTGAGTCTAAAGGGAGCCAGGTGCACGTGAGTCGAGCGTGTGAGATGGGCAGAGGTCTGGGTGTACCACAGAGCTGCTGCCTGGAGCCCTGAGCAGGGGCATTGGCTCAGGCCACTTCTGATGTCCACGGGAGACCCTTGAGTGCTGCTTGAGTGGAGGCCGGTGACGGAAGCCAGGCCTGGCTTGTGCCAGTCACAGCAGCAGGGTGTAAGCCATAAAGGTCAGGGCTGGGTTGGACCCGTGAGGTCAAGGCTGCAGAAAGGTCAGGCCTGGCCAGCTGGGACTGAGGCTGACCCAAGGGCGCAGGCGGGCTCCTCTGGGACAGGTGGGTGAGGCAGGCCGCCTGGGCAGAGTCAGGAGGGGGAGGCCTGCTGACCTCGGGGGCTGCGGGTCCCCAGCTGGGACTGAGGCTGACCCAAGGGCGCAGGCGGGCTCGGTGGGTGGTGGCAGGCGGCCCGGGCAGAGTCAGGAGGGGGAGGCCTGCTGACCTCCGGGGCTGCGGGTCCCCAGCTGAGTCCCGAGAGCGCCGAGGAGTACATCGAATACCTGCAGTCGAGTGACCGGCTGGACGAGGCCGCGCAGCGCCTGGCCACCGTGGTGAACGACGAGCGCTTTGTGTCCAAGGCTGGCAAGTCCAACTACCAGGTGGGCCTGAAGGGCGGGCCCGGGCGGGGCGGGGTCAGGCCCTGGACGACACTGAGCCCCGGCCCTGTCCCTGTGTGCGGCAGCTATGGCACGAGCTGTGCGACCTCATCTCCCAGAACCCGGACAAAGTGCAGTCCCTCAACGTGGACGCCATCATCCGCGGCGGCCTTACACGCTTCACCGACCAGCTAGGCAAGCTGTGGTGTGCGCTGGCCGACTACTACATCCGCAGCGGCCACTTTGAGAAGGTGCGTGGGCCCCTGAGCTGTGGGTGCGAGGCGGCCTCCCCTCCCTGGGGCCTCGTGTGGACGTGTGTGTGGACAGACGTGCTGTCTTTGACGGTGGCCGTGGGGACAGGGCTGCCACAGCTGGCACGACCCGACTCGGCCTGCTCTGGGGAGCTGCTGTCTGCACTTGGAATGGGCACCACTCCGGCGCGTGGCAAGTGCGGGTGGGTGGAGTGCGGGGAGGCCCCGGTGGCCGGCTGGCTCTCCTGAGGAAGGTGGACGAGGGCAGCAGGTGTGAGCATGGCAGGAGGCGCGGGCGGGCCTCACAGGCACCTGGCAGCGGATGCCTGGCAGCCGGCAGGAATAGTCGGGTGGGGGGTGGGTGTGCTTGGTGGACGAGGGGTGGCTGGAGACGAGCCAGGGAGGGGCGGGCAGGCGTGGAGCAGAGATGGAGCCCCCCAGTAGGAGCGCAGTCAGGGCCTCTGTGGACGGGCCTGGGGTTGGGTGCTGCTGGGCTTGCTGGGTGCCCCGCGATGCACAGGAGGGTCAGTCCAGCCTCGAGGCCACTGCAGAGGGCTGTGGCTCACGGCTCCCTGAGGAGGCCCTGGGGCTCCCAAGATCAGTTGGTGGACAGGGCAGGAGGTGGAGCGGCTCCGTTCCATAGCCTAGGAACCCGGGGGTAGACCAGGAGCACGCTGCGGGCTCTGTATCCTGCTCGGGCTCCCTCACTGCGCCCACCCCCAGGCCCGGGACGTATACGAGGAGGCCATCCGCACTGTGATGACTGTGCGCGACTTCACGCAAGTGTTCGACAGCTACGCCCAGTTTGAGGAGAGCGTCATCGCCTCCAAGATGGAGACAGCCTCGGAGCTGGGGCGTGAGGAGGAGGGTGAGCTGCTGGCCTGGTGGGGGCTGAGGGATGAGGGGCTGGAGGTTCTGAGGGGCCAGGCAGGAGTCAAGGTGTCTGCTGTGGGGAGGCCTGGGAGGCAGAGGCTGCCCTGGGAGGGGCGGGCGAAGGCCAGCCCTCAGGCCCGCTCTGTTCCCAGATGATGTGTACCTGGAGCTGCGCCTGGCACGCTTCGAGCAGCTCATCAGCCGGCGGCCCCTGCTCCTCAACAGTGTGCTGCTGCGCCAGAACCCACACCACGTGCACGAGTGGCACAAGCGTGTGGCCCTGCACCAGGGCCACCCCCGGGAGGTGCGTGCTGCCCACCTGCCTGGTCCCGGCCCCGCACCGCCCTGTACCAGGGCCACCCCCAGGTGCCTGCCGCCCCGCCCACCAGCCTGGCCCCTGACTCTCCTCTGCCCTCCCAGATCATCAACACATACACGGAGGCTGTGCAGACGGTGGACCCTTTCAAGGCCACAGGCAAGCCCCACACACTGTGGGTCGCCTTTGCCAAGTTCTACGAGGACAATGGGCAGCTGGACGACGTAAGCGCCAAGCTGGTGTGAATGTGCATGTGTGTGTGTGCGTGCGAGTAAGCCAGGTCAGCTGTGTGCACCCACAGTGGAGTGGCTGCCGTCAGGGTCCCAGCCTGGCCTCTGCCTGTCTCCGCAGGCCCGTGTCATCCTGGAGAAGGCCACCAAGGTGAACTTCAAGCAGGTGGATGACCTGGCGAGCGTGTGGTGCCAGTGCGGGGAGCTGGAGCTCCGGCACGAGAACTACGATGAGGCCCTGCGGCTCCTGCGGGTGAGGACGGCTTCTCCCAGGCGCAGAGGCGGGCGGGCGGGCCGTGGGTGGGCTCCACCCCTGAGCGCCCTCGACTCTCTGCAGAAGGCCACGGCGCTGCCTGCCCGCCGGGCTGAGTACTTCGACGGCTCGGAGCCCGTGCAGAACCGCGTGTACAAGTCCCTGAAGGTGTGGTCGATGCTCGCGGACCTGGAGGAAAGCCTCGGCACCTTCCAGGTGAGCTGCCATGTGTTCGGGGAGGGCGGGCTGTTCCCAGCCCTGGAGCACATGGCGACCGGCCCTGTCCCCACAGTCCACCAAGGCCGTGTACGATCGCATCCTGGACCTCCGCATCGCCACGCCCCAGATTGTCATCAACTACGCCATGTTCCTGGAGGAGCACAAGTACTTCGAGGAAAGCTTCAAGGTGGGTGGAGTACAACCCTGTCCTGAGGCCTGGCTGCTGGAGGAGCGCTCCCGCTGGGTCTCTGGCGGGCTCAGTGTGGCAGGGCCTCCTCCTGTGTCCCACACAGTGCTCTCTGTGTGCCCCTCTTGGCCACGAAGGGGTGGACGGGGAAGCGTCCGTCCACTGAGCCTCGGAAGACACGACAGTTTCCTGGGTGTGGTGGGGGCACCTTGGTGCCAACTGTCGTGCCCCCATGTACTCCCCTGGCTCCCCCGGCACAGGCCTACGAGCGCGGCATCTCGCTGTTCAAGTGGCCCAACGTGTCGGACATCTGGAGCACCTACCTGACCAAATTCATCGCCCGCTACGGGGGCCGCAAGCTGGAGCGGGCGCGGGACCTCTTTGAGCAGGCGCTGGACGGCTGCCCGCCCAAATACGCCAAGAGTGAGGAGAACGGGCTCCGGGCGCGGCTGGGTGGCACGGGCCGGCCTGCGGCCCTGACGTGCAGCCTCGGCTCCTGTCCCCGCAGCCCTGTACCTGCTGTATGCTCAGCTGGAGGAGGAGTGGGGCCTGGCCCGGCACGCCATGGCTGTGTACGACCGAGCCGCCAGGGCTGTGGAGCCCGCGCAGCAGTACGACATGTTCAACATTTACATCAAGCGCGCTGCCGAGATCTACGGCGTCACCCACACCCGTGGCATCTACCAGAAGGCCATCGAGGTGCCACCGCGGGGCCGGGCTGGCGGGGCCTGCGGCGTCCGCACGCGTGCCCCAGCTTTCCCCGCCTCACCCCTGCCCCATCCCGTGGCCCTCAGGTGCTGTCGGATGAACATGCCCGGGAAATGTGCCTGCGTTTCGCGGACATGGAGTGCAAGCTGGGGGAGATCGACCGCGCCCGGGCCATCTACAGCTTCTGCTCCCAGATCTGCGACCCGCGGGTAGGCCGGGGCCGGGTGGGAGGCCGGGCGCTGGGAGGTCAGCCCCGCGGCCCGCTCATGTCCGCCCATGCCGCCGCAGACCACCGGGGCCTTCTGGCAGACGTGGAAGGACTTTGAGGTCCGGCACGGCAACGAGGACACCATCAAAGAGATGCTGCGGATCCGCCGCAGCGTGCAGGCCACCTACAACACCCAGGTCAACTTCATGGCCTCCCAGATGCTCAAGGTGTCGGGCAGTGCCACGGGCACTGGTGAGCGCCTGCCCAGCCGCGTCTCCGGGCCTCGGGCACCGGGCGGCGTCTGCTGCCCAGTGCCCTCCTGTCCCTGCAGTGTCCGACCTGGCTCCCGGGCACCGGGCGCTGCCTGATGCCCTCCTGTCTGTCCCTGCAGTGTCCGACCTGGCTCCCGGGCAGAGCGGCATGGACGACATGAAGCTGCTGGAGCAGCGGGCGGAGCAGCTCGCGGCCGAGGCCGAGCGGGACCAGCCCCCGCGGGCACACAGCAAGATCCTGTTTGTGAGGTGAGGCCGGCCCGGGCCGGGGTGGGTGGAGAGGAAGGGCGCCCCGCAGCCCCACTGAGGCAGCTCGGCCCCACCAGGAGTGACGCCTCCCGGGAGGAGCTGGCAGAGCTGGCACAGCAGGCCAACCCTGAGGAGATCCAGCTGGGCGAGGACGAGGATGAGGACGAGATGGACCTGGAGCCCAACGGTCAGTGGCCAGCTAGGGTGGGCAGGGCCGGGCCGGGCCGGGCGCGGGCTCCGGGTGACCGCCTCCGCCTCCTCTCCCACAGAGGTGCGGCTGGAGCAACAGAGCGTGCCAGCTGCTGTGTTCGGGAGCCTGAAGGAAGACTGACCCCCTCCTCCCCCAATACAGCCTGTGCTTGTATGTCGTCGTCTGCACCTCCTTCCTGCCACCCAGGTGCCCAGGTGCCAGCTCGGGAGCACTCTGGCCCCGGATTGGCTAGTGCAGGAGGCGGGGCGGCCGGGCTGTGGGCCAGGCCCATGCCCCACCCTTGCCGCAGCTGCAGTCAGCTGCTCCAAGGCCTCCTGGAACAGAAAGCCTGGGTCTCCTGACCCCTGCCTCCCAGGACCATTCTGGGGCTTAGCCTCACAAGCCCCAGGGCCATGGAGTCCAGCAGGCTTGTTGGCTCTGTGGACTTAGCAGCAAGGTGTTCTGTCCCTGGCAGGGGGCCAGGAGCCAGACCTCGTCGTGGATGGGCCAGCTGGGGTGTGGTCCTAAGCTCTAGGAGGCCGTAAGCGGGCTCTAAGCTATTAAGGGGTTTTAGGCATCAGGGGACAAAAGCCGATTTGTGCTTTGAGCAGGTTACACGGCTGCTGTGTGGGTGGGAGGCAGCTGGGGACAGGGAGAAGCCCGGGCTGGGGCTTGGACTAGTGGCCTCAGATGCTGGCTCGGGTTCCAGCGGCAGGGTGGGAAGGCATCCTGGTCCTCAGGGCCCTGCCCAGGCTGAGGTGTGGGGGGACAAGATGAGCTAGGTCGGCCCCACACCAGGGCACCCAAGGCCAGGCAGGGCCCTATCCGCAGCCACACCACAGGGGCCTGAGTGGCCCAGGGGCCATCACCCAGAAACACCAGGGAGGCGGAGACCTCAGGTGACAAGGCTCAACTTCTCTTTAAGTTATTTTAATCAAGTAGGTGGGGAGGACAGGGCTGAGCTGAGGCCCGAGTCCCTGAACCGCCCAGCTCAGCCCCACAGCTGGACGGGCCTCCAGGCTGGGGATGCCAGCCCCACCCAGACAGGACCCGAGGGTGCCGCCAGCTGTCTTCCAGAAGGCCGTGCCCCACCGGGGTGGGCTACTTGGGGGTGCTGCCGCCCTTCTTGGGGGTGGTGGGCTTCTTGCTCTGCCAGAGGTGTCCCTGGATGGTGAAGGCATCGACGCTCATGGACATGGTCTTGGCGGGGATCTGGGTGAAGCGCTTCCGGTCGGAGTTGTACTTGTAGATGCCCTCCACCATGCTGGGCGTGACGGTGCGGGGGCCGTAGCCCGCCAGCCGCGTCAGCTCCTCCGTCTCCCCCGACAACGTGTAGAGCGCCCGGAACTGGCAGCTCGAGTCACGGAAGAGGATCAGGAAGTGGTTGGCCTTGCTCTTCTCGATTTCCTGGGGACAGAGGGGCCGTGAGCCGTGAACCACCTCGCGGCGCGACAGGCCACGGGGCCGGGCAGGCGGGCTCACCTCCAGGATGCGGTTCTTCTGCGGCTCGTTCACCCTGCCCGCCAGGCAGCAGTGCGACAGGGCGTTGTGGATGATGAACTTGTTGGACTTGGCGCTGGGCTCCTTGTACAGCCGGGGACCTGGCGGGTAGGGCGGTCAGCAAGCGCGGGGTGGGGGCGGTCAGCAGGTGGGGCGGCACCGTGCAGCTCCCGCGGCTTACCTGTGTACTCGGGCACTGAGGCGGGGGAAGAGGCGTTGCTGCCGTTGTCCCAGTCGCGCTCCCGGCTGCCAGGCAGGCGACTGGGGGACATGAGGCCAGATGGGGATGGGGCCCTGCGGCGGAGAGAGGCAGGGTCGCAGCGATGAGCCAGGGTGTGCAGGCGGCCGGGAGGGCAGAGAGGCAAGCCCGGCACGCTCTGCAGAGGCGCCCTACCAGGCAGACAATCCCCTGCACATACACACCCGCACACGCCCTTCTACCCGGGCACACGCTCGAGCCACAGCCTGCCCCGGGTTTGCACGGATACATGTGCACTCAGATTACCCAGCCTGGGACCTCTGCCTGCCCCAGCGGAGCTCACCGAGACGTGGGTCTCTTCACGCCCAGGTTGTTAGGGGTCTCGTTGGCCACAGAGGACAGGGACAGGGTGGACTGGGAGTAGACCTTGCTGAGCCGTGAGCCTGGAGGAGTCAGCACCAGAACGCATGCCTGAAGCCCCTGCCCACCAAGGCCCCAGCAGGCCGCGGCCCTGCCCCCACACCTGACCTTCCTCCTGCCTACAAGGGAGGGCCCTTGCCCCTGGTGCTTGCCGAGGCGTCCCCACTCGGCCACGGAGAGACGGTCCCTCACCCCGCCATAGGCTCCTACCACCCCATGTTCCTGCCCCTGCAGACCCGACCCCACACCCACAGCCTCCTCACCCAGCAGGCCACGAGCTGGGCTCCGTGCCAGGGCCGAGTCGTCACAGCAACCAGAGCGCGGCCGGGGGGCCCTCCGACCCCGGCCTGGCCCCCCGGTCCCTGCCGCCCGGGGCCGCAGCACCTTATCGAGGTCATCCATCAGCTTTAGCTGGGCACGGCGCTCATACTCCAGCCTGGTAAAGTCGCCTCGCCGGGGACCGACCTCCTCCTCGGGGGCCCGGGCAGCAGGGGCCGCGGGAGCTGTGGGCGCAGCAGGGGCAGGCCCAGGGGCCTCCTGGGCCAACCTGCGGATGGAGAACATGGAGCCGTGGGGAGGGTGCGAGGAGCTGGGGCCGCAGCCAGAGCCCAGGCGGGCCCACCGCACCTCACAGCCTCCTCTGCCCGCTGCTCCTTCTCTGCCTCCTGCCACTGTCTGCGCCGCCGGGCCTCCTCCGCCCGCCGCTGCTGCCGCTCCAGCAGGCTGGCCCGCTTCTGCGCCATCTCGTCCTCGGGCTTGTCTTCATCCTGGGGGAGACGCCAACTCTAGCTCCAGCCACCTCTCTCCTGCCGCAGCGGAGTCTCGCCGCCATATCAGCTAGCCGCCACTCGCCCCCGCCAATGTCCTGAGAGCATGCAGTTGCGGTGCTAGGTACTGGGGGCAGAGGGACAGAGCTGGGTGCTGCTCACCCAGTGGGTGAGCACCGGGACAAGAACCTCGGGGCGCTGTCGGTCTGCACCTGCAGAGGCACTACCCACCCTGCGGATGCCAAACAAGGCTTCCTGGGGTGGACAAGGGCTCAGAGTGAGGGCGAGGACAGCCTTCAATAGTGACTGCAGAGGCCCAGGCAGGGGCAAGAGCTCGGTGCAGCTGGGGACAGGGGCGGAGCCCAGAGCGGCAGGGAGGACGGAACCCGACTGCTCCAGGAAACTGGCCAGCACATGGGGCTGCAGCAGGCCAGTGGAGGGTGCCTGGTGGTCCAGGCCACAGGAGCCGTGAAGGAGAATGACCACACAGGGCATAGAACCAGGAAGGGAAATAGCGGGGCCCTGCTAGGGGGAGAGGACATGAAGGCCCGGCCCCGCCTGTGCGGCTCGCCCTCCTGCTCACCACCCCAGCCTATTGCCGAGCAACCCACCCGCCCGCCACTCACCCATCTGTCCATCACACTGATCATCTACCCACCCAACCTTTTACCCACCCATCCACTGACTCACCCACCCACCCAACCACCCATCCACTTACCCATCCATCCATTTACCTATCTCGCACCCATCTATACCCACCCATACATCCATCTGCTCAAGCCACCCGGCTGTCTGCCACTGCCCATCCACCCATCTCTCCACCCCCCAGCCATCCCCAGCACATCCCATTTCCGGTCCAGCTGTGGGCCCACCCTCGTCCACCTGCACTGTGTCTCACCTTGTAGAAGAAGCCGAGCCCGGCCCGGGGCTCTCCCTCAGAAGACGCCTCTTCCTCCAGGGAGTCCTCAGCCCCAGCGGGGCTGCCATCTCTGTCTTCCTCAGCGGCGGGCTCTCCCAGGCTGCCCAGGGGGATCTCAATGAGGCCAGGCCGGGCAGCGGGCTCCTCGGGGGCCGTCCCCTCCGCCAGGAGGATGGAGGAGCGTGTCTGTACGGGCACCTGGCTCGGTGAGAACTTGCGTAGGTGGGGGAGGCTGTCTACATCGTGGGGTGGTGTGAGCACCCTCGTCAGGGGCGCCAGCCGCAGCTCTGCTGGCCGTGCGTGTTTGGGGCTGCGGGGCGTCGGGCTGGGGCCGGGCCCTGGGCTGCGCCGGGCAGCTGGAGCACGCCGGGCAGGGCTGGGGGATGCAGCTTTGGGCCCAGCGGTAGGGCCAGGGATGACCCACGCAGCAGGTGGCGGGGCAGGTCCAGGGGCCTCGGGCGGAGCCAGGAGCCGCTGCTGCTGGTCCGTGAGCCTCTGCATGTCCCGCTGCAGGGAGCTTAGTGCGGCACTCAGCTTGCTCACCGCCCGGTTGTAGTCCCCCAGCCCCTCCGGGGGCACTGGGCCCAGCTCTGGAGAGAAGGTCACCATCTTGGGCCGAGAGGACGGCTCCCCCTGGCCCTCGCCTGCCGGCCGCTCACCACCAGGAACCAGATCTGCCTCGGCCTCCCCAGCAGCCTCTGCCTCGGCCTCCCCGGCGGCCTCCCGTGGCTGCACCTGCAGGAAGGCGCTCTTGCCCAGCCTCTGGCGGTGCTTGGCAAAGATGGCTTCAATCCGCCGCTTCTGGGCCTCAATGGCCCGGCGTTTCTCCTCCAGCCGGGCTCCCAGCATGCTCATCTCGGAGCTCAGGGCCTCGGGGGCGGGCGTGGGCGTGGGTGTGGCCGTGGGGGGCCCTGCCCCTGCCTCGGCCTCCTTCACCAGCTGCTTCTTGCGCTCAGCAAAGCTAGTCATCTTCACTTCCGCGCTGGCGTTGGCCTTCGGGGACCCCTCAGGCGGGGCGGGGGTGGTGGACGCCTCCAGGGGCGGGGTGGGGGTGGGCTTTGAGGGCGTCTCGGGGTGGGAAACGTAGATGGGCACTCTGGCAGGCCCCTCGGGGGAGTGGAGGTAGAAGCTCCCGTCCGCGGCCCCGTCGGGAAGCAGCCGCGGCTCGGCGCTGTGGATGATTTGCAAGGCCTCCTCGATGGTGGGCAGGTCGCCAGGCTCCGGGGTGGGCTGGGCAGGGCTCCGCGCTGCCGCGGGACGCGGGGGCCCCAGGCTGTCCGAGCTAACGGAGCGGAGAAGGACAGGGTCCCCCATGACCACATCCACGTCGCTGTCCAGGCCAAAGGGGGTGCTGAACGACACGGCCTGGGAGAGCGGGCGGCTGCGCGGCCAGAGGGAGCAGTCAGCCCCGGGGCCAGCTGCCACCCGGCCTCCTCCGCTGCCCACCGGGCTGCACTCACCTGAGCTGCCGGTTCCAGGCCTTTCCCAGGGCCTCCATGTGCGACATGGATGGAGAGGACTTCAGGGAGCCTGGGGAAGGCAGGGCGTGGTCACTGCTCAGTCACTGAGGGGTCACTCTGTCTGGCCAGGCCAGCGGCCTCTGGCAATGGGCCATTGAGTGTCCTTCAGGGGAACTACCAGGGAGGTCACCCCGGGGCGACAGAGGGGCCAACGGAGCAGCCACGAGGAGACGACAGGGGTCAGCTGGGGCCGCCTTTGGGTGGGGTCCCCAGGGACAGGAGCCACCCCACTCCTCACCTGTGGACCCTCGCAGCGGGGACTGGGGACCGCCGGGCGACAGGAGCGGATGGCGGAAGCTAAAGACGGGGGAGCTGCAGAGAGAGGGCCTTGAGCCCGTGCCCCAGCCCTTCCCGCATCCCGTGCCCAGGCAGGGGACGGACAAACCTGCTGCCACTGTTGTTCTGGGAGGGGGAGGCCTCGGTGCCCCGGGGGGACATGGCTGCAACACAAGGAAGCGGGTCAGCAGGGCCGGCCTCCCGCCTCCCGCCTCCCCGCCCGGGGCCTGGCCTCACCGTGTCCGTCGGGCAAGTCCTTGGCCTGCACGAAGTCCGGCTTCAGCACCTCAAAGCACATGAACATCTCGGCCAGCAGCACCACCAGGTTGACCTGGGGACGGAGGGAGGCTCAGCCAGCGGGCGGCGCGGCCGCCGCCCGGGCCCCCAGACAGCCTTACCTTGAGCGGGGGCGGGACATAAAGCAGGTCCTCCAGGGACAAGGGGCAGCCGCGAGGGAGCCGGGAGGCGCAGAAGTCCTGCACCAGCTGCAGGTTGTACAGGCTGTCCGCCACAGACATGGGGTCCTTGAGGCACACCTCTGCGGGGACAGGACGCCTGGGTCCCCCACTCCAGGGAAGGCGGAACGGGGGAACTTCCACGGGCCCAGTCAGTGCCAGACGCCCTTCACAAGGTACACCCGGTAGCCTTCGAGTTTACCCCATGACTAGTCACCAGACTACGCGTCACCCTGTGGGACACCTGATCTAAAAGGTACTCCTAAACTGGGCGTGGTGGCGCACGCTTGTAATCCCAGCATTTGGGAGGCCGAGGCAGGCGGATCGGGGTTCAGAGCCAGCCTCAGCTACTTGGTGAGGCCCTTTGCAACTCAGTGAGACCCTGTGTCAAAATAAAGTCTAAAGGCTGGGCGTCGTGGCGCACGCTTATAATCCCTGCACTTGGGAGGCTGAGACAGAAGGATCACGCAAGTTTGAAGCCAGCTTTGGCTACTTAGAGAGACCCTGTTTCCAAATAAAATATAAAATAGGTCTGGGAGTATAGCCCGGAGGTAGAAAGCCTCTGGGTTTCACCCCTAGTACCACCAAAATAAAATAAAATAAAGACTAAAAAATAGGTCTGGGGTGTAGCTGGGAGGTAGAATGCCCCTGGGATCCATCCCCAGTACTACAAAAAAATAAATAAATAATACAAATAAAAAGTATTCCTGGGTGAATCCATCCTGTCTCCCCCAGTGAGGACGCTGAGCCATCTTGGGAGGCTGGCAGCGGGCTTGGTCCTTGTGGGCTCTCTGCCCCTATAGGGGTCTGGCCCATGATCCTGCTGCAGGAATGAGTTCTATGAAGCAGAGGGAGGTTGGGCACGGCTAACGAGGGGAGAGAGGAGCAGACTCAGGTCTACAGACTCCAGACGCCATGCCCATGAGCAGTGTTTGGTGTCCTGGTCCCCAGGACCCGGGGACAGGGCCTGGGGCTGGGATTAAGACGCCCGGCTTCCCAGGAGGGGCTGGACGGTCCCTCACCTTCAAGTCGTAGGAGCTGGGGACAGTAGCAGTGGATTGTGGCGGCCAGCGCTGCCCCGCTGGCCAGGTCCTGGAGGCTGGTCACAGTTGGGAAGCAGGGGGCACGTCGGGCCACCGCACGGTCCTTGCGGTACCGGATCTGTGGACAGGAGGCAGGTCAGATCAGCAGCCAGGCTGGACCCCAGGGCAGCGCCATGCAGGCTGGGTGGGGAGGCCTGGGATCTCCGCCAAGAGGGGGCGGGAAGCCGGGGGTCCCGGAGCCAGATGGGGGGCCAGCCTGGAGCAAGGAGGGGCAGCAGCAAGAGGCGGAGGAGGTATCTGCGAGCAGCCAGGCCAGCAGCGAGGGCTGGGGACGGGGCGTCCTGGGCCCCAGGGGCAGGGGATACATTACCATGGGGGGTTTGCTCCCCGACTCCTTCAAACAGAAGGCAATTGCGTGCTGGGGGGAGAGGAGCGGCCGTCAGCAAGGCGGGAGGGGTGCTGAGCTGCGGACCCCCGGGCCCCCAATCCCCCTATGGGGAAGGGGGGAGACCTGCCCCTGTCCTGAGCCCTAGCCATCCAGCTCCCTGACTGTGCTCTGGCTGGCTTTGGGGACCCCAGCTCCTCCCAGCCCCCAGGGACTCCACGGAGCAGCCTTCCATGCAGGGAACCCTCCTCCCTTAAGAGACCCAGACCCGGCTGGGGGAGGAGGCGGGGGAAGCGGGTAGGCAGGAGACAACCCCCAACCCAGACCCCAGGGTGGGGGAGGGTGAGCAGAGGCGGGGACCCCAGCAAGCCCGGCCCCCACTCCTCGTTGACTCAGTTGCAGAAATGAACCTATGAAGCACAGAGAGGTTTTAGTGCTTGTCGAGGTCACACGGCTAATTGGGAAGAGGTTCCAATTTGAAGCTTTGAGAACGAGCCTTCTTCTCCAGAAGCTACAATTCTCGTCTCTGAATCTTTGCCTGGGTTTGGGAGCCTTCTGCTACCGAGCTCCCCACCTGCCCCTGGGCCCCGGACCCTCACACAGGGCCTCCCCTGGTAGCAGGGTGAGGTTCTCTTGGCTGACTGGGCTTCTCCAGCCCCAGCCTGGGGTCCCAGGGCCTGTGCTCACAACCAGCAGGGGTGGGTGAGGACAGGAGAGGGGAGGAGAGGATGCAGCAGGCAGGCAGATCCAGACAGACAGACAGACAGACGGCAGGGCAGGCAGAAGGGCGGACAGACAGCCCACTTACAGGAACCAGCTTCCAATACCAGCGCGTGGGGCACTGATGCCAGAGGGGCAGAGAGGGGGACAGCAGGGGCCGGCGCAGGGGAGGGCGAAGACAGACAGAGAAAGAGAGAAAGTCACCTCCAGCCCGCCCACCCGCCCGCCGCCGCCCGCCCCTCGGACCTGCCGTCCCCCGGGTCTCACCGAGGGCTGCGTGGACGCCGCCCCGTCCGCAGGGGCCGCGGGAGAGGCGCGCTGCGCCGCCTCCTGCTCCGTCTTCTCCTGCAGGCGCCGGACAGTCTGGGGACCAGGGACAGGCTCAGCGCTCCGCTCAGGGGGCGGCCCGGGACTCCTGTCCTCGCCCTCCGGGCCCAACCCCGCCTACCGTGTCCACCCAGAAGAGGAGCTTGTGCTCCAAGCTGGTCAGGGCCAAGGGGCCGGGAAGCGTCTTGGTCCACTCGAAGGCGAACGCGGCCATGAGGGCGTCAATGACGGCCAAGTGGGCTCCCTGTGAGGGCAGAGGCCGAGGATGACCGCAGGCGGGGCCTCGAACGGCCAATGAGGAGACGATGCTGGGTGGGCGGGGCCGAGGAGGAGGGCCTGGGGCAGGGCCAGGACCTTGGGGTGGGGTCTGGAGGGAGGACACCAGGCTGGGCTCCTGGAAGACCCACAGACGAGGAGCCCCCTTTGAGATCAGGCCTTGGGATAGAGGGAGCCATGCGGGGAGGTACGTCATTCTGTGGGAGGAGCTAGACGTGGTGAGTGGCGCTCCAGGGGTGGGGCCATGTCTGATGGACAGCTTGGGGGCGGAGACAAGCCTAATGGAGAAAATTTGAAGGGAGGAGCCAGACCTGGTTGGAGGAGCTAGCCTGATAGGTGGGGCTCAGGGGAAGGCGCCAGGCCTGGTGGGTGCGGTTTGAGGGGAGAGGTCAAGTCTGGAGGGACGGGGCTGGCCTGGTGGATGCGGCTCAAGGGGAGCCAAGCATGGTGGGAGGGGCCATCCTGGTGGGTGTGGCATGAGGGGAGTAGCCAGGCCTGGCAGGAGGGGCTAACCTGGTGGGTTTGGCCCGAGCGGGCAGCAATGCCTGGTGGGAGGGGATAGCCTCATGGGTGTGGCTCAAGGGGAGGAGCCAGACCAGGTGGGAGGAGCCATCCTGGTGGGTGTGGCCGAAGGGGAGGAGCCAGGCTTGATGGGAAGAGCTAGTCTGGTGGGTGTGGCTCAAGGGGAGGAGCCAGGCATGGTGGGAGTGGCTAGTCTGGTGAGTGTGGTTCGAGGAGAGGAGCCAGAGTTGGTGGGAGGGGCTATCCTGGTAGGTATGGTCAGAGGGGAGGATCCAGGCTTGATGGGAGGGGCTAGTATAGTGGTTGTGGCCAAGGAAGGAGCCAGTTGTGGGAGGGGCTATCCTGGTAGGTGTGGTCAGAGGGGAAGAGCCAGGCTTGGTGGGAGGGGCTAGCCTGGTGGGTGTGGTCAGAGGGAGGATCCAGGCTTGGTGGGAGGGGCTAGTATAGTGGGCATGGCCAAGGGAGGAGGCAAGCTTGATGGGAAGAGCTAGTCTGGTGGGTGTGGTTCGAGGGGAAGAGCCAGGCTTGGTGGGAGGGGCTAGCCTGGTGGGTGTGGTCAGAGGAGGATCCAGGCTTGGTGGGAGGGGCTAGTGTAGTGGGCGTGGCCAAGGGAGGAGGCAAGCTTGATGGGAGGAGCTAGTCTGGTGGGTGGGGCTAATATAGTGGGTGTGGCCAAGGGAGGAGGCAAGCTTGATGGGAAGAGCTAGTATGGTGGGTGGGGCTAATATAGTGGGTGTGGCCAAGGGAGGAGGCAAGCTTGATGGGAAGAGCTAGTATGGTGGGTGTGGCTAGCCTGGTAGGTGTGGTCAGAGGGGAGGATCCAGGCTTGGTGGGAGGGGCCAATATAGTGGGCGTGGCCAAGGGCGGAGGCAAGCTTGACGGGAGGAGCTAGTCTGGTGGGTGTGGTCAGAGGGGAAGAGCCAGGCTTGGTGGGAGGGGCTAGCCTGGTGGGTGCGGCTCGTAGGGAGGAGCCTTGAAGGCAGGCAGGACCTACCATGAGGACGGGCTGGTGTCTCAGGTCGGCCTCGCGCACCGGGCGCTCGGGGAGCGCGGGCACCGTGCCCCTCCGCGCCAGCAGGGCCAGGAGAGCAGACGGGCTGGGCGGTGTTTCCAGCTGCGGCAGCGCCTGGCGCCAGGCCCGGCAGTAGAGCTCGGCCGAGAGCAGCAGGCGCGTCACCGGCGGCTTCACGTGCTCCTGCGCGTACTGGTCGGTGTAGAAGGGCTCCCACAGCTCCGGGGGCACGTGCTCTGCGGCAGGGGAGGGGGCGAGGCGTCAGGGCCGCGGTGACAGGGCTCCAGTGGAGGTCTGGACCGGGAGGATGGCGCCAGGAAGCGCGGGCAGCAGGGAAGGTGGCTTAGCAGAGGAAGGGGTGAAGTGGTCCCAGGCAGAGGGCTGGGGTGCAGAGGCCAGGAGGGGCGAGAGCAGGGCGCCTCTGGGCGAAGGCAGGCTCTTGAGTGACCTGAACTTGGCAACTAAAGGAAGGAGTGGGGGAGAGAAAGATCCCCAGGGCTCCATGGGGCCTTGCGAGAAACGAGGGGCAAGGAGGGGAGGGTAGAAGCTGAGTGTGGGAGCCCTGGGGATCCCTCAAGGCAGAGGACCTGGGGGACTGGGGCTTAGGGGGACAGTGAAGGCCTGGCATCCAGGCAGCCAGGAAAACCCCACTTGGAGGGAGGGGTCCAAGTTGGACCCAAGAGTGGAGAAGACAACGCCTGGAAGATCAGGGAGGCTGGGGAAGAGACTGAGGACAAGGGGGGCAGTCCCCGCTGCTGGTCCAGTCCACTCAGCTGTTTAGTATATGGGGTTCTATTTTTTTTTTTTTTTTTTTGCAGTAATGGGGATAGAACCGAGGGGCATTCTACCTCCAAGCTATACCTCCAGCCCTATTTTTTATTCTCTCTCTCTTTTTTTTAATATTCTTTATTTTTGAAACAGGGTCTAAGTAGCTGAGGCTGCCCGGGAACCACGATCCTCAGGTCTCAGCCTCCCGAATGCTGGGATTACAAGCGTCAAGCGTGCACCACCCTGCCCGGCTTTTCTCTAATTTGAAACAAGGCCTCACCGAGTTGTAAAGGGGCTCACTACGTAGCTGAGGCTGTCCAAGATCAGTGATCCTCCTGTCTCAAGCCTCCCAGACGCTAGGATCACAAGCTGTGCACCACCATGCCAAGCTTTTTTTTTTTTTTTATGCTAGGGATTGAAAACAGGGGGCATTCTATTTCCAAGCTACACCCTGATCCATTTTCGTTCTTATTTTTATTTTATTGGTACTGGGGAGTCTACCTCCGAGCTACACCCTCGGCCCTATTTTTTTTTTTTTTTTTTGCATCAGTCTTACTAGGATGGTGAGTGTCTCAGTACCTCCTGAAGCTGTCCTGGAGCCTGGGATCCTCCTGTCTCAGCCTCCCAAGCACTAGGATTACAGGCATGCGCCACCACACCAGGCTTATTTTTTATGTTGAAATGGGGTCTCACTAGCCAGGTGTGGTGGCGGACGCTTGTAATCCCTGTGCTTGGGAGACTGAGGCAAGATGATCACACAGATTAGAAGCCAGACTCAGCTGGCTTAAGAGACCCTGTTTCCAAATAAAAATATTAAAAAATAGGTCTGGGAGTGTAGCCCGGAGGTAGAAGGCCGCTGGGTTTCATCCCCAGTACCACCCAAAAAAGAAAAAAGAAAAAAAAAAAAAGAAAGAAAGAAATGGGGTCTCACTAAATTGCTAAGGCTGGCCTCCAATCTGCCATCCTCCTGTCTCTCAATGTGTGTTTGAAAAGAAGGGGTGGGGGCTCTCATCTGGACCAGATCTCCCCCAAGCTTGGACTTCAATGCCAGGCTCCAAAACAAGGACCCAGAGGCCCTTCAGAGTCATGGCTCCCCACCCCCTAAGTCTACACCCCTCCAAACTTAGAGCCCCACCCCGGGGGGCGCTGCTCTCCGGGCTGCTCCTTCCAGGCTGACTTGCTCCTGCCCTCTGCCCCTCCCCTTCTTCAGCCTCCCTGACTTGGCTTCTGCCCTGGGGCTCCCAGCTGCCCCGGGTGCCAACCCCAGCAGCACTTCCGGGCCTGGCTCCTGCCGGGCTCCAAGCCAGCTCCTCCTTCCAGAAACCGGCTTCCCCTGGTGTCTCCTGTAAATGGCCATGCCCAGCCCACCCTGGCAGTGGCAAGCTCTGCCACCTGCTGCACCCCCACCCCGGCCCACCGCTGCAGTGAGAAGAAGCCACAGGCCCAGGCCCTTTTTTTTTTTTTTTTTTTTTTTTTTTGACTAGGGACTGAACCCAGGGGCATTCTACCTCCAAGCTACAACCCCTGTTTTACAACAGGTCTCACTAGGTTGCTGAGTCTTGCCAAGTTGCAGAGGCTGCCCTGCCTCCTGTGGCCTCCAGTCTCAGCCTCTGAGTACTAGAATTACAGGCTTGGGGCCACCACGCCCCCAGCCCACCCTCCTTCACTCCCCACTCCACATTCCAGCAGTACTCCGGTTTCAACCCTGATACATCCCGAATCCAAACTGGGGTCTCCCCAGGCTCTGCTCAGCCCTGGGCACTTTCTGCTCCACCAGCAAAACAAAGCAAGCTTCTTTCCCTCAGGATTTCTCAGAGCCTTCAAGATATACATTAAAAAAAAAAAAAAAAAAAAGCTACCCTTCAGGCTGCTACTGCTTATCAAGCACCCGCTCTATCCCGTGCTACTCCCAAGCAGTGACCATCAAAAAACGTCCCTGAGCCGGGTGTGGTGGCACACGCTTGTCATCCCAGTGCTTGGGAGGCTGAGGCAGGAGGGAGGATCCAGGTTCAAAGCCAGCCTCAGCTACTGAGTGAGGCTCTCAGCAACTTAGTGAGACCCTGTTTCCAAATAAAGTATAATATAGCCGGGCGTGGTGGCGCGCGCTTGTAATCCCTGCGCTTGGGAGACAGAGACAGGAGGATCGCGCAGGTTCGAAGCCAGCCACGCGCACTGACTTAGGAGACCCTGTTTCCAAATAAAAATGTAAAAGTAGGTCTGGGAGTGTAGCCCGGAGGTAGAAGGGCTTCCAGGAACCCCAGTACCACCAAAAAAAAAAAAAAAAAAAGTCCCTGAAGCTGGGTGTGGTAGCGCTTGTAAACCCACTACTTGGGAGGCTGAGACAGGAGGGTTGCAGGTTCTCAGCCAGTCTCAGCTATGTTGTGAGGTCCTCCGCAACTTGGTGAAGCCTTGAGTAAAGAATAAAAAATAGGGCTGTAGATTGGAAGTCGAATGGCTCTGGGCTCCATTCCCAGTACGGTGCGCTTGTCCCTGACACTGCCAAGGGTCTAAGGAGAAACAGCACCGGCAGCTCGGATTGGTGCCGCCATGGAAACAGGGTCTAAGTTGCTGAGAGCCTCACTAAGTAGCTGAGGCTGGCTTCGAACCTGTGCGATCCTCCTGTCTCCGCCTCCCAAGCGCGGGGATTACAAGCGTGCCCACCACGCCCGGCTATATTTTTTATTTTGAAGCTGGGTCTTGCTGAGTGGCCGAGGGCCTGCAATCTGCAATCCCATCTCAACCTCCCAGTGCTGGGATTACAGTAAGCACCGCCACACCCAGCTATAAAATGTTTATTGAGCAGCCACTGCAGAGCAGAGCTGAGCCACATATGTATAGTTTGGTTTTAGGTTTTGTTGGGCAGTATGGGGGTTGAATCCAGAGGCGGTCTACCTCCGAGATACACCCCAAGCGGTTTTTTTTTTTAAACAGGTCTTGCTAAGTTGCTGAGGCTGGTCTTGAACCTGAGATTCTGTGTCTCAGCTTCCCAAGTACTGCACCATCGTGCCCAGCACAAAATACCAATTCTTAAACCACTGTACAGATAAGAAAACCAAGGCCCGGAGAGGCGAGCAAACTTGCCCAAGACGGCAGAGCCCACGTGACCCTGACCCTTCTCATTTCGCCCTGACGGTCGGCCAGCATTTGCCCTTCCAGACGTACCGGACACAGAGCCCCCTCTGAGTCTGCGCCCTGCAGAGCCGACGGGCCTGCACTCCCGCACGGGGCGCAGTCCCACTGGGCAGCTGCATGTCAGAGCTTGTCAGCCCCTAACATCAGCCATGGCTCCCCCTGCCCTCAGGTCCCACCCTCAGCCTGAGAGGCCTCCATCTGGGATCTCACAGCCTGCCTCACCTTCCACTGGGACCCAAAGGTCCCTCTCTGAGAACTCCCCGTTGACACAGGCCGGTGCTTTGCACATCCAGACTCCCCTGGCAAACTCCTACACATCCTTCCGTACCAGGCTTTCCTCTGCGACCCTTTCTCCTCCTCGGAGGACTCCCTCCCCAGTGCAGTCTCCCCGGGGCCTTATCACTCTGCAGCCGGGGTCTGGTTTCGTGCCCATCCCCCTCCGCCCCTATCGGTCTCTCCTCCGCATCCTGAGTGTCCAGCGCTGGCACACGCCTGCCGGGCATCAGCACAGCCGCCCAGAGTCCTGTTGCTCCCCACTCCATGTGGGAGTAGATGGGAGAGACTGAACTTGGCCCCCAGGGCAGTGGCAGCCACCAGACAAGTTACGCAGCTGGGGAGCGGGGTCAATAAGAACAGAACTGAAACTGAGACGCAAAAAGATAACACACAAGCCGGGCGTGGTGGCCAAGCTTGTCATCCCAGCATGCGGGAGGCTGAGACTGGAGGACCTCGGTTCATGGCCAGGCTCAGCTGCTTAGTGAGGCCCTTTGCAACCCAGTGAGACCCTGTTTCAAAATAAAGAATAAAAATATAGGGCTGGGAGGGGAGCTCGGAGGTAGAATGCCCTGGGTTCCATCCCCAGTACTGAAAAAAATAGAAGAATGGACATACCTGTTATCCCAGTTCTTGGGGCCTGAAACAGAAGGATGGCAGGCTGGAGGCCAGTCTCAGCAACTTAGCGAGATTAATCTCAGTAACTTTTTTTTTTTTTTTTTTTTTTTTTTTTTGTGGGTCTGGGGATGGAACCCAGGGGCATTCGACCTCCGAGCTACACCCCAGCCCTATTTTTTATTCTTTATTTTGAAACAGGGTCTCACTGAGTTGCAGAGGGCCTAAGTAGCTGAGACTGTCCGTGTGCGATCCTCCAGTCTCAGCCTCCGGAATGCTGGGATTACAAGCATGTGCCACTACGCCCGGCTAATCTCAGTAATTTAACAAGACCCTGTTTCAAAATAAAAAAAGGAAGCCGGGCGTAGTGGCTCACGCTTGTAATCCCAGTGTTTGGGAGGCTGAGACAAGAGGATCACAGGTTTGTGGCCAGCCTCAGTAATTTTTTTTTTTTTTTTTTTTTTTTTTGCGGGTCTGGGGATGGAACCCCGGGGCATTCGACCTCCGAGCTACACCCACTGCCCTATTTTTTTATTCTTTATTTTGAAACCGGGTCTCACTGAGTTGCAGAGGGCCTCACTAAGTAGCTGAGGCTGTCCGGGAACCGCGATCCTCCAGGTCTCAGCCTCCCAAATGCTGGGATGACAAGCGTGCGCCACCACGCCTGGCTAGCCTCAGTTACTTAGTGAGGCTTTCTGCAACCATATAAGACCCTGTTTCAAAATAATAATAATAAAAAGTAGGGCTTGGGGGTGTGGCTCAGCGGTAGAATGCCTGTGCGTTCAACCCCCAGTACCAGAAAAACAAAATAAAAACAAAAGCGGACTTGAATGAGTCTAGGCTCCAGGATCCTAACCCCCTCAGGAGGCTGGGCCTCCTTCCTGTGAGATGGAGTGGTCATTTCTGCTCAGTCCCCTGGCCAAGGGATGATGATGTGGGACATTAATAATAAGAATATCACCACTAATCCCACCAGCTGCAGAGGTGAGACTCCTGGTGGGGTACCGCGTGCCAGGCACGGGGAAGTAATTCCGCAGTCAGTACCTTCTGATACTTTCCTGGGCTTTGCTCAAAAGGTACTGGGGTCTCAACCCCGCACGCATGCTCCCCTGCCCATGTGTGCGCCCCACACACATTTCCGGACAGGGATAAATCAGAGAATGGACGCCTTCTTTGGTGGGGGGGTGGGGGGAGCTCAGAGAATCAGAATCCGTTCCCCGTTCTAGGAGCCTGCCGCTCCAACTCCATTCTGACTTTCAGCGTTCCGCTCTCTGCAGCCCTGTGACCTTAAACAGGCAGGACCGGGCCGTCCTGAGTCGGGCCACAAACCCTTTTCCTCCACTTGCAAATCCCTAGGGTGGGCAGGCCTCTGGGGCGGCCATGCGTGGCACCGAGCAGCAGGAGCACCGGGCCAAAGTGGAAGGGCCAGGCTGGGGCGGAGGCAGCAATCATGGAGACCCACACCCAGAACAGGTTGGTCTGGGGAGGCCACCAGGAAGGGGGACAGGGTGTGCCCAGCTGGTGCCCAGGCGAGTGGGAGCAGGGCGGCCGTCCACACACACACACACGCACGCACACGCACGCACACCGCTCCCGGGAAGGCCCAGACCTTCATTAGCCCCCGTGCTCGCCGGGGCCAGGCCCCTGCTCGGCCGGGCCTGCGACCTCGGCCGCCCCCAGGCCGGCAGCCCGGGGCTCCCTGCCGGGGCCGGCGGAGGGGTGCGCGCGTCTGGGGCTGGAGCGCAGGGCTGCGCCCGAGGGGCGGCGGGCTCACCTGGGCAGGCCCGGCCGCGCAGCCCGCCCCACCCGCGGCCGCGGGCAAAGTCCGCGGCGCCGCCGCAGCGCCATTGTTCCCACGGCGCGCCCCGCCCCCCGCACCTGCCGCGGTACCTGCGCCCCCGAACGCGGCCCGCAGCACCCAGGCCAGGCTGGCCGCCGCCTTGGCGCGCGAGAAGTCGTACTGGTCCAGCGACTTGATCTCGGGCACCAGGAACGTCCTCC